>NC_069660.1:8510000-9135000 GCF_027244095.1 Hemicordylus capensis
CTTATGGCTGAGAATGTTGGGAGCTGTAGTCCAAACATCTGTGGATCAAAGGTTGGGAGACCCATCCTAAGCTACTTGCAGGAAGATGAAGGGCCATGATTTTGATGCCACCTGCACAGAGCCAGGAAGGAAACATGAACTCCAGCCCCACTGGATAAGTACATTCTGCACCCAGCCCCAAACCCACTAACAAAGTGTCACTTGCTCCTCTAAAGACTATCAATCACTATGGTGTTTCCATGTATTCAAAACATGAGTTGTACTCTATGGAGACTAAAGTACCACCTTGCATAAGTGGAGGAGCAGATGCAGAGAAGTGGTTAAGCCTTTGGTCACCATATGCTGTGGCAGTGAGTTGCACAAATGGGTGATGCATTGTGTGAAGAAGTCCTTTCTTCTGCCTGTCCTATTTTTCCTGCTGGTCAATTTCACTAGATCAGGGGTCCCAAGAATGGACTACAGCTCCTACAGTGTCTATCATTCCCTTTTCCCATTGTGGTTGGGAATGATGGAAGCTATAGTCCAACAACATCCAAGTTTGAGAGCCCTGGCTTAAGCAAAAAAGCCTGAAGATTGAAGTTCTGAGTTCAAATCTCAGCACAGTCAGGCGCTCACTGGCTGGCCTTATGAAGAAGCTACTGCCTCTTTGCCTTAACCCCTACAATCAAGGATTAGCAACACTGCCCGCCCCACAGGTTTGTTACTAGGATCGCTGAGAAAATGCAAGTGCTTGAACACTGGGGGAAAGTGCTATAGAAAGGCCAAATGTTAACATTTGAACAATGCACAGCCCTGGAGCCTGTGAGGTGGAAAACACAAACATAGCCTGGAAAATGCATCCAGAAAAGTTGAGAGTCCCCAAGCATTTCTACTAGCTGGTCTATCCAAATCTATGTCATTCGCAAAACACAGCTGGAAGCAAGAAAATAATATAAGAACATAAGAACAGCTCTGCTGGATCAGACCTAAGGCGTATCTAGTTCAGTATCCTATTTCACACAGTGGGCCACCAGATGCCTCTGGGAAGCCCACAGGCAAGAGGTGAAGCTATGCCCTCTATTCTGCTGTTGCTCCCTCGCAACTGGTATTTAGAGGCATCTTGCCTCTGAGGCTGGAGGTGGCCCATAGGCCTCCAACTAGTAGCCATTAAGATCATAAGAATAGCCCTGCTGGATCAGGCCCAAGGCCCATCTAGTCCAGCATCCTGTTTCGCACAGTGGCCCACCAGATGCCGCTGGAAGCCACAGACAGGAGTTGAGGGCGTGCCCTCTCTCCTGCTATTACTCCCCTGCAACTGGTACTCAGAGGCATCCTGCCTTTGAGGCTGGAGGTGGCCCACAGCCCTCCAACTAGTAGCCATTGATAGACCTCTCCTCCATGAAGTCATCCAAACCCCTCTTCAAGCCATCCAGGTTGTTGGCTGTCACCACATCCTGTGGCAGAGAGTTCCACAAGTTGATGATGTGTTGTGTGAAAAAGTACTTCCGTTTGTTGGTCCTAGACCTCCTGGCAATCGATTTCATGCAGTGACCCCTGGTTCTAGTGTTGTGTGAGAGGGAAAAGAATCTCTCTCTCTCCACTTTCTCCACACCATGCATGATTTTATAGACCTCTCTCATGTCTCCCTGTAGTCGTCTTTTTTCTAAACTAAAAAGCCCCAGGTGCTGTAGTCTTGCCTCATAAGAAAGGTGCTCTAGGCCCCTGATCATCTTGGTTGCCCTCTTCTGTACCTTCTCCAGTTCAACAATGTCCTTTTTAAGATGTGGTGACCAGAATTGTACGCAGTACTCCAAGTGTGGTCGCACCATAGTTTTGCATAAGGGCATTATAATATTAGCCGTTTTATTTTCAATCCCCTTCCTAATGATCCCTAGCATGGAATTGGCCTTTTTCACAGCTGCCGCACATTGAGTCGACACTTTCAACGAACTGTCAACCACAACCTCAAGATCCCTCTCCTAGTCCGTCACAGACAGCTCAGATCCCATCAACGTATACTTGAAGTTGGGGTTTTTCGTCCCAATGTGCATCACTTTACACTTGCCAACATTAAAGCGCATTTGCCATTTTGTCGCCCACTCACCCACTTTGGAGAGATCCTTTTCGGAGCTCCTCACAATACATTTTTGATTTCACTACCGGAGTTTGCTATCACCTGCAAATCTGGCCACCTCACTGCTTACCCCTACTTCTAGATCATTTATGAATAAATTAAAAAGTACCGGTCCCAGTACAGATCCCTGGGGGACCCCACTTCTTACTTCCCTCCATTGTGAAAGCTCTCCATTTATCCCTACCCTCTGTTTCCTGTCTTTCAACCAGTTAGCAATCCACACATGTACTTGTTCCCTTATCCCATGACTGCTAAGTTTCCTCAGGATTCTTTGATGAGAAACTTTGTCAAAAGCTCCTCATTGATAGATGTGTCCTCCATGACTAGCGCTCTCTCCATTTTCAAGCCTTCCTTTGCCTGGGGGCAGTTATCGCTTGCTCTAGGTAACTGGAAGAGCCACACATAATGCAAATCTTCTGCACTTCCTACTTGCAAGGGAACTGTCCTATTAAAACAGGTCTAGAACTTGGATCTCCAACACAGCAGCTTGCGATGTAGCATGGAGAGCTGGTTTTCCAAAGAAGGGAAAAGCCACGAGAAGCTGCCTTCTACTGATTCAGACTATAGGCTCCTCTGACCGGCAGAAGCTGCACAAGACCTCAAGCAGGAGTCTTTCCCAGCCCAGGTATCTGGAAGCCTTAGAGGTTTACTGGGCTTGGGATTGGAAACAAACTCCAGGGGCTCAGTATTGCTTGCCTCAAAGGAAAGAAGAGCATTAGAAGCCCCTGGATTCTTCTCTCGCTCAGATTTAATCTTCCTGTTAAATACAATGGAGACAGTGATGTCTCTCCACTGGATTCAAGAGCGAGACAGAAAAAGGTTCTAGCCCCCCACCCCACCCCAATGCCTGGTTGAAGTAGAGCTGCCAGCCCTGGAGGGAATCTTCAGGGATGGGCATAAGACCTAGTGCAAAAAGTTGCGCTAGTGCAGGAAGATTGCGTAGATGTGCAAAGTTACAGGGATTTTGCGCTCTTGCAAAAAAGCCCCCTGCAAAATATATGAGGTGTACCACAGATTGTGCACCTTGTTGTGCAAGCACAAACATGTTTGCACTAGTGCAACACTAGCCTGGAGTGCAAAGTCCAGACGTAGTGCAACAGCCTAGTGTTTGCACAACATCCTTAGGTATGTGCAGTAATCATCAGGAGGTCAGTTTAAATATCCAGGTGACTATTGAGAGGAAACCTGGAGATGTTAATGGTTTGATGCTGTGAAAAACACTGGAGAGAAAGAAAGATCTGCAGGAATCGCTGAAGCCAAAGTTGGCAACCTTAGACAGGGGGAAACAGCAACTCACTGGGCCTGCAGAGAAAGTGCTTGTTTCATCTGCTCAGTCCTGGAGCTGACGTTTGCAGCGGGGGATTTTGGAGCCTTGAAAGCCTCTAGCTCCCCAACTGCAAATGACAGCGATGGGGCTGTCCAGATCTGGATTGGCTCAGAAATAAGTTGAGCTATCCCCCCCCCAGTTTTTTGGAAGTAGCTTGGCTTATTTTCAAGACAAATCGGATACAGGCAGGAAATGGTCAGGTATTTAGTTGTATTATGTTTTTACCACCTGGGGGTGGGCATGGGGCACCATTCGTATTTTCTGCCTCCGGACATTTCTACTCTGCACACGGAAAGTGCTCAGCCAACAAGAGCAGCGTTTTTGCTTTCCTGAGTCATTAAAGCCACAGGTAGCAAATTTATAAAGTGACATGGAACATATTTTATGGCTTTGAACTGCAAAGCAAGAGCTAAAAATATCTGTGGCATTCAGGCACCTTTTTGTAGCTCTGCTGGAAGTCTTCAGCACAAGGAAACTCTTGCTGCATGTGGCAAGGGGGCCCTCTTGGTATTTACCCGAATCCAAGATGAGGTTGTCCCCCTATTATTTCCTGTTAAAAATCGGGGTGTGTGTGGGGGGGTCATCATCTTGAATTCAGAGTCCTCTTTCTTTGGGGTAAATACAGGTTATATCTCCCCACCCCCCAAGGCATCGCTTTACATTCAGAGCCACCTTCTACTTGGGTCAATATGGTCATTGGCTTCTGGACCCCTTGGCTGGTGGGCTGCCAACATCTTGCAAGGCCACAAGTTCTGCAGGCCTGTGGGCTCAGCCCAGGAACATGTGAGGCAAGAAGAGAGGTCTTTTGAACAGACATGCAGCTTCCCTCTCCATTTAGGAAACACAGCCCAACAGCAAACATTTGAGATTAAGTGACACATTGGAATAAGTGTATGTGTGTGTAAATTCCATAGGCTGTCCTAACCCTCCCACCCGCCACTACACACACACACACACACACACACACACACACACACACACACATTTTGCTTCCCTATTAATAGACAACGGCTGACATCCTAACAGTGCACTTGAACAAGCAAACCTGCGCTACTGCAAGAAAACTGTGCGGCTGCGTGAAGGCATGGGGATTTTCAAAAACACGCTATTGCACTCATGATCAAAAGTTTCCTTTAAAACATATGAAGCATTCCACAGGTTGTGCAGCTGTTGCAGAAGCACAAACAGGCTTGCACAAGCGTAACCTCTGTCTGGATCACAAGCTCCAGGCTTGGTGAACCAGTGCAACATCCTTGTGCAAGTGCACCCTTATTCAGAATGCCAGCTGCTGAAAGCAGGGGGGTGGGGGTGCATTTCAGCTGTGAAACAGGAGCAAAACGGTGTGGCTCCCTGGTGGAAGCCGCATGTATCGCTCCCAGCTGCCTTGATTTCCCCAGAATGCTCCTGTTGTAATGACACTAATCAGGTTCTGTGGAATAAAATGGAAGTTGCCAGCTGCTGGGAGGTGAGCTGTTGTTGTTATGAGACTAATGGCAATGGCGGAAAAAGGACAAGGCCAGCAGCACAAGAAAGGCTAGTTTCGTTACCTTAATCCACCCCACCTTCTGCACCCTACAATTGCCTGCATTCTTTGGAGGAAAACTAGGACAGTTAAACTGGTATTGATTGGATTATGGTGTACATATATTGGCTTCCATATAGCAGAGTGCACCATTGATCCAAAGAAAAACCCCGGACACAGCTTCTGGGGCACTCTGCCCACACTGTCTGCCCAGGTGGGTCTGCCACGTGCCTACCAAGGAGTGCAGCTGTGACAGTACATACGCCCATCACGCCCAATGCAAAGGTCTTCACAACTGCATGCCTTAGTGGGCACGGAGCAGCCCTGCCTTTGCAAGCAGCATGGGACTTCGGAAACAGCACAGGCGGCTCTGCCTTGGATCAGCAGTGCGTTGCGCTGTATGTTAAGCCACTGATAGTATCTAGTCACTTAATCATGCAAGACTTTGATGAAAACAACCCTTTTGATAATCAGGCCTACGGACACTTCTGCAAAATTTGAAATGGCTTGTATTCTAAAATAAGTTGCTTCAATAAATGTGATCACATCACCCATTTTGACTCTTCGCCTGGGAAACTTGTGATCCACCAAGCTGATGGGAGACCCACACCTGCCAGGTATCAGAGGCCACCTGGGCAAGCAGGGGCTCAATATTTCTTAATTCTGCTGCCCTCTGGGGTGCCAAAACCACGTGTGTTGACTACGCCGCAGCAGACCACAATATATGGCTCGGGCAACATTCAGTGTGGTGGCGGGCACAACTTATATTGGCCTGTTTTGAGACAAAGTGGGTAGATCTTGCTTGCTTGTGTCTTTAGTTTAAGCCTCCAGATTAATGGTATGTGCTGATGATTTGCTTAAGGGAAGTTTGAGAAGTCCCCGTCGGTATGGGTGAGAAAAAGACACATGTTGCAGCAGTGGAGGCATTGCAGTGCCTGAGGGCCAGTTCATACATTACAATGTCGTAGGTGCACAGCAAGCTGTACTCCTAAAAAATGGAATGTGAATATGATCCACTCATGCCTGCAAACATGTATATCAAACAGGTCCAGGGCAGAGAGCAGGAGCCAATCTCCCAGGCTTAGGGATGTGCACAGACTGGTCCGGAGCCCATTCTAAGGGCCTCCGGACCGGTCCGGACCTGGGGCCAGTTCGGCGGTTCGACACCGGAGTGTGTGTGTGGAACTTTAAGGGTACTTACCCCTCCCGCCGCTTTCCCCCCTCCAGCGCTCCTGTTTTTTAAAGCATTTGGGGCGGCAGGGTACCTCCCTGCTTCCCCTTCCCCCGTTCCTCGGCAAAAGGCTTCAAAAGCCTGACTGCGTGTGTGCACATCGCGTGCATGCGTCATGTCCATGTGTCGCGTACGTACGTCAGACGTGTGTGTGCATGCACAACGTACGCACATGACGCACAGACGTGATGCACATGCGCAGACAGGCTTTTGAAGCCTTTGTCCAAGGAACAGGGGAAGGGGCGGCAGGGAGGTGCCCTGCCGCCCCAAATGGTTTAGTAAAAGGGAGTGCTGTAGGGGGAAAAGCGGTGGGAGGGGTAAGTACACCCTCCCTCGCCCTTAAAGAGCCCCCTTCCCCAGTGCCAGACCGCAGAGGTGCGGTTTCGTGCACACGACTACCCAGACAGAGACCTCAGCAGGCCAGCCTTTTGCACAAAGAGCCACCACCAAAGAAAATCAGGTCATCTTGAGAAAGGCTTGCATGATTCATTACCTACATTTTATGGACTGCCCCATCTCAGTTGTGAGAGCACTTGTGCGTGCACGAGGCAGCACCCAGGTTCCAGGGCCCAGACTTTTCTCAGACCCTGGTTGAATGCAATTGCTTGCCGTTGCATCCAAAGGTTTCATTTCCCAAAGAGCAAGCTTGGCCAACTTTCTTTGGAGAAATGTGGATGTTTTAATTTAGCTGCTAAGATGGGTGATGGAGCTCATGTTTAGATGGCCCTAGAGAGCTGACCTGACAAGAGGTAAGTTGGCACCTCTCTGCATACACTCAATAATGCATTTCAAGGGAGGGATTTCTCTTTAAATTACTGAAGAGGCTCTCTCAAGCATGAAGAAAGGACTATGACTCAGCAATGGTGGAGGAGGGCAGAGTGCAAAATAAAAATGGGGGATTAACCAACTAGACAGTAAATAGATTTCCTTTCAAAATTAAAAATCCTTTAAAATGAGAGGAGATGGGGGAAATCATTCCAACCCTGCTGTTCATATGGGGCATTTGTATACACACCCACCCAAGATTCTCTGGGGGCCAGTTTCTGTACTAGTCCTGTTGAAAGCAGTGTTCCCTCTAACAGGTATGCCCAGCTATTGTTTACTACAAGTCCCATAATCCTGAAGCAAAGGCTATTGAAGCTGGGGATGCTGAGGGTTGTAGTCAACAACATCTGGGAATCCCTGTTAGAGGGAACACTGATTGCAAGTTTAAGTTTCAAAGGCTGGAAATAGACAAGAGATTTGAAGGCATTGATGGTGTGACAGAGATCCCATTGCCCTTGGTCGGGGCCAAGAATAGGCAGATGGTAGATCAGCCTCTGTTGGTAGATCTCTCACTGATTTGCAGCATTGGTTTCAGATTCCCAATTGTTTCACAGCAACAACAAAGAGGCTCGTTTTCTAAATTAAGCTGCTGAAACAAAGGAGGCTTGGAGGAAAAGTATGGATGGATTGGTGGTGACATGGGGGGGTGAGGAGAAGAATTCCTCCTGAGCATGTGCTCAGAAACACTCTGTTCCTTAATCTAAGCATAAGTCCCGCGCACCCATGACAAGTGCCTTGGATTCTGCACTCCAGCCTGCAGGGTAGATTAAGGGATTCTAGTAAAAACAACAACAGTAGATTCTGTACGCCTGATCACCCTTGGTGGAGACAAGCATTTCTTTTTAAAACAACCTTGGGTTTATTGCAAGTGTGCAATTTGTATAGCTATGTGCTGCCACTTTAGACTATGAAGATTCTGTAGGTTTTTTGAATCACTACAAAGATTTGCAAAAGGAGAGATTATAGGAGGTATGGCACATCACTGTCAGCACTCTGGAAAGACCATCATCTGTCTCCAACCAGCTCTTGAGGTGCCAGGTTCTGAGACTAAACCAGGAAGAAAGTAATCACAGATGTCCGTACCAATGGTCATGGGCACATTCTGCTAGACACATCTCCTGTGCAAGGCCTCCAGAAATGAATGGGATGCAACAGAGGATCGGTATTGGCATAGATTCAGAGATCCCACTACACATGTTGAGGTACTTTTGAATAAGACATGCAGGTGGGTATGTAATTTATCTACCCACACCCATTTCCCTGTCTGCAGCTTGCCATGCCCATAAAAACTAATTCTAGGGGGTTATGGAACCCACCAGAGCAGCTTCTCGGGGGCCGAGAGGGATGTTGGCAGAGCGAGAGAGAAAGAATGAGTCCATGCTGCCCCCGCCCCCTGGCTACATAATGGAAGCACGTTCTGCTTGTGCAAGAGGCTCTCTGGATCCAAGGCATTGTTTTGTGTAAATCCCATTCATTTTTACAGGGCAAAGGGAGGAGAAGGTTGATTCGTTTACAAATGACAGCGCTTTGGCCACTCCTAGGTTGCCATAAGGCCGGGGTGCTCAACTTGGATCCTTCTGCAGATGTTGGCCTACAATTCCCATAATCCCTGGCTATTGGCCACTGTGGCTGGGGATTATGGGAGTTGTCATCCAAAAGCTGCTAGGGGTGGGGGCGCAAAGTTGAGCAGACCTGCCATAAGCCCTTCTTGGTGTTCAGCGCTAATTCAAGATTTCCAAGAGCCACAGGACAGATCCAAACATCACACCTGAACATCTAGTTCTACCAACAACAAAATACCAATTTCATAATATTTTATAGCCATCCATGCTTTAATTAAAAACAAAAGGGGGGTGGGATATGACCCGGCACTTCCTGCTTCCATTTTTGCCTCCGTTTCCACAGAGTGATGATACCATAAGAGGTATGTTGTTAAACCATAGTCCAGAGACCACTGCTGATCCTGTCCAGTGGTCCCCAGGACCATAACAAGAACAGTATAGAGGGAAATGCCCACCCAATGCCAAAGAGGCAATTCATCTTTCAGCATAAGCTGAAAAGCAACTTGCCTCTTCAGCAACACAAGCGTCAAAATACCCAAAACCTTTTAAAAAGATACAACTCCCAACCTGCTATGTGGGCAGTTCTCTTCCATGCACACTCACTCTTGCTGGATTGCAGTTATGTGGAGGATGACAACTGTAGTCTCAATTCAGAAGCCTTTCAAATGTCACAGCTCACAATGGCGATAAGGCAAGAAAAAAGCAGTGGTCCACAAGAACCACCATCCTCAACAGGGGAAAAAAAAACGTTAAGAATTTATGTTCTAAGAAATGCATCTGAATCTTTGCACCTGCCCGGCATTCAGTTTGTGATTTAAACGAGGGGAGGGGAGAGAATACCCAAACAGCAGCTTCTCTTGTTTCAGTCTCCTTGAAACAAACCGGCTCTCAGTTCTGTTGTACTGTGCAAGAGACTGGGACTGCAGTGTGTGTGTGGAAGACATTGCTCTGGATTGGTTTTAGCAACATCATCAGGGGTCCTCCCTCCCTATAGAAGAGGTCAGCCCCTCAAACCAACTGCTACCCTCCCAGCCAATTAAAATGTGCTTAAATATATAGAGCAGGGAGAGAGAAAAGCCATGCTTCCATTGGAGAAAAAGAAATCTCTGACACTTCCATGTGTAGAAAAACTCACAAAGGACACTGTAGGTAATTCCTTGTACTGTTGAGTTGTATGTTGCTGCATGTTAAAGAAACCAGAAAACACCTCCTTTCGCCTAATTCTTCCTTTCCTTTGTAATTTGGCACATCGGAACATACGACGTCGCCTCCCTCTGAATCAGACCATGGGTCTATCTAGCTCTGTATTACCTACAGTGACTGTGGAATCAATCCACAGAGCCCTACCACGGCTGCATGACAGCCAGAGATTGAAGAGAAGAAGCCTTGGAGATGACCTAATGGGAAGAGCTTCCTCCGTTTAACTTCTGCCTGTGGTGGCTAAAGGTGCAGACCTTCTCCCTATTACACAAAAGTGGCAACCCTTGACCCAGGAAGCTCTTCTGATGAAAGAGCACTGTGACGAGGAAGACAGTTGACTAGCAGTAATGCCTCTCCTGCCTGCGTCCGGTCGACCCCCAGCAGCAGGGCTTAATGCAGACGTAACACTTAAAAACAAGCCATTCACACATAACCAACCAAGGTTAAGATGATTTCCCCAGGGCTATTCACATGACCGCACAGGTGGGTGGGTGGCAGGGTTCAGTTCTCCGTGCTGCTCCCAGCAATGTGGGTAAGCAGAGGCCATGTCTCAGAGAATTCCACAGTGCAATGGGTGCTGAGCACAGTGCAGTGGGGCGATCCTCCCAGGGGATGGGCGCTCTAGGTGCCCATCTCGATGACAGCGTGAGCTGCAAGCAGCTTGTGCTGGCACACGGTCCCAGGAGCCTTGCACCCTTAACCTCAGCTATCAGCCGGGCTTCGGCACTGGGTTTAGCACCGAAGCACCACCAGCATCCACAGCCTGGGCGTGGTTGCTTGTGAGAAAAGCATCTCTGTCTCTCGGGCCTTTTCAGCTCACTGAGTCCTAGCCACTAGACAACACCAGTTCTTTTTAGTTTGGTTTCAGATCTTAATTAAGTTTAAGGCACCAAACCATGGTTAGTGCTAACCATGGTTATATGTTATGTCTTCACTAAGTCCAACTACAATCCTGTAAGGTTGTTTCCACATATCTCTCACAGCGGTCGTAAGCCCCTATCAGGGCTGTGCCACTTTCAGATTCCAAGTGTGGGTTCACATGATTGGATGCCCTTCTACACAAGACAACTCCCTTAACAGAGAAAACTTGATGATGGAGAGAAGGGTAGGGTTGAATACTTGTCTTTAACATATAATTTTCTAATATCTGGAGCGAATGTTTTTTTGTATAGAGAAGCATTCAGCATGTGAGCTCCCCTCTGCAGTTTGTACTGCCCCAACACAGATTTACCACATCAGTGAGAACCACAGTAGCAGCAAGGTTGGAGTGGGCCTGGGGACAAAAAGAGGTCGTTCACATAACCGATTAGGACGAATGTCCTACCCAGGTTTGGGAGCTGTGTGTGCTCCCAGTTTTCGATTGTTTGGGAGCAAACCACTAGATAGGAGAAGGGAGAAGCAATTGTGTGGGAGACAGGAGCTGGGGAGGACAGGGCTGTTCTCCCCAGTTTTAATACCCAGCATTTGACCAAAAGCTGTCCTCCCCAGCTTTTCATCCTACCTTGATTCCACACAATCACTTCTCCCTCCTCCTACCTAGTTGTTTGCTCCCACACAACTTAAAACTGGGAGCGCACACAGCTCTCAATCTTGGGTAGGGCACTTGTCCAACCCGGTTTTCAGTTGTGTGAATGACCTCAAAGTGAAAATGGGGCCCTGCTCCCCGCTTCTTCTTCAGAGAGGGATGAGCAGGAGAGCAAGGAACAAGCTGTCAGCAGGCTCCACTCCCTCAGAGGCCCGGGGACATGTGTCCTGCCCCCTACCCCTTGTTCAATTGTAGCTGCACTCCTGGTGAGAACCAGGCACAAGGCTTCCTGTGCACTTTGATGCAACCAGATGTATGGGAAGCACACCTGGAAAAGACACCCATATTCCCTCTAGTACAGGACATTCCTGTGCTAAAACTGTGAGGCTGGTCAGTCATGCACATTCGGCAGCGCATACTGGTCCCACAACTGATCCCTTTAGCCATGTGATGGGTGAAAGATCAGCCATAACACAGGTGGGCTGTGGGGATCAGATCGATTGAAAGAACATAATATACGCACCAGGATACAGTGAATAACAAGCCCCATGATGCCACACAAATAGAATCTTCTAGAGAAGTCAACTGGGATTAAATAATGATGAATGAATTATACCAATGTAGTACTTTCCTTTCTCTTTGCATGTTCTTGAACATAATCAATGAATAGTCTCCTTTCAAAGCTTTCTTAAAAGTATAAGTTTTACAAAACTTTTGTGGTTTCCACAATAAAACTATCCAGGTAATTTACACTTTGGAAAAATGACAATCTTCAAAACTCCCAAAGAGACGACCTCCAAAATGTCTCATTGCCAAAAGCCCCAAAACTTTAGTTTTCTAAAAACACTTCATTTTCCAAAATGTTGACCAAAACAACAGAAATAAAAGAGTTTCCAGAATGGACGGCAATCTCTTGCCAATCTACTGGCAAATCTAAATGGAGCATAAACTCCAAAATCAGGGTAACAAAAAGACAACAAAAATTCTGAAATATCCATTGTCAAACAATTTGATCAGAACTTTTCTTTTTATAAAAGCATTTTCTATGAAAATTATAAAAGAAAGCTGGTTTGCAACCACAATCACAACAATAATTTCATTCATAGAATTCCCACCAGCTCTATTTCCTAACACATGACTGCTACCTGAAAAGCAATCCACAAATAAAATAGAATGAAGAGCTTACAACTGGGTTCCTATTGCACTTGTCTCTCCCTTCGCTCGAACAGCACCCGTTTGCTCTCCTCCCGGATCAAACAGCACAAACCCGCTCTCCCCTTGCTCGAGCGGTGTCAGTTTCAAAGACGACAGCAGGAGGAGGAAGAGGAGGAAGTGATCAATGGAGCTTCCCGCCAGCAGCTGTAGTATTCGACCGGTCCATGGACAGGGTGCCCAGCCCACAGGTGCCCACGAGCACAGGTCTATGCATGGTCCCTGGGGCTTTTCAACGCAGGAATCCTACCGTCTTTTTTTCCTTTTCTTCCAGTGTGAAACAAATGTCCGTGATTATGCTTTAAAGTGGTATTCCATGTTTAAAAAGGGGTGAGCAGAGGGTGGGGCCCCCAGCAAACTGGGAGTATTCCCCTTACCCCATTACCCTGGGCTGTAAACTAATCATTAAGGAGTCTTCTTGATTGTTTATTTTTCGGGCATCTTGCTCGCACCCCCTTTTTTGCTGTGCAGAGCCTTGCTGCCTCTCTCTCGCCCGTCAGGGCTGCAGTCTGCAGTCTGCCACGACCCTGTCGCTTTCTTATGGTTCGTCTTTCCTATCGTGCTCTCTTTACTTTTAGCGGACACTTCCGGGGGTCTTTCCTTTGGCTTTCGCCCCCTTTTCTTCCCATCTGTGCTTTGCTTTTTTTCTTCATTGCTGGGAGCGGTCTGTTCTTGGTTCTTCTTTTTCCGGATGACTTCTGTAGAAGTTTGAAACCAGTTCTGTGTTCCAAGAGGAACAGAAACAGATTCTTGGTTAATACTTTGCTGTTATGTGGGCCTTAACACGCCCTATTGCCCAAGCTGCACGGGGCTTTATAGCACAGCGCCTGTGCTCTGAACCATTCTGGAGACTCACAGGGAAAGCGGTCTCAGAACTGGTGGTGAATATGATACTTGGAAGACACAAATCGTGTCTTCTGGACTTTCTGATGCAACATATGATGTGGTGGGGGTGGGAAATCAAGGTTATGTGAATCACTAAGGGAAAAGACCAAGTTAAATCATTCATTTAAATCAAATTTTCCATTTTGGACTTTATATAGTTCTTGAGCCAGAATGTGTTTGCTCTAAGAATTAACATATTTTGGATTGCAACTAAATAGATCCTTTACGTAGCCTTTGCATCATTCACATTTGGCCATGTAGCCCTCATGCCTTTTGTAAAGTAGAACCATGTCTGCTGGTGGACAGGTAGGTACATATGCACGGAGACAAAAAAAACATACACTTCATCCTATGCACCCCCCTCCCATTTTTTGGAAACAAGTCCCACTGAACTAAGTGGAGGTTATTTCTGAATAAAGATGCACAAAATTGGGCCGTAACAAGTGTCCAGAACTTTCCAGGAGCAAGAGATGGCAGTGTTTCACCATGAGATGGAAAGTGAGTGGCCACATTGTTTGCTTGGGAATAATAAATAGTAATGATTTCAGAACTGAATACAGTGTAGAGCTCAGGTAGCTGGGCATAAAACAGAAATACAAATTCACCCCAGCTGGCCTTAGTGGATGATGCTGATGAGATACAGGATGGTATCACCTGGATTCTAGTGCTTGTGGTGTCTCGCTAGTCACTGGCTCACAGGATCAACTCATAATATAAGCACATAAAAGTGTAAGATTTTATTACATCAACATTTCCTTCTCCCTAAGGAAGAAGAGTTCAGAAGACCAGATTATTTTCTTCTTATTATTATCTTTGACTGATTTCTGTCCTTTGGAAATCCAAGAAAGCACACAGACAAATAGTAAAATCAAAAAGCTTATTCTCACGCAAATTCTAAGAGTTTCACGGCTGCTGTCTTCTTGGATTTCCAGAGGATAGAAATAAGCCAAAGATGTTGTGTGTGTGTGTGTGGGGGGAGAATCTGGACTTCTGAACTCCTCTTTCTTGGGGGGAGAAGGGAATTTTGAAATAATAAAAGCTTACAGAACTACTGTGTAGTATGACACAGACTGAGATTGCTTCCCCACAGTTCTTTCTTTACAAAGAAAAGCAGCCTTTCCATACATTCATAAGAGGGCCATAAGATCATCTGGAAAAGATGGCACTTTGTATTAAATCCAGATTTCATTTTAAATCAGATTTATTTAAAAAAAATCAGTTTCAAAATATTAAAATCTGATTTTATTACCCTTCATTATCCTGGAAAGCCCTGCTTGACTACAGTCCGGTGGTTTTCAAAGCATGTTCTGGAGTTCTTTGGACAGTGAACCCTGGGGTTATTTGGAAGCGGATTAGGAAGTTACTTGCCCTCCGCTCCGGAGCTTTAGAGGGAAGGGCCTTAGTTCAGTGGTAGAATCTCTGGTTTGCATGCAGAAGGTCCCAGGCTCAACCCCTGGTGTCTGCAGGTAGGGCCAGGAAAGCCCCCCATCTGAAACGCTGGTGAGTTGCTGCCAGTCAGTGCAGACAATACTGAGCTAAATGGGCAAGGGTCTGACTCAGTTTCCTTGTCATGCAGGGTCACAGTGTGAGTCTGCCCTACTACGGCACCACTCACAGCTCAGATGGAAAGTGACAAGACCCAACAGGCCTGGCTAGCCATGTGATCAGAGTGTGCAGCTTGGATCGTGCCCCAGAATCCATAGGAGTACGCTGATGTCCTGCTGAAGACACTTGAGTGTTCCCAGGCACACGAGTCAATGTGAAAAGAATATCTTGAAGTCAGAAACCTAGAAAGCCTCTCTGATCATACAATGAGAAAAGAACCACGCCCCCCCCCCCAAGGGAAGGCTCTAATCCAGCCATTCTCCATTGCAACGATAGCCCTCCAGGCCTCAAGAGGGTTTATAGCAGCTGCCAATCTACATTTGCAGTGGGATGTTTCCCCAAAGCGATTCGTCAAGAAGACCCGGCCCTTACCTCTGAGTGAGTCTTAATGATGTGGTACTTGACGCCACTCTCTGAGCTAAACTCCTTCTGACACAGAAGACATTGATACTTCCCCACAGAGTGGTCGCCCTGCAAAAGAAATGCCAGTGAATTCTCCCTCACTACTGCCACTTCTTGTTATATGTTTCCCCTGCTAACTGGGCAAAGAGGCACCTTTCACCGTGGTGATTCCCTTTATTTAGCAGGGGGAGAGTAACTGGCCCTATCCACTCCCAGAACAGGACCTCCAGTGACTGTTGCTGGTGTCTATCTTGTGTTTCTTTTTAGATTGTGAGTCCTTTGGGGACAGGAAGCCATCTTATTTATTTATTATTTCTCTGTGTAAACCGCCCTGAGCCAATTTTGGAAGGGCGGTATAGAAATCGAATTTTTATTTTTATATATATATAAAATAATATTTCTCTCTCTCTCTCTCTCTCTCTCTCTCTCTCTCTCTCTCTCTCTCTCTCTCTCATATTCTGCTCTTCCTCCAAGGAGCCCAGGGAGGTGTACACAGTTATGCTTCTCCTCACAACAACTCTGTGAGGTAGGTTAGGCTGAGAGACAACGACTGGTCCACAGACACCCAGAGAGTGCCTTGGTTGCATGGGGATTTGAACTTGGTGCGGGGAAATGACTTGACTAGTAAGCCAGAGGCTGCCAGTTCGAATCGCACTGGTATGTTTCCCAGAATGATACCTATATCGGGCAGCAGCAATATAGGAAGATGCTGAAAGGCATCATCTCATACTGCGCGGGAGATGGCAATGGTCAACCCCTCCTGTATTCTACCAAAGTCAACCACAGTGCTCTGGGGTCACCAGGAATCAATATCAACTCGACAGCACACTTTACCTTTACCCCTCTTGTCCTAATCCAACACTATACTATTGCTCTTGTTCAACAATTATTCTTGTCCAAATTACACAGAGATTGACCAGCAGAGTCTGGACTACCTTCTGCCTGCCCGTGTATGCTAAGGTGCTGTAAAATTCTAGTGCCCAGTCAATTAAAGCCTTGCTAGGAGAAATATCATCCCCTTACTCTTCCAAATATGTCTGGATTCAATATTGCTAGATGTGCAACCCTCACAGGAGCCAGCAATTTAATTCTACATTATGGACATCTATGTGGAGTGAATACTTTCTCTAATTCACAACAAATTCAGATCAATAGAGCTTTTGGAATTTGTCGTTTCAAGGCGGCCGAGCAGCTAATTAAAACGCTGGATTTCTGTTATCACCGACCTTGTGAAAAATGAATAAGGCTCTATCTACCACCAGAGAGTGTGTAATACATTCTTTATTGACAAGAACATAATGTACGAGTTCCCAAGAGCAGTGGAGGTGAGGGAGACCCTTAGAGAGTTGGCTTGTAACTGGATCTATGGTATCAATTTGAAGCAGGCAGGATTTTTATGTCTGGATATAGAGGCGGCCCCACACAACTGGGAGTACTGGAATAAACATTTTCTGGGCCTTTAGCAGCAATAGCTACTCACAGCAACACATTTTAACAATGGGTTTGATAAATACGAGAACAAGCTTCACGCATTTCATGTTAAGGAAGGGGAATTGGTCTTGTGATAGCAAGCATGAATTGTCCCCATTTGCGAAGGAGGATCCGCCCTGGTTTGCATATGAATGGGAGACTACATGTGTGAGCACAGGGGATGGGACCACTCTGGGAAGAGCATCTAGGTTCCAAGTTCCCTCCCTGGCGGCATCTCCCAGATAGGGCTGAGAGAGACTCCTCCTGCCTGCAACCTTGGAGAAGTCGCTGCCAGTCTGTGAAGACAATACTGAGCTAGATAGACCAATGGTCTGACTCAGTATAGGGCAGCTTCCTATGCTGAAACAGGCATGCTCAAAAGTAGAAGCTTTTTGCTGCTCATCCTGGTGGTCCTCAAAGACACTGCAGGTGGTCTGTGGGGGGAGAGGGGAGGTAGTGCAGTAATGTAATAATAATATAATCCCACTGGTAGGCCTACTGCGGGTAAATGTATGGTGACGAGTGCACTATGTTTGTGAGTGAGCATAATAAAAGTAAAAATAGCTGCGTTTTTAATACCCCTCAATATATTTGATTCCTGCCAGCTATAGGCTATGTTTATTTGTCTGTTTGTTTGTTTGTTTGATTTATATACCGCCCTTCCTAAAGTGGCTCAGGGCAGTTTACATTAAAACAAAAGACATACAATTGAAATAAAAAGCAAAACAATTAATTTTTTTAAAAACCATGTGAACCAGATTAAAATTAAGACAAGGAAGTTCTTTGCACGATAAGTGTGAAGAGCTTTGGGCGGGTCTGCAGGGAGAGCAGGTTAACTTGCCCAGCAGACAATCGATCAGCCGCCCAGATGATTACCAGCTTCGTCTCGGAGTCAGTGGGGAGCCAGGAGGTTTGGGGGCCTCCCGGTTCCTGGAAGTTGCACAATGCACTGCGCAAATGCGCAGTGCATCGTGGAGAGGCTCCCAACACTGGTCGGGAGGCTACTTGTGTGTTGGTGCTGTGTGGAGCTGCACAGCAGCGACACACAATCAATTAGTCCAGCTTTGGAGCACCATTAGCCCAGCTTTCGTACCCCAAACCCTGGCTAAGTGGTGGGCTACTTTACAGGGCTCGCTGTGCCGCCACCAGGAGTCACACGGCTCCCGGCGGTTCACACGGGCAGTGAATACTGGGCTGGGCTTCCCTGGCCCGGTTTTTGCTGTGCCTGTGAATAGCTTCTAGATAGCACTAAAAGCCAGGCTAAAAGGGTGGGTCTTTCAGGCTCTTTTGAAGGCCTCCAAGGACGATCATCCTCTTATAATATAAACATAGATTTATATTATATGTTTAAGACGTTTAGAACGGCTGGCTGGCCTGGCAGTCTGCAAAAGCTTTCGACGGCGATGTCGTGGTCCACAGAAAGGAAAAGGCTGGGATCTGCTCCCCTAGAGGGCTTCTCTCCCCAGAGGCACTTCCTGTGACTTTGACTGCCGTCAAACCAGCCGTCTGTGGGAAGAACAATGCAGCGGGAGCAGCCCTGATCCCTGGGATCCTCCAACCTGATCCCCAACCTGAAGACTGAAGGGGGAGGGGGGCGTGCTCTTTCTCCCACTGCCGCGGCCGTGCCAGCAATTTCTGCCAGAGGGTGATGCCAGAAGGGACTAGCATGGACTCGGGGACAGGGTTGCCAAGCGGATAAAAAGCACTCCTGGCCACTGCCTCAACCTGAGAAACCAGGGAGAATTGGGGAGCGGGGTGGGGTGAGGGATGCTCTGGGGGTGCCTTGGCAGCCCCCCCCCGGCCGGACCCTTGCAGCCCCGGGACATTTGCCCCCTCCCCCACTCCGCTCCATTATCTCTATGCACCTGGCTCTATGCACCTGACCTATTCTCAGGAGTCTTCAAAGGAAAGGGGAGATCAATAGGCATCAGAGCAGTCTAAAGTTGGCCAAACACAGCTAAAACCTGGAAGCCAGTTAAAACCAAGAACGGGAAAACCCCGGTGGATGCAAAACAGCAGAGACGCCCACTAGGAAGCCATTCCAAAAATTAACGCGTTACCTTGTTGCAGTTTGCAAGGTGGGCTTTCAAGCCAGAGACGCTGGAATAGATGGCTGCGCAGCACTGGAAGGGAAAGAGTGAAGCAGATGGTGAGGAGGGCCGGCCTCCTCCCCCCCCCGCCCTCTCTCCGAGCCCCGCTCTTGGGCTGCAGCCTCGCCAGTCCCAGGAGCAACTCCCGCATTGCGAGCCCCCCTCCCTCGAAGCAACACAAGGCTAATTGGGTAGGCGGTCCTCCGCTGAGGTCTCGCCACGTGCTTCTCATTAGTGCTAATGGGAGTCCTGTCACTCCGTCCCTGGCAGGAAAGATGTCGCCCTGAATGGGTCTTTTGAAATACAGACGTTTCCAAGCCGTTCCAGGAGGCCCTGCTGGGTGACGGGAGATCTTACGGCAAAAGCCGCGGCTTCGAGGGAAACTGGGCTAATTGCCCGGGCGGTGGCACAGTCCATTTCAGAGGCTTTTTCAAAGACATGGGCTAATTAGTACCCCTGGGCCACTCAGGTAGCAACATCCTCCTGGTGTAAGAGTCCCGATACAGGGATGTGCACAAACCTGTTTGGAGGCCCTTTTACGTGCCTCCGAACAGGCCCGAAAAACTGGCGGTTTGACCAGTTCAAAGGCTGGGGGGGGAGACCTTTATGGACTGGGGAGAGTGCTCCCCCCCCCCGGAACCACGTCCCCCCCGCCGGCACTGCAGTTTAAAGGGGTCTGGCGGGGTGGCAGTGTACCTCCCGGCTGCCCCGGTGCCTCCTCGGCCTGGAAGTGGACCCAGCGCACATGTGCACGTGTGAGCACGGCATATGCGCACACGTGCCTGACGTGAGCACACACACCGCGTACTTGCGGTCCGAGGAGGCAACGTGGCGGCAGGGAGATATGCTTGCCGCCCTGCCGTACCCTTTTAAACTGCAGCATCAGCAGGGGGAACGCGCTGCGGGGCAGGGGATAAGAGCACCCTCCCCAGTCCTTAAAGGTATCTCCCCTCCATCCTCGAGCCACCCCCTGCTGGTTCTGTGCACGTCCCTATCCCAATACCCTGTTCACAAGCCTTTCCAAACAGCTTAGAGCTGGACACCCCTGGCCATGACATCACTACACATGACATCACTACACATGACATCACTACACATCTTCTGCCTATATCTGTGCTGGGGAGTCTCTCTCTCTCCCTCTCCCTCTCAAGCACACACACTCATACTCACACGAGGATAGGCCAGAGAGAACATTGAAGCCTCTGAGGTGTCCTCTCCTGTGGCCCTGAGTGGAGCTCTCGCTGGTTGGGAGGATGTTCTTAGGCTCCCCTTCCAACTCACCAATGTTCTCTCCAAACAGGGTGTTGCCCTAGAGGCCTCCGCCCCATGGCAGATAACCTCAACACTGGGAAGGCTGAGGGGGTGGCCCAGCTCAGAAACAATGTCTGCCTTTCAAGCACAGCTGCACTACTTCCTTCAATGCAGCCGGCGCCCAAGAGTCATCTGCTGCTCCACCTTGGCTGCTCTGCAAAGGCTTCCCAGTGATGTCTGCATCGTCACAGAGGAGCCTAGGGCAAGGATTCTCAAACATAGGTCCCCAGATGTTGTTGGACTACAACTCCCATCATTAATGGCCTTCAGCCATTGCAGATGGGGAGGAGAGCTGGTCTGGTGCTAGTAAGCCTGAATTGTCCCCTTTGCTAAGCAGGGTCCACCCTGATTTACATTAGAATGGGAGACTACATCTGAGCATTGTAAGATATTCCCCTTAGGGAATGGGGCCATAGCTGAGAGGAAGAGCATCTATACCCTTGCATGCAGAAGGTCCCAAGTTCCCTCCCTGGCAGCATCTCCAAGTTAGGGCTGAGAGAGATTCCTGCCTACAACCTTAGAGAAGCCGCTGCCAGTCTGTGAAGACAATACTGGGCTAAACAGACCAATGGTCTGACTCAGTATATGGCAGCTTCCCAAGTCCCATGGCATTCCTTTCTGCAACCCTGGAAATCCTGAGGGGTGGTCGGCCAGCCAGCTAAGAAGCAGAGCCCTGCCCACAGATGTTGACCCCAATGGCACTGCCTGGTCTGGCAGCGGCATGCAAGGTGCCACCTCTGGGCAGACAGATGTTGGCGGACAGGGTAGAACCAGCTGGGTGACTGGATGCAGTGCTGGGGCCACCAGCTGGCTCTCCTTCCTGCAGGTGATCAAACGATGGCAAAGGTATCCAAAGCGGCTTTGTGGCGTTTTGCCCTCTTTCTTCTTGTCGACATATGTGTCTGATGCGTTGAGAAGACTGAACGCAACAGCCCTTGAGAAACTGAGAGCCGAAGTCTGCAAACCACGCTGGATTTGAATAACCAGCTCCTCCAATTGCATCCGCAGGATTTAAACCTCAGTGCCACCTTTCCCCTAATTAGGACACTTACACAACATTCCTACTGAAAAGCAAGTTGCTTCACAGGCTGAGAGAAGCCTCTGACACATCTGGTGATGTTCCAGAAGCAACTCGCCACAGCTCTGGTGCCAGCCGTTCTCAGACGGATGCAAGCCCACCGCTGGCCATCAACCTATGCTTGCCATGGAGGGACCGGCCACATGAGCCACACGGCTGGGATGTGGGGAGCTGTCATAACGGGAGCCCAGGCGTAGGTACCCAACTGCATTTTGCAGATTCCCGGCTTTGGACCTGGCCCTTGCTTGGCCCAGCTGTGAGAAGGGATGGCATTCCTTCTCCTCCTCCTCTGCCTCCTCTCTGTGCTCTGACCCTCTGTGTTCCCCAGCCCTGGCTCGACTTTCTCTGCCCATGCAATTGTGCAACGACACAGACTGCAACATCAAGACAGGCTGTGCAGCCGTTGGGATAAATTCTGGAGCAGGGCCAGGCAGGCCGCTGGAACCTGAAACTCATTCTAGATCACATTTCCCCAAATTCAACAAATCTGGGTGTAAAATCTAGTCCCGCTGGACGTTTCTGAGTAGCAGCAGTGCGAACAGTCCCTGCAAAAGTGATGCACCGTAACTGGATCTAGCATCAAAATGTGAAGCACTGCAAGAGAGAAAGGAGACCAGTTTGTTCCTGCCCTCTGCTTGCTCCGTCACCCTCTGTCCCTTTTACATCCACCTGCTCCCTGCACAATTCAGGCATTGCCTGAATCTCCATGTGAAAAACATAAAAAGGGGAATCAGGCCTTACATTGTTAGGGCAGTTGATGTGTCCTTTCTCCTTTACTTCATTCTTCCATGTCTCTAGAAGCTTTGGATTCAACTTCGGCAATCCAGGACGGGTGTAATTTAGCTACCGAACAAGAAGTTCCAGTTAATGGGAGTCAGCACATAATGCTCAGCTTCACAGAACAAGGGGGCAGTAAATTTCCCAACTCTCTTAAGTATTCTGATCTCTTAATCATGGCTGAGAGACTAGAAGTGTACTGCAGGCACATTTGCGGCTCTCCCAATCCTGCATGAATTATTCTCTTTTGACTATGATGCATAGTACAAACTTAGGTTATGATGCATAGTACATAAACTATGATGCATAGAACATAGAACTATGATGCATAGAACTATGATGCACAGAACATAGAACATAGTACATAAACTATGATGCATAGTACAAACTTAGGTTAATGCTAACCAGGGCAGCTGCTGTAGCCAGAGTTTGAAACTAGCAATTTCATCAAAACTTCTACTTCTGGAATCGCATCACTGTAGCCCTTGGGGAAACTACATTTCCCAGGGGCTCCTTGCAGCCCGGTGCAACAACATGGTCAAATAACATGGCATGTGCAAGTAGGGTGGCTGGGGAGGAAAAAGACCTCCCTCCCTCTCCCTCCCTTCATTTGCCCTACTTGCCATGGCTTGCCACTACCAGAGCACCACTCTGCTAAGAAAAGTGGGAGGGAAAGAGACATGGGGTGTGGGGTAAATCGGTGGCAGAGGGGTTAGAAGCTCGGGGCGGGGGTAGGTTCAGTCTGAATTCAGATTGACTTGGAAATAAGCCAGGCTATTTCAACATTTTGGAGGAAGTAGCTCAACATATTGTTAAGTCAACCCATACTGAGCCAGAGAAGCTTGCCTCTCGCTAGCTGAAACCGGGGTTTCAAGTGAGTCGCTGTTTGGGAAGATCAAGTTTGCGGTGGTCCGCTGGAGAGCTGCCACCAAATTTTGCTGACTGTGAATTTTGAGATGAATGTGGGTTTCCTGCTGAAGAGTCAGAGTCAAAGAGGCAAGCAAAGAGAGCCCCAATAAGACGGCGACATTTCTCCAGGGGATTCCGCCACATCCCTACTTGGGAAATACTAATGCAGGTTGTTAGTCAACCTGGGTTGCGAGCGTCCTCCTCTGCCTCTCACAAGCACTGGAGGTCCTGCTGGCAGTCTGGGGCTCTTGAGGAAGCTGTCCTCGCAGCGGGCAATGTTGAGAAGACCTGGGAGTAGAGACGCTACTGAATCTCACACTCTGAAATTTCCAGGCAAATTTGGAGACATTCAAGCCAAAGATATCCACTGAGACAGTGGAGGGGATGTCGCTCTGTGGCAGAGCACACGTATTGCACTGTGTGCAGAAAGTCCTCAGTTCAGTTCTCCAAATCTTCCCCTAAAGGGGTCTCAGAAGTGCTGGAAAGGCTGAATCCTTGGAAAGCTGCTGCCAGTCAGAGTTAGTCAATAGTGAGCTGGTCTGAAGACTGGTCTGATTCAATTTTGGTGACTTTATGTGTTCACATCAAGGAAAAAACTTCTCTGGGGGCGGGGTGTGTGGCACATCCCTACTATGGTCTGGATCCTTTAAGTTGACCAGGGTGAGGAGGGAGGTTTGGTCTCCTGTCCTTTGGGCAGGGAAATGGTCTAGACCAGTGATTGTCACTATTTTTCAAGCAGGGGCCACTTGGGCAAAAAACCTTCCACATGAGAGCCGTTTCCCACTGGGCTGACCTTCAAACAGTACTGCACTTTTCATAGTGCTGGGAGGGCCCTTTCAGAGAGACGGAGGAGCCCTCTCTTAAGAGCTCTAGGAAGAACGCAGTGGGCAGTGCTACACTTCCCAGCAAGATGGTTCAGGGGCTTAAGAGGGCTCTGTTCCCCACCGAGGAGCCCCCAGGGCTGGTCAAAGCACAGCACTGTGACGATGGTCATCTCCGCATAGGTTCAGCTTTGGCCAAAGCTTCACACTGGCCCAATAAACCATTAGTCAAGGAGCCGCATTTGGGGCTGATGGGGGCCCACCACCAGCCCCTGGGGCTTACAATGAAGAGCACAGGACTAGATGACTTTGGGTTCCTTCTGGAACCTATGAATCCAGGACATGGGGCAAACGTCATGTCCAGAGAATTTTTAAAAATGCATTTGTTCAGCCTTCCAGTTCCACAGCAAGACAAGAGAGAATTCAGATTTCAGAACACCATATCTAAAAAAGGACATTGTAGAACTGGAAAAAGTGCAGAAGAGGGCAACCAAGATGATCAAGGGCCTAGAGCACCTTTCTTATGAGGCTAGGCTACAACACCTGGGGCTTTTTAGTTTAGAAAAAAAGACGACTACAGGGAGACATGATAGAGGTCTATAGAATCATGCATGGTGTGGAGAAAGTGGATTGAGAGAAATTCTTCTCCCTATCCCATAACACTAGAACCCGGGGTCATTCCATGAAATTGATTGCCAGGAAATCTAGGACCAGCAAACGGAAGTACTTTTTCACACAACGCATAATCAACGCATAATCAACTGCCACAAGATGTGGTAACAGCCAACAACCTGGCTGGCTTTAAGAGGGGTTTGGATCACTTCATGGAGGAGAGGTCTATCATTGGCTACTAGTCGGAGGGCTACCTCCAGCCTTAGAGGCAGGATGCCTCTGAGTACCAGTTGCAGGGGAGTAACAGCAGGAGAGAGGGCATGCCCTCCACTCCTGCCTGTGGCTTCCAGGAGCATCTGGTGGGCCACTGTGTGAAACAGGATGCTGGACTAGATGGGCCTCCTTGGGCCTGATCCAGCAAGGGTGTTCTTATGTAACTTCCTTGCAATCTAGCAAGGTCTCATTTCCCCAGAAGCTGACACTGTGCTTTATAAACATCGAGAGGTGCATCATGGCTCCATTAAGCCTGGCCCTCAGGGATGGAACATGCATTTTCCTTGCCATTTGTTTCCATGTACAACAGGAAGCTTTCCACCTATGAGGAAGCTGTTGCAACCTAGTCCTTGAGAGACTGTCTCCAACTGCCTCCAGCCAAGAATGGAGGCCGGTTAACACCGGCAGCTTTATTTAATCAGCTTTCAATGTTTCGTTTTCTGCTCTCTTGTGAACAGTGCTCTTATTTCGCCTAAATTGATCGGGAAGAATTATTGACTGGAGAAGGTCCGTAACTCCTTCAGAAGATCAGCCAGCAATCAGAATGCAGAATCCTGTGATCCACTGGGCCACAGCGATGACCCACTCCAACCCCCCACTAATCACCATTCAAGCCTCAAGAATGGAGATGACAGCTCGCCCAAACCAATGCACAGACCTGAAGGCTCAGCATTCACTCTGCTGCAGGAGGCACACCATGCCAGAATCTACCCAGGAGGAGGAATCCTGGCTTTACAGTTAGGAACAGTTAGGGAGGAGAACTGGTCTTGTGGCAGCAAGCATGAGTTGTCCTCTTTGCTATGCAGGGCCCATCCTGACTTGCATTTGGTGCGGGTGGGGAGACTCCATGTGTGAGCACTGTAAGCGATTCCCCTCATGGGATGGGGCCGCTCTGGGAAGAGCATCTGCATGCTTGCAGGCAGAAGGTTCCAAGTTCCCTCCCTGACATCTCCAAGATAGGGCTGAGAAGATTACCCCTCCTCACCCCTGGCTACTATCTTTCAAAGAAAAGTTAGGCTTGTTAGTGCTAATGATGAGCTTAATGTAACAGGCAGTTTCACCTTAAGGGAGCAACTAAATGAGATAGCTGAAGATCCGTAACTGAATCTTCTCTCTTCCCCGCCGCCACACTTTTTTTTTTTAAAGGACATGTGAGGCCACTTTCCCCGACCCAAGTCAGGTTAAGGCTGAGGCAGTGAGGAAGGGATTTAACCCACCCTTTCACTGTTTCATGGTGCAAATTCCCTCTTAGCGGTTATTTGCCCCACAAGAGGAAACATCCATTCCAGCGGTGGGTGCATCCAGGCGTCCGTAACCTGAGCAGGGAGCCCACTGTGGAATTACACTGACCCTCCTTTGGTCAGCTATAGAACCCGATTCCTCCCATCTGTGCCTGAATGGGCTGTGCACAGCACAGGCTGGCTGGCCATTGTGACAGTCACAAAGCCACCTCCCACAGCCCTCTCTGGAGCCGTTTTGCAAACTCAAGACAACTGACTGGGTTGGTGTTTTGTTTGTTTGTTTGTTTAAGTAAGCTGAACCAAATGTTTATTTGCATAAAACTGCCAAGGCGCTTGAAAAAAAATAAATGCAGACAGCTTGCCTACGACATGGTCATCCAGTGGCAGAAACAAACCCCCCACCCCACAAAAAAGCACACTGACATCTTTATACGTATACCTGTATGGACCCCAATGGACCCAGTTGCAATACTCAATGAGCCTAAGAGGTGGGACTGGCTGGCCTAATCTCCGCTGCACTGCAGCACCTCCACCTGCAGATGGCCAGAGGTTGCAACTGCAGCTACCAGCTCAGAGCAAGAGTCAGGTGACACAAGGGGCTCGTTTAGGGTTGCCATATTCTGGCTTTCCAAATCCAGGTGCCTGATTTGCATATTATGTAAATTGGCTGGAAAATAATTTTCAGAATAGTAACTGCACGTTTTGCTCCGTAATTCCACTTCTACAAGGGCTAGAGCTTAGCTTTTTTTTTTAAAAAAAAGAAATCTGGGAAAATCTGGGAGGGCTAAGGAAGCTGGGTGAGATGCTTAGAATCCGGGTGAAACCCGGAATTCCAGGGGACATGGCAACTCTAGGCTTGTTCTCATGATCATCTGGGGGGTGGGCTGGAGGGAAGGCATGCTCCTGATGATGTCTCTCAGACAACCAGAGCCTCCTTTGGGCTCTGCAGCTCGTGTGCCTACATGAAAGCTGCAGCAGCATTCTCCATTGCTAAAATCAGGAGCTGGGACTGACACATATACCACAATGCACTGCAGGAACAGCAGAGAGGCAGCTCTCAGTACTGCAGCAGCTCTCCTCTCGCTGGCCCCACAAGCCACAGAACTCTATGGTTAAAATGGCCGCCGGCTGCCCGGGAGCAGCTGAAAGCTGTGTGGCAGCACAGATAACAAAGAAGGTGGTAGGATAGGCTCTCCTACGTCATTTTCAACCTGGGTAGTGGATCTGTATTACCCAGGTTCAGAGCTGTTGGGACTGGAGGCCTCCCACAGCTCCTCAGATGACCATGGATTCCTGAGTTAACCCCATCCTACCCAGGAACCTGTGGTCGTGAAAACAGGCTCAAGGAGTCAGTAGGGTCATCCTATTACATTGCTGACTCTGGGCCAGCAATTATGAGCTGCTCTTTGCCTGTCTGATTTGCAGTTTGCTTGCTTGCAGACCACTGGCCCCAAAAGTCCCCCAGCCAATCTCTTGCATAGGTGTCATGGAACAAGCCCCCACCCCCACCCCCGGATTCCACTTCTAGAGACATCAAATACACCAGAGGCTCTCACTCGCTTTGTTTCAGGGACCAGATCATCCTTCATCCTCCGCTTGGTCCAGTCCTTGGCCAGCTCATCCTCGGCTATTTCCTGCAGGTGGAAGACAGCAACTTGGGCTGATGTGCGACGGATTCTGCCACTTGGAGTCCTTTCAAAATCTTCAACCGGGCTGACTTCGGGCTTCGTTTCAGGCTGTTCAGGAGGCTGAGAAGAGAGAAGGGTTTGGAGCGGAGACCGTTACCAGAAGAGGGGGAGATCTGGTGGCGGTCAAGAAAGCTCAGCTCCATCTCGTGTCAGCAGTTTCAAGGGACAGCAAAGGTGCGGTCGGCAGTATTCAGCCAACAAATGGCACCAATGTTCCCTCTAACAGGAATTCCCAGATGTTGTGGACTACAACTCCCATAATCGCCAGCAAAGGCCATTGCGGCTGGGGATGGTGGGAGTTGTAGTGGCCAACATTGGAAATTGCTGTTAGAGGGAACACTGAATGGCACATGCTTAAAATTTGTACCTGGCGTATCTGGATATATTCCATGCGTTCATTTACAACAGTAACCGCCCAAAAAGGGCAACTTCAGACATTACACAGAACCTCTCTTAACACGAAGACCTTGGGGTTGGGTGTACTCACATGCTCACATCCCTATGCAATTAATTAATTAGATACTGTTTTAATTGTGTTTTAATCATTTTAACTGTTTCATTTTAACTGTTGAAATGTTTTAATCTTTTATTGGCTGTTTTTATTGTTTTGTAAACCGCCCAGAGAACTTGTGTTTGGGGCGGTATAGAAATGTATTAAACAAACAAACAAACAAACAAACAAACAAACTTCCTAGGTTCGGAAAAGCCAGGACAGGTAGATCTGAACATCATGGCCAATCTCAGCTTCTTGAATAACATGGACAACGTAGTCAGAGCCTGTGTCTTGAATAACACTACCTCACAGGATTGCTGTAAGTCCAAACTTGATCAAGACTGCAACCATGGATAAAACCACAGCAATAAATGGGGGGGGGGCACACACAGCAACCCTCACCGTCGACGGATGCTCCGACCGCACATGGTAGTCGTGCCCAGCCTTGGATTTGTAAGTCTTCCCGCAGTGTGGGCAGCTGAAGACTGGTTTTTCCACTTCAGAGGGCTGCTTCCCACACCGCTTCTGATGGTACTGGTACCCCATAAGGCTCGAGAAGGTTGCTATGCACCCCTGCAGAGACGAAAGCAACAGTCAGGGAATATGACCCGCATGCTGTGGGGGGCATGCGAGCAACTCCAAAGGGCTACCGGGAGCCCTGCCTGCTTCACTCACACACACACCCCTCTGCCTTCCTCCCTTTCCTTGGAAGGAGGGTTGAAGCCCGCACTGCAGACTCCAGCCAGCAGTTTGACCAACTCAGCGAGACAGACAAGAGTAGCAACGAAAGCTGCTTCCTAGGAATGAGTCCAGCTGCTGCTAAGAGACTGAAAAACAGACCTCAACTTCCCACTCCCCAAAGTGGCAAGCACAGCTCCATTATGGGCTGAGGATAGGGTTGGTGCTGGCAGCAGGGAGGGCAAGTAGGGGAATGCTTCACTGGTGGATTTCTGTCTCTTACAGAGCTCTGAGATGCTCAAGAGCCCTGCCAGATAAAAAGCTGGCAGCTGGTAGTATGAGGCATCATTCATAAATAGAGAGTGCAGGACAGGCATCAATGTTTTCCATGGGGCAGCCTAGCCTTGCACGTGAATTTCATCATCATGGCCCACATTAACAACATGGATTTAATGTTAAATGTGGGTTACCAAGATTAGCGTGATTGTGTGAACCCACACCAAGTAGGTTTATGGCTCGGGATGAATCTGAGGTTCCCGCCTTGGCATGGGTCCCCACAATCACATTAATGTCGGTAACCCACATTAAACCTAGATTCAAATGGTTGTGTGAACCAGGCCATTATTTAAGCCAGGGCTCTCCATCTTGGTCCCCACAGATGTAGTCAAACGACAACTCCTGTCATCCACAGCCATTGTGGGTGGGGATGGTGTTTTCCTTGACCCTGCTGGTGAGCTCGGTGCAAATATTAGCAAAGAGCGAAAACAGATACCTCGTTGGGGCATTTTAGTTTCCCCATCTGCTTTAGGACCTTCCTCAGCCTCTCCCGCTCTTCGTGTTCATTAAGAGGGGCAGCAGCTTCCACAGGAACAGGCTGGAGAGAAGGAACCGAGAGAGGATGCAATGTTATCTACCCACTCATACCCACCCTGTGCTGATTTCAGCCTCACAGAGACTCAAGGCACCTCTGCCTTAGTTTGGAACATGGGGCCAGGTTAGCAAAACCCACAGGTCAGAGTGGGCAAACGTGGCCCTCCAGCTGTGGTTGGACTACAACGCCCATCATCCCTAGCCACAGTAGCCAATAGTGAGGGGTGATGGGGGCTAAAACAGCTGGAGACTGGAGGGTCACGTTTGCCTACCCCTGCTACCAATAGATGAAGTGCATTTCTGTTTCTACCACAGCTACTAAACCAGACTCCAGAACCTGTGTTTCTACGCTCTGAAAGCCTGAGACGAGAATTTTTCCTCTTATAATTCTTTAATTTAGGTTCATCCAATGAAGCAGTCTTTGGAACAGATTCACTGGGCAACAGACGACGACTTCTTCATGCAATGTGTAATTGACTGATGGCGCTCACTAGCACAGGATGTGGTGATGGTCCACTAGCCTAGATGGCTGTGGAAAAGAATTAAGACACATTTATGGAGGGGAACAGATCTATGAGGAGCCAGGAGAAAAACCTTCATGAGCAAATGTAGCATACTTCCAAGTAAAAGATGCTGGGAATAAATATGAGGGGAAGGTCTGGAATGTAGGAAACAGTCTTTTACTGAGCTGGTCCATCTAGAGCAGGACAGGAGGACCTTGATATTCGTGGGGTTTCTGTTCCCCGCTGCAAGTCAGACAAAAAAACTCGCAAATATCGAGTCATTGGGGGGCTATGGGATGGTGGGGGGGAGGGTTAGGTTCCCAGTCATTGTGAAAATCATCCAAAATTGCCCAATTTGGGGGGGGGGTGCAGGGGGAAGCTGGCTACCATGTTTCGCTGGTCCCCTTGAGTTGAACTGTGTCCCCAAATGGCTAGAAATTGGCTGAAAATTACAGAGTTTAAAATAAAATGTGTTTAACGGAGCCATTTTTAGGCTCTCAAACACAAAATGGCGGCCGGTAATGACCTCTGAGGTAATTTACAGCCACCCCCAACCCGCGGATACGTGGAATTTTCCCCACTTATTTTCTGATCTCCCCCCGTGTATACTGAGGTGGGATGTTAATTACCCGACCGCGGATATGTGAATCCGTGGATGTAGAGTCTACAGTATCAAGGTTCTACTGTATTGCCTAAACTGGCTGGCAGCAGCACTTCAAGGTCCAAGGCAAAGGTCTTACCCAGCTTTGCTAGCCAAAGATGCCAGGGGATAAATCTGGGGCCTTCTGCAAGCAAATCAAGTGCTTCACCATGGAGCTATGGCTCCTCCCAAAAAGCTTGCAGTCAATACTGAGCTAAACGGACCAAAGGTCTGACTCTGTATAAGACAGCTTCACAAGTTTGCAGCAGTGCCCAGGGGCGTCTGGTCAGCCACTGTGGGAAAACAGAATTTTGATTCGGAACCAGCAAGGCCGTTCTTATGTACAATGTGCTCTGCAATGGGAGACTTCATTGCAATACTCCCCTTGCTGTTCTTTTAAGCCTCCCTTCTTCCCTGGGAACTTCTCAGAGAGACAAATTCTGAACAGGGGCAGGAGGATAAAAGCAGAAAGCAGCCCAGCAGTGTCATCAAAGGCTATGCGTACACAGGGGCTCCATGCAAGTGTAGAAAAACACACTATGTCAGGTGGACATAGCATTTGCTCCTGAGAACTTTGGCTTTTTATTTTTCAAATTAACAAGTTCCTAGCCCTCATGGTTGCAAAGATATAGTTAAAGAGCATGAGCAATGCCTGGTAAGACTGCAGAAGCCAGAAGGGTTGCTGAATCAGACTTCTAGTTGTTTGGAGGTGCAGCTGCATAGCAAATTGTCCCTCCCTCTGGCTACCAGAAACAGAAGTAGCAGCAAACATTATAGGACACAGCATGCCAAATAAGAGCAGTGTTGCAAACGTACAAAATGTTGCAACGTACAGTTTTTCTTGGTGTAGCATTTTGTCTTTTCTTTTGTAAACAAAGGCAGAGTGCCCAGGGGACTGCCCTTACCTTGTTGACGTGTTCAGCCATGGTGTGATAATTCAACCCAGCTTTGGACTTGAACTGCTTCTTGCAGTGCTGGCATTTCAAGGCATCCTGCAGCTGAACAAAGCAGACTGAGAATCAACAAACATATTCAGTGCAGAAGGCTGGGCTGGACATTAGCCGTTTTGGCCTAAACCCAAATAGGAAAAACATGACATAGGATGGAAAAGGACATGCAAGCAACAAAAAGCTCACACACTCAGCACAAACATGAAACCCTCTGCTGTTCTCCGTAGCTCATAAGAACGTAAGAACAGCCCTGCTGGATCAGGCTCAAGGCCTATCCAGTTCAGCATCCTGTTTCGCACAGTGGCCCACCAAATGCCTCTGAGGAGCCCAAAGGCAAGAGCTGAGGGCATGCCTTCTCTCCTGCTGTTACTCCCCTGCAACTGGTACTCAGAGGCATCCTGCCTCTGAGGCTGGAGGTGGCCTATAGCCACCAGACTGGTAGCCAATGATAGACCTCTCCTCCATGAATTTATCCAAACCCCTTTTAAAGCCACCCAGGCTGTTGGCTGTCACCACATCCCATGGCAGAGAATTCCATAGATTAACACCCCACAACACCCCAAATTTGCAACAGAATGGAGATTCTGGCAGAGGCGCTCAGTTTGTTCGGGGTGCTTTTCTGGAAGAATCTGACATTCTGGTCCAGGTTTTTGTGAGATGCTGGGAATGCAAGGCAGTATGGAGCTCATAGGAAAGTTTCATAAAGAGCAGGACTCAGATCAGTAATAAGATCTGGTGGAGAGAGAACTAGTAAGGGAGGGGTTCTCAAACCTGAGTCCCTAAATGGGACTACAACTCCCATCATCCCCAGCCAGGGTGATGTTTAGCTTAGGCCCTAGAGACTGGCACAGGTTCTCAAATTTGGGTTCCCAGATGTTGTTGGCCTAGAATTCTCTGTATCCAGGGGGATGATGGGAGTTGTAGTCCAACAGCATCTGGGGACCAAAATTTGAGAACCCCTGGAGTAAGGGATGGTGGGCCAATGCCCCAACCCTCATTCTCCCAAACAAACCTCTTTCCCAAATCAGGGGTCAGCCCAAAAAGACAGCAAGTAATTATAAAGAGCAGACCAACTCTGAGCATGTGCAGGGTACTACCCTCTCACCACACAGCCTCAAACAATCCCACATGTCTGGAATTAAGGGACAGAGTCTCCTCGTCGGAGGGTGAAACTTCCTGGCAGGCTGGAGGACTGACACCTCTCCTTCTACAAACCAGATGACAAGTACTACAGTGTATGTTAGGCATCAGGAACTGGTCGCCCCCGGCCAAATCTGGTTCCTTGGGTGGCAAGTGGAGGGAAGGATGCTGCATCCACCTCCAACAAGCAGGGACAGCTCTGCCCCCACCCCCTGCCCAATACCCTTTCAAAGTGTGGTTGTGAAAGGGGGCTGGCGCCGGCCTCCTCCAAGGGAATGGGCCACGGCAGCATTTTGCACATTATCTCAGGCCATGCCTGGAAACGAGGGAGAAGCCACTTCTTTGCAATGGGGAATGGAAGCCGGCTATTTTGGGGGGTGGGAACTGGGCCCCCACCCCTTCCAAAGCAGCACTCCGGCAAAACCAGTTGCTGATTAGCTTTGCCCATTTGCTGTTTCAACCGCCTAATAACGCTTCGGAGGTGGGTGGGGAGAAATGCTTCTTCTTCCCCATCCTTTAATCTTCCCCAACTTAGGAGTGTGCCGTTTCCTACTTTTTGGCAGACTTCCATGTGCTTCTTGAGACCGAGGACGGTCTTCCGAGTGATCATGCTGCAGGTCGGGCAGGCCACCTCCCCCTTCTCGCTGATGGTCCGCTGCCACTGCTCCTCGGGGCTCACTGGAGGAGGTAAGAAGCGCAGGCAGAGGATTCAGGCATGAGGGGCCCAGAGGAAAGCCCAGCGGCAGCTTGCTGGAGGCCCAGAGCAAAGACACGATCGTGAAGACAGCTTTGGCCCGGCGTGTTGGAGTTCTGTTGGCTTGTTTGGCAAACTGCAGCCGTCGGTCCCCCCCACCGACAATTGTGGGGGGATGGACTGGGACTGTGGTGGGACAAATGGTTAAATCTCCCTTCCGAGCCATGCCATGTTCCTAGTCCAGATTGAGGCTTCCCACAAACTGCTACTGGGCTGGTTCAAATGATATAACTGGCAGAACATGTGAATAGGAAGCAGGGTACCGAGCGTGCAACCGGCAAGATGTGCTCCACGGATGTCCTGAAGTTCTCCCGGCACATCCCTTGATCAGTAAGGGCAGCCGGGGGAGGGGGGGTGCTGTTCATCTGAATGGCCCCCTGGAAGATGTGGTTAGGGTTAGGGGCGATCTGGATAAGCAGCTCCCACACACGATCAAGGGAGGCGGGCATCCGTGGAATATATAAATATAAATATAAATATCTCCATCCGACACATGCAGGCCTGAATGTGTTTAAAATCTTATCTAATTTGGCCCTAAACTCAGGTACTCAAGACCTTGTCGCTCTATCCAGTTATCATGTTATACGTGAGCCCAGGTGTCTGTACACACATACATGCTTTTTCTGTGAGTGGCTGCATCTGTGTTCGTTTGAAAGTGAGCCTGGGTACGGGCCCCTTGCAATGCAGGATGCAGACAGGAAGTGTACTGCTTGTACCTGCGCTGAACATCATGTGTGCCTAACTGCAGATCTGTATGTGTGTGTACCGTACACAGACTGTACATGTGTTTTAACACAACATGTGGACCAGGGGCATGGAGACAATCGAGCAAGGGGCGGGGATGAGCGTCCCTCAGCCACCAGGGTCTGGGGAGCGGCCAAAGCACCGCCTCACCCTTGCTGAGGGCCATCTTCTTGCCCCCTTCCACGCCCAGCCAGTGAATGAAGCGCTCACTGGTTGGGAGTGGGAGATGCACCCCTCTCCCTACCGCCCCCAGCTGGTGTTCCATTATAATGCTAGCTGGGGGCGTCTTTCCCTGCCTCGCTCCAAGCTCCGGTGGACCCTCTCCAGCGCAGGGGCCACACACACCCCTGCACCCAACGTCAGACGCAGAGGGCATAGCCCATACTAGGGCCAGGGACAGTCAGCCCCCTGTGGATTTTCCCATCAGCGGTGCATTGAATTGCTGACTGGGAGCAACTTTCTCTCCCTCCTTGTCCCTGGTACTGGCCACACCCCCTGTGTGTGACATCAGGCGCAGTGGGCGTGGCTCAGGCACATGCACGATTAAGGGCCACAGGGGAGGGGAGCCACCGGCAGGAATTTGTCCCCCGGTGAGCTCCCTGCACCCCTGGTGCGGACAGGGCTTTTGCCTTGAAACATGGGGCTGACGCAGATCACTTCACCACGGCAGGGCTTGCCAGCTGGCCACAGACCTACAGGTTTTCATTCTTCAAGTAACCATAATCACCTATTTAAAAGAAGTTTCCAATGTCACAGGGGGAAATGGCTTGTCTACTTTGCATGCCTAGCTGCTGGTCCCACTTGGGTGGCATGGCTACAGGTAAAGAGCAATTCACATGATGTGCACATGTCAGGAAATCCATTTCCAGGTCTTGGCTGGGCCTGGAAGTGTCTAGGTTTCTTTGTCGAGCTGGTTACAGGACAGGAAACTCTATTTCTGCAAGTTAAGGGGCTCATCTTAATCCTTGTGCCATAGAAGCCGTGAAGGCTTTGTACAGTCTCATATATTATGCTGCCTTAGAAATGAGGCTGCATGCACTCTCACCTTTACACATGAGTAGACCTCACACTTACTCACAAGTACACCCCATACTCTTACTTGCGAGCAGACTCACAACTTTACTCATAAGAAAACCCTTCATCATTGGTACAAGTAGACCATCCACTCTTATTCATAAGACTCTGCATCCTTACTTATGAGTAGAGCCCATTCAGGTGATGTTGAGCAATGATTCATGAGGAAGGTTGACTGTCTGCTTGTGCGTAGGGATACACTTACTCATGAGTAAAATCCCACCATCACTCACAAAGAGGCCACAGGCTTACCTGTGAGTACACCTGCAATCTTACTCCCCAGTGAATACACCTCACTGCAACCTTTACTCTCCAGTGAGTACACCTGCAACCTTACTCCCTGCAACCTTACTTCCCCAGTATCTCCATGCGGCTGGACCATGCTCTCTGGCTTCATCCTGCTCCCAGGCTTCTACGGATGGATGGCCGTGCCTAGCAGAGAATGAAGCTGCAGAGGGCGGTGCAGCAACATCTGTGGGGCAGCATGTGACTGTGGGCAGCCTCCCACTTGGCTGGGCTGGTGTTCTTTGCACACATTTGCACAATTATAGATCCTCCACTGAGGTGGAGTGATGTGAGGAAAGGTTAACGACACTGTGACTTCTGCAGCCTTGTCTTCTCATTTCGATATGCCTGGCAAACACAATAATGCCTGAACTCTAGTGACATGCCCATCTTAAAGCAATGGAAGACGGCATTTGGCAGTGGTTCCATTAATGCAACTGTTCGGGACACCACACCATCTGGGCCAAATCTGGGCCGCCAATGGCTGAGGACCAGTTCTGAGACATGTCTTTATTTAAATGGCGCACCATAAGGCTGCCAAAGAGACAGGATCTCAAGCAAACACAGGCCTGGCTTTGTTCCGGCTGCAGCACACTGGACTAGGCCAAAGTGAGGCCTGCAGAGTTGTTTATTTGACTGGCCTCACATTGATCAGAGATTCAAGAGCCGGGAACATGGAAGAGGCTGCAGCTGTGTTTACTTGGAACATCCTGCCTTCCTCAAGCCAGCCGTGGATCCCCAGAGAAGCCCGCTTTTGCCTGGCTCAAGTGCTGCCTTCAGATGTTCCAGCAACCTGCTTGCCAAGTCCTAAAGAGGTGATCTGAAGGACAATTCACACGCCTCAGCTAACAAAACAACACAAAAATTGTATGCCACTTTTTAAAGTGAGGGGGGGATTGGGCATCTGCTTTGCGCACAGAAGGTCCCAGGTTCAATCCGTGGCAGCATCTCCAGGGAGGGGCTGGGAGAGACGCCTGAAACCTTGGAGAGCTTCCAACAGTCCGTGTAGACAATACTGAGCCAGAGGGACCAAGGGTCTGACTCGGTATACGGCAGCTTCCTATGTTCCTAGAGCTAGAACATACTCTCTTCAGTGGCAGATTACAGAGCTGAGCTGAAATGCCCTCTGCAATTTCACAGCCCCATTTGCCAGCAGCAAAATGTGGGGGGGAGTGGTTCTCCGCTGCTGCCCCTATGAAACAGGCAACGGCAGTGAAATAAAGGATAAGCCAAACGGGCAGTTTTAATTCCTCCCACAACTGCCCAAATTTTGAGCAAAATTCTAATGCTGAGAGTTTGTTGATGTTGTTGCTGATCAGCATGAATGCAGCTCAGCGTTGAAGTACACCCCTGTGGTGTCAGAAAAAATAAACAGCTCACATATGTTTAAATGGCCAAGTGTCCTCACAATGTACATAGAAGCATCAGTCCAAGTTCTTTTCCCAATTTTGCTTCCATACACACTGCAGGGATCCTCGGTCTTTTAAATGTGCATTACATGCGGCATCCGCAATTGCTGATGCTATACCTGTCGCTTGTCATTTAAATCTGGGCATGTTCTGGAGTACCTGGGGGCGGGGAATCATTTATTTAAATTTCACTTAAAATGGAAAGCATCAAGCAAATCTAAGCACCATAGCTAAGCATGGACTTAAATCCAGGTCTCCCACAGACTAGATTGTCACTGCACACTTCACATTTATTTTGTAGTTGAGGTTTCTCAGTTCAGTTTCACATGTTATGCTGTCTCTGTTGATTTGCATTTGTATTCTTGTTTGAGATCTGGTTTTAATCTCCCCCACCCCTTTCTCTCTCTCTCTAAACCAAGGACCTGTCAGTTGAGTGGTATGCAAATCTGATAAATTACGTGAGTGAAGCACACCTATATTTGCCATCAAAGGACTTTTGTTGGGAAGCTAGAACCAATCCCAGCTCCCTACTAAAACAGCTGTATGATAAATATGCCTGCAGCCATTGTTTGTAATATCCAGACATGTACACCTACATAACCACAGTGTGCAAAGAGGCCCAATATCCTAGAAAAGGGGCTCTCAATCTCAAGTCCCCAGATGTTGCCAGACTACAACTCCCCTGCCACAAAGTCCAAGGGATGATGGGGTTTGTCGTCCGACATCATCTGAGGACCCACAGTTGGGAACCTCTGTTCTAGGGGAATAATACAGAGCCGTAGGGACCCCAACCAGCACCAGAAGCCTTCTGCTAAATGGCCCACCTGTTGTAGAAGGAGCTGCCGAAGTTAGAGCTGCCTCCTTTTTCACGCTGGATCCCGGCAGTTTCTTTTTCAAGTCTTCGTTGTTGCTGCTGCTGCTGCTGAGGGCCGCCTCCAGCTTCTTCGCCCGATGTGCTTTTGCCTTGTCCTCAGCTTTTGCCAGCCCTGCGAAAGAGGAGCGGTTTGCAGAGAGAATCAGCACGGAGCTGCACGTTGTCTGAAGACAGTGGCCGGCGGGACGGGGCAGCCCTCTGTCGATGGGAGCGACTGGCTGGGGCGGCTGCACAACTGCAAAGGCAGACGGCATAGCAACGGGGCTGCTGCGGAATGCCTTCACAGCGCTTCCGGGCAACAGGGCAGGATTCCTTTCCACTGTTTCCAATGGAAGCGCCACCTGGGAGCAGTTCGAAGTCATTTCGCAAGAGCCCCATCGCTACATCATCGGGGCTGCCTTTCAAATTGTGCAATGAACCCAGAGAGTCCCTGCCATCGGCTGGCTGCTGCCGCCATGTCGGCCACTGTGAGCTCAGAATTTTGGGAGATGGGGAGCAAAAAGAGGGGGCTGGAATCTCTCCCCCAACCACCCAGGTTTTGTCACCGCCTGTTTTGTGGAGATGGTGTTCCTCCCAGTTGCTGGCAGCTGGCAAACCCCCCCCCCCACAAAACCCCCATGGGATGTAGCTCTGCAATGACATAGCATCATTCTGAGGGAAGAAATGGTGATGCACCCCACCCTCTCACCACCACCACCACCAAGGCACCACTTCCTCCTCCCCCAAAAATCACTGAAATGCTCCCCTCCAGATTTAGCCATCTATAAATAAACTAGTGAAAGAGGGATGAGATGGATAAATGAATCAGGTTCAATTCTCGCCTCTGGCACCGACTCACTTGGGGACCCTTAACCTTTCAGCACAGTCTCCCCTCACCTGTAGCTGCCATATGGGGACAATAATGCTCGCCTATCTTACAGGGGGGTTGAAGGGAATTCAACAAAGTAATGCAAAAGAAGCACTTTGTCAATTCTGAAGTGCTATATGAATGTAATGCGCTCTGTGTGGGACTGCCTTTGTACAATTTTGTCTCTGAAATTTTTTTAAAAGGCATTAAAGGCACATTTGTTCACCCAGGCTTTAATTAAACTTAAAATTAAACACAATGTTAAAAACTGTAATTTGTTTTAATTTGTACTGTTTTATGTAAGCCACCCGGAGGCATAAGTTTTAGGTAGTATATAAATACGTTAAATAAATAAACACAGGAGACCCTCGTTTTTTGCGGGCTCCGCAATCACGGTTTCGGCTATTTGTGGCCAGGCTAAACAGACCTGGTTTCCATTACTGCGGGCTGCAAATGCCAAAAACCACAATATTTGAAGCCTTACGCCTATGCGAACAATGGGCTTAGGTTCTGTAGTACCTCCTATAGGTGCAAAGATCCAAATATCGTCATTTTCAGCATTTGCGGTGACTGGGGGGAACATAACCCTGCCAAAAACAAGGGTTGCCTGTATTATGATTAATTTAGAATAAGCAAATTGGGAAGGACTGTATGGGGACAGGAGGCTTGTTCCCCGTGGAGAGCGTGGACAGCAGAGGCGTTCAGACAGTACCTCTGGAAACCCCAGGGTTTCTTAAGGACAAGATCCAAAATGGTGGCCCAGCTTCCCCAAATGACAGCTTGCCCATCACTGCTGATGTTTTCCCACAGTGTGTGTTTCATGTAAAGAGAACAGTGAGGCCCAGGAGGGTTTACCTAGTGCTCCACTGAACTGAGTATGCCCCCAAGGATAAGTTCCTTTTCACTGAACACAAGGAGTTCAATGGCAGAAAAGTCAACGTGGGAGGCCTTTCCTGAAACCAGACAGGTTGAAAAAGCTCTGCATCTGAGCGGGGGAACGCAGAAGGTAGAACAGGATCTGGTGGGTATCTGGGTAACTTGCAGTAGACTGCAATACTTCAGCAATAGTAAGTTTGTTTTGTTTTAAAGACTTACACCCAGACTAGTGTTGCACTAGTACAGGGATTCCTCACCCTGGGTCCCTAGTTATTGTTGAACTACAACTCCCAGCATCCCCAGACACAGTGGCAGCCATTGTAGCTTCCCCATTCTGGTTGGGGAAGATGGGATTTGTAGTCCAACAACAACAACCTTGGAGAAGCTGCTGCCAGTCTGTGTAGACCATACTGAGCTAGATGGACCTATGGTCTGACTCAGTATAGGGCAGCTTCCTATGATCCCCTGCTCTAGAAGGTCCACAAGTTAGAATGAGGCCAGCTTGTATTTTACCTTTCAGTCCGAATGTTCCTGAGATGGACGGTTGCTCCCCAGTAAACTTCTTAGGGGTTTTCTGTTTCCTTCCTAACTCGAAAAGGAGAAATCAGAGATAAAAATTTGGTCAAACACCTGCATGGTGAGTTCAGAACACAACAGCTGTCCTTATCCTGTACTTATCCAAATTAAGCCGGTTTGCAAATGGTGGCCTGTTTTGCATAGTTTGTTCTCTTTCCTTGAGCCACAGGGCTAAGGACATGCCTAAAGGCTGCATCTTCTGGCTAGAGACAGTCCAGCTTAGTCTCCCCGCTGACTTTTCAGATATGGCCAGCAGAATCCCCTGCCTTCCAAGGAGGCTGTCTGTTGCATTTCTGCATGAGTGACCATCCTGGGCTGCCTGACTTCCAGCCAGGAGGCGTGTCCAGATTGGTGACTCATGCAGAGACACAGAGCGTGGCCTCTTCTGAATCTTGGGCTTGGCCTACCCATGAGCTAGCAGAGTTCCCAGGTGGTCAAGTGGACTGCACCACTTCAGACTGCTGGAGGGGATATCAATTTGAATACCATCCCATGTGAAAATAAACTCCCTGCAGACAGAAAACTAGCACAGCTGGGAGACTCTATCCCAGCAGCCCTTTCCCTGCTGGGCTGGTTTTCAATTTTACTGGGTGTTCTTAACACATGGGAGCATTCAAAAACACAGTCGTCCACCCACGGTCTGAAGTGGCATGGTCCATTCTGCCACTGCGGCATTTCATCGCCACATTCTGCTTCAGGGATGGACCAGGCTTGACTTCTGCACCATTTCAGCTGGGGTAGCCCAGGGCATTATAGTGCCTCAGGCGTCAAATACTGCCTTCCCCATGGTGGGGGAGGCCAGCTCCCTTTTCAAATCAACCGTGAGAGCTTTAAGAGTGGCTCAGAGGACAGGGAGGAGGGAAGGTTATGCTGGCAGCCTCCTCCCAGGAGCATGGCTGCCATGGAACACCAGGGGGCAGGGGGTGAGTGTCCTTAGGCCACCGCCCCAAGCACTTCTGGGGGCCACCAGAGGCTCACCCCCCACTTCCCTCCACTCCTCCAGGGGGCCCCCAGACACTCGTCCTCCTCCACATTCCCTGCACCCATAGCTGCTAGTGGCAAGACGGACCTGCTGCCCTTTCGCAGCTCTGATTCCATTCAGCACTTCGTTCACGTGCCATTTGGGTCAGGTCGGGTCCATTCTTGCTCTGCTCAGAGCAAGGTAGGGAAAAAATGCACCTGACCCAACCTGAACAACATGTGAACAAAGAGACGCATGGAAACAGCAAGAAGACAGCATGTCTGTCTTGCCACTAATGGCCATGCGGGTGTGTGTGTGTGTGTGGGGGGTGTGTTGGCTAATGCGCGCTTGCGTGTGCGCACAAAACAACATGGGGGGCGGGGGGCAGAAAGGGCCTGTCCTGTGACTGCCAGCTCCCTGCGTGCTTTCCTCCTCCTCTCCCTTTGTGCTTCCTGAAAGCTCTGTGAGAAGTGTGAGGAGAGAGGCTTTTTGGAAAGCATGTGAGGGGCAGACCAGTCCCAAAGAGCTGCTCTAGCGGCAGCATCTGGCCACCCTGCTGGTGTCCCAGTGACACCTGCTGCCTGAGGCAACAAGCTCACACTGCCTCATGAAAGGAGCAAGGTGCTCCTTGCACGGCAGCCAACGTTTTCAGGCGGAAGAGTAAAGCGTAGCTCCAATTCTACATTTGGGGAAGGGGTGGGGCCTGAACCCCAGGTGGACATAAGACCAGCTCTGCTGGATCAGGCCCAGGAATGCCCATCTAGTCCGGCATCGTGTTCCCCACACCGGCCCACCAGATGCCTCGGGGAAGCCCACAGGCAAGAGGTGAGGGCATGCCCTCCCTCTCTCCTGCAACTGCTTCTTGCCTCTGAGGCTGGAGGCGTCAGAAGTCTGAGAAACCCTGCTCTAGTCTTACTGTGCTTCATCCTCTCGGGGTCTTCCTCCTGCACAGCAGCCTGTCTGCTCGCATGGTGTTTGGAGCTCCGGCCACCAGACGGCTGTGTGGCTGGGGTAGCCGCCTCCACTCTGCCACCAGCTGCCTTGGCTTGGGACTCTCGGCTGCCCTGGTTCATGGGCGCGCACTCTCCGTTCTCGGGGCGCTGCAGGGCAACAGCCTTCTCCATCTTTGCCTGTTTGGGATGGACGGTGGAGGAAGCTGAACCCTCGGCGGCTCTAGGGCAAAGCACATGGGGCTGAGGCAAAGCAGCGTCAAGAAATCACAGCTTCGTGGCTGAGCAGGTTCTCCCACCCCAATCCACGTGAGAGCTTCCCCTCTTCTCTGGCTCAGCCACTAAACAATACAGGAGAACCTCAGGATTTGTGGGGGTTCTGTTCTCCGTTACTACCGTGGATACGGAAAACAAGAATACTGGGTTATTGGTGCAATGGGATTGCGGAGGTTAGGTTCCAAGAGAGGAAAATCAGCCCCTTTTTTGCCATTTTCATTTTTAAAATGGGGCTAAAAGGCCCTAGAAATGTAGGGGGTGGCCTAGTGTGCTCCACAGGACCCCAGCAGTCCAGAAATGCCCCCCAGGAGTTGAAAATCAGCCGAATATTGCGAATTCTTCATGTTCCTCCCATTGTAGCGGCTCCCCCCACCACTCCCCCTGCATCTGACGCCAGGAGCAGGGGGCGCGGCTTCGCTTACAAACGGGGCCATGTTCCTTATCTGAGAGCAAATACCGGCCAGCGCTGCATTCCTGGCCGTGCTGTGAACGTGGCGCTGGCTGGCATTTCCTCCCAAACAGGGTGTACGGTCCCGTTTAGAGGCGAAGCCGCACCCCCGGCATCTGACGTCAGACGCAGGGGGCGTAGCAGGGGCACCAGGCGTGGCCTGATTGGTGGCGGCCCGGGTTCTTTGAACCAGTCCCCTCAGTGGTGGCTCCACCCCTGCTTACCGTGCTCCCTGCATCCTCAGCAGTCAAACAATGCCCCCAAGAGTTGAAAATTGGCCACAGATCAGCCCCAAATCACCATTTTTGGCCCATTTGAAATAAATGAGCCAGGCTCTCAGTGTCAAAATGGAGGCCAGAAATGACCTCTGAGGTCATTTCTGGCCACCCCTGCCCCACAGATTTAACCCCCCGCTTATACCAAGGTCGGGTGTCCTTTACCCGACAGCGGACACATGAAACTGCAAATAGTGACTCTGCAATCAGTGAGGTTCTCCTGTACCTCTTCTTGCCTCCGGCCTTGCCAGCGGCTTTCTGCACTTTGTTCTCCAATGGGGGCGCGGCCGCTGGCAATGGCCTGTCCAGATGGTTCCAGAGGCGGTGCTTCTCCAGCTGGGTTTTGGACGTAAAGGCGGCTTCGCAATAGGGACAAGGGAAGGTCCGCTTCTCCACGATGGCGCTCTGCAAGAAAGCAGACAGAGGGAGAAGGAGGTGGCACCGGAGCACAGGCTGAAGGCTGGCTTCCACACGCGGCAGAAGGAGGAGGCAGAAAAATCCTGACACGGTAGGGTGGATTGCACAACTTTGGGCTGCAGGTCTCATTCTTGCATGTGCCCATGGAAATTTAACAAACAGAAAGCCATCACATTCAGGCGCAAAGTTCTAGCCTACTTCACTTCTTGCTATACTAGCTTTCTACTTGTGGGGAGCTTGTTCAGCAAAGGAACGTTCAACAGTGGTACCTCCCATCTACAGTCTGTAGTGGTACAGTCCATTCTACCACGACCCCAGCATTCTACCTTTTTTGCTCCCACCTGTTTTTACCACATGTGTAAATCAGGCCTCAAGGAAACTCTCTGGTCTTCCAGGCTAAACACTGTGCTAGAAGCTAGGGTTGCATTTAAGGCCTTAGTTGATTTAACTGTATGACTAAGCTAATGAATTAATTAACTCGAATCAATTCAGTCACTCCCACTCGGCCTTCCTAGCTGGAATATGAGGATAATGCCCACCTTACAGGTTTGTTGTAAAGATTACATCAAGAAAACATAGGTTAAATGCTTTTCACTCTCAAAAGCACTATACAGATCCTAAGTACTATTATTATATTTGTATAAATCAGTGGAGGGGGAGTAGTTCTGAAGGAAGAAAAGATAATGTTCTTTCTTGGTTTTGAGATGTGACATCCATGTGTCCAAAGAGGCCTCTCCTTTGTGTGAGGAGAAGGAGGAAGATGTTCACCCCCCATAGGTTTCTAAGAAATTACATTTAATATAATTAACACTTTTTTAAAAAATCTGCAGCCCAATTAATCAGGGGTACTTTTTTAATTGATCAAAACATTAATAATTAGTTAATTAATTAGTTAACTAAACATTGCAGTCCTGCAAAAAACTAGCCACCAAAATATTATGCTACCAAAACACCTGCATTCTACAACTTGCCTAGATTTATGCAAATCAAGCACATTTATTTATTTATTTGTCTATCAAATTTGTACACCGCCCCAAACTTTCGTCTCTGGGCGGTTAACAATAGCATAAAACAAGTTAAAAACATATACAAAAACTTAAAACAATTTAACCATTTAAAAATAAACCAGAGATTAAAACCTAAAATTTGTTAAAAGCTTTGTATGCATTTGCCTGGACTTTGTAGACAGGCAGCTAATACACTCAAAAATAAATACATACAGTTTGCATAAATTATTTACAGCCATCTCACAAACCGGTTTAACACTGATTTGTACCAGATGTACCCCAGACCCTTGCAAGCTGATTTTTACAATAGGAAGGACCAGAAACTTGCAATTCTTTCTTATTCCTGAGATTCTCAGGCTACTAACTTCCACACTCTGTGTCATAGGAACATCCGTGCTGGATCAGGGCCAAGGCCCATCTAGTGCAGCATCCCGTTTCCCACAGTGGCCCACCAGATGCTCCTGGGAAGCCCACAGAGCCGAGGCATGCCCTCTCTCCTGCTGTTACTCCCCTGCAACTGGTCTTTAGAGGCATCCTGCCTCTGACAATTTCTTCACCGCAGCACTACAGTCATAGAGTCACAGTGCTTGTGTTCCCCAGGGCATTAGACTGGGACTCTGCTTACCACTGCCCCTTGTGGTGATACTTCACTGCTGGACCACTGTTCCCTCTAAGGTGTGCACGTATATGCACGTGCACACATTTTTTGATGTCCATTCAGTTAATTTTGGATTCCGCTCAGGTTGAATCAGGAAGGCCCCACTCTGAATGCCGGTGCGCACACACTGCCTTGATACTGCCGCCCAGAACAAAACTCATTTCGCCAACAGATGAAAAAAATTAGAGAGAACACTATGCTGGACCGGCCCCCTGAACCCTGTCATTGGTTCTCCTTACTACAGGAAGAGTATAACAGGCTTCCTGTCTGGTGCAGACCTTGACTAGGTTTTAAGGTCTTCTTGGGCTTAGTGTGTCAGCAGCTCCTAATCCGACTATTTACTCTTAGCCTTGTTCTTGCGGGTTTCCCAGATGCATTTGATTGGCCACTGTGGGAAACAGGATGCTGGACTAAACAGCCCTGTGTTCAGGCTCCTCTTAGGTTCTTAGTCCTGGAAACGCACGGTTAAGTAAGGTGAGACAGACATATTCAGCATTGAAAATAATATAATTGTAAATGTGGGTCACCAAAATGGAACACAGACCTCTGTCCTCCTTACCCCTTGACAGCGCTGGTAGTGGTATTTCAGGCCGTAGATGCTGGGGAATTCCAGCCAACAGCCTGAGTTGGGGCATTTCACCCTGGAATGGGCCTTGAACTCATCTTTCCACTGGTTCATCAGAGGCAGCTGGAAAAAGGAGATAAGGGGGTGGGGAAGAGACATCCATATAGCACATGGCCAAAAAACACTAGGGATGTGCCCAAACCATGGTTCGAGCACAGTTTGGGAGTGGGAGCTTTAAGAAGTGGGAGTGGGAGCTTTAAGAGAGCAGGCCCTTACATCGTGTTGCTGACCACACAAATGGTGCCCATGCACGTGTGGACGCCATGTGCATGCTGGCGTCGCGCGGCGGGGAGGGGGGGATACTTGGGCTGAGCACCGCCCCAGCAGGAAGCTGCACAGAGTCGCAGAGAGCAGGTAAGGACCTGCTCTCCTCTTTCTTAAAACTCCCACTCCCAAACGGTGCTCAAACCGCGGTTCAAGCCACGGTTCGGGCACATCCTAAAAACTCTACCTAATTCACCATGAGTAAGAACAAAACACCCAAAGGAGTACGATAGCTGGTTAGCAGGCTATTCAACCTGTTGTTTACCAGATCTGAACAGCACAAATCAGAACACAACAGGGCAAAGCCCAGCCTTTGTTCCCGTAAGACACCTGGGTCCCAATCCAATGTCTACACCCCTACAGATGGAAAACAGGTGACAGCATTATTGCACTTACAGCTTTCTCTGTGTTATCACCCCTTCGTTATTCCTACCCACCAAATGATTAGGGCAAAGTTGCAGTCATTTCTGCACAGAGAAAAGGGTGAGGGTAAAAGTTACGAGTGGGGTTAGGGCAACAATGAACAAATTGTTGTCCTCTCTCCATGGAGTAATATTTGGAGTAATATTTGCAGTAATATTCCTGCCCATTTTCATTGCTATTCCTCTGACAACATCGATAACATTTTATAGTGGTGTTTGTGCCTTTATAATTTTTTAAAGTGTTTAAAACACCACTGCAAATTTGGCCACTACGGGCCCGATGGTCAGGACAATAAAAGCATGAGAACACACTGAAAGTACTGCAATGATATTGTCTGTTTCCCAACTCCTCGTCAGAAACTACAATAAGTATTTGTCCCACCAGATGGTACCAACCACCCCAGCTGGCTCATGGACTAAAAGACCATATCTCAGCCATCACTGCAGCACCATCACTGCAGATGACTGGTACAGCCTCCTCCGTGGATGGGAACCCTAGGCTCAAAGGGGTTCTTTAATGAATGAAGATATCATGGCACCAGTGTTCCCTCTAACAGGGATTCCCAGATGTTGTTGACTACAATTCCCAGAATCCTCAAGCAAAAACCATTGCAGCTGGGGATTCTGGGATTTGTCAACAACATTTGGGAATCCCTGTTAGAGGGAACACTGCAATGCACAACTGCAGGCTCTGTGGTGTGGTCTTAGGGATAATTGCCTCTAATGCTACCTTTCCAAGAAGGATTTCCCTACACTTCCTAGCTGAATAACATATGCTGGTTTTCCACCCATGGAGCAAATACCCTATTTACCCAAACAGAAGGCAACTCTGAATGTAAGGAGATGCCTTAAAAGATAGAGGCTAAATATAGGTCATACCAGTATTTACTGAAAAGAAAGAGGAATCTGAATCCAAGACAAACTCCCCCCCTCCATATTTATTTATTTAACATATTTCTATACCGCCCACTACCAAAGTTTCTAGGTGGTTTACAATAATGAAAGAAACCAACAACAACAACAACAAATATTTATATACCGCTTTTCAACAAAAGTTTCCAAAGCAGTTCACATAGAGAAATAAATAGATAGATAGATAGGTAGGATGGATCCCTGTCCCCAAAGGGCTCACAATCTAAAAAGAAACACAAGACAGACATGAGCAACAGTCACTGGAGGTACTGTGCTATGAATGAATGAATGAATGAATGAATGAATGAATCAGACATGACTGTCTCCATCCAACCTGCCAGAACTCCCCCACTTTGAGAGAACTGGTGCGCCTGCCATCCATTTGCTCTCCTCCTTTACTTGGGAGCTTCCCATACCAAAATTAAGTGTGGGTTATTCAGAGGTTTTGCACAAATTCCAAGTGCAGTCTTACTCCCTGTACACATACTCCTTCAGGCTTCCACTCCTTCCTAGCACGACCTTGTTTTCTGTACACATGCCAAGCAGGGACCTCATGCAATTTTTACAGCACCATCTGCTGGCCAGCTCTTGCATTTTGAGAAGAACATGCTTTCTGTGTACAAGATCCCAGCTTCATTCTCCATCATTTCAGATAACAGGATTGAGAGAGACCTGTGTTTGAGATCTCAGAGAACCTCCAAGTAGGGGTGTGCAATTCGGTCTGAATTCGAGCCAAATTCAGACAGAACCGTGGGTATGTGATCCGGTTCAGACAAACCAATCGGCTGGTCGGGCTGGTTCAATGAACCAGCTCAAAACAGTTTGAAGCAGTTCGCAATTGAACCACTCGAAACCAGCCCAGTTCATGGCAGTCTGGTTCACAATGGAACCAGTTCTGCACATCCTCTAAATGACAGTCAAGAGATAGCGCATTGGACTAAATGGACCAATGGTCTGACTCAGCACAAGACAACTTCATAAGTTCAAATCCAACAAAACTGCGCTGACCCTTTTCCTCTCTCCTGCCGCACTACCAGAAAGGTAAAGTAAATTTAAAATCTTACAGGAATATCCTTCAGGGCCTGGCTGTCTGCCTTTGGTCTTCCTTTCTTTTTGCTTTCTGTTTTGTCATTGGTTGCATTTCCTATAGAAAAAACAATTGGAAATGTGATTTAAATTAACACATATATTAACTTGAGGTCTTATTGGATGTTCACTGATTTTAATTTATTTCCCATCTCATGATCACAAAGTCTCAAAATAGCCTAACTCGAGTGATTCTCAAACCTGGATCCCCAAATATTGTTGGTCTACAACTCCACTAATCTTCAGGCATAATGCCCACAGGCCATTATGGCTGGGGTTGATAGGACCTGTAGTTCAACAACATCTGGGGACCCAAGGTTTGAGAACCGCTGGTGTTAGGTTATATCCACACTGCACTATTTTCAGTGAAGTAACATGGCTTCATGGGGAGTTCTAGCTGTCATTTTCCAGATGCAATATTTCTTCTCTATGCGCTATCATGTGGCAAGATTGGAGATTTACCATCTCTTCAGTTCTGCAGAAATAAGTCACCTTGTGATGACTTTGCCATCTCAGCAATGAACATGAGAATTCACCCTTTCGCTCTCTCAGTTTCCCCCTTCTCCATCTGTTCTGCTGTACTGTACTTAAAATGAAAGCACAGCTGGGATCATTGTGACTGCCCTGAAGTCTCTCAGCAGCAAAAAACAAACAAAAAAAACCCCAAAAGACTGGTCACAGCAGTCCACTCCCAGAGCAATCTGCTTCGAAGACAGAATCGACTTTTCGATTCACAGCTGCAGTAATCCTCCCCTGGTTTGGTTCTCCAACCCTGGTTCTGCTTCAGTATTTCCTCCGGCACCCGATCCATTCCTGCCTTTCCATCTGCCTTTGTCTCCCTTTGCCTCCTTCACTGGCCTTCATCCCATCAAGACATAGGTCCAAGGATGCGATACGGCCATATCTCTCGTCTCGACCCAATCCTGCAAAGACTTTAGGGCAGCTCTGGTGAGTCTGGCCCAAACACATGCTGATTTGTTAGTCTCACCAGACCTGTTCACACATTATGTTCAAGGCAGGGGCGTAAGAAGGCTGGAGTGGGCCCAGAGACAAAATTTTAAAATGGGCCCCTCGCTGATACACACACACACACCACAATATATAGTCATGTGACTTGCCTCTGGGGGGCCCCTCGAGGCGTGGGGGCCCCCAGGCAACTGCCTCCCCTTGCCTAATAGTAGTTACGCCCCTGATTCAAGGCTTGCACAACGAGGTACAATTATTCACATGCTGTGCTGAACACAGGTACACCAGTACATTTCCTATCTGTACAATGTATTCGAGGGGCCTGTATCCAGGTTCACTTTTAAAATCAATGCCGGTACAGTCATGAAAAGACTTGATTAGCAAGTCAGAGGTTGCCGGTTCGAATCCCCGCTGGTGTGTTTCCCAGACTATGGGAAACACCTATATCGGGCAGTAGCGATATAGGAAGATACTGAAAGGCATCACCTCATACTGTGCGGGAGATGGCAATGGTAAATCCCTCCTGTATTCTACCAAAGGCAACCTGTGGGCGCCAGGAGTTGACATTGACTTGACAGCACACTTTACCTTTACTTTACAGTCATTCACACAAACATACACATCAGAACGCAGGTACAACATGAGCTTATATGTCATCTCCAGTTATACTGTGTGGGCCCAAGATGCCCAGGGCTGCTTGCTGCAGCCTCAGATGGGGTTGCTGTCCCCTGCAGTCTTCCTTCTTCTGCGTTCCTTTCCCATGCTCCTGGGAGAGTTAGGGAGCCAGCGTGGTGTAGTGGTTAGAGTGCTGGACTAGGACCGGGGAGACCCTAGTTCAAATCCCCATTCAGCCATGAAACTAGCTGGGTGACTCTGGGCCAGTCACTTCTCTCTCAGCCTAACCTACTTCACAGGGTTGTTGTGAAAGAGAAACTCAAGTATGTAGTGCACCGCTCTGGGCTCCTTGAAGGAAGAGCGGGATATAAATGTAAAATAAAATAAAATAAAATAAAAATTCCTCCCTGGCCAGCCCTTCCTGCTCCCTTTTACACAAAGGTGCCCTGCGCACTATGAAGTGAAGCCAACGTCAAAATAGTTTAGCCATTATGGCTGCCATCAGCAAACTCTGGGAAATGTTTTGTAAGGAGGGAAATATTCTCTCTTAAAGATTGCTGGCTCCTTCGCAAAACTACATTCTCAGGAATCCTTGTCTGGTACCCATGACGGTTAAACTGATTTGAAACCATTGGCATGTATAGTGGCAAAGTAAGGATTGCAAGTCGGTGGTACTCCTCCTCCCTGGCTTGGGAACAGGCTCTGAATAGCCTCTTCCCAGAACACAAGGAAAACAACTGACCTGCAATTTTTACAAAGCTGGGGGAGACCTGAATAGGTTCCCCATCTCCCAACTCAAAGAAGTTCATCCAGATAAAAGCCCGAGAATCTTTAATTTGAGAATGGCTGTTCCTCCTCTCCAGAGGGGTAGAAATATTGCATTGGAGTTCCTCTAACCAGAATGCTCATTTATCAAGAAGTATCTCATTATGCACTCTCTAGTATTTGACTTTTCTCCCCATGGTGTTGCTCTTGATTTAAAAGTAGCCCCATCTGGAACGGATGACATGCATCTTTACCAAGCCTTGATTGCTCATATGCTGGGTTTATCTTCAGCTCTGTCTTGTTGCCCTCTTTTTCTGTGCTGTTCTTGCTGGATCCTGCAATCTTCTTCCCACCCCTGTAGGAATAGGAGTCCGCCATTGGCTGAAAGCAGAAGAGAGAGGAGAATGGGATCAAACATCGCTGATTGTTCAAGGAGAGAGCAAGGATGGAGAGCTACACATTAACACTTATCATCATGTTTGAAAAGCATCTCAGCTCTACCTGTTCCAAAGTTTGAAAGTTCCCTCTTGCAGAAAAAGGAAACTGGAAGGGCCTGAAGCGAGATGGAGAAGGAGGAGCTACTGGACTTCTTTCTTCTTCTGTTGCTTTAAGTATACTCTAGTTACTTATCACTCTCATTGAAGCAGGGAAGAGCAGCTTTTTCTATATTCCTTTTAGTGACACCATTAACCAGGAAATAATACACATACTCCAAGAACTACACAGCAACATGTAGGGCAGGGTTAGGGTTCTCAAACTTGGGTGCCCAGATGGTGTTAGACTATAACTCTCACTAAGCATTTTGCCATGGCTGGGGATGATGGGAGTTGTAGTCCAGCAACATTTGGGGATCCAAGTTTAAGAATGCCTGAAGTAGGATGAAACAACTCTTATAACCCCACATGGTACTTTATTTCTTATGCACTCTACTTCTGACTAAAGAAACCCGAATTTTCTGCAGATTTTCACAAGCTTCCAGGTATTTCCAAATATAAGAACATAAGAATAGCCCTGCCGGGCCAGGTCCAAGGCCCATCTAGTCCAGCATCCTGTTTCACACAGTGGTCGACCAGGTGCTGCAAGGAAGCTGAGGGCATGCCCTCTCTCCTGCTGTTACTCCCCTGCAACTGGTATGTACCCCTACAACTGTTATACTGATGTGGACAAGACAACCCCATGTATTATACAGCCAATGTTCTCTCCACATCCAAAGGCAAATAATTTATTAAAGAAAGATGGCCTATATTCTCTGAAAGACCTAACAGACAAGAGGAGTCTGTGCTTTGTTCCTTTTCTCATTTTCACTACAAGATATCAGAAGGGGAGGGGAGTGAATTTTAATGAGATCTAAATGATAAATTTCCAATTTCCCCTATTAATGGGAAGCAGTTCGAAACAGAGAAATGTGAATCTTATCTAAATTCTCTGTATTAATAATTCAACTGGTCTTTCCTCTAAAATTATGAGCATCAAGGGAGAGTCCCGCTGGAAGAATTTTTCAACCTCAGAGCAGCTATGACTGAAGAATGTTTAAATCAGTAAATCAGCCTAAGATCCCCAATAGCCATGTCAGAGTTATGCATTGCAGACTAGAGTCTCCAATGCAGAGTTGATTCTGCAGGAATGTGGACATCAACTTTGTTATTTAAAGAAAATAACGTTCATATCATCGTGGTTGCACAGTAACTGAGAAAACCCATGGGCAGTTTCATCTGAGTTTGGGGGTGAATTCAGACAACACAGCTGAACTCAGTATGGTGACTGATTATATCAGGGTGCCCAAATGTTGTTGGACTACAACTCCCATCCTCCCCAGCCACAGTGGCCAAAGGCCACTGTGGCTGGGGGTTATGGGAGTTGTAGTCCAACATCTGTGTACCTAAAGTTGGGAACCCTTCGCCTGTGTGGACATGGAATTTGTCTCTGCTGGATACCAGCCTGGATTTGAAGTCTACACTTGACCAGATTCATTTGCTGAACCAGGACTCTCATTGCCAGAAGTTCTCCTTGCAGACGCACCTCCAAACCAGGCTTTTATTCACATTTTATTATCTGCAAACTGTACAACTGCAGAATTGCACAATGGTGGAATTGTACAATTGTGGGTTTTTCAAAAATTAAAATGTATTGCTTTTATGCTGCTAAAAGCCAGAAATATTTTTAGTATTATTATTTATTCATTTATTTCCCTCCCAATTTTCCACAGGAGCACCAACGGTGGAGAAATCTTGCTTTTTAATGGCTACTGTGAGGCAGATACAGAGGAAAATCTACTGCCCACATTCCAACATCTGTAATTCTAACGGAGCAGAACCCACAGAATAATGGAGCAGTTATGTAGTGGAATGGATGGACTCTAACCTAAACCCGCTTTATACTGAATCTAACCATTATCCATCCAGCCCTGTCTGGTGCACTCTGACAGGCAGCATCTCTCCAGGGTCTCAGGCAGAGTTTTTTTCAGTTATGCTACATGAGATCCTCTTAACTGGAGATGCCAAGCATTGGACCTGGAATATTAGCCTGTGCCCTACGCATAAGCTAGCCAATCATCTCTGTCAACTGGCCATGGAGTGAAACTGATCTTGCCATCAACCCTATTGTCAGTATGGCGGTAGTAAGGATTGGGGCCTACATAAGCACACAAGCTTGCTTACCATCCCATTGTGCCCATTTTCATAGACAAATCCTAGTTCAAGGGCTCTCCGCCGGCACCGTGAGGAGACTCCCTGAGTTCAAAAATAAACCTGTTCACTCCGCTCAAAATGCACAGCAGGTGACTTTGCTTTTCCACCTGGAACAATAGCTGACATACTGCGCAATGCTGGGTCTGCCTTGTAACGGAACATGTGTGAAGCTGCGGAAGAGCAAGAGTTGTGCAAACACAGCTGCATGATGGGTGGCCATTGGAAAGAAAGGCTGTCCATCACACAGTGGCACTTATGTGTTGATTTTAAAATATTTCTACCCCGCCCCACCCTCAGTACACTGCTGCTCAGGGCGGCTCACAACATTAATAAAACAGATACAGTGTAAAATAAGATACTAATAAAATTAAACAAGTTACGTTAAACAACTTTAAAAGTAAAGTGTGCCGTCGAGTCGGTGTCGACTCCTGGCACCCACAGAGCCCTGTGGTTGTCTTTGATAGAATACAGGATGGGTTTACCATTGCCTCCTCCCACGCAGTATGAGATGATGCCTTTCAGCATCTTCCTATATTGCTGCTGCCCAATATAGGTGTTTCCCATAGTCTGGGAAAGATACCAGCGGGGATTTGAACCAGCAACCTCTGGATTGCTAGTCATTTCCCTGCTGTGCCATTAGGTGGCTATAAAAAGCTCAGGTTAAAATGACAATTGAATTTTTTTTTTTTAAGTTTCAAATTAAGTTATGGACTTAATCACAGGACTTCCAGTGACTGTTGCTGGTGTCTATCTTGTGTTTCTTTTTAGATTGTGAGCCCTTTGGGGACAGGGAGCCATCTTATTTATTTATTATTTCTCTGTGTAAACAACCCTGAGCCATTTTTGGAGGGGCGGTATAGAAACTGAATGAATGAATGAATGAATGAATGAAGTTAAGTTATTTAAAAAGCTGAAAACTAAAAACTAAAGAACCTACCAGATATAAGCAGCAGATAAAACATTTAAAAAGCCTCTTTAAAAAGATGTGTTTTTAATTGTTGTTGTTTTTTAAACACTGAGTGAGGGGGCATAGCGTAGGTCTTCGGGGAAAGTGTTCCAGAGCTGAGGGGCCACAACGGAAAAGGCCCTGCCAATCAGATCTCTGTTAGTGGTGGGGCCATGAGCAAGGCCTGAGATGATGAATCAAGGGCCCTGGCAGGTTTGTAAGGGCGACTGCAGTCCGACAGGTACCCTGGCCCCAAGCTGTGTAGAGCTTTAAAGATCGAGACCAGCACTTTGAATCTAGTCCGGAAGCGAACCGGTAGCCAATGAAGCTGACGCAGGATGGGTGTAATACTCGTGAAGCGACTTGTGCCCACAAGCATCCCTGCAGTAGCATTCCGGACCAGCCGAAGCTTCCGAACCATCTTCAAGGGCAGCCCCATGTAGAGCAAGTTGCAGAAGTCCAATTTGGATTTTACCAAAGCATGAGCGACTGAGGTCTGGTCTGACTTTTCCAAGTAAGGTCTCAGCTGGCATACCCGCCGTAGCTGGGAAAAGGCACCTCCGCGCACCCCCATCACCTGCGCCTCCAAGAACAGTGTTGGGTCCAGAAACACCCCCAAAGTGAGGACTTTGTCTTTCAGCAGGAGCGTGACTCCATCCAAGACCAGATTTACTTCACTACTCAGATAATCAGTTTTACCAACCCAGGGCACTTCCGTCTTATCTGGATTCAGTTTCAGCTTGTTTGCCCCCATCCAGTCTAGAACAGCCTCCAAGCCCCAGTTCAGAGCATCCACTGCCTCCCTGGTGTCTGAGTCATCAGCACATTGAGGGCACCACAGCCCACACTCACAGATGACCTCTCTCAGAGGTTTAATGTAGATGTTAAACAGCACGGGAAACAGAATCGATCCCTGTGGCACCCCAAAGGCCAAGGGGTGGAGCAAGCATCCCCCAGCACCACCTTCTGAGTATGACCCTCAAGGTAGGAGCGGAGCCACTGTATAACCGTGCCCCCAAGTCCCAACCCAGAGAGACGTCCCAGAAGGATACCGTGGTCGATGGTATCGAAAGCCAATGAGAGGTCCAGAAGAATCAACAGAGTCACACTCCCTCCCTCCATCTATCTCCTGGCGCAGGTCATCCACCAGGGCGACCAAGGCAGTTTCCATCCTGTATCCAGGTCGGAAGCCAGACTGGAAAGGATCCAAGAAATCAGATTCATCCAGGGCTGCCTGCAGCTGAGACGCCACAACACTCTCCAACATGTTGCCCAAGAAAGGGAGGTTAGAAACTGGCCAGAAATTATTTAAATCATCTAGGTCCAATGAGGGCTTTTTAGTAGGGGCCTGACGACTGCCTCCTGCAGCTGAAGGGTCACCACTCCCTGCTTCAGAGAGGCGCTCACCAGTGCTCCTTCACAGGGATCCCCAGATGTTGTTGACTACAATTCCCATAATCCCCAAGCAAAGGCTATTGCAGTTGGGGATGCTGGGAGTTGTAGTCAACAGCATCTGGGAATCCCTGTGAGAGGAAACACTGGCATTCACCACCCCTGCCACCCATGGACCCAGCCGCTCCCTAGCAGCCTTCACCAACCATCAAGGGCAAGGGTCAGGCAACACAGTCCGCAGCACAACTTGCACAATTCTTGTGTTTTGCACAAAAGTGCTCTTGCACAACTGTGCGCGTGTTCCATTTCAAGGAAGATGGTGTGGGGAGCAGCCATTGCTACAAGTATTTCGCTCTCTGCTCCTTTCAGCCCTCCTCTGTTCAAAACACAGGCTGTATCCCAAGGCAGCGTGGGGACTTCTTGCTGAGCAACCAAACTGCCCCAAGCAGTGCTTTGGTTTCCATCCTCCTACTATGTTAGGGACTACCGACTGGCAGTCGTTGGGGCAAAATCTAGCCCGCAGAAGGTTGCCAGCTGGCCCACTGACCACCAAAGCATCATCCCCGCCTTCCTGCTGCTCTGAATCAGACTGCTTCCCACATTGCTGGCTGCCTACAGGACACAAACTTCAGAGAAGGAGACAGTGTACCATAGTGGTTATAAGCAGGCGGGCTGGGAGGTCCCTGGTTCACGTCTACTCTGAATTCACCGGGAAGACTGTCCATTTGCTGCCTGCCTACTCATATATTTTTAAAGAAATTAAACATTACAAAAATGCTACATGTCTCCAGTGCTTGTAAGGAAGTCAAAAGCCAGGAAGCTTAAGATATCTATAAAATTACTGAGATATAGTGCAAAAACTGCACACCAATCATCATATGTATTTACCACACATGGCATGCACACTTCTCTCCACCTTTATGCCCCACCCATGGGCTTGCACCCTCCAACCTCCTTCTTCATGATTCCAGTTTCCAACACTTCTTGGCTTTGCCCCCAGTCCTAATTGCTGGGCTCCAATAGTCCCAGAGAAACTAGAGGCCGAAAAACAAAACAAAACCCAGCAGCACCACATAAGAGGCGCTCCCTGGATGCTCTCCTCCCGTGTCTGCTTTTGCTTCAAGTCAACTTCCCCAGGTATTACGCCTAATGTGGTCTCAGGCAGGGAGCCAGTCAGCTTGCTTGACATTATTAATTAATAGCGCAGCTGCTGCAAGCAAATGGTCACACTGCTGCTTGGGGGAGTGAGGTTGGCCCCAGAAATATAACGCGAGGCTTGTCCCAAAGAAGTGATTAGCCAAGACATTGGGTGGCGATCCTGATTGGTACTTATTATAATCTGGTTTGGGCTTTTTAAAGTGCTAAAATGGAATGCCTCACATAAGAGAAACCAACCTTACAGCAAGGACTGTGTGTTTGGGTACACAATCTGCAAATTCTTTCCATTCATGTTAGAGATGAATCAAACCACCTTGGAGGAATTTATAGGAATGAATGATGCCTTCTACCTCTCATTGGACTATTGATCCATCTAGCTCAGTATTGTCTACACAGACTGGCAGCGGCTTCTCCAAGACTGCAGACAGGAATCTCTCCCAGCCCTATCTGGAGATGCTGCCAGGGAGGGAACCTGGGACCTAGATGCTCTTCCCAGAGCGGCCCCATACCCGAAGAGGAATCTCTTACCATGCTTACACATGTAGTGTCTCATTTGTATGCAACCAGGGCGGACCCTGCTTCACAAAGGGGACAATTCATGCTTGCTACCAAGCCACCTAATGGCACAGCGGGGAAATGACTTGACTAGCAAGCCAGAGGTTGCCGGTTCGAATCCCGAAACACCTATATCGGGCAGCAGCGATATAGGAAGAAGGCATCATCTCACCCTGCACGGGAGGAGGCAATGGTAACCCCCTCCTGTATTCTACCAAAGACAACCACAGGGCTCTGTGGTCACCAGGAGTTGACACTGACTCGACGGCACAACTTTCCCTTTACCACAAGACCAGTTCTCCTCCCATAGACCAGCGCCCGCATAGACCAATCAGAATAATGTCTACTGTGATGGGCAGTGGTTTCAGGCAGGAGTCTTTCCCAGCCCTACCTGGAGATGCTGCCAGGGACTGAACCCAGAACCTTCTGCATGCCAAGCAGATGATCTGCCATTGAGCTACAGCCTCATCCCCTGAAATCCCATGTGGTGGAGAGGTTGTCTGGAGAATCTTGGGTAGAAGAATTCCACAGAAAATCTGCTTCCCAGGGCTCAAAGGCAAGGAAGGCCCCATTCATGTGTCTGCCAGAAGGGAGGAAGTGTTGGTGCAGACCAATGTTACCACTTTCTGGGTTGTGCCCACAGTTCTCCCCTCTGGCAGACACTCTGGCTCCCCTCTGGCTCAGCCTCTAGTCCAGAAGGGCCATGGTAGAGCATCTGGTCTGCATACAAAAGGCTCAGTCCCTGGCATCTCCTATTGATAGAATCTATCTATTCTATTAGTTGGAAGATGATGGGTAAGGCTCCAGTCTGCCAGCCAGAGCAGACAGCACTGGACTAGATGGACCAATGGCCTGACTCAGTATAAGGCAGCAACATATGTTCACAGGTGATTGATTGATTGATTGAGAATATTTCTATACCGCCCAAAACTTGCATCTCTGGGCGGTTTACGATTAAAATCATTTGAAACATTAAATCAATCAATTAAAATCATGTAAAAGATTAAAAACATTTAAAATCCAGTATTAAAATTATTAGGTGATGCTTTTAGCAGGGAGAATCCAAACTGTGCATCAGAGGCTACAGCCTATGTCGCAGTTCTGAATGCTCCTGGCCTGGACATGAGAACTACAGTTCTTTGTCTTTCTCTCATATCTGCTTCAAATGTTATTAGAGAAAAAGTTATGCAGCTTTCCCTTAAAAAAAAGAAAAAAGTGTGCACTGATGCTCAACACCCCATGTTAAAATGCACATTAAAAAATTTTTCCATGTGAGCACATGAACATATGCAAGCCCATATTAATTTGTAAAAGAATGGATTTCCAGTTATCTACAATTGCACTCATACACTCTGATACAGCTGAAGAGATCCACACACGGAAGCAGGTTTCCATGAGCATGCCACTTCCTTAGTTACGAAGAGAAAACTGGACGAATATCAGAATACACATTTTAATTGGATACCTTCTGTCCTCTTGCAGGATGGGGCTCTAGCTCCATGGTAGAGCATCTGCTTTGCAAGCAGAAGGTCCCAGGTTCAATCCCTGCAGCATCTCCAGGTAGAGCTGAGCCTGAGAAAGACCCCTGCCTGGAACCCTGGAGAACTGCTATGAGGCAGAATGGACAATGGACTGAACTAGAGGCACCAATGGTCTGCCTTGCTATAAGGCAGTTTCCTGTGTTCCACGGCTTCCAATGCCATGCTCATCCAGAATGAACATCCCCGTCCACATTCTGGTGAAACTAGTCATGGGTAGTACCTATTTAAGGCACTACTAGAGCTGGATTGTGGCATTTAAGTGCAGTACATATTCGTCACACAGGGCTGAATCATTCATGCGCACGAGTGCATGAAACCTGTGACGGCATTTTAAAAAGTGGGAAATGAAAACAGTGAATTATGAACTAAAGAATAAAAATGGTGGCAATGAAAATGACAGACTGTGACTGTTCCTTGCAATATTACTGCAGTGCCTGTTCCTGAGAACGTAGATTCATCAGATCATTCACGCGCATGCTTGCACTAACTCCACAGTGTTCAGAAAAACTGGAAACTAAGAGAAACAATTTCTATTCATAAAGCAGCAGTAAGCAAGCAAGCAAGTAAATAAATAAATATATGTGCACACATACACCCACACCCATATATGCACACACTTTATTACCTTCCCACCTCCACAATCCCCCTCCACACAACTACAACCTTGGACATATTGAAGCAGTTTTAATTTCTTTAAAACACTTTTTAAAAAAAACCTCAAAAATGAAGATACTTACACACACACACACACACACACACACACACACACACACAAATCCTCTTCAATAATGCTCACAAGACCTACAGGTACTGAAATATCTTCAAATGCTTGGAAGGACAGAAGGAGCAAACCACAGAGAATCTGTATGGACATCTCTAGCCACTGGGGCTCTGCAGTTTGGGGGAATCTCCAGAGGACAGCTGGTCTTGTGGTAGCAAGCATGACTTGTCCCCTTAGCTAAGCAGGGTCCACCCTGGTTGCATATGAATGGGAGACTAGAAGTGTGAGCACTGTAAGAGATTCCCCTCAGGGGATGGAGCCGCTCTGAAAAGAGCATCTAGGTTCCAAGTCCCGCCCCCGGCAGCATCTCCAAGCTAGGCCTGAGAGAGATTCCTGCCTGCAACCTTGGAGAAGCCGCTGCCAGTCTGGGTAGACAATATTGAGCTAGACAGACCAGTGGTCTGACTCAGTATATGGCAGCTTCCTACGTTCCTAACCAGCTGACATCATCATGTGGTTTGCTAAGACAGTCTGCCATTCCATAAGAACAGCCCTGCTGGATCAGGCCCAAGGCCCATCTAGTCCAGCATCCTGTTTCGCACAGTGGCCCACCAGATGCCGCTGGAAGCCACAGACAGGAGTTGAGGGCGCGTGCCCTATCTCCTGCCATTACTCCCCTGCCACATGGAAAACGAGCAAAGGCCTTACCACTTACTTACTTACTTACTTATCTATCTATCATATATTTACACCGCCCAAAACTTACATCTCTGGGCCAAAACTTACATCTTAACAAGATTAAAAGTAAAACATTAATTAAAAACAAAAACAAAAAATTTAAAAGTAAGAAATTTAAAACACAATTTAAAATTTTAAAACAATATTCTAAAGAACAACATTAAAACAATCAAAACAATATCAGTTAAAGTTCTGGGTGAAGAAATGCGTCTTTAGAGACTTTTTTAAAGATGTCAGAGATGGGGAGGCTCTTATTTCACTAGGGAGTGCATTCCAAAGCCTTGGGGCAGCAACGGAGAAGGCCCGTCCCTGAGTAGCCCCCAGAGGAGCCGGTGGCAAATGCAGACAGACCTCTCCTGATTATCTCAATGGGCAGTGGGGTTCACAACGAAGAAGACGTTCTCTTACGTTGTCACTTGTCAGACAACTCCGGATTCACCATGCAGGAGAACACGTAGAGCCATGGCGTACTGGAAAAGCACTCGCTTTATTATCATTTATCTACACATTCAGACAGGTGCCACCGACTGGTCTGTTTCATCCAGACATCGAGTCCTTCCCAAGGACCTGGGATGGCTGGATTTTATCACCAATGTTGTTGCTGTTATTATAGATATTGTCGCAGAATATAGGCTGTTCCCAGTAAAGTTGCTTTTTGGCTGATGGTGATTTCTGTGGCCCCTATGGTGTTGAGGTGCTCTTCAGGTTGTTTTGGAATTGCACCTAGGGCACCAATTACCACTGGGATTATTTTGGTCTTTTTCTGCCACAGCCTTTCAATTTCAATTTGTAGATCTTTGTATTTGGTGATTTTTTCTATTTCTTTTTCTTCTATTCTGCTATCCCCTGGTATTGCTATGTCGATTATTTTCACTTGTTTTTCTTTCTTCTCAACTACAGTTATATCTCGTATATTGTGTGGCAGATGTTTGTCTGTTTGTAGTCGGAAGTCTCAAAATATTTTTGTATCTTCATTTTCTACAACTTTTTCAATTTTATGGTCCCACCAATTTTTGGCTACAGGTAGCTTGTATTTTTTTTTGCAGATGTTCCAGTGTATAATCCCTGCTACCTTGTCATGCCTTTGTTTGTCGTCATTCTGTGCGATCCTTTTACAACAGCTGATTAGGTGGTCCACGGTTTCATCTGCTTCTTTACAAAGGCGGCACTTGCTGTTTGTGGTGGATTTTTCGACTTTTGCAATTATTGCATTTGTTCGTAGTGCCTGTTCTTGTGCAGCCAGTATTAAACCCTCTGTTTCTTTCTTCAAGTTGCCATTCTTAAGCCATTGCCAAGTCTTGGTGATGTCTGATTTTCCACTTATATTGGGCAAATATTGACCATGCAGGGGCTTATTTTTCCATTTTTCTGCTCGGTTCTTGACTTGTTCTTTCTTGTAGGCCTGCTTTCTTTCATTGGTGTTGAATAGTTTCTAGTTATTGACCATTTTCAGTGCATCTTCTTCACTGTCCTTTATATATTCTTCAAGGCCTCTTTTCTCCTCCTATACTGTTTGATTGACTTATTATTATTGTTTGAGTATTTATTTCTTGTTTACACAGTCATACAGGTGTTATTGACTGGTTTGTTTTATCCAGACATCGAGTCCTTCCCAAGGACCTGGGATGCCAGAATTATATTGTCAATTGTTATAGATATCGTCGCAGAATATAGGCTGTTCCCAGTAAAGCTGCTTTTTGTAATTGGCCGATGGTGATTTCTGTGGCCCCTATGGTGTTGAGGTGCTCTTCAAGGTCTTTTGGAACTGCACCCAGGGCGCCAATTACCACTGGGATTATTTTGGTCTTTTTCTGCCACAGCCTTTCAATTTCAATTTGTAGATCTTTGTATTTGGTGATTTTTTCTATTTCTTTTTCTTCTATTCTGCTATCTTCTATTCTGCTATTAATAATAATAATAATAATAATAATAATAATAATTCGATTTCTATACTTCTCTTCCAAAAATGGCTCAGGGCGGTTTACACAAAGAAATAATAAATAAATAAGATGGCTCCCTGTCCCCAAAGGGCTCACAATCTAAAAAGAAACATAACCAGCAAGAGTCACTGGAGGTCCTGTGCTGGGGGTGGATAGGGCCAGTTACTCTCCCCCTGCTAAATAAAGAGACTCAAACGGTAAAAGGTGCCTCTTTGTCCAGTTAGCAAGACCTTCTGCTTTACATGCAGAAGGTCCAAGTTCCAGTCCTCGGCCTCTCCAGGTGTGCCTGGGAAAGACCCCTCTGAAATCCTGGAAAGCCACTGACAGTCTGTGTAGACATCATAAGGCAGGTGCCCCCAGGGTCTGACTCAGTGGAAGCGGCCTGACATACCAAGTCAAACCATCGGTTCATCTAGCTCAGTATGGTCTCCGCTGAGCGGTGGCAGCTCGCCAAGGTTTCAGGCAGGAGTTTTTGCCAGCCCTTCTTGGATACGCCCAGGACTGAGCCTGGGACCTTCTGCGTGCAAAGCAGATGGTAATTCGGATTTACACCACTTGTGCTCAGAGTTCCCTCTAAGGTGTGCACACGTGCGCGCCCGTGCACTCACAAGTTTTTGGAGGTCCACTCGGTTCATTTTAGATCCCGCTCAGGTTGATTCAGGAAGGCCCCACTCCGAATCCATGTGCGTGCACACTGCCTTGATACTGCCGCCCAGAACAAAACTCATTCCGCAAACAGATGGGGGGAAAATCAGAGAGAACACTGCTTGTGCTGTAATACAGATGACCAAGCAAGCATGAAGCAGAAAACCTGACCACACAGGAAGCTACTGGCTTATGGATTCCTGCACAAAAGAAGCCCAGCTGTCTTGTTATGGCCCAGTCATGACGAAGGCCATCACAGTCCAAATGAACACGGGAAGCTGACTGATACAGTCTGCTTGGTCAGCATGGTCTGTACTGACTGGCAGCAGATCTCCAGGGCTTCTTCAGGCAGGAATCTTTCCCAGTCCTACCTGGAGATGCTGCCAGGGAGTGAACCTGAGACCTTCTGATTGCAAAGCAGATGCTCTACCACTAAGCTAATGCACTGGCCTCAGCCACTCTTGATATAAGACACAGCAAAATGACCTGCCCTCAGTGGGGGCACCTGTCGTGCCTCTGCTCCAAGTGCCAGGTGCAGTCCGCAGGACACACCCAGAACAAAAGCAGATGCAGAAACACTGGGGTGAATTCCTCTAAAGTAAAGGTAAAGTTGTGCCCTCGAGTCGGTGTGGACTCCTGGCGACCACAGAGCCCTGTGGTTGTCTTTATGCCATCTTATTTATTTATTTGTTATTTCTCTATATAAACCACTTGGAAACATTTATTGAAAAGCGGTATATAAATATTTGTTGTTGTTTGGTAGAATACAGGAGAAATTTCCCATTGTTGCCTCCTCCCATGCAGTGTGGGATCATGCCTTTCAGCATCTTCCTATATCGCTGCTGCCCGATATTGGTGTTTCTCATAGTCTGAGAAACATAGCAGAGGGGATTTGAACCAGCAACCTCTTGCTTGCTAGGCAAGTTATTTCCCTGCTGCGCCATTAGGTGGCTGAATTCCTCTAAAGGAGCATAATTTGTATTATTTAATTAATTTTTGTATTATTTAATTAATTTAGAATATTTATATAATGCTTTTCAACCGCCCCTCCCCCGCCAAGTTCTCAAAGTGGTTTACATCAGAAGAAATGAGAAGATGGTTCCCTGTCCCAAAGAAACTCACAATCTAAATAGCAACACAAGGGAGGAACCAGCAACAGTCTCTGCGAGGGATGCTATGCTAGTGTGGATCAAGATAGTTGCTCCCCCGTTGCTAAATATAAGAAACGGCGCATTGGTTCACTTACTGTTAAGGCTTCTTCTGGTTGCTGCTGCCAGGGACATTTCAATGGGTTATCCCTTCTCACTAGCTCCTAGGCAGGACAGATCTGACGCATTAAGGCGAAAACACGCCCACTTGAGGCTGAGGGGGATACCCCCGTTCCAGTTCTTTCGGGACAAGACAGGTAAGGAATAAGCAAACAGTACATTACGACACATAAGGAGGCTCTTCACACGATTAGTGTGAAGAGCCTCTAGGGGGTTTGCCTGCTCTCCCCACAGACAAGCAATAGTCTGCTCTGGGCGGCTGCAGTGGCCACCCCCACGACTGCCGGGTCCGTCACGGAGCCGGCCAGGGCTGTGGAGTTCGGGGGCCGCGTGGCCCCTGGAAGTTCCAGCATGCCCTGCGCAAGCGCACAGAGCATGCTGGAGAGACCCCCAAGCCGAGAGGCAGCTTTTCAGCCTGCCGGTCGGAGGTCTTCTCGTGAGTAGCTGCGGCACGGAGTCGTGCCGCGGCTACTCACGATTTTAAAAACCGGGTTTGCGGAGTACTCGCTCCGCAAACGCAGTTTAAGGGGAGGGTTACTTTGGCGGATTAACCACCTGGAGGCCACTTGGCTCGCCTGCGAGGCCGGTGGTTCTCACGGTCAGGAGAAATCGGGCTAGGTTCCCCTCGCCCGATTTCTCTTGATCGTGGAAATAGCCTCAAGGAGTATCAGAGGTTGCAGTATAGCAGAGGCTGCAATGTGTGAGGATAGGAAGGATGTAACGTTGTCTGGAGCTAGTCTAGACACCAGTACCCTCAGAGGAGCCAGGAGCCTCATGGTTTGTAATAAGCGATTCCTTTCAGGGATAGGCAAGCGCGACAAAAACTGGGCGGGCCGAGATGTCCCTGGCAGCAGCAACCAGAAGAAGCCTTCACGGTAAGTGAGCCAAATGCTCCGTTCTTGGTTGCTGCTGCCAGGAACATCTCAGTGGGACATACCACAGCTTGGCCAACCAGGGCGGGAGCGCTTTTGCCTATTCCTGGGGAAGGACCCGTTGTAACACCCTCCTGCCGAAGGCCGCTTGAGCCAAGGCATGGGAATCTATTTTATAATGCCTGGTGAATGTTGATGGGGCAGACCAGGTCGCTGCCCTGCAGATGTCTTGCACTGGCGCATTGGAGGAGAAAGCTGCCGTGGTTGCTGCTGCCCTTGTAGAGTGTGTGGGGACGTGCGAAGGTGGCTTTAGGTGTTGTGCTTCGTAAGCCGTGACCATACACGCCCGGATCCATTTCGCGATTGTAGCAGAAGTAACTGCTGAGCCCATGGAGCTCGGATGGAAGGAGAAAAACATCGTGCCTGTAGTCCGAAAGGAGGCTGACCTCTCCATGTATCTCTTTAAGCATTGGCGTACATCTAACTCGTGCCGCAATTTCTCCTTTGGGTGAACCAGGTGAGGGCAGAAGGACGGTAGAAACACGTCTTGAGACTGTTTCTCAAGGAAAACCGCCACCATCTTAGGGCGTAAATGGGTCCGGAATCAGCCTGACAGCGTCTTTCTGGAATATGCAGAAAGATTTGTTAATAGATAACGCTCTCAATCCCGAAATGCATCTGGCCGATGTTATGGCCACCAAGAAGGCCAGTTTAAATGACAGGACCCTGACTGGGATCGTGGAGATGGGTTCAAATTGTGAGGATTGCAGCACCCTTAAAATCACATGCAGGTCCCATGTCGGGAATCTGTGAATGACTGGGGGTGATAATAGCATGGCCCCTCGCAGGAATCTTTTAAGGTGCGGATATGTCTGCCAAGTGTCCTTAGGTCCTTAGTCGGAGTAACGATGGTGGCTCAAGAGTTGCCACTCAGTTTCCAAGCGGCAAGCTGTAACCAGCCCAGGTTGGGGTGATTTACCGGGCCCTGGGTGAGGAGATCTCTGAGGATTGGGGGTTCCCACGGGGGTTCTGTTGCCAGATGCAGAAGTTCTGGGAACCAGGGCCCTCTGGGCCAGAACGGTGCTATCAGGATGACTTATGCCCGAAGAAGATGTATCTTTCTTAGGACCCTGGCCAGCAAGGGTGTTGGAGGATAGCCGTACAGGAGCCCCCGTGGCCATCTGCTCGAGAGTGCGTCCACGGCGGCTGCCTCCCTGCAATGGAACCTGGCCATGAAGGCTTGCGATTTCACGTTTTCTGGGGTTTGTGAAGAGGTCGATGATGGGTTTTCCCATCCTCGTTGTGATCTGTGTGAAAACCAGTGGGTTCAGGGACCATTCTCCCAGGTGAAGGTCCTCCCTGCTCAGCCAGTTGGCGATGAGATTCAGCTCTCCTTTTACGTGGTGAGCTGTTATGGAAATGATTGGATTCCACCCACCTAAGAAGAAGAGTCATCTCCTGATACAGAGACCTGGACCGGTTCCACCTTGTCAATTGATGTGGGCTTTGGCCGTGGTATTGTTGGTCTTTATCAACACGTGCTTTCCTTACACTGTCGATTGAAATGCCTCTAGTGCTAGTCAGATGGCGTGCAGCTCCCACCAGTTTATGCTGTGTCCCCTCTCCTGGGGGTCCCACAGACCCCGAGTTGACAGATACAGACAATGTGCTCCCCAGCCCCTGTTGCTGGCGTCCGTGGTCACTATGAGCTTTGGGGGGGTGCAGGAACTCTTTCCCTTGTAGGAAATTGCCTGGTGATAGCCACCACTGGAGAGCTTTGCATAGCTGAGGAGGTATGGGCAGTCACATCCTCTTTTTCCCTGCGATGGCTGACTGGTGAGGTAGTAACAGGAACCACTGCAATTCTTGCAAGTGAAGGCGAGCCCACAGAAACACTTTTATCGTTGCCATCATGAGACTGAGAAGTCTTGCCAGTGATTTCAGAGGGGCTGCTGGTGCTGCGAGGGCCTGTCTTACCTCTGCTGTAAGTGTCGTGTATCGGTCCTGGGATAGGAAGAGGTGCCCTTGTGCCGTGTCTATCACCATGTCTATCACCATGCCCCGGTGGTGAAGCTTGTGGCTTGGTGTCAGCTGGCTCTTTTGTCGGTTTATTAAGAACCCGTGTTGATCCAGCACTGACATGGGTAGTGCCAAGTCCTGGTGCACTTCCTGTACTGAGCGTGATTGCATGAGCAGGGCGTCCAGTTAAGCGAATATCCAGACCCCACGCAGACGGAGGGGCGCCACCAGAGGTGCCAACACCTTTGTGAACACGCGGAATGCAGAGGACAGGCTGAATGGCAGAGCAGAGCACTGATAATGGCGGCCGGCACACATGAAGTGAAGAAATGTTCTGCTGTCCGGGTGTATCGGGACATGCAGGTAGGCTTCCTTTACATCTATCGATGCCAGGAGGTCCAGGTGGTGCAGAGCCTCTGACACTGATCTTAAGGTTTCCATGAGAAATTGTTCTCACCTGACCCATCTGTTCAGGAACTTTAGGTCTAGAACTGCTCTTCTGGATCCGTCCTTTTTTAGGACGGTGAACAAGACAGAATAGACACCGCCTCCCTCCTGGGGTGTGGGAACTGGCTCCATTGCCCCTATTTCTAACAGATGGTGAATGGCTGGTAGCATCCCCAAATGCTTTGACCATGAGAGTCAGCAGGAACCTGGGCTCTGTGTGTGTGTGTGTCCAGTCCTATCCTGTACCCATATTGGGCTACCCTTAGAACCCAGTTGTCTGTGGCGGAAGATTCCCAGGCGGGAAGGAAGTTGGCAAGGCGTCCCCCCAACCTGGTTATCTGCATGTCATTGCTGAGAGTTTGGCTGTTTAGGTTGCGTGGACTGTTGCCTGTAGTTTCCAGCGCTTCTATATTGGAAATGTTGTCTACTCCAGGAGCCTCTTTAGGCTCTGGTATCTCTGTCCCGGCCCCTGAAGGGCCGGAAAGCTTGAAAAAGCTGAAATGAGTGAAGGTTTCTTTTAAACGGAGGCCTCTCTGGCCTCCGTATTACTGATGGCCAAAAAACCTTCTCTCGTTCTCCCCATGGTACTACATCAGATCTACCCTGCCTAGGAGCTAGTGAGAAAGGATAACACATTGAGATGTCCCTGGCAGCAGCAACCGAGATGCCACCATTTTAAAAAGTACCTCTTGGCCCTATTGGGGGGAATGCACTCAAAAGTAAACCTTTTCAGGGGAAAGAGATCGTGGCTCCCATTTTAAACCTGGGGGTGGTGTGAGAAGGCCTTCAGCTGTCACAAGCCTAAGAAATACGGAACAAAGCCATGAAACATGGATGGCTAAACTGTTCTTCATAAGGAAGAGGCACTACCTTCCTGACCACCGACTTTAAAAACTATTGCTGAGTCACATGAATTTAAGAAGAGCCCTGTTGAATCAGTCCAAGCGTCCAGAGTCCAACATCCTGTTTCCAACAGCCACCAGAGAGGTGGGGCTGCTGATCAGGTGGGCAAGACCCCATGAGCACTGCTATCCACATGATAGCATCATTCACATGGACCCCCAGGTACACAGGATCCCACCACAGGAAAGAGTCATTCACACTGGAGTGTGTGTGTGTGTGTGTGTGTGTGTGTGTGTGTGGATGAAGAGGCCCTTTACACTAAAGTAGGGCTTCTCAAACTTGGGTCCCCAGATGTTGTTGGACTGGCTTTTGTGGCTGGGGATGATGGGAATTGTAGTCCAACACCATCTGGGGACTCAAAGTTGAGAACTCCTGCACTAGACAATTCCTAGACATCCACCAAAACTCTGTGTATATGTGTGTATGTGTGTGTGTGAATTCTCACCAGGTTTATTTCAGACATCTGAGAAAAGCAGCTGTTCCCTTCTAGAACTCACACCACAATAAATCTGTTAGTCTATAAGATTAGAGCTAAACACTATCCTGGCATTTATTTATCTATTTATTACTTTGGGTGGGGGCATCCTCCCTACAAAGACACCTCACCACACTGTATCGTTACAACTCCTCTGAGAGGTAGGCTAAACTAAGAGTGAATGGCCCAATGTCACCACATCTTTTTTTAAAAGGGTATTGTAGAGTTGGGAACTGGCAGTCTCTGGCTTGCTAATCAAGTCATTTCCCCGCTGTGCCATTAGGTGGCTTCCAGATTATGGGAGAAACCTCTATCGGGCAGCAGCAATCTAGGAAGATGCTGAAAGGCATCATCTCCTACTGTGCAGGAGGAGGCAATGGGAAACGCCTCCTGTATTCTACCAAAGAAAACCACAGGGCTCTGTGGGTGCCAGGAGTCGACACCGACTCCACGACACCTTTTACTTTAGAGTTGGGGACGGTGCAGAAGAGGGCAAACAAAATGATCAAGAGCTGAAGCATCTTCCTTACAAGAAAAGGCGACAGCAGTTGAAGATTTTTAGTTTAAAAAAAGATTACTAAAGGAAGACATGATAGAGATCTATAACATTAAACATGGTGTAGAGAGAGTCGATAGAGAGAGGTTTTTCTCCCTCTCTGAAATCAGGGTTTCAGGAATTCAATGAAATAAGGAATTGAAAGGAGATGTATTTATATTTACAGTATATATCACTTTTCAACGAAAGTTCACAAAGCAGTGCACATAGCGGGGGGGGGGGGGAGTCCTGAACCACTTTTTGGAAGGGCAGTATATGAATCAAATATAAACAAACAAACAAACTTTACTGTCCCAAAGGGGCTCCCAATCAAAAGAACAACACACAAGAGAGATACAGCAACAGCCAATGGAAAATACTGCATGCTACTCTGAAATGGGACAGTTGCTCTCCCCCTGCTAAATACAGGAGAGCCCCCCCCCCTTAAAAGGCACCTCTTTACACATTTAGCACAGTTAGGGCAGACCAAAGGAAGTACTTCTTTAAACAGCTTACAATTAATTTATGGAACTTGCTGCTCCAATATATGGGGATGGCCACAAGGCCAGGGGCCCATTCACATGTTATGCTCAACAATCATACATCAATATACAATGTTCACAGGTACAGATCTGTACACAGGTACAGTCATGCTGAACGCAGGTACAGAAGCACACTTCCTATCTGTCAAAAGCTTCTGAAGGGCCTGTATCCAGGTTTTAGAATGAACACAGGTACAGTCATTCACCCCAATACGCACATGTGTGTACAAACATCTGTACGCTTGTACACCATAATGCAGGCCTGCTCAACCTAGGTCCCCCTCCGCTGTTTTTTAACTACAACTCCCATAATCCCCAGATACAGTGGCCAGTAGCCAGGGATTATGAGAATTGTAGGCCAACATCTGCAGGAGGGCCGAAGTTGAGCAGCCCTGGCAAAATGTCTGAATTGGGTTTAAATGATTTAAAAATGGGATTAGACAAATTCATGAAAGAGAAGTCCATCAATGGCTACTAGTCATGATGACTGGATGCTGCCCCCAGGTTCAGAGGTAGTACGCTCTGGAATAGCAGCTGCTGGGAAGCAATGGTCGGAGAGAACACCATTTGTCTACATGTCCTTCTTTTTGGCTTCCCAGAGGCATGCAGCTAGTCACTGTGGGAAACAGGATGCAGGACTTAAGAGGAGTTTGGTCTGATCCAGCAGGCCTCTTCTGCTGTCAGCCAATGAGCTTCATGACTGAGCAGGATTTGAACCCAAGCCTCTTCAGCCAAGTTACTTCCAGTCTTGGTGCCTGGCTGAGAGAGGCCACCAAGTGGCAGTGGGAAAAGTGGTGGGCAAGGGAAGGGTTAATCACCCCCGCCCCCCCGCTGCCTGATAGTCCACCCGCCATGCCCCCCACCCCCACATTAGCTATTTCAGGCAAGCGCCAGGAGTGGGGGGTGGAACCCCATGTTTGCCTTCTTACACGTAGTTCCGACCATAGGGATTCCCCTCCTCCTAGCCTCCTGGTGATTTCTACAATTTTCTTTCTTTCTGTGCAACATGTGTACCATTTTGGAACTTTCTTAAAATGAAAGTTCTTGGACATGGGACCTCAAGAGCACTATTCCTACATCCACTATACAAAGAACAGATTAAATTAAATTAAATTAAATGGACTTTTTTTCTGCAGACATTGCACTTAAAAGAAAAGTGGAAGGAAGGAAGGAAGGAGTCGGACGCGTACTGTATTTTGAATGGAACAGATCTCCTGCACAGCAGTTTTTAAAAGATAAGCTTTAAAAGAGGTATAATTCTGCTCCATCAGTGCAACTGTGGATTTGTTTGTGCATACGATTAACTGAAGGCTGCTCTTTCTGGAGGATTAGCAACTATTACCATCACCATTCTGCTCACACGCAGAAAAGCAAATGTGAACGCACAATAATGATAATTTTAAAGGATACTAAATGCCATTGATCCATCATTACTGACAAGAACTGAAAAGCCCCTAACAAGCTGTAGAAACAACAGTCCAGTCGCTCTGCGGATCTCTACCCTGCTTACTCTCTGCCAAAGGCCTTCTGGACAGATGACCAGAGCACCTGCATGGACCTGGGATAGCAGAGTCATGACCCCATTATGGGCTCCATCTGTGGCCTTTGCGAAGTCCCTCTTTCAGTCTCAGTTCTCATGCCTCTGAAATGGGAGGCAAGATTCAAAGACATTAAAACATCAGGGACTTTCCTTCTCAGCTCTGCCTTGCTCATGCCAGAATCTTCGGTTGTTCAATGTCACCAACGCACATGGCAATTCAGAGTTAATACAAGCAAAAGAGCGGGGGTGGGTGGTGGGAAGGGAACAAGTATCTGCCCCAAGGAGCTTACAAGGCGAGACATGGGTAACAAGGAACGAATGTAAGCCAGTTCCATTATGCATTATAATCAAAGAGCCCTGCTGGATCAGACCAGATGCCAGACAAGCCCAGCATCCTGTCTCTGACACATCCAGGAAGCCCACAAGCGCTGGCTGCCCCTTTGGCTTGTCCCCCAGCAGTTGGTGTTCAGAGACACACACTGCTTCTGGACCTGGAGGTTCCAATGATGGCTAGCAGCCAATGCTAGGCTTATGGGGTTTGTTCAAAATCCTGAGGCTCAGATAGGAAAGGTGGGTTTTGAGGCAAAGGGAGGAGGCACCACGTGGCCCCAACTCAACTGAATGCAAGAGCATTTGAGGCACATATGAAGGCTGCCAACAAAACGTGGGAGTGGGGTTAGGGCCTCTCTTAAGGCCATATCCCGACAATCCGTTATCTCCTGTCTCCAAGCCCTGCAGACATGATAGTGCAGAGGCTCCCAGCCTCCAGGCCCCACATGTTGTTGGACTACAGCTCCCCTAAGCCCTGGCCACAATGACTGAAGGCTGGAGGTGATGGGAGCAACGTCTGAGTACCCAAGACTGAGAGTCCAGCAACGTCTGAGTACCCAAGACTGAGAGCCCTTGCACTAGCACAGTAGCAGGCAGTCTTGGGCACTCTGGCTGTTACTGAACGACAACCCATCATCTGCAGCCACAATAAATCAGGACAGGTCTATCGATGGCTACTAGCCTGGTGGCTTTAGGCCACCTCCAGCCTCAGAGGCAAGATGCCTCTCAACCTGTTGCAGGGGAGCAACAGCAGGACAGAGGGCATTCTTCCACCTCTTGCCTGTGGGCTTCCCAGAGGCATCTGGTGGGCCACTGTGTGAAACAGGATGCTGGACTAGGCCTGATCTAGCAGGGCTGTTCTTATGTAAATCATTGCTGGGGATTATGGGAGTTGTAGTTCAACAGCTGGAGGGCCAGTGGTTGTCTGCTCTTGTCCTAGTCACGCAGGGCTGCTCAACTTTGGCCCTACTGCTGATGTTGGCCTACAACTCCCAAAATCCCTAACTATTAGCCACTGTGATTAGGAATTATGGGAGCTGTATTAAAAAAAAAAATAGCTGAATGGCCGAAGCTGAGCAGCACTGTTAGTGGGAGGGAAGGTGGCAATACAGGCTATGCTCTCCCTGCACAGAGTGTGGAAGTGTCTGAGCCAAGAACGCCTGCCTTTCCCAAAGCCAGCCCTTCCTGGCTGAGGGCCACACTGTGGGGAGTTGGATTTGCCCGAGAACAGCATCTGTCAGAAAGCGACACATGGTTCCTCACCACCCAGGAGGGCCCATAGCACATGCAAGGCAGACCCAAGCCATTCTGCCGTCCCAAGCACATGCAGCGCACGATCCGTGCGGGGTGCTCCAGCTTCCCAGAGGATAGCCACACAAGGCTCAGTGGCAGACCACAAGCCTTGCATGCATTTGGGCAGAGACTCCACCTCTGAGGTCTCCTCTGGAAAGGGCTGAGTAGCAGCCACTGGGGAAGAGGTTAGGAAAAACCCTTGTCTGAGTCTGCGGAGAGCTGCTGCTGCCAGCCAGAGTAGACAAGACTGAGCTAGACGGACTGAAGGTTTGACTCCATAGAAGGCAGCTCCGAATGTTCATCTTCTCTGCTGGGGGCCTGGGGATGTTCCACTCAGATCACACTCCTCTGCACTGGCAGCCCTAAAAAATACTGGCACCCCCAGAAGTCACTTGGGTTGCTTGTGCAAGAGCCTGATCGCATCGGTCTACGCGTGAGTCTGCCTGCTCTTCATGGCCCTCCCCAATCCAGTGCCCCCACCATGGGTGATTCAGTCTCTACGGCCTTCTTTTTTCCTTCTCTTCCAGGATCGGGGACTGCTGACCTTGACCTGACCTGACCTGAGGTGCCCCCAGGATTCTGCTCCCTGCCCTTGACAGCAGACCCTCTTTGCCAGCCCAAAAGCCCCCCCCCACTTGCCCAGTGACCTCCAGGTGACCTGCTCCCGTGCCCTTTGCCCCTCGGCTGGGCTCCACTTCCCTAAGGGTCATGTCAGTCACAGGGCAACACACCTGCTGCGTGTGTTTGGGGGGGGGTTTACACCACCTGTCGCTGCAAGGCCAGGCTGCTTAGTTTGCAAGGGGGGAGCATATTCTACCCCAGAGGGAGAAGCCAGCCCTGGACTGGAAGATGTTGTGTCTCCCCTCCGATTTCTCTCTTGCTCTCCCCTCTGCCTAGATTTCTCTAACTCGTTGGGTTTTGTTTTTTTTAAACAGGCATCGATTCCTCCCCCCTCCGCCCCACTTTCTTTTTCCAGTTTTTTGTTTGTTGGTTTCCTTCTTCCCCTCTTCCTCTCCCGAAAATAAATAATTAAGAAAATGCAAGGGTGTGGAGGAGACAGCAATGAGATTTGTTTTTCCTCGCAGAGAGGGGGAGGGGGAGCAGGGACGGCGGGGGTGGGGGGAGCACCCCACCCCCACCCCCACCCCCGGGCGATCGTTTCCTCCGTGTGCCTGCAAACCAAGAACCACCCTTACGACTGCTACAGCTCTCGAGGCACGGGTCCCCGCTCCCGCCTCTCCCCCCCCGCGCCACCCCCCTCCTCCAAAATTTAAAAAAAAAATTATGCATACAAAATAAATAATTAAAAGCCAAGGAAAAGCAGTGAAGCAAAATGGCGACTTTTTATGTAGAAGGAGGCGAGGAGGGAGAGGGAGCGAGGGATGGGAGAAGAGGCGAGGGGAGAGCGAGAGAGAGCGGGGGGGGGGGCGAGAAAGAAAGAGGGAACCTTTCTCCTCCTCCTCCTGCTCGCGGCCGGCGCTTCTGCTGCCCGCCCGGCTCTCTCTCCGCTCCGCGAAAGGAAGCAGCCAAGCCCTGGGGAGGCGGCGGTGGCGATGGAGGCCGGGCAGGCTCGGGGTGGGAAAGGGCCGGAGGGAAGCAGGGCGGGGAGGCGAGGCGAGGGCTGGGTGGCGAAGGGGCTCCCTTACCTCGGCGCGGGCGGGCGGGCGGAGCGCTTCCCGTCCGCAGGGCCCCCCGTGCGCGCACAGCCCGCAACAGCCGCCGCGATCCGCCCGGCCAAAGCGCCGCCGCCGCCGCCGCTGCAGCTGGCTCATGCGCGGAGACCCCCCCCCACCGCGCGCGCGCTTCTTTTCTCCAGACACCCCCCGCCCGCCCCGCTCCCTTCTTCTTCTTCTTTTTCTCCTTCTTCTTCCTTCTCCTCCTCCTCCTCGCTCCCTTTGACAGTTTTACAGCCGGAGAAAGAGGGAAGCAGCAACTTGCAACTCTCGCGTTATTATTTTAATCGTGCAAACTGCAGGGAGGGATCGGCCCCCTCCCAGGCGCCCGCCAGGAGACGGAAAGGCGCGCGGTGGGGGGGGGGGGAGCGGGAGTGGGAGAGAGGGTGGGTGGGTGCGCGGGGGGAGGGCACCTCCCTGGCAGGTGCGCGCGCCAGGAGGAGCCACCCTTGGGCAGTTCAGGTTGGGGGCACAGCAGGAGTGGAAGAGCCGCGCAGCGAGGAGGCACTGCAAAGCGGGCAGTGAGGAGGGCGAGCAGGCGGGGAGTCAGGCTGCATTTCAAAATGTATTTCGCGGTGGTTTCCCGTTGCTGGACTCTCTGCTTAGCATCACCCCGATATTATCATCATCATCTCCCTTTCTTTATGCATGGGAGTAAACCCACCACTTACTTCCGAGTACATATATGCATAAGACTGCACTGATACAGGACTTTGGGGGGAAGATATATCATTTACGTTTACACAGATCCTGGGTGGTTTTTAAAAGTACATTTTCCATAGGAAGAACGGAGCGACGAAGAGTCTCGTGGCACCTTGAAGATGGCAAGCTTTGGGGTTGCAATTTTGCTCCGGCTTCCTATTAGTGGTTCATCATTTATTTATCACACCCAGGCAGGCACCTCCTTTCAGGCAGCCAGGACAGGAAATGTCATTGGGTGTGTGAGAAAATTGAACTTTTTGCAGATTTCAGCAAACATGGTTTTCAGAGGAAGAAAGGAACGACAACAAAGAGTCTTGTGGTGGCACCTTGGAAACGGCCGCATTGATTGTGGCATAAGCTTTTGTGCAGCCAGAAAGCAGTAAAACCAGAAAGCAGAGGTGCAACCGAAAGTGGCTGCATCACACAGGAAGGAAGAGAAAGCAAAAACCTTGAAACGCATTAGGCAATCTTGAAAAAGAGCTGATAGATAAACTTTTCTTATACTCATTGGACACAATCCCACAAAAGTTAGTTGTAATGTGATTTTTATAATCTCATTGCATTGTTCTCGATGGTGCAGCCCAAGCAGCCCTTTTGTCTAAAGCTGCAATCCTATGCATGCTTACTTTGGAGTAAGCCCTCTTGAACTTAATGGGACTTACTTTTGAGTAAACATGCATAGGCTTGCACTATTTGTCATGAGCAAATTTGCTGGGTTGTGCCCTGTGGCTTTGCCTGCTCTTCATAAATGGATGTGGGGCAAAACCCACCATTAAAAGCATGAAGTGGGCAGAGAGTTGTCCACTCCGGATGCAATCACCAGCGGTTGCTTTCTGTGCTGGGATTCTTACCAAGAATGCTGGACGAGGCAGACCACGGCCTGATCCAGCCAGGCATTCCCTATGCTCTTATGTTCTACTGCAAACTAAGCAATAAAGCAAAATGCAGGCCTGATTCTTACGGAGGTGGAGAAACCCATATGTCTACCTTTCAGATTACAAGGGTCACATGACCAGTGTTCTCTCTAATGTTTTTTCATCTGTGTTCGGAATGAGTTTTGTTCTGGGCAGGAGTATCAAGGCAGTGTGCGCGCACAAGCATTCAGGGTGGGGCCTTCCTGATTCAACCTGAGCAGGACCTAAAATTCACTGAGCAGACATCAGAAAATGTGTCAGCGCACGCACCTGCTCACCGCTTAGAGGGAACAGCGCACATGGCTGAAAACTCTTCCAGACAAAAACACCACCAAACCCTTCACACAGAAAACTAGCTGTCAGGGAGAAGGCTAGGTGAAACCCCTTCTCTATGACATGCTTATCAAGTTAGAGGGAAATTCCCATACTGAATGAGGAGGAAGTGGATTATACTGGCACAGCATAATTTAGATGAGTGTTTTCAACATTCCGCCATTATATGCCGGGGGGGCTACTGCTGAACTCCTTGGCATTTATGCAGTGGGGTTCCACAGAGTTCCATTCTTTCCCCTATGCTGTTTAACATCTGCATGAAACCACTGGGAGAAGTCATCTGGAGATTTGCCCATCAGTATGCAGATGACACTCAGTTGTATCTCTCTCTTTCATCAGATGCTGGTGAGGTGGTGACTGTCCTGAATCAGTGCCTGGATGCAGTAATGGACTGGATGAGGGTGAAGAAGCTGAGACTCAAGCCAGACAAGACGAAGTCTTGCTGGCCGAGGGTTCCTCTGCCTGGGTGAATGATGTTCACTCTGTTCTCGATGGGGTTGTACCCCCGCTGAAGGACCAGGTTCGCAGTTTGGGGGTGCTCATCTCCTTTTATCAGTTTCGGTTGACGCACCAACTGTGACCTTTCCCTGACAGAGATAGCTTGGCCATAGTTACTCACGCTCTTGCTTAGATTACTGCAACATATTGTGAGTGAAAATGGTCTGGAAACTGCAGCTGGTACAAAACAGAGCTGCAGGGTTATTGACTGGGGTGCTTTCCAGATTACACCCTGCAACAGGGTCACATTGAATCTGTGAAGTGTGCTTCTACGCTTCCTGTGTTGTGACACCGCAGAAAAGCAGGGTGCTATTCACCTTTCTAATGCCTTGTTTCGAATTTAATCACTGTGATATAGTGCTATGATATCATACAGGTGAAACTCGGAAAATTAGAATATCGTGCAAAAGTCCATTAATTTCAGTAATGCAAATTAAAAGGTGAAACTGATATATGAGACAGACGCATTACATGCAAAGCGAGATAAATTAAGCCTTAATTTGTTATAATTGTGATGATCATGGCGTACAGCTCATGAAAACCCCAAATCCACAATCCCAGAAAATTAGAATATTACATGGAACCAAGAAGACAAGGATTGTAAATAGAACAATATCGGACCTCTGAAAAGTATAAGCATGCATATGTATTCAGTACTTGGTTTGGGCCCCTTTTGCAGCAATTACTGCCTCAATGCGGCGTGGCATGGATGCTATCAGCCTGTGGCAATGATGAGGTGTTATGGAAGACCAGGATGCTTCATTAGCGGCCTTCAGCAATTCTGCATTGTTTGGTCTCATGTCTCTCATCCTTCTCTTGGCAATGCCCCATAGATTCTCTATGGGGTTCAGGTCAGGCAAGTTTGCTGGCCTGACTCAAGCACAGTACACTGTACACTTTTCAGAGGTCCGATATTGTTCTATTCTACAATCCTTGTCTTCTTGGTTCCATGTAATATTCTAATTTTCTGGGATTGTGGATTTGGGGTTTTCATGAGCTGTACGCCATGATCATCACAATTATAACAAATTAAGCTAAGCAGGGGCCACCCTGGCTGCATATGAATGGGAGAATAGAAGTGTGTGCACTGGAAGATATTCCCCACTTAGGGGATGGAGCTGCTCTGGGAAGAGCAGAAGGTTGCAAGTTCCCTCCCTGGCAGTTTCTCCAAGATCGGGCTGAGAGAGATTCCTGCCTGTAACCTTGGAGAAGCTGCTGCCAGTCTGTGAAGACAACACTGAGCTACATAGGCCAATGGTCTGACTCAGGATATGGCAGCTTCCTATTTCCATAACTTTAAAAATATACTGCTTTCTAGACAGAAGGGAAAGAGACGGACACGAATAAGTATCATTAAAACATGCCACAACTTTTTTAGAAGAAGAAGAAGAGCCAAGGCCAGAAGAGGTCATTTCAGCTCCTCAGAGCTCTGTTGCAGCCAGAGAACAGGCCCTAGAGAGGTGGTGGGAGAGCGGCTGTTCAAGGCCTGCCGTGTGTCCTGCGTGAAGGAAGGAGAAAAAGAAGAAGAAGACACAAGGACTCCTATAGGTTTCCATCCCTTAAAAGAGTTGGGGTTTCAAGAACTGGGAGGCTTTTCTTCTCCAGGGGGCTCATAGAGTAGGAGTCACTGTATATGGTTAAAAAAAGGCACAATACAGAAGGGTTAAGGCCTTCCACTGCAGTCCAACTGGTGTAATGCCTACCACTATTTTGCTGATAAAACTATCCTGAAGGCAATCAAATCAAGCAGGAGGCTTATGGGAAATTTCTGGGAAGAGAATGTGTCGTTTTGGACACAGTTGTTAAAGCATTTGTTATTTTTAATGATCATTGCTCTCTCTCTCTCTGTTTAAGAAAAAGAAAAAACAAAGTACAGATTTAAGGTGAACACAAATTACCTGCTTCTTGTTGTATCCTTATTCAGTGCTGAATAATCATGAGGTGGGATCACACTGTCACTGTTACTCAATCCACTGATTTCATTTAACTGAGTTTTTTTCAGGGGGGGGGGAGTGTGACTTTATCTTAGTTGAAAGGTTTTACAAAGTTTTCGATGTTCAACAACAGGAAGTTCTACCTAATGATTTGGGTAAGCTCTTCTCCATAGTGTCTAGTCAAAACAACTGGAAATTCAGCAATCCAAAAACCTTTGGTTTAAGATGAGAGTTAAGATGCTTTACTTTTCTGCCCGCGCTCTGAAAAGAATGGAAATTGCAACTGAAGGTGCCCATCTTAACTTTGTACAGTCTGGTATATGACGATGGCTTTAGAAGTGAGGCTGCATGCATCCACACTTTGGCTTGGTCTTTGGGCTGGACATTGGGCTGGGGAGGGATGCATCCAGGCAGACATTTAACAAGTGCAGTTTCCCTAATTACTTCCTAGAGATGCCTCTGGTGAAATTCTGCCTGATGCATCTCTGATCACTGCACAGGAGACTCTCCTATCCTGGCTGCTCCTCCGACCCTGTTTACGGTCGTGAAAACAACCCTACACATATTACCCGCATTTGTCAAATAGCCCCTGACATGCATCGGCTTGCACTATTTGTCATGAGCAAATTTGCTGGGCTGCTGCAGCTCCCCTCCACAGACACATGTTGGAAAGCATGGCTTTGCACGTTGGCCTCCCGCAGCATGGGGAAAGGGGAAGGAGGGGCCGCCACTGGGGTCTGTATTTGGGCCTGTACAAATCCGTTTGGATGGCAGCCAAGATCAGGCCGGCTGGTAGAGTGGCAGAAACGGAAATTGGATCCTATATGCTCAACAACCACTGTTGCTGTTCCCTGAAGCCACGCTGGGGATGGAAGTGGGGTTGGGCTGGAGGAGGGGGCTGGTCTTGCAAAAGGCAAGCCTTGGTTGCCAAGAACAGGCAAGTCGGAACAGCTGCTGCTAAGAATTGCAGGGGCCCGGACTCTGGAGCGTGGGCAGGGCAGGGAGGAAGGCTGCCAGGAGGAAATGTGTGGGGGATACCAGAAGAAGAGAGGGACAGTTCTCGTGCAAAGTTCCCAGCAGAAGTTCTTGTGCAAAGGTTTGACCGTTTGGAAAGTGGCAGAGCGTGAGACCGACACAATGCACACACACACATACATGGATCGTGATGAGCACGCTTGTGCAGGGATTATGATCGTCAGCCGTGGCTGCCGTGTGGGGTTGCCGAGTCCTCAAGGACTCTGAGTTTGTGGAAGCCTCCCCATCTTCAGCTAGGCATGAGCAGAGCTGTCCTGTTCTCCTCCAAGAAGTGCTGGTGGATCGTGGAAGGAGTCCATTCTGCTCCAGGTCTGGTGCAGAGTGAGTGAGTGAGTGAGTGAGGGTCCAGTTCCACGGGGCCTCAGGCTGCAATGGGCCCCCTCTTGTCTGCTTGCCCAAAGACCACTGCTAAGCTCCCAGCATGTGGGGTGGCGAGGGCACTTTCAATGCACAGGTCAGGGTCTGACTCGGTATCAGGCAGTTGCCTGTGTCCCTATATACCTGCATTGGTGGTCTGTGGCAGGCACAAAACCTCTTGCCCTTTACCTTTTTGAGTTTCTGCCAAATGGAGTAGTCAGGGAAAATGGCAAATTAGAAATGGTAATATTACTTGTCCGTGCTAATTGCAGTACAAAGGGCAATGGGAGGCAGAGCAACAGACATCCAATAAACGCACCCATCCTTCAAAAGAAATGCAATTTACAGCCAAGGACAAATATTTGCCCAGAGCCCACTTCTCATCTGCCCACCTCCCTCTTTCTCCCTTCCTCCAACTACCTGCTTCTTCTCTCACCGAAGCCTCTCTGCATTCTCACTGAATGGATTTTGAAGGGAGGAGCCAAAGAAATCAAAAGATGAACGGGGGGGGGGAGACAGGGGTTCAGGATAGGACCAGTTGTGGGTTGACAAGTGAGAGGGAGATGATTAAACTGAGCGGCCACCTCTGTCAATAGCTAGTAAGGGTTCAGTTCTTCAGCAGTTTGGTCCTTAACTTATGAATGGCAAAGCATGGTGTGGGTGGTGGGCGCGGATTCATTGTTCGGTGAGAAAACTCAGTACAGTGACCTGAGAGAGCTTGAAGAGGCACAAGGGATCCGTGGCTTCCTCATAGACTGTTGTGGGTGCAACCAGGAGCGTTTTCAGACAGCAGGCTTTGCTGCGGGTTTACCAAGGTTTTTACTGCAAGTTTGAATTTGAAAAAGAAAAAAGGAAAGATGCAAAAAGTGGATTTTTTAAACCCTGGATTTAAAATCGGGCTATGTTCCCATGTGTACTGAAAACCCAAATTGTGCCATGTGCAGTGCTCCCCAATAGCTCACAGGGACTTTGGGGTAAATCTGGCTGATATGTGAATGCACACCTTCCATGCCAGAGAAGATGTGAGCTGAAAGCCCCATCTGGAAATGCTCCAGGGAGCTTGGAGGGCAAATGTCCCCAGCTTGGACCCAAACACATCTGAAAAGACTCCTCTGTTCCTGTGTCCTATCAAGACCTCTCAGCTTGATTGAAGACACCCAACCCACCTTTTCTGAGAGGCCTTTGGCTTAACCCAAGGGTTGTAGGAACGTAGCAAGTCGCCTTATATCAAGTCAGACCACTGGTCCATCTGGTTCAGTGCGGTCTACACTGACTTGCAGCTCTGTAAAGATTCAGGCAGGAGTCCCAGCCCTGGAGGGCTTCAGGGTTCAATTCCTGGAGATGCTGCCAGGAATTGAACCTGGAACCATCTGTATGCAAAGCAGCTGTGGCCCAGTCCCCTCAAATGTAAACACCCATCCAAATGCAAACCCTTCTTAGCAAAGGGAACAATTCATGCCTGCGACCACAAGACCAGCTCTCCTCCATTCAGACACATGCACACTGAATAAGGCTGCCAAGTTCCATTTTTGACAGGGCTTCAGTGCCTTTAATAGGTGTGTGAAATGGAGAAAATTAAACAGATGAAACTTTTCCTGGCATAAAGTAAAGGTAGAGTTGTGCCGTTGAGTCAGTGTTGATGGAGACCACGGTGTCCCGGCGACCATGGAGCCCTGTGGTTGTCTTTGGTAGAGTACAGGAGGAGTTTACCATTGCCTCCTCCCACGCGGTCTGAGATGATGCCTTTCAGCACCTTCCTATATTGCTGCTGCCTGATATAGGTGTTTCCCATAGTCTGGGAAACATACCAGCAGGGATTCGAACCAGCAACCTCTTGCTCCCTAGGCAAGTTATTTCCCTGCTGTGCCGAGATGTATAAAGAAATAAGAACAACCTTACTAGATCCAACCAAAGATCCACCTGGTCTCCCCACCTCTTGAAAGCATCTGGTTTGCCACTGTAGGACCCAAGGGAGGCTGCCAGTATGACTTATTATGGTTATCTGAATCTCCAGAGTGTTCCCAATAAAGCTGGGGGGTTGTGAGGAAATTCCCTCAACACTTGCCCACCAGCACCTGGGAAGGCAACACCTGCATCACACCAAGGGGTTAGCTCTGTCAGCCTCCTTCCCCTTCAGAAACAGAACAGAGATACCTGACTGGTGAGGAAGCCACAGAGTTATAGCATTTTCTTCTGTGGAGACCATTAGACAGCTTTCCCCCTCAGAAGCAGAAGGGGTTGTTTACACTGGGAAATTTTCTGCTCTTTCGCTGAAGCCCCTCTCCCCACACCCTCGCCAATGAGGTCCATTAGCTTTGCCCACCTGCTTGTCTTAACTGTCTGAGCTCATGAACATTCTATCCCATTGACTAACATAGGGGCAGTTAGGGGTTTTGGATGTCCTGGGAACCCTTAGGTTTTCTTCTTCAGATTTTTGTGAAACCAAAGTATCTGCGGGCCATCCCGAGGTTGCTCGCACTTGCCCTTAGGTTCTCCAATTCTCTGCCCAGAAGGATCATAACATCAGCTCTTTCGGATCTAGTCTATAGATTAAGTGCCCAACAGACTGGAATTACAAAGAGGTAGATCCCAACTAGACATTAGGAAGAATTTCCTAACTGCAAGAGCTGTTCAACAATGGAACAGTCTGCCTCATGCAGTTGTGGCCTCTCTTTTTGCTGGAAGTTTTCAAACAAAGGCTGGGCAGCCATCTCTCAAGAATGCTATAAAGTTTCCTATACTGAGCAGGGGGTTGTCTAGAAGCTCTCCAAGGTCCCTTCCAACTCTAACCTTCCATGATTCTGTAAGACTGCTCAAGAGATTTTGAAAATGGGGTTTATGCAAACAGGTAACTAGGTTAAAGCTCCCCGTTTGTGTGCAAAGCCTCTGGATTAGCATTTTCACTGAAGGGGTGCCTAGCCTGGCTGAGCTCGGAAGACCTAGAATACAGCTGTTTCTAGAATCCTTCGGAAAATGTCTCACACCTCTTCTCTCTAGTGCCGGAGAGCTCTGTGGAGGATTTCTGCATTTCTAATTAATACTGTATCTTTCTATTTGCCTCCTCCAAGCAAACATATATTTGAATTCAAGCACAGAACAAACAATATTCAAAACAAAACAAAACTCAAATGCTTGTGTAGATGTTACATTTATGTGCTACAAACCATTCAAAGCAGTCTCAAACCGTCTGGGTCTATGATACCATCAAACAGGGGTGTCGGACCCATGGGTTGGGGCAGCCAGACAGCCCACCCAGCAGATGCCCAGACACTGCACCCCGAAGGTTTCACACACACCCCACCAAATCTCTCATATTGATAAGTGGGGTCATTTGGTATGCCAGGCCAGACACAACACCTCCCACTTATTACTAGTAAGCTTGCTGGGTGGAGCTGTCAAAAGTCTAGGCAGGTCTTGGAAGATATGAATAATTCCCGCATAAGCAATATATACTTCTACAACCCTAGCCCGATTCAGACATTATGCCGTACAAGTGTTCAGATGCATGTAATACACATGTTTGTGTGAATGACTACACCTGTGTTTGTTTTAAAAGTAAATCTGGATACAGGCCCTTCAAATGCATGCCTCAGATAGGAAGTGTACTTCTGTAGCTGCATTCAGCATGACATGTGAATGACTGCACCTGTGTTCATCTGTACCTATGTATACTGTACACTCGTTGTACAAGTGTTGAACATAATGTGTGAATGGGCCTCGTATCACCAAGCCCAAGTGTCTTAGGCCAGGGGTTCTCAAACGTGTCCCCAGAAGTTGTTGGACTCCAACTTCCATCATCTCCAGCCTTCAGCCATTGTGGTTGAGGATGTTGGGAGTTGTAGTCGAACATCTGGGGACCCCTGTCTCAGATGTATTTTTGTGCCTAGGAACTATTAGGGTTACAAATGAATAAGTTGAATAAGAAGAGTTACTTTTCTGCTCAGAAGCATTCACCTGCTTATACTGATCAATGGCAGACATGGTGAGGAAAATTATTCAGAGTAGCCCCATTAAAATTAAAAGGACAAGTTAGGCATTGCCTAATTTGATGTAAACCATTTAGAGTCATTTGGGTTGGGCAATATAGACATGTAATAAATAAATAAATAAAGGTTAATAACTTGTCCTTTTAATTTCAGTGGGATTACTTTGAATAATTTCCCTCATCATGTCAGCCACCTTCTTTAAAGAAAGTAGAATGTAGTTGCTCCTTACCCCAGGAGTTTCAAACCTGGGACCCCAGATGTGTGGCTGGGGATGATGGGAGTTGTAGTCCAACAACATGTGGGGATCCAAGGTTGGGAATCCCTGATCTTGCCCCTTATTTTCTTCTCTGGCTGACTGAAGTTTTCTGACAGAGTTTTCTCCAGCCTTGCTATCTCAGATATTGTAAGTAGAGTGGCAGAAAACTGGGATTAGGACCTCCCGCATACAAAGCATGCATTCTGCCACTGAACGATGGGCCACACATTATAGCCTTGGAACTATTCTGGCACCACAGACATGGATCTAAATCTGGGCAGGCATAGGAAAAAACGAGGGATTGTGAACCAAGGACATCCATGCTCCTTGCAACAGATCCAGAAGCAGGAGCTCTGGTGGTATCCTGGACATTGTCGTTCCTGAGGGTGTTCAGGATCCTGCTGGCATCCTGTGGTGTAGTGGTTAGAGTGCTGGACTAGGACCGGGGAGACCCGAGTTTGAATCCCTATTCAGCCATGATACTTGCTGGGTGACTCTGGGCCAGTCACTTCTCTCTCAGCCTAACCTACTTCACAGGGTTGTTGTGAGGAGAAACCTAAATATGTAGTACACCGCTTTGGGCTCCTTGGAGGAAGAGCGGTATATAAAAAATGTAAAAATGCAAAATACCAAAAAAAAAAAATAGTCTTGTGGTAGCAAGCATGACTTGTACCCTTTGCTAAGCAGGGTCTACTCTGCTTTGCATTTGAATGGGAGACTACATGTGTGAGCACTGTTAGATATTTGAGGTCCCAGATTCCTTCCCTGGCATCTCCAAGATAGGGCTGAGAAAGACTCTTGCCTGTAACCTTGGAGAAGCTGGTGCCAGTCTGTATAGGCAATACTGAGCTAGAAGGACTAATGGTCTGATTCGGTAGAAGGGAGCTTCCTATGTTCCTAAGTGCTCTACAAACTAACTGTTCTCCACAGAGAGGGAAACAGTGTTAAACTAGTTAAGGTCCGCAGTGATTCTCAAACTTGGGTCCTCAGGTGTTATTGGACTTCAACTCCCATAATCCCCAACCAAAGGCCACTGAGGCTGGGGATTATGGGAGTTGAAGTCCAATAACACCTGAGGACCCAAGTTTGAGAATCCCTGGTCTATAGTCTAGAAATGGTCTTAGAGTCAAGTTAAAAAAAAATCCAGTTAAATTATGTGACTAATAGTCTGTTTTGATCTCACTGTCCCCAAAGTGTTGTTTCATAAAGGCCATGATGCATCCTCCAAAATGCAGCATCTTTTGGTGAGCATAAATAGGTGCAAAGTTAGTTTGAGAGGGTGTGTTTTTAAAAGCAGAGGGTTTCTACTTCTATTCTTCTATTTGCCACGTAAGTTGTTATTGTTAGAGAGTAATTACTTATCCTTTATAAGTCATTGGACAAGAAGCCAAATTTAACTGAGAAAGAAGAGTTTGATATTTATTACTAACTAAACATAGCCTAAGAAAACAATAAACAGACTAAGGCCGTATTCACACATAATGCAGAACCACAGTTTGATGGGCCAGAGGTTCCGTGAGTGTTACTTGTTACGAAATGCAAATCTCCATCTTAACTCAATAATATCTTACACATACACTCTGAGTGCTCTGAATGGGGGACATTCCTCCCTTTTGTTACTAAATGGGGACAGTTTCTTATTTTTGTCATTGAGGGGACAAGTTACAGACCTAAGCCCTTTTCCACAATAAGTAGACATATAAGTTCAGACCCATTAAGGAGGAGGTATCTCCAGTTTGGAGGAAAAATCTCATGCCTGGATTGGACTAAGGCCAGCGTTACATCAGAGATGCGCTGACTCTTTCCATTGGGTCCTAGAGCTGTCTCTCTCTGGAAGAATGGGAAAGACTTCTCCCTCTTTATTCACTATAAAATAGGGGACAAGAACCTATTTCACGGTTCTATCACGACAAGAACCCCAACATTTTGTCACCAGTACGGTCATGAGTTGCCAGCAACTTAATGCTGCTTCACCTAAGGACTTGCCTACTGCTAGACTAAGATAAAACTCAGTGCTAGTTAGTTAGTTAATGTTTTGTACTTTCTTTTGGATTCCTGTCTGCCAGTTTCCTCTCTTCCCCCCAATTCTTTATTCTATGTGCAATCCTTGTTTCTTAATAAAGTTCATATACTTAGAAGTAGTTTCAATCTGGTTTAAAAGATTTTGGATGGTTACTTGCAAGACTCTTCCCCATGTGCCTCGTAAGGTCATGTGCTACTGTTGAGCTGTTTTTAGAATAATATATTGTTGTCTAGAGCTGGGTTGTGTGGACTCCGGCTGTACAGTGCCTGTAAGGCCCGAGCCAGACAGTTCTAGGTTGCTGAAGCTGTGTCTAAGCCTGGTCAGTGGCTTTGGATCAGTCTTCAACTGGTGGCAGCCTACCTCGAAAGAGCTGCGTGCTCCTAGATTGGGATCAGAGCAATCTCTCTACTGAGAGTAGATCCCAGGAAAGTGTAGATGAAAACCCCGTTTTGTCGCATATGCGAATGCGAGCATTTAGGGGTTGGCACAGCGACGAACCCAAGGTTTCAGATTTCTAACTCTAGTCTGAACCCTGGGGTTGTAGTGAGTTCCATCGCTGCAACTTGAGGTTTGATGCAGTCTGCAGTACATCAAAATTCAGAACCGCAGGCTGCGTCCCCTGGAACTGGAGTTGAGGGAGGAAGTTCCTCCCTCAACTCTTGCCGTGATTGGCTGTGTGGATTGTCCTTCATGAAAGAAGGAAGCCCACACAGCAAGTTCCCCCTCCTCTCTGCCGTCTTGCTGACTGCAGAGGGGGAGCTCTCCCTTTCATCCATATTAGGACAGGAGAGCAGGGGGAGCGGGGAGCAGAACATTACGTGTCCATGTGGCCTAACAGTCTCATAGGAAAAGAGAGGGAGAACCTCTCAGTTTGAATTCAAGGCAACAAGTAAGGAGGAGACAAACAACAAACAAACAAAAAACACAGTGACTGCACCCCCAACAAGCCAGTACACAGACACGTTCAAATACATACAAGCATGTCTTAGATCTAGAACAGAGACAACGAGGCTATTCTCATGACCAGGGAAAATCGGGCTAGGAGAGCCTAGCCCAATTTTTGCTGGTTGTGTAAACCACCGGGCTCGCAGGAGAGTCCGTTGGTTTACAAGCGGGTAACCTGCTTAATTGCCCCTGTCCTTAAACCGGGTTTTTAAAATCGTGTGTTGCTGTGGTGTGGCTCTGTGCCACGGCAAACCACGAGTAGATCCCCGAGCGGGAGGCTAAAAAGCAGCCTCTCGGCTCGGGGGCCTCTCCAGCATGCCCTGTGCCCCTGAACTCCCAAGCCCCCACCAGATCTGTGACGGAACCGGCCGTCGTGTGGGCGTCCGCTGCGTCCGCCCAGGGAGGGCTTACTGATCATCTGCAGGGAGAGCGGGCTTAGTCTGCTCTCCCCGCAAACCTGATTGGGCTCTTCTCACTTGACCGTGAGAAGAGCCTCAATGTCTGTAGCAAACCCCAACGGTCATAGTGCAAATCATTTTCGAACACATGTTAATACCCAACAGGCTGTGAGCTGGCCCTTTCCAAGCCATTTGCTCAGTTAGAACAGAACAGGATTTGGATTTATAGAGCAGCTTTCGTAGGCTGCTTCTTTCAAGCCCCTTTGCAGAGAGGCCTGATTCAGATGTAGTGCTGGCTGTGGTTGAGCATTACATGCATGGCTGGCATGAGCCTTTGGTTTACACAGTTCCCCTCCCACCCCTTTTAGCATCTGGGGAGAAAGTTTAAAGTTTCCGTCTGAGGTTTGTAACAAACCACAGTTTCCTGTACCTAGGAACATAATAGGCACACAGGAAGCTGCCTTGTGCTGAGTCAGGCCGCCGATCCATCTAGCTCACTGTCGTCACCTCTGACTGGCAGCAACTCTCCAGGGCTTCAGGCAGGGACCTTTCCCAGCCCTACCTGGGGATGTTTGAACCTGGGACCTTCTGCATGCAAAGCAGAGTCACTTCCACGGAGCTGCAGCCCTATCCACATCCCTGGTTTGCGATTCGGGTTGTAGCCCTATTCAGACATGATTGAATGGAGGCTGCATTTGCGTGCCGCCTCCGAAAGTGCGCTGGAAGCCCCGCCTGGCCCATCGCCCACTGCCAGTTCCACATGCCAGTTTCCCTGGCATGTCACTGATGAGTCAAGGCATTCCTCTGGAGAGGCAAACACGATCAGCATTATGGCAGGTGGTCCCATGATCAGCAGGCTCGGGCCACTGTGGCTGTGGATGATGGGAGCTGTAGTCCAAAGCCATCTGGGGACCCAAGGTTGGGAACCCTTATTCTATGCAGGGGCTTAGCTAGTGGAGAGGGGGCCTGTGTTTGCCCCTCTCCCTGGAAGCCCCTTGGAGTGAGGGAGATAATGAAGAAAATAGGGAGGGGTGGTGGTGCTTGGGGACCCTCAGGAGCAGTGTGGGGGGGTCCTTTGAACCCATCCGCTCAGTTATAGCCACACCCCTGGTTCTATGGTTTTGTATCAAGTTTGAACCTATTCACTGAACCTTTACATCTCTTCATGACCTGGCTCCTTTTTATCTATCTCCTCCATCGCTTTTGCTCTGTTCTCCTCTTTGGTCTCTCTGTTCAACAAAAATTAATTTTCCTATTAAACCCGCTCTCTTGTGGCATTCCTCATCTTTGTGTTCTCTCTCTTGTGGTTCCCCGTGTACGGAATGTCCTTTCTTTCCATTGTCTTTCCCCCTCTTTTTTGTCCCGCTTCAAGACATTATTTAAAACTCATCTTTGTGCTTTTGCACTTCTTGATGTATCCAAGGTCTCTTTCAGCTCTAAAATTCTGTTATTCTGTGGTTTGGTGCCCCCCCTCAACACCCCCCCCCTTTCCTTCCTATGGACAGATGCATTCTTTTCTCCTTTAACTCTTTTTCCTTCTTTCACTCTCTCCAAGCTTGAGCAAAGTTCCCCCATTCACCCCATCTCCTGTTTCTCTCTTCTTTTTCTTTGGGGCTATTCTCACAATCAGCAAAAATCAGGCTAGGAGAGCTGATCGTGTAAACCGCTGAGCTCACAGGCGAGCCCGGCGGCTTACAAGCAGCTAGCCCACTTTTGTAGCCCTCCCCAAAGCCCGGGTTTGCGGAGCGAGTGCTCTGCAAACCCAGGCTTCCCAACTGTGAGTAGCCGTGGCATGGCTACTTACGAGTAGACCCTTGGAGGGGAGGCGAAAATCCGCCTCCCAGCTCCGGGGTTCTCCCCAGTATGCCCTGCGCACTCACACAGGGCATACTGGAGCTTCTGGGGGCCGCACGGCCCCCGAGCTCCCAAGCCCCCACTGGCTCCATCACAGAGCCGGCAATCGTGTGGGCAGCCGATCCAGCCGCCCAGGGCTCCCTCCCTGCTCTTGTGCGGGGAGAACGGGCTTTTACAAAATCTATGGACAGGGACTTGGTGTTTTAAAATTTATTTCTGTACTGCACCTCATGCATTCTAGGCACTCAATAAATAACGGATGATGATGATGATGATGATGATGATGATGATGATGGAGCAGATGATGCTATGGGACTAAAAGTGCCTTTCTGGACGCTTCCTTGTTTCCCACCTGCTCAGCCTGTATCTTAAAACAGTTATAACAAGCAACCATTGAGAACCAGGGTAGTGTCATAGCTAGAGTGTCAGACTAGGACTGGGGAGACACGAGTTCAAATCTCAGTTCAGCCATGAAACTGACACTGGGTCAGCCACTTCTCTCTCAGCCTAACCTACCTCTCAGGAGTCCCATTCACACGTTATGCTCAACACTCGTACAACAGATCTGCACACAGGTACAGTCATTCACATGCTACGCTGAGTGCAGGTACAGCCATACCCTTCCTATCTGTATCGTGCGTTTGAAGGGTCTGTATCCAGGTTCATTTTTAAAGTGAACCCAGGTACAGTCATTCACACAAACACATGAACGCGTGTACAGACATCATAATGTCTAAATCAGGCTGAGGTTGTTGGGAGGATAAACGTAAAACCGTGTTATGAGCTAGAAGTATAAAAATAAATACAAATTAATTAAAATTGCTCTCTCTGCACAAGTCCCCTCCCGCTCAGAGAATGGGGTGAAGTGGGGGAATGGGACGCTATGTGCAGGTGGGCTGTCCAGGAAAGGTGTCAGATGCTAACAGCAGTATCTACATTCCAGCCAAGGGAATGCACTTTCTCTTCATTCTGAATGCAGTTCTTGGGATGGTACAACTTGTCCCAGATCCCTCCAGACGTTGGGCTGCCTGCCCTGAGCGCTGGCACGTGTCGTGTGGGTCTACAAAGAGGGGAGGCTTGACGGATGGGAGGCGGGTGAGGAGGTCGGCCTCTCCTGCCCTTTCCATGGATAATTGTTGGAAAATGAACAGCCTGTCTCTCTCCGGTGAATGAATCAACTCCAAGCTGTTAGGATAAATTGTGCTCATGGCTCGTGCCACCGAGTCCCCCTTCCACAGCAGCAGGGCCGCTGCTGTAAATCAGCCGCCGACGGTCCTAAAGTGGGGGAGAAAAATGCCGTTGTCTAATCGGGATTTATGGGGCAGTAAACTTCGCCTGCCGCTTGTTAAGTGCACAATGCACTGTCCCTGGGCTTGAAAGGCATTTGGCAACTCCTCTCCTGCACTCTGGAGTGGACTTCCATGATATCTCAATGCACAGGGCGTTCTGATGTGCTTTTTGTCCCCACCCCCCACCCCCAGCATGCGACTGCCGGATCTGGCACAGCATCAAAGGCTCATTTATGGCCCATTTTCTCATGTGGGATGCGCCATCATGTGCCAGCAATGCGCTCCTGCCATTAGCTTACACTCAAACAGTCTGACTCTACCCAAGAGGATAAATGGACACAATTCATTTGATCAAAATGAGGACACTTGAGGTCAAACTAAACATTATTTTAAGCACATGACTGAGGCTACCATGCTTGTTTTTATTCAGTAAATTGCAGCCACATTGGGAACGAACATGGGTGGGGCAGGGCGAAGGGGGCTAACCTTCTGCCCTGCTTTTTTCCTGGTCTGGATCAGGCTCTGGTGGCTGCTATTTGCTCTAGTGGGCAAAAAACTCCCACTGCACCAGTGGTGGCCTGAACTAAATGAATGAAGTTTTAAATAACCAAAATGAATCAAAAGCAGGGATCTTCAAGGCTGGGCCCCCAGATGTTCTTCCACTCCCATAATCCCCAGGCCCAGTGGCCTTTGGCTGAGGATTATGGGAGTTGAAGTCCAAGAACATCTGTTGAGGATCCCTCGATTAAAGGAAAAACCAAATTCTATTCTTAGGAACAAAGAAGCTGCCTTCTACTGAGCCAGACCCTTGGCACTGAACCACATTTGCCATTTTGTCACCCACTCACCCAGTTTGGAGAGATTTTTTTGCAGCTCCTCACAATCTATTTTGGATTTCACTACCCTAAATAGTATAGGCTCATCTGCAAATTTGGCCACTTCGCTGCTTACTGCAACTTCTAGATCATTTACGAACAAGTTAAAGAGCACTGGTCCCAGTACTGATCCCTAGGGGACCTCACTTCTTACTACCGTCCATTGGGGAAACTATCCATGTACTGTATTCCTACCCTCTGTTTCCTGTCCTTTAACCAGTTACCAATCCGCACATGAACCTGTCCCCTTATTCCAAAACTGCTAAGTTTACTCAAGAGCCTGTGGTAACTTTTTCAAAAGCTTTTTGGAAGTCCAAGTATACTATGTCAGCCAGATCACCTTTATCCACATGCCTTTTGACACTCTCAAAGAACTCTAAAAGGTTATTGAGACAAGACTTTCCCTTGCAGAAGCCATGCTGGTTCTCCTTCAGCAAGGTCTTTTCTTCTGTATTTTTAACAATTTTGTCCTTAAGTATGCTTTCCATCAATTTACCTGGTACTGAAATTAAGCAAACCAGCCTGTAATTTCCCAGATCTCCCCTGCATCTCTTTTTGAAAATCAGAGTCACATTGGCTACTTTCCAGTTCTCTGGTATAGAGCCTGATTGTAGGGACAAGCTACATATTTTTGCTAGGTCGGAGATTAGTAATTTCACATTTGAAATCCTTCAGAATTCTCGGGTGAATGCCATCTGGCCCTGGTGATTTGTTAATTTTTAAAGACAGTTTAGAACATCTTCCCTTGTTGCCTCAAATTGGCCCAGTTCTTCAGCTGCTAAACCTGAAAAGCTCAATTCCGGAGAGGATATATGGTCGGTATCCTCCACTGTGAAGACAGATGCAAAGAACTCATTCAGCTTCTCTGCAATCTCCTTATTCTCCTTAATAATGCCAACCACATCCTTGGTAGGTTTTCTACTTTTGATATATTTAAATAAGTTTTTGTTATTCCCCTTGACACTTCTAGCTATATGCTCCTCAAACTCTCTTTTTGCATCCCTTATTGTCTCCTTGCAGTTCTTTCGCTGAAGTTTATGTTCCTTCCTGTTCTCTTCATTTGGGCAGGACTTGCATTTTCTGAAAGAAGTCTTCTTCCCTTTTATAGCTTCCCTGGCTCTACTTGTTAGCCACGCTGGCATCTGCCTGAACTTGGTGGTAAATTTCCTCCTTCTTGGTATATATGTACTTCCAGTATAGTGGTTTTAAATAAGTTCCATGCTTTCTGGAGTGATTTGACCCTCCTGACTTTCCCTTTCAACTTCTTTCTTACCAGTCCCCTGATTTTTGAGAAGTTTCCTCTTCTGAAGTCCAACGCATCTGTCTTGGACTTCCTTGACAATTCTCCACTTGCATATATGCTGAATTGGATCACACTATGGTTACTGCTACCCAATGGTTCTGCAACTCTGACATCTAGCACCAGGTTCTGGGTACCACTCAGGATTAAGTCCAAGGTCACCATCCCTCTGGTTGGTTCAGCAACTAACTCGTCTACTAGTTGGAGGGCTACTAGTTGGAGGGCTAAAGGCCACCTCCAGCCTCAAAGGCAGGATGCCTCTGAGTACCAGTTGCAGGGGAGTAACAGCAGGAGAGAAGGCATGCCCTCAACGCCTGCCTGTGGCTTCCAGCGGCATCTGGTGGGCCACCACTGTGCGAAACAGGATGCTGGACTAGATGGGCCTTGGGCCTGATCCAGCAGGGCTGTTCTTATGTTCTAACTGTTCTAAGGCACAATCATTTAGCATGTCTAGAAATTTGGCCTCTCTGTCATTACCTGAATTTACCAGCGGGGAAGTAATCAGCCTAGAGAGCAGGAGGCTGTTGGTTCAAATCCCAGCTGGTGTGTTTCCCAGAATATAGGGAACTCCTATATCAGGCAGCAGTGATATAGGAAGATGGTGAAAGGCATCATCTCATACTGTGTGGGAGAAGGCAATGGTAAACCCCTCCTGTATTCTACCAAGAAAACCACATGGCTCTGTGGTTGCCAGGAGTTGACACCAATTCGACAGCGCAACCTTTCCTTTCCTTTATGTCTGGGTAGCTGAAATCACCCATTATTACTGCCCTGACTCTCTTTGACGCTTCCCTTATTTGTTCCTCCAACTCCAGGTCACTCTCAGCACTTTGATCCGGAGGGTGATAGCACGTCCCTAAGAACACATTTCCTTTCAGTCCTCGTAATGTTACCCATAATGATTCTGTGGAGAACTCCGGTCCAAATAACTTTTCTAGCTTGCTGGAATCTATCCCTTCTTTAATATACAGTGCCACTCCTCCCCCAATCCTCTCTTCACTGTCCCTTCTGTAGAGTTAATATCCAGGAATAATCGTGTCCCACTGGTTCTCACCGTTCCACCAGGTTTCCATTACACCCACTATATCTATGTTTTTCATTAGTAACCAAGCACTCCAGCTCACCCATCTTGGCTCAGAGGCTTCTGGCATTGGTATACAGACACCTATATGCCGGGTCCCTCACCTGGTGTTGGCGTGTGCTATCTCCCTTACCATCATTTGACCCATTTAGCAAGCTGTCCTGTGTTTCCTTCTGCTCAACTCCTGGCTCTACTTTGTCCCCTTCTGATTTATCCAAAACATGTGCACCCTCACACCTTAGGGGGTTTTGCTGGCTGAATGAGATACCTCCCAGTTCCTGTTGGCAATTCCCCAGGCATCATTTTAAAAGCTGCTCTGCGGCCCTTTTGATTTTAAGTGCCAGCAGTTTGGTTCCATCTTGGTTAAAGTGGAACCCATCCTTTTCGTACAGGCTTTGCTTGCCCCCAAATGTATCCCAGTGCCTAACAAATCTAGACCCCTCCTCCCGGCACCAACGTCTCATCCACACAGTGAGATCCCTCAGCTCCACCTGTCTTGTTGGCCCTGTGCATGGAACAGGTAGCAACTCAGAGAACGCTACCTTGGGGAACCTAGGTTTCAGTATGCTACTTAGCAGCCTAAATTTGGCTTCCAGGACCTCCTGACTGCATTTCCCAACATCGTTGGTGCCAACGTGCACCACAACAGCTGACTCCTCCCTAGCACTGCCTAACATCCTACCTCGACACAGCATGGCCTCCACAACCTTTGCACAAGGCGGGCAAGTCACCATGAGGTCTGCACGTGGGTCACAGACCCATCTTCCTATGCCCATAATGATTGAATCACCCATTACTAAAAGGCCCCCGCCCCTTGGAGGAACATCCTCTGTGTGTGAGGATATGGGTGCATCACACAAGGAAGGGGTCCCTGCTAAGGGAGTGTTGCCCTCTTCCTCAGACCGATGTCCTCCTTCCCTGAGACCCTCATTCTCCATGACAGCAGAAGGGCCCTCAGCCTGGGAGTGGGATGCCTCTACCACATCCCTGAGGGTCTCGTCCACACACCTCTCTGCCTCCCTGAGCTTCTCCAGGTCAGCCACCTTGGCTTCGAGGGAACAAGCCTGTTCCCTGAGAGCCAGGAGCTCTTGGCACCAAGCACACACCCAGAACTTCTTCCCCTCAGGCAGATGGTCATACATGCAACACTCCCCTCCCCTGGAGGCATTCTCCCCTCTAGCCCCTCTCCTGGAGGCATTCTACCTTCATAACTGGTGTGATTGCCTATTTAGGGTATATATTTGAAGCTATGTACTGGGTGCAGTTATCAGCTAATTAAAGGTTTTTAACTTGTCCCCCAAGACAATCACAGAAGTTGGGTAGTACTCACTTCATTCTTGCCCTGGGTGTCTTTTCTGTGATGAAGGGAGAACACTTATGTGCCTCCTCACAGTGTTCCCTGCTAATTCCCTGCCAAACTCCTGCAGAATTCCTTTGATATAGCAATAGCAATAGCAATAGCAATAGCACTTACATTTATATACTGCTCTATAGCTGGAAGCTCTCTAAGCGGTTTACAATGATTTAGCATATTGCCCCCAACATTCTGGGTACTCATTTTACCGACCTCGGAAAGATGGAAGGCTGAGTCAACCTTGAGCCCCTGGTCAGGATTGAACTTGCAACCTTCTGGTTACAGGGCGGCAGTTTTACCACTGCGCCACCAGGGGCTCTGTTTGCAAACTCCTGTTAGCAAAGTTCCTGGGAGCAAAGCTTCTCTGGTCTGAATCCTGTATTCAAGATGAGCAGGCAAACTGACTCTCCTCAGGAATGTGACCCCTCCCAAAAGGTAGAATGTCACTCACCTGGAATGAATCCCCCACTCAGGCTAACTCCTCTGACAAACACTTCCAGCCAGCCAGAAATCAAACCCTAGAAAATTACTACCCTTAACAAACTTAGCTTCTTGGTAGTGGTCCTATTGTCCTCCACACTATGGATGTTTGTTCCTGAGTAGACAAATCATGGGGAACCTTCTCAAGCTATAGAGCCTTTTAGTGGTAACCCTGCCTCCCAATAGTGACATACTAGTTCCCTCAGACATACCTCCCAACCGCGGGTGATAGCGACATCGGACGACCCTCTGCCTTGATTGTCATTCTGAGGCCAGAGCTAGAAAGAAAGAAAGAGAGAGAGAGAGGAGAGGAGAGGAGAGGGCCTCCCCCCATGTTTATTTTAGTTTTATTCTTGCTGTCTATATTCTAGTTATATCATTCTTTTCCCTTTGCATGTTCTGTTCAATCATTTCCCCCCACCGCACCCCAGGCCTCCCACCCCTTTTTTTACCTCAGGCTGAGGTCAGTTTATGGCTACTCAGCACCTTTTTAAACTGTGTGTGTCCTGAGCAGCAAAGCTCCCGGCCTCTGACGGGCACGACTGCTGCCTTGCCTGTTTGTGGGAGCCCTACCAGATGGATTTGTGCCCTATCTGCAAGGCCTTCACGAGGCAGGCCAGGAGGAACAGGGCCTCCTGATGAAGATGCAGGCATGAAGAAGCACCAGGAGAAGAAGCATCCGGAACCTCGGAAGCCGCCCACTGTCTCCGTGGCTGCCTCTCCAATGCTGGGAGAACTAGACTCAGAGGAGGAGGAGCAGGACGATCCCGGTGATCGTGTGGAGGAAGGTAAACCAGACTGGGATCGCAGTGACAGCAGTTCCAGTACCGAGTCACAATGCTTCGTGGTACTAGGAGTGGGAGGAACAGACTAGGAAGGAGTGCCCCTTTAAACTCTGGGCCAGGGAGAGACCTTATTATACCCCTGAGCAGCACCAGGCTTGCTCCCCAGGCTGTTATGACTTTGACTATGGGCAGGCCCCTTGGGACTTTGTGCTTATTATGGACCCTAGAGGCCCTCCTGATTTTAGGGGAAGATGCAGCTGGAGCCTGGGGGACAGGGAGTGGCAACGAGGCAAGGACGACCCGGGAAGGCAATGGTCCCGTTCATGCACCAGATCTCACTCACCGAGGGCTAGGAAAGATGATTTGGCCCCTAAAATACAAAAAAGGGGAAAGGGAAAACTGCAGCAGCCACTCATTCAGATAAGCTGGCAACTCAGCAACCTGATAAACCTAAGCAGAAAGCACAGCCTTCTGTCCCTCCGGCTTTGGCAGATGCAGTGTCTGATTCTGATGAGGACGTAACCTCCTCTGCTAACAAGGACCCTGATGCGACTTCTGGGTCACCTGTACCTGATGACACCTTAGATGGAGATAAGGGCCAACCCACGGAGGATTATAGACCCTATTCGGAGCAGATCCAACATATGGCATCTGTTCTGGGTCTAGAAACACAGCAATTAAAACATGAGACGGCTGACCCAGTGTTTGATCTTATTAAGCCTTCTACTCTCGTACCTGTGTCCTTGACGTTCCTCCCCACTGTCTCGGAAGTAGTTAAGGCCACTTGGGCCACACCTGCATCAATCCTTCCGACACCCAAAAAACTAGAAAACCTATATAGGGTACATCAGGCTGACACCCTAAGCCAAATTCCATTGTAATCAAATCATCCCAACATGGTGCCAAATATAAACTTTTGTCAGCTCCTTCAGATCCTGATGGGAAGAAGTTAGATTCCTTTGGGAAATGTATTTATGCCACAGTGAGCCTTCAGCTCCGTATTTCTAACTATTAAGGGTGTCTGGCTGGTTATACTCATTTCATACTCGAGAAACTTGAGCCCTTCCTTCAGCAACTCCCGCCAGACTGGAAAGAAGCCACTATGACCTTCCTGAATGAGGGCCTACAGATTACAAAGCAACAACTGCATTCAGGGAGACATGAGGCAGACTGTGGATCTTGTAATATGGCTGCAGCTGTGGCATTGCATCATCATGCCTGGCTCAAATCTACCTCTCTGGGCCATGAGACAAAATTTTGTATAGAGGGCCTCCCCTTTGATGGGGACAACCTATTTGGAAAAGAGATGCTAGAAAGGATTCATAAGCTCAAAACAGCTGCAAAGTCCATGGAAATTCAATCGTTCCCGCAGAAGCAAAACAAGCAACGCTTTTGGACTCCCTTAGGGAGCCAAAGCCTACCTTTCATCCTTTTCGTCACCAAGCTCAACAGAGGAATAGATACCAGCCATATAAGTCCTTTCGTAAGCCTTCCACTCCTACCACCAAATCCACTCCAAGGCCCAAGCCGCCCTGCAACAAGAGAGCCTGACTCTCTGTCCGCTTCAAGAAGACTCCTCCCATTTGCAAGCGCCTGCCAGGATATTACTGAAGACCTGAGGATATTAACCATTATATGCATGGGATATGCGATAGAGTTTCATACTCTGCCCCCTTTTGGGGAACTTGCTTCATGCAACCCAACCCTGCATCAGGAAGTGAGCTCCTTACTCAAGAAAACGTTATTCAACAAGTATGTGTCAACACCGCAACATATTTTTATTCCCGGTATTTTGCTGTCCCGAAAAGGGATTGTGGTTTGAGCCCCATTTTAGATCTATGAGACCTCAACCAGTTTGTTCAATTAAAGCATTTCCGGATGACCATCCTTACCCAAATTTTGCAACTCCTATTGCGCAATGACTGGTTTGCGGCCAAAGACCTACAGGACTCATCCTTTCATATTTCTATCAGAACGCAGCACAGAAAGTATTTCTGCTTTTGCATTGGAAAGCAACTCTGTCCACAGCTCCGAAAGTCTTTACCAAATGCATGATGGCACTCCGCCAAAGTGCCATCCAGATATTCCCATACTCGACGAATAGCTTTTGGTAGCTGAGACCAAAGAGAACTTAATCCAGCACATATAGACAAGACTGAACCTTTTAGAACACCTGGGACTATGTGTGAACTGGAAGTAGTCAAAACGGACTCCCACAAGATCTATAGAATTTCTAGGCACTATCATTGACTCCAGGGGAAATGCTCACCTCTCTACCACTGTGGAGAATAGCAGACATCAGAGCCATGGCCCACAAGATCCTGAGTTCCAGGCGCCACCCAGTGAAATCTGTGCAGAAAATGCTGGGTTTCATGGCCTCCACTACTGCAATACTAAGTCTAGAGGACCTTCATATGTGCCTCTTGCAAAAGTGGTTCCTGTCATCGTTCTGCGCACAGGAAGATCGTTCAAATGCTACGCTACTATTACCAGACACTGTCCACAACTCAGTACGTTGGTGGGCCAGACGCTTGAATCTCCTAGAGGTCAGGACCTTTGTACATCTGGCAGCCACAACGTCAATAAAAACAGATGCCTCGAATTTGGGCTGGGGCGCCCACTGTGCCAACCCCAGCATATCAGTCCTATGGAATGGGTGCGAAAGCACTTGGCATATCAATTGCCTGGAGCTCTTAGCCATATGGAAGAGGATGAAAGCCTTCCTCCCACTGTTGGGCAGCACCTCCATGTGGATCATGACAGACAATGTCATGCCTGTGGCATGCTTAAACCGCCAGGGAGGTTCACACTCCCCTCCATTATATGCCATCTAGCTATGGCTATTTGAACCTGGTGCCTAGCCCACCATACATGGCCTACAGCCATGCACATTGCAGGGAGGGAAAATGTATAGGCAGACAGCCTGAGCTGCACCCGTCATGAGCAGTGCCACGAATGGTCCCTAGATGGTTCAGTAGTCCAAGGCTTATTCGAACATTGAGGACATCCCAGTATAGACCTGTTTGTGATGGAGGAGAACAAACAATGCACTCAGTTCAGCAACAGAGCAAGTCACGATCGCAACTCCTTAGGAGATGAGATGCTTTTCTGCTGTTGTGGGCCAAAGGTTTCCTCTGCTTGTTTTCCCCACTACTGCTCTTACCAGCAGTATGGGGGAAAATCAGAGAGGACTTGGCCGATTGTATCCTGATCACCCCCGGTGGCCCTGTCTTGCCTGGTTCCGCGCATTGTTAGACCTTGCCAATGGTCAGTTCATGACATTACCTGATCATCTAGATCTTCTTACCCTAGAGTGGGGATCAGTGTTTCACCCAGACGTCAGAAGTCTACACCTCATGGCGTGGAGTATTTCTCTCCACTGATCCAGGATAAAGCAGTGTTGGAAGTAATTTCAGCTGCTAGGAAGCCTTCCACTCAACGTTCCAATGTTGCAAAATGGAAATGTTTCACTGTTTATACAACCACCAACCTGGAAATACATCGAGATTAAGCTAGAATTCAGAAGACAAAGCCTGATTTGTGTGTGGAGTGGGTCCAAGGATCTCGAAGGGACTTCGGGATATGTTTGGCTGGTGTGTGAATGCACACACTCTCTGCCGAAGGAGATTCGAGGTAGAAGCCCTGTCTGTAAAGCCTCCTGGACCCTGGCTCCAGTCAGTGCTAGGCTGCTAGTTTGTCCACCTAGGTAGATAGCTCTACCAGCGTGCTTACAAGATGCGCTCCAAGCTCACCAGGGAGTTATTTGCACATGGCTTCGTGCTGCGGGGCAAATGTTGAGCAAAGCCACTTCAAAGTACACTCATGGCATTGAGGGAAGCAGCCCCTTCCCTCTGCTCTCCGGTTTTGTTTTGGTGCAAGTTCACATGGCATGCCTCCGTGTTTTCCTTCTAGCCAATGGCGGGTGGGGGAGGGGAGGGAGAGAGAGAGAGATTACTAGAGAGCAATATCTTCATTTCTGAAGAGAACATCCCTCGTATCATGCTAATGATTCTATGTCAGTGCCTCTCCCTATTTGCTCCGGCGCTTTCAGAAAAAGTAGCTTAAAACTGGCATTTTATAAACCCAGAAACAACTTGAGATAAGCTGGAATTCACAAGACAAAGCCCAATTTGCGTGTGGAGTGGGTCCAAGGATCTCGAAGGGACTTCAGGGTAAGTTTGGCTGGTGTGTGAACGCACACGCTCTCTTCCGAAGGAAATTCAGGGTAACACCCCTGTCTGTAAAGACTCCAGGGTTTGTCTATGCAGGCGTAGACATCCATAGCATGAAGGAAAATGGAACACTACAAGAACTACCATTACAGGAAGCAACCTGACTTTCTCCTTTCCCTTTTGTTTTCTTGATGGTTTTTATTTATTTATTTATTTCTTATTTATTTCCTTACTGTGTTTCCTTGCTTGATAGGAGAGAAATACAAGCTTGTTGCCTCCTCTTCCTTCAAGATCAGCAGGCCAACTGATCCATGTCTAACATAAACTCCAGGGGCGTAACTATAATAGGGCAAGGGGAGACAGTTGTCTGGGGGCCCTCTGCCTTGTGGGGGCCCCCCAGAGGCAAGTCACATGACTGACTCCCCCAGCCGTGCACCCGCCCGGGCTTCCTTCAGTTGTATTCATCCTCTGAAATTGACGTGAGTGTTGAGACCTGGAGCTACCAGAACAGCAGGTCTTTCTCTAGTACCATTAAATGACTTGCATCGTCCACAATTTACAAAACCTTTTAAAAAACAATTCAGGATGATGTTCTATTGTGACACATAGGTTTTAGATATAGATATAGATATATAAATTTTTACTCTGCTTTTTGTTACCACTATTCAGCCTCATTTAAGATTCCTTTACTTCATGAGCTGAGCTTCAGTGAGGGGGTCCCATTTTAATATCTTGTCTCCCACTCCAACCTTGCTACGCCCCTGATAAACTCCATTCATGTGTTAGAGTATAATCTGGGCATGGTGTACATACTTATACATCTCTACACATGTACACTTATTCACCCCTGGTTTCGAGAGCATGCACAGGAGTACATTCACTACCTGTAGCCTGCATTGATGGGGCCTGTATACAGGTTTATGTTTAAAATGAACATGCAGCCAGTCATGCATGTAAAAGCATGTTACTGAGTACTGTCTGAATAGGGCTACATATATTATCTTAAACTAGTATTTTTAAGCCAGTTAAAATAACAGGCGCTAGTAGGGTGCTGCCGTCGCCATTGCCTTCCTCGCGGCTGGGCTGGATCCGCCGCCGCCTCTGTCCTTCCTGCGGGCCGGCCGGACCCGCTGCCACCGCCTCTGGCCTCCCGGCCGGGCGGAAAATTCCGCCGCCGACGCCAAGAGTGCCGCCTGCCGCCGCCGCCTTTGGCCTTCTCGCCGGGCGGAGAGTTACGCCGACGCCGCCTAGAGTGGCGCCTGCCACCGCCGCCTCTGTTCTCCTTGCGGCCGGGCGGAGAGTTCCGCCGCCGCCGCCAAGAATGCCTCCTGCCCCTGCCATCTTTCCCCTCCCCGTGGCCGGTCCGGACCCGCCGCTGCCGCATCTGTTCTCCTTGCGGCCGGGCTGGACCCGCCGCTGCTGCCCCTGTCCTTTTTGGCGGGCGGGCCAGCCAGACGTGCCGCCGCCGCCTCTCCTCTCCCCATGGCCAGGCTGGACCCGCCGCTGCCACCTCTGCCCACCCTGTGGCTGCCTCTGGCCCTTCCGCGGCCGGGCCGGCCATCCGGCCAACATGGCCGCCTGGTGCCTGCGGCCGTGTCTCCCTCGGCCGTTCTGGGCATGTGCTCCGCGCATGCCAAGAACGGCCAAGGGAGACACGGGCGCAGACACCGGAGGACACGGGCGCACACCCAGGCACTTTATTATAGAGGATACAGTTTATATGCCTGGCTGCATGAGGCAGCAAGATCTCATAATCAGCCTCTCTGGGACCTCCTGTGTCCTCCTCTTCCAACTCCCAGAACTGTCTCTACCTGCAGACATTTTCCTTCCATCTATATTTAAAAAGCTTTCCCATATTATGGGCCAATTAACTCAGCCTCCACATCTAATGGATATGGAATTAGCAAATGGTCACATCACATCACAGCTTTTCTCCCAGCCCTAATTCTCTTTCTCTCGGAGAAGCACTGATCTCGGTTGGTTGAATTGCTCTTCCATCTTCCCACACTTGCTATTGAAAACATTAACATACACGTGGAAAGACAAAGTGTGCATTTAAAGAGACGTCTCGTTCGCTCCTCCAGCTGCAAGAAGCTGGTCTAGGGAGGAGCTGGTCTTGTGGTAACAAGCATGAATGGTCCCCATTGCCAAGCAGGGTCTGCCCTGGTTTGCATTTGAATGGGAGACTACATATGAGCACTGGAAGATATTCCATTCAGGGGATGGGGCCACTCTGGGAAAAGCACTTTCATGCTTGCATGCAGAAGATTCCAAGTTCCCTCCCTGGCAGCATCTCCAAGATAGGGCTGAGAGAGACTCCTGCCTGCAACCTTGGAGAAGTTGCTGCCAGTCTGTGTAGGCCAGGCCTCCTCAACTTGCCCCCCACAGCTGTTTTTGGACTACAGCTCCCATAACCCCCAACCATAGTGGCCAATTGCCAGGGATTATGGGAGTTGTAGGCCAACTTCTGCAGGAGGTCCAATGTTGAGCAGTAAACAATACTGAGCTAGATGGACCAAGGGTCTCACTCGGTAGAAGGCAGCTTCCTATGTTATATCCCACCTTGAGTATTTTAGCAGAAAGGAGGTATATAAATGTAGAAATAAAGAAATACATAAACGAATAAATTATTTGAATATTTATTTATTTATTATTTTGGAATAAAAGTGGGGATATGTACGTTTCTAAATTTCTTAATAATACTAAATAGTCCTTCTTTACATGCTGTTAGCTAAGCTCTACATAATGGCTTTCATATTCTTATAATGTGGAAAGTCAAGTTTGGGTCAGAAACGTCTGCCAGTGCCGTATATGTTTTTTCAGGGGTAAGGTTGCTGTATTGTGGCTTTCCAAATCCGGGTGCCTAATTTGCATATTATATAAATAGGCTTGAAAACAGTTTCTGAGCAGAAAAGTGACTGCACGTTCTGCTCCATAACTCCACTTCTATAAGGGCTAGAGCTTAGCTTTTTTTTTTTTTTTAAAGAAAGCTGAAATCTAGGTGAATCTGGGTGGGCTAAGCCATCTGGGTGACATGCTTGAAATCCAGGTGAAATCTCGAATTTCGGGGGGCATGGCAACTCTTTTCAGGGGGGAGAGGGAAATGGGACCCCCCCCATGACTTCAAAATCTCTGGAGACGTTACGTCTTTCTGTATCACCAGTCAGAAACAGCTCTTTTGCTTGAGGCAGAAAGTCCAAATGCCGACACTGTTTGGTGGTGTTGGAAATGAAATAAATCACACAGACAGTTTGCTGTCTGGTTTAACTACTGCACCTCAGAATCTGCTGCACATGACAGACAGCCTTCCCCTGAGCCAGCCAGCCTCCAGGGTCTGGGAGCTGCATGGCGACTGGGAGGCTGGGACTGGAACACTGGTACGGAAGAAGCTTGCATGGAAGCCGACTTCTTTGTCCTTGGCGCTTACTCAGCAATTGTGAAGGTTGTCAGAGCAGGTCAAGGGATGAAGCTCTTCACAACTGGTATCGATACACAGAAACCTAAAAAAACCAGGGCCTCAAATCGAATGCGGTCTTTTAAGTGAAGGAATTCGCCGTGCTTCAGTACATTTCAATTAAGGAAGCCCACCTATATTACCGGCCAATTAACTTACTGTCCACAAATAATGGATATGGTATTAACGAACTGTCAAATCACAGCAATTCTCCTCCTAGCCTTAATCCTCTTCCCTCAAAACAGCACTAAGCTATTTCATTCCCTCTTTTTAAAGGAACAGAAAGAAAAGAAAAGTAAAGAAAAAAGAGTTTTCCTAGGTTCTGACTAATTAATGTTATAGATGCACATGGCTGGAACAGCCCCTAGATTAGCATGCTGCCAGAAACCTAGTTTATATAGAGACAAAAGTTTTGGGAGGTATAGAAATGTAATAAATAAATAAATAAATAAAATACAAATATTGTCTCTGTGTGTGTGTGTACACACACACACACACACACACTTAAGAACATGAGAACAGCCCTGCTGGATCAGGCTCAAGACCTCCTGTTTCCCACAGTAGCCCACCAGATGCCTCTGAGAAGTCCACAGGCAAGAGATGAAGGCAGGCCCTCTCTCCTGCTGTTGCTCCCCTGCAACTGGTACTTAAAGGCATCTTGCCTCTGAGGCCGGAGGTGGGACATTTATATCCTGCTCTTCCTCCCTGGAGCTCAGGCAGTGTACACAGTTTTATGTTTATCCTCACAACAACCCTGTGAGGTAGGTTAGGCTGAGAGATAAGTGAATGGTCCAGAGTCCAGAGATAAGTGAATGGTCCAGTGGGTTTCATGGCTGAATTGAGATTTGAACTCGGGTCTCTCTGGTCCTAGTCCAACACTGAAACCACTACACCATGCTGGCTCTCACTGAGATGGTAGACCTGGTTGCATGGGCTGTACCATATTAGTCTGGAAGTGGAGTCCTACATGACTGAAGGTCCCTTCATGCAAAAAACAAATAAAAATAAAATCTTGCACATAGAAAACTAGATATCAGGAAGAAGTTTAAGGTGAACTTTCTCCCTGACATGCTAACTTTCTGTGTGCAGGGGATATTTTGATGTGGAGGAGCATTTGACCATATGAGCCTGACTTGCAGACAGCAGCATACAGCCAAAACAGATTTACCACTTAAGCGAGAACTAAGCCCTAGGTATCACAACACTATCCTCAGCAAAAGGAGGAAGCTCTGATTAGACCACTTCTTAAGAAGCCTTCCTTAGATCCCTCAGTAATGTGTAGATAGGCCAGTCTCCAATCTCCCATTGTTGGACAAGGTAATTGAGGGAGTGGTGGCTAACCAGCTCCAGGCAGTTGGGAGGAAACCGATTATCTAGACCCATTTCAAACTGGCTTTAGAGCAGGATATGGGGTTGAGTCTGCCTTGGTCAGCCTGATGGATGACCTTTACCAGGGAATCGACAGGGGAAGTGTGACTCTGCTGGTTCTTTTGGATAACTCAGTGGCATTCAATACCATCGACCATGGTATCCTTCTGGATCGCCTGGGGGAGTTGGGGATAGGGGGCATTGCTTTGCTATAGTTCCGCTTCTATCTCTCAGGCAAATTCCAGATGGTGGAGCTTGGTGACAGTTGCTGTTAAAAATGGGAGCTATTATATGGAGGCCCTCAAGGCTCCATTCTGTCACCAATGCTTTTTAACATTTACATGTAACCGCTGAGGGAGGTCATCAGGAGATTTGGTGCAGAGTGTTATCAGTATGCTGATGACACCCAAATCTATTTCTCCTCCTCCTCCTCCTCCTCCTCCTCCTCCTCCTCCTCCTCCTAATCATCATCAGCAGCAAATGGCATTCACTCTCTAAATGTCTGCCTATGAGCAGTAATGGGCTGGATGAGGGATAACAAATTGAAGCTGAATTCAAGCAAGATGGAGGTGCTCATTGTGGGGGATCAGCATCTGAGGGATGAGTTAGATTTTCCTGTGCTGGATGGGGTTACACTCCTCCCCCAGAAGGAACAGGTACACAGTTTGGGAGTGCTTTTGGATCCAGGCTTCAACCTGGTATCTCAGGTGGAGGCTATGGCCAGGAGTGCTTTCTATCAACTGGCTGATTCTACAGCTGCATCCATTCCTTGAAGGGAATGATCTCAAAACAGTGGTGCATCAGCTGGTAACCTCCAGGCTTGACTATTGTAATGCGCTCTATGTGGGGCTGCCTTTGTACATAGTTCGGAAACTTCAGTTAGTTCAAAATGAGGCAGCCAGATTGGTCTCTGGGACAACCCGGAGAGACCATATTCTGCCTGGCTTAAAACAGCTGCACTGGCTGCCGATATGTTTCCGGGCAAAATACAAAGTCTGGTTATTACCTTTAAAGCTCTGAATGGCAGATATCTGCAGCTCGCTGTTGGCCTTTAAGAGAGGCCTAAAGACTTACTTGTTTGGCCTGGCCTTCCAAGGTTTTAAAATTGTTTTAAATTATTTTAATTGATTTGAAATTGTTTAAAGTGTTAAAATGGTTTTTATATTGTTTTAAACTTCCAAAAAACTTTTGACAAAGTTCCTCATCAAAGACTCCTGAGGAAACTTAGCAGTCATGGGATAAGGGGACAAGTACATGTGTGGATTGCTAACTGGTTGAAAGACAGGAAACAGAGGGTAGGTATCAATGGAGAGCTTTCACAATGGAGGGAAGTAAGAAGTGGGTCCCCCAGGGATCTGTACTGGGACCGGTACTTTTTAATTTATTCATAAATGATCTAGAAGCAGGGGTAAGCAGTGAGGTGGCCAAATGTGCAGATGATACCAAACTATTTGGGGTAATGAAATCCAAACAGAGGCACTCTAATCCCCGGACCTTGGGGCTCCGGTCCATGGCCTCCAAGGTCCGGGGGGCCTCCAACAGCCACCCCGCGCCTGCCTGCCACAGCGAACCTAGATGTTTTGTTGTGGTGGTTATTTTTAAATCAAAGCCGCCACACGGCCAAGGGGTGGCTGCCGGGCGGTCGACCTCCTCCTCTCCTCCCGCTCGAGGTGGCGGTGGGGGGATCAACTACTGGGCACGTCCTCTTGGCCCAGCAGCTGTAGTGAACTGTGAGGTGTGCCTGCCCAGTTCAGAGGAAGATCGTTGCAAGCAGGCTTGTTATGATCTTCCTCTGAACTGCGCAGGCACGCCTCACAGTTCACTACAGCTGCTGGGACAGAGGATGTGCTTGCCCAGAGATTGCTCTCCCCCACCTCCAGTGTGGGGAGAGGAGGAGGTTGACTGCTCGGCTAACCCCTGCCTGGCAGCCACCCCTTAGCCGTCTGGTGGCTTTGATTTTTTTTTAAAAAAAACCTGTAGGTTCGCCACAGGAGGCCGCCTAAAGGTTTCAGGGGCCTTGTAGCGGGGGGGGGGGCTTACGGGGGGGGGGGTCCTTACAGTGGAGGGGGCCCCCTCACGGAAGGGCTAGTCCTGGCGTGAAAATCACCTAAGTGTTCCCCCTGCATCCAAAACAGAATGTGAGGATCTCCAAAAGGATGTCTCTAAACTGAGTGGGTGAGTGGGCGACAAAATAGCAAATGCAGTTCAGTGTTGGCAAGTGTAATTGGGTGAAAAACCCCAACTTCATGTATACGCTGATGGGATCTGAGCTGTTGTTGACTGACCAGGAGTGAGTGTTAAGACCTGGAGCTACCAGAAGAGCATGTCTTTCTCTAGAACCATTAAATGACTTGCATCATCCACAATTTACAAAACCTGTACAAAAATAATTTAGGATGACTGCAGAGAGACATGATAGAGTCTATAAAATCATGCATGGTGTAGAGAAAGTAGTTAGAGAGAAATTTCTTTCTCTCACACATAACACTAGAACCAGGGGTCATTCTATGAAATGGATTGCCAAGAAATTTAGTTCCAACAAATGGAAGTACTTTTTCACACAATGCATAATCAACTTGTGGAATTCTCTGCCACAAGATGTGGTGACAGCCAACAACCTGGATGGCTTTAAGAGGGTTAACTTCATGGAGGAGAGCTCTATCAATGGTTACTACTCTGAGGGCTATAGGCCACCTCCAGCCTCAAAGGCAGGATGCCTTTGAATACCAGTTGCAGGGGAGTAACAGCAGGAGAGAGGGTGTGCCCTCAACTCCTGCCTGTAGGATTTATTATGTTCTTATGTTCTTAAGTAGTGTGTTTTAAATTATGTTTGCTTTTATGTTTTTTAAACTAATTGTACACTGCCCAGAGCCTCTGGATTGGGCAGTTTATAAATGTAGATAGATAGATAGATAGATAGATAGATAGATAGGATGCAATGGGTTTATCCCTTGCAGAAACTACATTTCCCAGGGTTTCCAATTCTGTTTGGCTCAGAAAATAAGCTAAGCTGTTTCTTGGTTGATTTTTCAAGTCAGTCCAATGCAGTCCTCAGGGAAAATACGATTGACTTCCCTGAGGATTGCATTGGACTGACTTGAAATTTTTTCCACGCACTGTGTTCTTGAGGCAGGTTAGGCAGAGAGGCTGTGCCTCCACCCCTAACCCATAAGTGTCTGGCTATACACATGGGGGCACTGCTCAGGCATTCAGTGAACGTGCGTAGGTGGAGGGTGACGCCTGCTTCCACTGTGCTGCCTCCCCCTCCCCTCCATACACTCTCTTTCTGGGGTTGCAGTGAGGTCTGGAAAAGGATTTGAGCCAGAGCTTCACAGTTGGGAGCAGGCCTGTTTTTGAACCTCAACCTCTTGCACTCAGACACAAGTTTCTATGGCATCCCCTGTAGTGAGTCATATAGATTAAACAGAGACACACACAAGGCACCCTCTCAGGGACCACTGCAAGAGGCAAGCCCTCTCTCTGCCTTGGCCTGTATTATTCTGTCCATCATTTTGACAGGCATTTTAGAAGTCATAATGTTGGCCAACATCCGAACACTGCACTCATGCAAGACTGTTGTGCTCGCTCGCTTATTATTCATTCATTCCGTTTATATAATGCCCTTCCCTAACCCTAACCCTTCCTAAATAAAAAATGCATAACAATTACAATCAAAAAACAATAAAAGCAGAGTAAAAACCCATTAAAGCAGAGTAAAAGCAGATTAAAATGACAACTAAAAGCCAGGCTAAAAAGATGGGTCTTCAAGGTTCTCCTGGAGTGTTTCCACACAGGGCTGTTAATGCGAATCTCCTTTGGAAGAGAGTACGGAAGAGAGTATGTGCGTTCACACACAGCCAAATTTAGCCCGAAGTCCATTCAAGATCTTTGGAAGCAACCCCCCCCCCACACACACACACAAATCAGGCTTTGTCTTCCAAGTTGTCTCGATGTATTTCTGGGTTTTAAAAATCCTGGTTTTAAGTGGGTTTTTCTTAAAACACCACAGAAAATGCCAGGGAGGGACATTGACTAGAGTCTTTGCATAATCATTAAGGGGATAAGAGGAAAGCACTCTTTAGGGATGCAAACAGAACTGCCTTGCCTACACGTGAAAAGTGGGAAAAGACAGTTTTCAGGAAGCAAACTCTTTGAAAGTTCTAGTTACAAAACCTCTGTGTATGCTGAAGTTGACTTTTTTGAACAGTATTAGTCTGCTTGCTTAAGGTTTTCACTGGTTAAAAAAGAGGTTCTGCCAAACTGATGTAAAGCATACCATGCATGTGTGTGAAAAAAAAGGGAAGACATCTGTTAGAATATACAAATGCTCCCAGTCTAGGACATGAGGTTTTGAAGGCAACATTGTGTTCCTCCCCTTAGAGCTCCCAAACACACACACATGCAACACACACACACACACACTTTCTCTCCATTGGCTAGAAGGAAAACACAGAGGCATGCAATTGTGAACCTGCACAAAAAGAAAACCCGAGCGCAGAGGGGAGGGGCGGCTTCCTTCATGCCAGCTTTGGTCAAGCTCCGGAAGGCCAAGGAAGATAATCCCCTTATATCGGGGGAGCGTGTTCCACAACCCAGGGGTGACAACAGAGAAGGCCCAATCCCAGGTCACCACCAGATGGACTGGTGGCACCCGAAGAGGGACCCCTCCTGATGAACTATTTAGTTGTGCTAAATCTGCAGTTTGTGTTCCAGATTAGTGTCGCATTAGCACAAACATATCTGCATTTGTGCAAGAAGGCGTGCAACCTGTGGGGTGTTCCATAGGTTTTGCAGGGAATAGTTGCACAGTTTCAAAAATCCTGGTGACATAACACTGCAATGTGATCTTCTTGCCTGACTGCAACTTTGTTGATTGCACAAGCGCAGTATTAGTCAGGATGTCAGATAAATACTACTACTAATAATAGTAATCATTAGGAGTGTCTTCTCTCTCATTTCCCCTTAGTTTTAAGATCAGTTAGAGAGGCCCAGCCATACATCCCATCTCGTTTGGATGCCAGATGAACACCCACAAGGAAAAGGGTTTTTTTCTGTGATAGCCCCCGGATTTTAGAAAGTCCTTTGGAAGTTCTCCTTCTCTGGCATCCTTTAGGAGGCGGGCAAAGATGTCTAAGTTCCACTGAGCTTCTTGGAACTCAGCTTTTTAAATATATTCTGCCCCTGGTTTTGGTGGTTTGGGGTTTTTCAATTTTTCATTTGGAGTTTTAAATTTTAATTTTCATGTCTGTTAGTGGTGTATTATTGTTTTGTATTTTGTGTTGTAAACTGCCCTTAGAACAATTGTTGAAAGGTGGTCTGTAAATACCATCAATAAATGAAACCCTCATCCTAGTTTTCCTAGGTCTCTGTCATCATATTTCTGCCCTCAAACAAAATTGGAAGCATGCCTCAGTGATCCCATGGATAAAACGGTCTGGGGGAATGAAGCTTACAGAGCAATGAGTGAGTCAGGGAGGGAATCAAGATGCTATTAATCTGGCAGGGCACGGCCTGAGCCATATTCTGCATTCTGCATGGATCTCCCTCCTCTCTTCCCCTAGCATCAGCTTAATTAACAAGGTAGGAAGAAAAGACCTTTGAGAGAATCTTAATTATATTATCAATCTAGCCCCAAATGGCAAGTGATCCATTGCAGGCGCTGTTCTGAGTTCATTAGCAAGGAACTGAGATTGATCGGGCCAGAAATGTTAGCAAAACGTTGTAGGGCCCCCCTCTGCCCCTCCTCGCCCCCTACCTGCTTCCTTAGTTGCATTGGGGGCCACAGCCAGGATGATGTCCACCCATGCTACCTCCACAATTGAGGGGTGCTAGGTTCATGCCCTGCCTCTGCTTGAATTATGAAGGGGGAAAGGTAGTGGGCACATAGTGATATCCACGTAGTGATATCCACAAGTGATATCCACAATCCACATACTGCCCCCGACTCTCTGTGGTTTTAACCACATTATTATTATTGGCTGAGATTCAGTGCAGCATTACATCCCCGTAACACAGCTTCCTAATGAGGCGAACTGCGGTTGGTGGCCTCAGGCAGCGAACTCTCAGGGGGCATCAGCTGCCACAGCCCCACTTGCCTGCCATTGGCTGACTCGGTCAGAGGCGTAACTATAGGGGGGGCAGGGGGGGCACGTGCCCCGGGCGCCATCTTTTCTGGTCACGTGGGGGGCGCCGCCATGACAATTTTTTAAAAAAATTAAAAAAAAATTTTTTTGTTAATACAAATGTTTCCTGCTCAGTGCAGCAGCGCTGCAGCAGTCAAGGGAGCATGTCGGCACCCCCTCCCCCACGAGTGGTCCCTTGCGCGCTGCCCGCGCCCCCCCCCATTGCTTTGCTGGCGCCTGGCGGCCAGTCAGTGGCCTGGCTTGGCAGCGGCGGCGGGCACTTGTGAGGAAAAACCTAAGTATAATGTAGTATGTTGGGGGGGCGCCATTTCAGTGCTTGCCCCGGGCGCCGTTTTCCCTAGTTACGCCTCTGGACTCGGTGGCAGCACACAAAGATGCCCCGCTCTGCTCCTTGGCACACTGGGCTTGGAAAGGAGGGAGGAGGGAGTGGAGGAGGACGTGTGCCAGAAAGGAGAGGAGAGGAGAGGAGAGTGGTGGGCTAGAGCAGAGGTCCCCAGCCTTGGGTCACCAGGTGTGGTGACAACTCCCATCCTCCTCTGCCACAATGACTTTCTCAGTGGCTGCTGGTGGTGTCTCCTTTGAATTTCTTTTAAAATTGTGATTCTCAAGGAAGGGGACTCTATCTATCTATCTATCTATCTATCTAACACATTTTTATACCGCCCAAAACTTACCTCTCTGGGCAGTTTACAAGAAGATAAAAACAACACTAAAACGTTAGTTAAAAACAAAAACAAGAAATTTAAAACACAACAATTTAAAAATTTTCAAGCAATATTCTAAAACAACATTAAAAGCAATCAAAACAGTATCAGTTAAAAGCCTGGGTGAACAGATGCGTCTTTAAAGACTTTTAAAAAATTGTCAGAGATGGGGAGGCTCTGGAGCGCGTTCCAAAGCCCAGGGGCAGCAACGGAGAAGGCCCGTCCCTGAGTAGCCACCAGACATTCTCATTCCTTTGGCTAGGTAAATTACTTTGAGACCTTTTTTTTTGTTGTTGGAAAGCAGTATATGATCTATTTTCAATAATAACAAAATCCACCATTCAGCACAGAGTTATGTTTCCATGACGCCATGCTGTGGGGCGGCTGTGCCCTTCAAGAGCAGCATTTGGGGTGCACAAAAGGGGCGGTTGCACAAGCAGCACTTTGACAAGTTCCCTTGTGGTCCTGAATGGGGAAAGTGGCAGGAAGCTTCTTGTGCAATCACCCGCTTGTGCAACCACAACCAGCTGCGGCTCATCCAAACGAGCCGGGGGGAGGGCACTAAACGAGGAGCAGCTGTCTCTGGTTCACGGCAGCCCGATTGCACCTGTTTCTCCCACCCTTGCCCCATGCTGCCTGCAGGCTGGCCACTCATCAGGTAGAGCTGTGGCTGCGATTTCCAGTTACAAAAACAAAAGCAAGCATGGAAAGACGTCTTCTTCGCCATGAGCCCCATCGTCCATTGAGATCTTCCAGAGAGATAGGTCTAAAGTTGCCACTGGCTCATCTGGCAGCTAACGGAGGCCTTCTCCGTAACTGCCCCTGGGCTTTGGAATCTGCTGCCTGTTGAGATAAGAGCCTCCCCATCTCTGGCAACTCTTAAAATGGCACTGAAGACATATTTGCTCACACATGCTTCAAATTAGATGTCTAGTTTTAATCTTTTTAATGCTGGGTTTTAAATGATTTTAATGTCAATGATTTGAATTTTTATATGATTTTAATTGTAAACCACCCAGAGACGCAAGTTTGGGGTGGTATAGAAATATGTTAAACAAACAAACAAACAAACATAAAGACGAAGCACTTGATTTTTCGGCCATTCCTGGAGTTTTCTGGAATGGATAGTAGCTGCAGCATTAGCTCCCATGCTGTTATGCTTATGGTGAAAGGGGCCTCTAAATTTATACTCTAGGTTGTATGAAAACGGAAATGTCTATTTTAAAAACACATTTCTTTGATGGGTTAAATAGGTCAGTCTTCATGGAAGAGGTGGATGCATCTGGCTTGTTGAACGCCCTCTTATAAACCTTCTTCACTTTAATATATCTGTTTCCCTCCATCTACGGTTGGAAGGTATATACAAATCCTGTGCCTGTTGAACTTTTCCACTTGAGAAAGAGAATCTTTAGGGTTGAACATGCAATTCTCTCTCTGCAGAGGTGATGATCTTTTATATATGGTTTGCTGCACGTAGCAATTACCTGTCTGCAGGAGACAGATGCTAACTTAAGGGTACGGGGGGTCACACACACAGTTCCATTATCTGCTCCTGTGAGATCCTTGAGGTTTAAAATGTACAGATTATTTCCTCCTCTCTTTTCCGTTAGCTTGTGACAGCATTCCTTGATGTTTTTAGCACATCTGCTTGGAGGGGAAACCCCCTAAGGATGGAGAACATGGAAAAGAGGATAGATGTCTTCTTCCCCTCCCCAAGCAGACGATGATAATAAAATCATCATCATCATTATCTATAATAATCTCAGATTATTATTATCTGAGAAAATAAAACAAGAAAATATTATTCTTGTTAACCAATATAAAGCAATTCCTAAGATTTAAAAAGCATTCCTGTACCAAATAAAACAATCTTATCAAATAACAGCAACATGCTCAGCACTTGTGGTCTTACATCAGTTTATCTCCACATATGATTCCAATGGGATACACACACTTTCCCGCTATTATTAACAAACTGCTCAACTCTATGCAATAGCTGTAATTTTGTTCATGATCATTACCTTCCACATTTTATGGAGCCGCTCTCTCAAATTGTTGGCTGATCTGAACATCAGATAAAGATTATTTATTGTTGTTGTTGTTGTTTACACGGTCAGACAGGTATTATTGACTGGTTTGTTTTATCCAGACATCGAGTCCTTCCCAAGGATCTGGGATGGCTGAATTTTATTATCAATGTTGTTGCTGTTATTATTATAGATATCGTCGCAGAATACAGGCTGTTCCCAGTAATGTTGTTGTTGTTGTTGTTAATGGCAGAGCAGCTGAAATTCACCCCACCCCCATTTTGCTTCCCCATTTGCTGGTAGTGAAATAGGGAGGCATTTAATGGGTTTTGGGGTACAGCAAGGAAGCCAACTAGATTGATCTCAGGTGATGCTCCTTCATAGGAACATAGGAAGCTACCTGGTACCAAGTCAGACTATCAGTCCATCTAGCTCAGCATTGCCTACACTCACTGGCAGCATCTCTGTAGGGTTAGAAACATAGGAACATAGGAAACTGCCATATACTGAGTCAGACCATTGGTTTATCAAGCTCAGTATTGTCTTCACAGACTGGTAGCGGCTTCTCCAAGGTTGCAGGCAGGAATCTCTCTCAGCCCTGTCTTTGGCAACGTACTGTATGCTTGGGTAGTTTGTTGGTTCAATAAAAAAATCTTGTCCTATTAAAAAAAAAAAAAATCTTGTCCTAGCTTGGAGATGCTGCCAGGGAGGGAACTTGAAACCTTCTACTCTTTCCTAGAGCGGCTCCATCCCCTGAGGGGAAGATCTTGCAATGCTCACACATCTAGTCTCCCATTCAAATGCAACCAGGGCAGACCCTGCTTAGCTAAATGGGACAAGTCATGCTTGCTACCACAAGACCAGCTCTCCTCTGGTTTCAGGAGTTGTCTCTCTCAGTCCAACCTGAAGCTGCGGCCAGGGACTGAACCTGTGACCTTCTGCATGCTAAAGAGATGCTCTCTATCCCTTAGCTACAGGCTCCTTCTTCCAAGGGGTGGTGGCTGCAGAACAGAGGATGGTGGGAAAGGCTGAGTTGGGGAGTGGGCAGCAGTTTATTTTCTTTTGCTCCTCTAACTGCCCCAAATTTGAGCCAAAATTTCTCTATTGAGAACTCTTGGCTCAATAACAACAACAATTAAAAGTATGCCTTTTCTGCCTTTCGGCCACTCAGTCTCCAATAATTGAAACAATATTTAAGGGAAGGTCTTCTTGGCCATGACCCCCACCACCCATTAAGATCATCTGAAAAGGTTCCTCTACAGTTGCCACCAGCTGGTCTGGTGGCTCCCCAGAAGCAGGCCTTCCCTGATGCTGCCCTGAGGCTTTCAAATGTGCTCCCTGTTGAAATAAGAGCCTTCTCCTCTCTGACAACTTTTAAAAGGTTAGACAAGACACATATGTCACTCAGGCTTTTAATTAGATCTACAGTTCTAATAGTTAACACTTTTAACATGTTTTACATTTTAGATGGTTTTAATGTTTTAATTTTGCTTTAATGGTACTTTTATTGTAAACCACCTGGAGACGTGAATTTGGGATGGTATAGAAATTTGTTAAATAAATAAATAAATAGAATAAGAAGACTTCCAAAAAAGCAAAACAATTGGGGAGAAATTATAAAGCAGGACACGTTAAAAACACAGCATTGAACAGAGTGCAATGAAACCCCGCTAAACGCTTCTGCAAAGAAAATCGTGTCTAGCTGGTGCTGAAATGGTGCTAAAGTGGACACGCAATGTCTAGATTTGGGGTGGGGTTGGTAGGGATGATAAAGATGGATTGTTCAGGTCATCATTCCAAAGAATACGCCCATCTGTTCTAACTTTTGTGGGACAGATCACAATTCAAAGATAGCAGAGTCCATGCCTAATGCAGGGGGGAATATCCCGCCTTGCTGCAGGGAGAGGGTGTTTATGCCACTCTGTCACCACTACCCCCTTTTAAAGCATGCCTGGATTACATGTCCCCCTGTGCAAAAGAAGTAAAGGAGGCTGACACTGTTCCTGGGCTTTGAAAATTACAAAGCTGAAGCCCTCCAGTGCAGGTATTCTCAAACTTTCTACCTTTGGAGAATCCTTGCCCGTTAACTTGTCTCCCATGGAACTGTGGGTGTCGCAGGCAATTATGAGACACTTATAGGCAGTGTGGTGTAGTGGTTAGAGTGTTGGACCAGGACTGGGGAGACCTGAATTCCAATCCCCATTCAGCCATGAAACTCACTGGGTAGCTCTGGCCCAGTCACCTATCTCTCAGCCAAACCTACCACATAGGGTTGTTGTGAGGATAAACATAACCATGTATGGACGCTGGGCTCTTTGCAGGAAGAGCGAGATATCAAAATAAAAAATAAATAAAATATATTTATTTAGTATATTAGTGCAGCACCTCAAACTCATGTCTCTGGGCGGTTCACAGTGAACATAAACCAAATTAAAAATATTAAAACAGTTTAAAACCACAGTTCTAGTTTTTTAAAAAGCTCTGTCACTCGCCCGCTCCCTGCAACTTGCTCGCTCGCGCGCCTCCTCCCCACCACTCGCTTGCTCACTTGCGCCCTCCCTGCTCACTTGTCCTCCGCACCCTGCTTGCTCACTCACTCGCCCCCTACCCACTCCTCTTCCCTGTCTGCATATGGAATCCCCACTCCCCAGTCACCACGGTGCTTCTGTTCTGTTACCTCTGATTGGTAAAGCACTGTGTGGGCGGGGCTTGCCACGTACGACCTTAGTGTATTATATATATATAGAAGATGTGTCTTACGGTGCATACTGGCTGGGCCTGTGGAGACTCCTTCTCATGCTACCTGAACTGGATGTAAGCTGGGGGTGTGCATGGACTGGTTTGCGGTCAAACCGATCCACCATGAACTGGGCCAGTTCAAGCAGTTTGATTGCAAACCACTTCAATCCGGATCAAGTACTGCATATAAATTCTGGTCACCACATCTTAAAAAGGACATTGTTGAACTGGAGAAGGTACAGAAGAGGGCAAGTAAGATGATCAGGGGCCTAGAGCACCTTTCTCATGAGGCAAGGCTACAACACCTGGGACTATTTAGTTTAGAAAAAAGACGACTGCAGGGAGACATGATAGAGATCTATAAAATCATGCATGGTGTGGAGAAAGTGGAGAGAGAGAAATTCTCCCTCTCCCATAAAAACTAGAACCAGGGGTCATCCCATGAAATTGATTGCCGGGAAATCTAGGACCAGAAAATGGAAGTATTTTTTTACACAACGCATCATCAACGTGTGGAATTCTCTGCCACAAGATGTGGTGACAGCCAACAACCTGGATGGCTTTAAGAGGGGCTTGGATAACTTCATGGAGGAGAGGTCTATCAACGGCTACTAGTTAGAGGGCTATAGGCCACCTCCAGCCTCAAAGGCAGGATGCTTCTGATGGCAGGATGCCCAGTGGCAGGGGAGCAACAAAAGGAGAGAGAGAGCATGCCCTCACCTCTTGCCTGTGGGCTTTGCAGAGGCATCTGGTGTGCCACTGTGTGAAACGGGATGCTGGACTTGATGGGCCTCCTTGGGCCCGATCCAGCAGGGCTGTTCTTCTGTTCTTATGCCGCTGGGAGCCTACTGGCAGGAGTTGAGAGCATGCCCTCTCTCCTGGTGTTACTCCCCTGCAACTGGTATTCACAGGTGATTACATTTGCACAGGTGATTTCAGCTGACTGGCAGGGCAGCTCATGGGGAGCTGCAAACTGAGCTCAGACTTGGGAACTGCAGAAATGTAATCCAATCACCTCATTTCATTTTTAGGATTTTTATGCGTGCTTGCAATTCGATTCAGGGCACGATGGAACAATTACTTTGGTACAACGAAACAATCACAATCTGTACAAAGAAAACCAAACCCCCAAAAGGAAATTAAAAAAAAAAAAAAGACAAAGGAACTGCATAACAATTAATGTAACAGTTTTTTGTTTTTTTTAAAATGATTCAGCCAAAGTTAAACACTTTTAAATCCCAGAGGTTCTAGCAGGAGGAAAGTGCATGTTTGAAGTGCTTAATGCAGCTAATGCAGCAAGCAGGATTTTTTTTTTAATAGAAGTATATAAATGTGAATATTAAAACAGGTGCAACAGTAGCTTTTTTCCTGCAATGGGTGTTCTCAAGACCATTGTAGCTGGGGATGATGGGAGCTGTAGTCCAATAACATCTCCAAGTTTGAGAACTTCTGTCCTACAATATAAGTCGTGCTTCCTGCCATCATAATACTAAATGACAGTTACACACATGCCAGCGATTCAAATACTGATCCAGTCCATTATCAGTCTTGACCCTCTTCCACCCAGCATCCTCCCCACTTTCAAACTAGTAACTCTCTTTTTCAGTCTTTTAGAATCCTATCTACATTTATTCATTTGAATGTGTATTTGTTGTCTTTGCAAGCACAGTCAGCTAAAAGTGTTGCCAAGCTGCTGGAGAGATGAGAGAGAGGTGGGTTCTTGACATCACAGCTGCCAGCCAATCAGCACTGTGCACAGCTGGCTTCTGCTGCAAACTTGCAGAACTAGTTTCCCTTGGCCTCTGACCCTGGAGAGAAAAATTATGCACCTGGTGAGTTTCCAGAGTGGTCCCACAATTCAAATTGTGTGTGTGTGTGTGTGTGTGTGTGTGTGGTGTGTGTGTGTGTATGTGATTGTTGAATTTATATACCACTTTTCATTATAATAATCCCAAAGTGTACAATAAAATTGTCACACTAATTGTCTATGGACAATAATTGTCCACTGTTTCCTAACCTTTCCTCCCATGAGACACACTTAGATTAAGAAAAGACAATTGGGCCACACTGCTCCCGCCCCCGAAAGTCTTTTATTTTATTTTATTTTATTTTTTGCAGTGGGAAAGCTGCTGTATATTTGTTAGTTTTTTGGTTTGTTGTAGTTGTTGTTGTTGCTTTCCCCCCTTGGTGTATTATGGGATGAGTCAGCTGCAAAAGCTGGAAATTTAACCTCCTGGCTTTGCAACAGATTCACTCCTTTATTATTGGGAAGGGGGTGCCCCCTTTCTGTTGGGAATTCTCTCTCGTAAGAGAAACCCTTTTTTCATTATAGCAGAGTGCACAGAGGCACAAGACAGCGGAATTTAGTTAGGCATGCGTGAATGCTGAGAGTAAAATAATTTGGAGCCAGTTCATAGTTTAAAATCAATATAAGCAGTATTTATTAGAGAACTCCATTCGAGATAGGAAAGTGAGGGGATAGAATCTCTAATCTATCTATCTAGCTGGATGCAAATGGATTCTGCATCTCTGCACACATGGTGCAGGGGAGAGAGGAGCTTGCATGTTGCAAGGGAGAAGGAAGGGAAGAAGAAGGGAAGATGAAGTGGCAGGAAGGAAGGAAGAAGGAAGGAAGTCCCTGAGATTAGCAATCTACATATCAAAGGGATAGTGTCAGAGCAGTAGAGAAGGGATGACCAATGTCTTGACCCTCTAGCCCTCCGACTCACTAGTCTGTCCTCCTATGTCATTGAGACAAGAGACAGCGCATAGTCCTTCACTTCCAGCACTTTCAAACGGCTAGCCCCTTCCTTACTGATCTTCAGATCTCTATTGGACTTGTCTTTTTTGCCAGGCTTTTGCCCTGTAGTTTACTTTATTTGTTTTTTGTTAGTTATTTTAGTTTTTAATTTAGAATGTAATTTTTAATGTTGCCTTGTTTGCATGTTTTTGTGCACCGCCCGGAGTCTTCGGAGTGGGTGGTATATTAAACGTTTCTAATAAACAAATAAATGTGGAGAGTTCAAGTTCTTGGCTTTGCAGCAGACTCCCTCCTTGATGCCTGGAAAGCACTGGCCTCCTCCTCTGTGCATAAAGGAGTGAGTCAGTTGCAAAGCCAGGAGTTCAAAATCCCTGCGTTTGGAGCTGATTTGCCCCATAAAGGAAAGGAGGCATCGCCTTCCTAATGCATCAAGGAGCGAGTCAGGGTGGGTGGAGGGCACTCCCAATGCATTATGGAGTGAGTCAGCAGCAAAATCAGGGAACTCTCCTCTTTTGCCACTGACTGAGAGCGAATCAGTGCAGTTGCATTGGCTGCTGATAAGCTTCCAAATTCCAGGAAAAATATAAAGTGCTGGTTATCACCTTTAAAGCCCAGGTTCCCTGAGAGAGCACCTTTCTCTGCAAGATCCCCACTGATCATCAGGAGAGGTCCATCTTGGGGTGCCACCAGTTTGTCCGGTGAGAACCTGGGATTGGGCCTTCTCGGTAGTTGCCCCTAGTCTGTGAAACACACTTCCCTCCCGTGGGTATAAGAGGTTTATCATTCCTGAAAGTTTGCAAGAGAGCAATAAAGACCCACCTATTGATTGTGAACCAGCCTGAGCTGTTTTTGGATGGGTAGTATATTTATTAAATAAATGAATAAATGAATAACATCTGGAGATCCAAAGTTGGGGAGTCCTGCTGTATGGCTTACGTTAGGGGTATGCACGGCCGTTGGTGGCGTTTCGGTTTGAATTTGTGCCAAACCTCCACTCTGCGAACCCACTCAGTTTGCTTGCCGCTTGCTCACCCCCGCTCCTGCCCCATCGCAGTTGGTTAGCACACCGGGCCACACGGCAGGCCTCAGCATTGCTCTGGTGGCGGCCGCTGCTATGGGGCCGATTCGAGTCCAGACTCCGCTTGCTCCCCCGCCGCCCACAGCCATCCCCTCGCCTTGGAGGACACACGGCAGCAGGCGGCTGCCTCCTGCAGGGCCAAGCTCTCTCTTGCTAGGAGAGAGACTAAAAGAAAATTTTGGTATTTATTATTTATTTTTATCCATCCAAAGGGTCTAGGCGCTTGGGGAGGGGGGGGCGCAATTTCAGTGTTTGCCCTGGGCGCCGTTTTCCCTAGTTACACCTCTGGCCCTGGCCTCTCAGACTCTTGCTAGCAGAGGGAAAATTGCTTCTCCCCTTCCCATTCTGAAAGACAGGAAGTTATACAGACAAGATTTTAGATCCTGGCAATGCATTTCTGTAGGTCATTCCAGCCAGTTTTAAAAACCATTCTCCGAAGAAGACAGTCAGCTGCAAAGCAAAGACAGTGAACTTTTAGGGTTTCAAAAGCTCTCACTTTCCATAGACTTTACTTATGCTGCATTGATTTTATTTCCTTCACTGCTTTTTTTTAAAGGGCTGTTTTGCGGCTGCCTGTTTTTAATCTCCCCTGCATCTGAAGTCTATTAATCCGGGTTTCATTGTGTGTTTATTTTGGGAACGGGCCTGGAACGCCATTGGGAGAGAGGCACACTCAAGAAACCCAGGCAGCAGCATTGCTGGGGCACGCTGCAAGCAGCAGGAAGATGATGAATGTGGACTGCAAAAAATATTCATCATCAGTGTAGGGGGGGTAGTCAGTGGGGGCTTGGGAGGCAATAGCAGAGAGAGAAACTGAGGCTTTTGAAATCTTACTTGAAAAATGTGAGTCACAGGCTCAAGGCCTTAAGAAACAGCTGGCTAGTGGCTAACCACAGATCGTGCAACAACATCGATTGAGTCTGAGTTGCTCCTTTTATGGGGAGCTGGATTAGTGGGATGAGAACATCCAAGTTGAAGCACATTCCGGGTCATGTTTCCAGTTGCTTTGTTGAGCCCCCTGGTGGCCAGTTATTAAAAGGGTTCCACTGAAGCAGTTTTTGGGATTCACAGGCCTGAGGAGGATCAAGCCCCAATGAAGCAGGGTTACTTCTGAGAAAACACAGGGTTACCTCTGAGAAAACACAGAACTACAGAATATTAGAGTTGGAAGGGTCCTTGGAGATCTTCTAGTCCACCCCCTGCTCAGTGCCAGAATCTGCTACAGGGATATAAAGTGGCTGCAAAACTCAAATGCATGCTGAACATCAGTTGTGTGTGAGCCATTTATTTTCCTCCCTGCTTTCTCGGGTATTGTGTGCAGAAAGGCCAAGTAGCCACAGCCACACACAAATGGGTAATCGGAAGAATCCAGCTTATTGGAACAGAGTGAAAGGAAGCCACAGGGCCAACTTTACATTTGAGATAGGAAAGACATAGGAACATAGGAAACTGCCATATACTGAGTGAGGCCCTTGGTCTATCTAGCTCAGTATTGTCTTCACAGACTGGCAGCGGCTTCTCCAAGGTTGCAGGCAGGAGTCTCTCTCAGCCCTATCTTGGAGAAGCCGGGGAGGGAACTTGGAACCTAGATGCTCTTCCCAGAGCGGCTTCATCCCCTGAGGGGAATATCTTGCAGTGCTCACACATCAAGTTTCCCATTCATATGCAACCAGGAAAGACCCTGCTTAGCTATGGGGAGAAGTCATGCTTGCTACCACAAGACCAGCTCTCCTCTCCATAGACCTATCCTATCTATCAGCTACATAATGAATAGGTAGGGAGAGTGAGAGATGTTTCCATCTTTTCTCTAGGGGAAAAGGAAGAGGACTGACTCACTACAGGAAATACCTGAGGAGTCAAGGCAGGGGTCACAGAATAGAGGCAAGTAGGGACAGGTAAGGAGACCCTCCCTAGCTACCTCTACTCCCAGTGTCACTAGTGGTCATTAGGCTAGTTGGTGCAAAAGGTCAATGCACTGGAACTCCATCTCCAACAGGTATATGGTCATTCTCCTCCGTGAAGACAGACGCAAAGAACTCATACAGCTTCTCTATGATGTCCTTATACTCCTTAATACTCCTTCATGCCCTCATCATCTAAGGGCCCAACCTCCTCCCTGGCAGGTTTGCTGCTGCTGCTGATATATTTAAAGAAGTTTTTGTGATTCCCCCTGACCCTTAAGAACATAAGAACAGACCTGCTGGATCAGGCCCAAGGCCCATCTAGTCCAGCATCCTGTTTCGCACAGTGGCCCACCAGATGCCGCTGGAAGCAACAGACAGGAGTTGAGGGCGTGCCCTCTCTCCTGCCGTTACTCCCCTGGAACTGGTACTCAGAGGCATCCTGCCTTTGAGGCTAGAGATGGCTACAGCCCTCCGACTAGTAGCCATTGATAGACCTCTCCTCCATGAAGTCATCCAAACCCCTCTTAAAGCCATCCAGGTTGTCGGCTGTCACCACATCCTGTGGCAGAGAGTTCCACAAGTGGATCATGCGTTGTGTGAAAAAGTACTTCCGTTTGTTGGTCCTAGACCTCCTGGCAATCAATTTCATGGAGTGACACCTGGTTCTAGTGTTGTGTGAGAGGGAAAAGAATTTCTCTCCACTTTATCCACACCATGCATGATTTTAAAGACCTCTATCATGTCTCCCCACAGTCGTCTTTTTTCTAAACTAAAAAGCCCCAGGTGTTGTAGTCTTGCCTCATAAGAAAGGTGCTCTAGGCCCCTGATCATCTTGGTTGCCCTCTTCTGTACCTTCTCCAGTTCAACAATGTCCTTTTATAGATGTGGTGACCAGAATTGTACGCAGTACTCCAAGTGTGGTCGCACCATAGTTTTGTATAAGGGCATTATAATGTAAGCCGTTTTATTTTCAATCCCCTTTCTAATGATCCCTAGCATGGAATTGGCCTTTTTCACAGCTGCCGCACATTGAGTTGACACTTTCAAGAAGCTGTCAACCACGACCCCAAGATCCCTTTCCTGGTCCGTCACTGATAGCTCAGATCCCATCAGCATATACTTGAAGTTGGGGTTTTTTGTCCCAATGTGCATCACTTTACACTTGCTAACATTGAACCGCATTTGCCATTTTGTCGCCCACTCCTCCAGTTTGGAGAGATCCTTTTGGAGCTGTTCACAATCCGTTTTGGATTTCACTACCCGGAAGAGTTTGGTATCATCTGCAAATCTGGCCACCTCGCTACTTACCCCTGCTTCTAGATCATTTATGAATAAATTAAAAAGCACCAGTCCCAGTACAGATCCCTGGGGGACCCCACTTCTTACTTCCCTCCATTGTGAAAACTCTCCATTTATACATACCCTCTGTTTCCTGTCTTTCAACCAGTTAACAATCCACACATGTACTTGTCCTCTTATCCCATGACCGCTAAGTTTTCTCAGAAGTCTTTGATGAGGAACTTTGTCAAAAGCTTTTTGGAAGTCCAGGTGGACTATGTCAACTGGATCACCTTGATCCACACACTCGTTGACACTCTCAAAGAAGTCCAAAAGGTTGGTGAGGCAAGATTTACCTTTGCGGAAGCCATGCTGGCTCACTCCCAGCAGGGCCTGTTCGTCTAGGTGCTTTACAATTTTATCCTTGAGGATGCTTTCCATCAAATTGCCTGGAACGGACGTTAGGCTAACTGGCCTGTAATTTCCCGGATCGCCCCTGGATCCCTTCTTGAAAATTGGTGTTATGTTTGCTACTCTCCAGTCCTCTGGTACAGAGCCCGATTTCAGGGATAAGTTAAATATTTTAGCAAGGAGGTCGGCAATTTCACATTTGAGTTCTTTGAGGACTCTTGGATGGATGCCATCTGGCCCTGGTGATTTGTTAGTTTTCAGATTTTCCAGACAGTTTAGAACATCATCCCTCGTCACTTCTATCTGACTCAGCTCTCTTGCCTCCATCCCTAAAAAGTCTGGTTCAGGAACAGGTATATGCTCAGTATCCTCTGCCGTGAAGACAGATGCAAAGAACTCATTTAGCTTCTCTGCAACCCCCATATCCTCCTTAATAATCCCTTTCACTCCCTCATTGTCTAATGGTCCAACTGCCTCCCTGGCAGGTTTCCTGCTTCTGATGTACTTAAAGAAGTTTTTGTTATTCCTCTTGATACTTTTGGCTAAATGTTCCTCAAGCTCTCTTTTTGCCTCCCTTATTGTCACCTTGCATTTCTTTTGCCAGAGTTTGTGTTCCTTTCTGTTCCCTTCATTTGGACAGGCCTTCCAATTTTGGAAGGAAGTCTTCTTCCCTTTTATGGCTTCCTTGACGGTACCAGTTAGCCATGCTGGCATCCTCCTGGACTTAGTGGTACCATTCCTCCTTTTGGGTATACAATCTAACTGGGCTTCTAGTATTGTGGTTTTGAGTAAACTCCATGCACTCTGGAGTGAAGTGACTCTCCTGATTTCCCCCCTCAGCTTTCTTTTCACCATACTCCTCATTTTGGAGAAGTTTCCTCTTCTGAAAGTCAAAATGTCTGTGTTAGACATCCTTGGTGATTCTCTCCCCGCATGTATGCTGAATTTGATGGCACTGTGGTCACTGTTCCCTAAAGGGTCGATGACACTGACGTCACGCACCAGGTCCTGGGTGTCACTCAGAATTAGATCTAAGGTCGCCTTCTCTCTGGTCGGTTCCATGACCAACTGTTCTAGGGCACAGTCATTTAGCATATCTAGAAATTTGACCTCTTTGTCCTGACTTGAATGTGAATTTATCCAGTCTATGTGTGGGTAGTTGAAATCACCCATAATTACAACACTGCCTCTCCTTGACGCCTCCCTGATTTCCTCCTGCAACTCCCAGTCACTGTCGGCATTATGATCCGGAGGGCGATAGCATGTCCCCAGTAGCACGATTCCTTTCCGGCCTTGTATAGTCACCCACAGGGTTTCTGTGGAGGACTCCAGTCCACTTAGGTTTTCTAGCTTGTTAGATTCTATCCCTTCTTTAACATACAGTGCTACCCCTCCTCCAAGGCGCCCCTCCTTTCTATAGTGTTTATATCCAGGGATAACAGTGCCCCACTGGTTCTCACAGTTCCACCATGTTTCTGTTATGCCCATTATATCTATTTCTGGGTTAGCAACCAAGCACTCCAGCTCACCCATCTTGGTTCGGAGGCTTCTGGCATTGGCATACAAGCACCTGTACGCTGAATCTCTTCCCTGGTGTTTGCTATCTATCTTTTTACCAGCTGGCACGGGCTTCTGTCTGCTCTTTATGTGGTTCTTCTCTGTCCCCTTCTGTTTTATCTGAATCCTTTGCACCTTCGCACTTTAAAGGATGGCTTTTGCCGAACGGGATACTGCCCAGCTCCCATCGGCTGTTCCCCAGGCATCATTTTAAAAGCTGCTGTGCAACCTTTTTGATTTTAAGTGCCAGCAGTCTGGTTCCATCTTGGTTCAAGTGCAGCCTCTCCCTTTTGTATAGGCCTTGCTTGCCCCCAAAATGTGTCCCAGTGCCTAACAAATCTAAACCCCTCCTCCCGGCACCAACGTCTCATCCACACATTAAAACCCCTCAGCTCTGCCTATCTCACTGTACTTGCGCATGGAACAGGTAGCATTTCTGAGAATGCTACCTTGGGGGTCCTGGACTTCAAAATGCTACCTATCAGCCTAAATTTGGCTTCCAGGACCTCCCGACTGCATTTCCCCACATCGTTGGTGCCGACGTGCACCACGACAGCTGTCTCCTCCCCAGCACTGCCTAGGAGCCTGTCTAGATGCTGCGTAATGTCTGCAACCTTCGCACCAGACAGGCAAGTCATCCGTGCGGTCAACACGCGGGTCACAAACCCATCTCTCTTTCCCCCTAATGATCGAATCACCCACTACAAGGAGGCCCCCACCCCACAGAGGAGTATCCCCTGTGCGAGAGGATATGGGCTCATCATCCACGGAAGGGGTCCCTTCTAAAGGAGCATTTCCCTCTTCCTCAGACCGATGTCCTCCTCGCCCAAGACCTTCATTCTCCCTGACAGCAGAGGAGCTCCCAGCCCTGGAGTGGGATGCCTCTATCACATCCCTGAAGGTCTCTGTCTCTCTGAGCTTCTCCAGATCCGCCACCTTGGTCTCGAGGGAACGGATTTGTTCCCTGAGAGCCAGGAGCTCCTTGCACCGAGCACACACCCACGACTTCTGCCCATGGGGCAAATAGTCGTACATGTGGCACTCTGTGCAATACACTGGGAAGTGCCCCTTCCCCTGCTGACCTTTCTTCATACTGTTTTTGTTGGCTCTTTACAGTATTTAGGGAGCTTATTTTCCATTTATTAGATATTTTGTTAGGATAGGTCTCAGCTGTAATGGTCAGCTATTTAACTGTCCAAACAGCCTTTCCCAAGAATATGAGGGAAACGAGGGAGGGATATGTACTTACGTTCTCTTCTCCACCAGGCTCCTTGTGCTCCTTGTGATCACAGGGGCTTGTTCCAGGCTCCCCTGCACACTTCCCGCTAAACTCCTGCAAAATTCCTACGTCCTGTTTGCTTTCCCTGTCCGCTATGCTCCTCAATATATACCCTTCTAGCTATATACTCCTCAAGCTCCCTTTTTGCATCCCTTATTGACTCCTGCCTGAAACCTTGGAGAACCACCGCCAATCAGAGTAGACAATACTGAGCTAGATGGGTCTGACTCGGTATATGGCAGCTTCCTATGTTCCTGTGTTTCTATGTGAATGACAAGGGAATCATAGGGGAGGGAAATATTGTTGCTATATAGAGAGCAACTCTTTTGAAAAGCAGTTTCTCATTAATAATAATCAGAATATTTATATACTGCTTTCCTAAAAAAAAAAAGTTCTAAAAGTCTTACACAGAAAAAGGAATGAGAGATGGTTCCCTGTCCAAAGGGCTCACCATGGAAAAAGAAACACAAGCAGTTTTTCCGGGCGGTAATATATTCGGCACAAATTCTGACAGAAGAGGTAACGGGTCCAATTTTATTTAAAGGATGTTCAAGAATGTTGCTTGAGTTCTTAGTGCCATCTGCTGGCAATATGCTGACAAATCCGTGAACAAGCCAAGTTAGAAATAAAAGTTATTTGAAAAGACATGGCTTTTTCATGGACTGCCAGCAGATGGCGCTCATACAACATACTTTGAACATCATCTAAACATGACTCTTGGAATTTGCGCGGAAGTTGGAATAAATGACCATGTGAAAGAGCTCAAAGTAGATCTCATCAACAGGCACTGGAAAGACACTATGCTGGGGGTTGGATAATGACAGTTGCTTTTGCCCTGCTAAATATAAGAAAGTCACCATTTTAAAAAATGCCCCTTTGCCCATTTTGCAGGAAACAACAAAAGCCTACCTAGTTTCAGATATACACACGCACACCACTGAAAGCCAGGATTTCGTAGGAAATCTTCCACTCCTTGACCCAGTCAGTAAGCAGGTGAAGGCAGGGGTCCTCCTCAGACTTGGTGATGAAGCCATTGTGACTTGCAATTCATTCATTCATTCAATTTCTATACCGCCCTTCAAAAAATGGCTCAGGGTGGTAAAATAAATAAATAAGATGGATCCCAGTCCCCAGAGGGCTCACAGTCTAAAACGAAACATAAGATAGACACCAGCAACAGTCACTGGAGGTACTGTGCTGGGGGTGGGTAGGGCCAGTTACTCTCCCCCTGCTAAATAAAGAGAATCACCACATTAAAAGGTGCCTCTTTGCCCAGTTAGCAGGGTTGATGGGAGGTGTAGTCCAACAACATCTGGGAAACCCCGATGTCAAGTCTGAGAAACTCTGGAGTATGTAGAAGGTCTTGGCAACAATCAGTCACTTGAGAAATGCTTTCTGAAAGGAGGAGGTCAGAACTTTAGGGATTGTCGGAGTAAAAAAACCTCTTCAGTCAGGTAGATGGCACATTCAAGCCTCCTGTCCAGGGAATGTGAAAACAAAGCAGTTCTGAAATGATAATAGAATGGATTCCCAGGCAGGAGGAGATGGAGAGCATGGTGAGGAGAGAATGACAGATGGTGGGTTTCTGTGTGGATTGCAGAATGCTTGCAAAGGTCAATGCAAATATATCATTTCTCTCTGTGTGAATGTTTATATAAAGGTAAAATGTGCCATCAAGTTAATTTCGACTCCTGGCGCCCACAGAGCCCTGTGGTTTTCTTTTGGTAGAATACAGGAGGGGTTTATCATTGCATCATCCTGCACCGTATGAGATGATGCCTTTCAGCATCTTCCTATAGCACTGCTGCCTGATATAGTACCAGCAGGATTCATCTAGCAATCTTCCGCTTGTGAGTCAACATTTTCCCACTGTGCCATTAGGTGGCTTTGAATGTTTATATAGTCACAGAATGAAAACGCAAACCAAAGGCAGCCCGTCGGGTGTTCAAACAGGCAGCAACTGAGAGGAGGCGCCCTCTTCGCATGTTTCATGGGTGATGTGCCACGTGGTGGGAACTGCAGGTGCTCTTCTACTCTCCAGGATGTGGGACCGGCACCGAAGGATCGAAGACACCCCTTTCTGAATGAGTTCCCTGCTGAGAGTACGCTTGGAGGCCAACCAAGGCTTCCCTCTGTGAAATGGCACTGGGAGGATCATCACAGGGTGGGGTGGGGTGGGGAGGGCTACCCTTTGAGTCAAAAGATGCACACAGGGGAGGGGGGTGGAGCCTCCCCCCCCACTGAACCTCTGCTGCAGTCCTTTTTGGCAAGCCTGGTTCTGATACTGGAAGTGAGCAGGGCCATGCTTACAAGTGATGGAGTGTGAGGAGGTAAGAGATAGGGGAGAGAAAATGTCCCGCTCCCCATCTCCCCGGCACCACCACCACTACGAAGAATATTTATATACCACTTTTCAACAGAGTGGTTTCCATATAAAAATAAATAAGAGGATGGTTTCCTGTCCCCCAAGGGCTCACAATTCTAAAAAGAAACACAAGCACCCTATTCACACAACCAAGCAGATCTGGGTGCAGCCTCTGACTCCAGTGTGCATGTTCATGTGAATGGGCATGTGAATGGGGTGGAGGTTTCTTATGGAGGAGGGATGTTGTACTGGGGTTGGATAGGGCCAGTTGCTCTACCCCTGCTAGATATTATGACTCGAAAAGATGTTACGACTCTTCCCCTGCTAGATATTACAACTTCAAACGGTGTCTCTTTGTTCAGTTAGCAGGAGTAACATTCTGATGTAGAAAGTAGGGTTGTGGCAAATATCCTCAGGCAACATTTCGGTGCAGAAAAGGGACATTGGGGCCAGTTTCCCCTGTAACAGGGATTCCCAGAAGTTGATGATTGCAACTCCCATAATCCTCAGCTGCCACTGCCAGCAACATCTGGGAACCCCTGTTGCAGGGAACACTGTTTGGGATCCCTGAAGCCTTCCCTCCAAAGCGTACCTTTATGAAGCCCATTTGCTCAAAGTTTGCTGCCCCTCTGGGCAACTGCTTCACCAATTTTTGCTCCCCATCAGGGCTTTATCTTTGGAACATAGGAAACTGCCATATACTGAGTCAGACCATAGGTCCATCTTGCTCAGTATTGTCTACACAGACTGGCAGTGGCTTCTCCAAGGTTGCAGGCAGGAATCTCTCTCAGCCCTGTCTTGGAGATGCTGCCAGGGAGGGAACTTGAAACCTTCTGCTCTTCCCAGAGCGGCTTCATCCCCTCAGGGGAATATCTCGCAGTGCTCACACATCAAGTCTCCCATTCATATGCAACCAGGGCAGACCCTGCTTAGCTATGGGGACAAGTCATGCTTGCTACCACAAGATCAGCTCTCCTTTCCAATTTTCCTGGCAATTTGATCTCATAGGAACATAGGAAGCTGCCATATACTGAGTCAGACCATAGGTCCATCTAGCTCAGTATTGTCTGCACAGACTGGCAGCAGTTTCTCCAAGGTTGCAGGCAGGAATCTCTCTCAGCCCTATCTTGGAGAAGCCAGAGAGGGAACTTGGAACCTTCTGCTCTTCCTAGAGCAGCTCCATCCCCTGAGGGGAATCTCTTACAGTGCTCAAACTTCTAGTCTCCAAGACCAGCTCTCCTCTCCTCTCAGCCAATCATAGATCATGAAGCAAATGTGATTATGCCTCTATGCCAAACAGCCAATCAGATTTGGCAATATCACTTAGTGCAAACATAGCCAATACAGAGTGAAGGCAATGTTTCCCTTATCACATTATCCTATCACCAAAGTGGAAGGATCAGCCTCTTCATTGCCTGAGCAGAAATCTGTGAAGTCAAGGGGTCTGTTTCAGCTCAGCTCTAGCGAAAACAGAGACCTCCACATCCTGTCTTAGACATGAACAGGGAAGGCATGCAAACAAAGAAACATGGCTGCCCATCATAGAATCACAGAGCCAGAAGGGCTCCTCCTATAGGCTGCAGTCTCTAGTTTGGCTGTAATTTGGGGTGGATAAGAGCTGTGACTTCTGTTTGCTTAGGAGTTCCCAGTGCCATTCTTGTCACCAATTAGAGACCAAAGCCCAAGAAGGAGAAAGCAGCAGCCATGCAGAGGAAACAGCTGCCCTGCCTGCCCCCCTGCCCTGTGTCTCGGGCTGTGTCTGCGGAGTGGACAGTTAATAAAACACATCCATAAGAAAGAAAGAAAGAAAGAAAGAAAGAAAGAAAGAAAGAAAGAAAGAAAGAAAGAAAGAAAGAAAGAAAGAAAGAAAGAAAATCCCTGCTGAGATCTTTGCTGTTCCGTCGAGAGAATGCTGAATTTAAAAAGCCAAAAGCCAACCAAATCAAATAATTCCAGGCTGTGTCATTGCTGTTTGGGGCTCTTGAGATGGTCGTGGGCGCATTTCTGTAAAAGGTCAAAAGGCAGCTGAGAATGAAATTCGTATTTCACAATCCTCGTCGGACCATTTCTCTCTCTTTGTGTGTGTGGTGTGTGTTCCTTCTTTCTCCTCGACAATGAAGCTCAGATGGTTTACTACAAAAGTCAACAGGAAGTTTTTCTACAAATCAAGGCAACAAAATGTGGGTCTCCGGCAGCGTCAGTGGTTTGTCCTTAGAAGCCAAGGGGGCGCCAAATGAGGGGCAGATGCCTCGGCTTCCTGGCAGCCCCATTGTGCCTGTTTCCCCCGCCCTGCCCCCATGCTAACGAGAGCCGTGCTGCCTGCAGGCTGGCCATTCATCAGGTAGAGCTGTGCGGGCTACTTAATGCGAAGGCAGGATGGGATGGAACAAACAAGAGTAGGGGGCTGCCAAGCAGCAGAGGCAGCTGTGCCTCATTCCCCCGCCCCGGCTCTTTAGGGGCCATTGAAAGGGGCCTTGAAGCTGGCTACCAAAAAGTAGGCTGGCTGGTGGAAATCAACAGGTTGCTGGTCAATTTAGAGCTCCTTCCTTACAGGGCAGGGCTACAACGACTGGGCCTCTCATTTTATTTTAAAAAGGCAGCCAAAGGGAGACATGACAGAGGTTTATGCACTTACGCATAGGGTGGAGAGAGTAGATAGAGATACGTTTTTCTCCCTCTCCCATGGGCCATCCCAGGAAATTTAGGACTGACAGCTTGGGTGGCTTTAAAAAGGGTTTAGGCGAATTCAGAGGACTGGTCTATCAATGGCCATCCATGTCCAGTCTTCTGGGGAATGGCTGCTGGGGCAGGCTGCTGGTTTTCAAGAGAGGGAGTGCAGCCCAGGAGACGAGCTGTTTATTGGGGGCAGAGGGGCAAGGGGCAAGGACAGGTGTGTGTGTGTGCAGAATGTGCCGGCCCTTTGGGGAATGGGGGGGCAGGATTACCTCTCACATTCTTACACCACTGTGCTGTACTTTTGGGGTCAGATACAAGAGGCAACAAAGCAATCTTATGTTTGTTGAACTAAGCTTTATTCAGAAACAACTCCATTTTTAGCCTACTTTCCAGTAGGCTTATGAGATCAACCAGCATTCTGTGTGCCCGTCCGTGTGTCACCTCCCATCAGCTTCGCAATGCCTGGACCACTATGAACCACACTGGGTACAGTTGTAGGGACACCTCAGTGGCATAGGTTGTGATGATGTCATCCACTCCAATTCAAGATGGCGGCCACGTGAACATCTGAGGTGCAAGCAGGCTAATTTGTGAACCGCCTAACCCATTTGAACCAAGTTGGGTATAGCTGCAGTGAGTGACACACATGGACACCTCAATGGCGTAGCTTGTGATGATGTCATACATGCTGATTCAAGATGGCGGAGGCATAAACTTTTGAGGCACAAGTGGGCTAACTTGTGAACTGCTTAACCGATTTGAACCAAATTTGCTGCAGCTGTAGGGACACATAGGGACACCTCAATGGCATAGTTTGTGATGATGTCATCTAGACCAATTCAAGATGGTGGACACGTGAACGTTTGAGGCGCAAGTGGGCTCACTTAGGACTATCTAACTTATTTGAACCAAATTAGGCACAGTTGTACTGAGTGACATACAGGGACACCTCAGTGGTGTAGTTTGTGATGATGTCATCCACCCTGATTCAAGATGATGGAACCACAAACCTTTGAGGCGCAGGTGGGCTAACCTGTGAACCACTTAACCAAATTCATCCAAATTTGCTACAGCTGTAGGGACACCTCAATGGCGAAGATTGTGATGATGTCACCCAACCCGATCCAAGATGGCAGATGCATAAACTTTTGAGGCACAAGTACACCCACTTGAGGACTGTCTAACCGATTTGAACCAAATATGGAACAACTGTAGTGAGTGATGCACAGGGTCACCTCAGTGATGCAGTTTGTAATGATTACATGCACGCTGGTCCAAGATGGCAGACAGATGACCATTTGAGGTGCAAGAGATCTAACTTGTGGGCCTCGATCTGCACCAAATTCAGTCCAGATATAGAGACAGTGATAGGAAAGTAGGCTGATTAGTTCTTACTTGAACAACTTGTTCTCCTTCTACTTTCCCTCCCTTTACTTTCTGACTCCACCCGCCACAGGATCCCCACAAACTTCTAATTAACAAAACACAAAAGATTGCAAGATAGAATACAACAGTCCACCTAGCGGACAGGCCAGTCGTGATCATCACTAATATATGGGAGGCTTGCTGAAGGCTCTATTCTGCCTTCTGTACGCTGGATTCATTTGCTCTGCAATGGCCTTGTCTTCCATTACTTTAAAAGCCAGGAGGGGGGTTGTCTGGTTAAAGAATAGGCTGGAAAACTGCAGTCCCTTGCAAAATGTTATCAACCATTCAAAATACACCTCAGCGGCTGCTGTGCCTGAATCGCAGGCTGCGTTCTTCACAGGGCTTTCGTGTGCATGCATGCGCATAGACACCTGAGATCACACCTCTGCTCCTCACGAAAAGTTCCAGAAATCCTAGGGAGGCAGCTGAGCCCAGAAGAATGACAGGCAAAGCAGCTCATGCACGACATTTTCACAAGACATCTCCGGAAGGCAGAAAGAGACAGAAGAGGGACCGTGGTTTCCTTAGGATGGATACTAAAAAGAGAGGCCTGTCTATGGTAAATACAGATGGTTGGTTTGGATGCATACAGCCCTCATTTCCTCAAGTGCTGTGTGGGGGGTGGTGTGTGTGGGGGGGGGCGTGTGTTTAAGTCCCTTCTCTTGTATCTGCTTCCTGCTTCAATTCCCTAGCCCTTCCCTCAAATGTCTGAGAGAGGAGAGCTGGTCTTGTGGTAGCAAGCAAGCATGACTTGTCCCCTTAGCTAAGCAGAGTCTGCCCTGGTTGCATATGAAAGGGAGACTAGAAGTGTGAGCACTGCAAGATATTCCCCTCAGGGGATGGAGCCACTCTGGGAAGAGCAGAAGGTTCCAAGTTCCCTCCCCGGCTTCTCCAAGATAGGGCTGAGGGAGATTCCTGCCTGCAACCTTGGAGATGCCGCTGCCAGTCTGTGTAGACAATACTGAGCTAGATGGACCAGTGGTCTGACTCAGTATCCTATGCTCCTATGTTCTCTCCTCTCTGGTTCCTGTTGGCCATCAGGCCAAGCTTTGCCTCCCTGTCTCCCAACCCCACTTAAGTCTTCTCAGTAGCAGCTCCTCCTAATGAACCAGGGGGCTGCCAAACGAGACACAGTTGTTTCTGGTTACTGGCCACCTTTCTCTCCCTTCCTGCCCCACCTCAGTGTTAATGAGAGCTGTGCTGCCTGCAGGCTGGCCCATTCCTCAAATAGAGCTGTGTGGGCTAAGCCTGCACAAGTCTACTTGATGAATAACCAGCCTGCAGACAGCATGGCTCTTGTTAACACTGGGACAAGCCAGGATGGGAGAGAGAAGCTGCCAGTAACCAGAGGCAGCAGAGCTTCATTTCACACTCCCTGGCTCCTCAGGATGAGTCACTACTGGGTCTTCTGCATGCCCCACAAAGGGACTTCTTTCCTTAGGACTTGCAAGATTTTCATCCATTCTCTTTCCGCCCAGAATTAATGTTTCGTGGCTAGCTTTGTTCCTGGAGAAGTTGGAATGTTGGTGAGGATTCTGTGTCATCACACCACCGGTTCACCCAGCAGGTGTCTGAGGATTCCCTGTGTCACGCACAAGACAATGGAACATGTCCTGAGTGTGTAGAGCCGGTGTCAACCAGAGACAGAGGTGCTCCTGACTGAGGAAGAATCACCTGGGGGTTTGAAGCATGACTGCGGGGAGAGGGACTTCCTAAATTGCAACCCCCTACCTTGCTGGCCAGAATCAAGAGACCCAGCAGTTGTCCTTTGCACCTTCACTGAGAAGGCAGCTGTGGTGCATGGCCTCCCAGTGTGCCCACAACTACTCTCTTACGGATTGCAGCAGGAAGGAAGAGCAGAACAGGGCTGATCTTTAGCCCCTCAAAAGAACACACTTCCAGCAGCATATCTCTTGATGCATAATTGGATGGTGCAGCAAAGGGCTATTTTTCAGCCCTGAGAAGAACTGTGCTTTAGTTGCTCCTGGGGGGAGAAGAGCACAAGCATTTGGTTTCTGAGTTCGGAGCCATGCTCTTCCATCATGGCAAGGGGAGAACTCGCTCCCTCCCTCCTTCCCTCCTTCCCCCCCCCCCCGCCGCCCATGTCCTGGCCACTAGTAGAGAGCAATGGACCGTTGCTTGTTCTATGTACCTAAAATAGGTTACTTCCAGCTGCCAAGGTGGAGACTGAGATCCGTTTTATGCATCTGGATGTAGGTCAAGATGTGTGCAAGGCAGGGGCCAAAGTGGCCACACAGAAGACATGAGTAACAGTTGCCTGACATTTTTTTAAAAAAATGAAAAGCAGCGAAGGGAGGCTGCCCGTATGAGTGGTGGAACAATAAGGGGGAGGAGCTGCTTAACCCAGAAGCGGAGAATCGGACTCTTTATTAGGGTCATTGGGTCCCTAGATGTGGTTGGACCGAAACATTATCCCCAGCCACAATAGCCTTTGGCTTATGGGAAATGGGTCTAACCCCAGGAGATCTAAGTTTGAGCACTCCTGGCTTAACTCTTTCCTCTCTGTTTCCACACACACACCCTGCCTCCCACTCAAAAATTGCAGCAGCTGCTTTTCCAGCGGAAGAGGGGGAAATTATATGTACTGGTATCTTCCACTGCCACCCCCCTCATGGAGAATCAGTGGGGGAGGGGTGGATTTTTTATACAGAAAAATGTCTGGGGTGGGGGGTATGAACACTCCCCTTCCCACACTCTCCCACTTGCTGTCTCCTGCAGCTGCTTCAATTTTAAACAAAAAAACAATTGGAGATTCTTACACGTTTCCTTTGTAGATGGTCCTTAAATAGCAGATTTTTTATTTGACTGGCAGAGCTGGTGGGTGGGGGGGTGAGAGTTGGCAGCACTTTGAAAGAGGGGAGAGTTGCTCGCGTTGCATACACATATACTTGTTCTGCAAGGGCCGCAGGTTTGGCCGGCTGTCCCCAAAACATGCACAACCTGTTTGACCATCGGAGATATCAGGACGAGAGAAACACAGGGGTCCCGCACAGGATGCGAGGCCTCTCAAAGCGCTGGGGAGGGGCCATCGCTAAGTGGCCGAGAACCTGCTTGGCACGCAGAAGGTCCCAGGTTCTGGCCTTGGCTATTCTGATCCTGGTGGGATTCGATGTCTGGCCTTTGTAGAGGCCCAGCCTGGGAGGGAATCAGGCCTTGGATAGCTCCAAAGGAAGCCCAAGTGAGCCAGAGGGGTCAGGACCGCGGATAGCTCCAAGGAGGACGGAGGGAGCTGCACAGAGCAGATGCCACTGCAGTAATCGTCTGGAGCAGACTGCAGGCTAGGGCCGGTACAACCCCACCCATTCCCTGGGGAGGCTCTGCAGCATAAAGGGGCCTTGTCCAATTTTGGAGGCCCTGACTCTGGTCTCACGCAGGGGGGACAGGGACTCTACTTTAGTTGGCAGGCCCTTGAGGGGTTCCTCCAAGTCAAGAGGACACTATTGTGTCTCCCAGGGTTAGCTGGGCTGGTCTCCCAGTGAAGACTCACTCAGGGTGCCAAGCGGAAATTGAAGTCACAAGCTGGGAAATCCGTTGTATGCAGGAGGGAGTGTAGGTCAGCTCAAGCCACAGGCTGAGGTGTAACTCAGGAGGCCAGGGCTACACAGGAGCAAGCAAAAGAGCAAGAGTCTTCTGAATGAGAGCAATTGCAACCATGTGGCTGCAGCAAATGGAGCCCTTTTCAAGGGCTAGTGGATCCTGACCATGCCCCCTCCCCAAGCCTGGAAGGTTGCAAGGCTTAAAGTCCCTGTGCCTTATCACTCGCTCCCTAGCTGCAGCATAGCTGAGACTTTGGTGATGGAGCTGGTGCAGCGTCAGCTTCCACTTTCCTCAGGAGGAAGAAGCTGGCAAGAGGGCATCCTCCAGTCACAGGGGGAGCTTCTGGTGATAAAGGGGCACACGTCCTGGAGTGGGGTGGGGTGACATCCAGTGTCTTCTTCTGCCTCTCAGAGGAGGGGGTGGGGTCAGGCTCATGGATCGTAACAGAGGATGGCAGGGCTGGGTCAGTGGATCATGGCAGGGAGGCTTGCTGGGTCTGGTTCCCTTGGGGTGTGTGGGTTTTCTCTCTCTTTCTCTCCCCAGTGAAGAGGGTCACCCAGAGTCTGGGTTGCAACGTCTCCCCTCCCCTATTCCCTGAGCGATCCACCTCATGCCCCAGCTGGTGGGGCTGCCGGGTCCAGGGGTCATGACACCAGCATCCCCAGTGAAAAAGGATAAAGCTGGTCAGGAGGGCATCCTTGCTGGAGTCCACTCTGGAGAGGGGCTACAGTGCAGTCCAGGAGCACCTTGTTTACCGGGAGAGAACCCCCCAGGTACAGTCCCCAGCATCTCCAGGGAGGGCTTGGAAAGACCCCTGTCTGGGACCCCTGAGCTGGATGAACCAGGGGTCTGACTCAGCAGAAGACTGCTTCAAAGGGCAGAGCACATGTAGAAGGTCTCTGGCATCTCCAGGGCCCCTGGATCTGCTCTGGGAGGCAGAGTGTGATGCTGTTTGCTAGTCAAGCATCCAAATAGCCTCATGGACAGTCCGGCCCATCCACTAGGCAGACCTAGGCAGTTGCCCAGGGCACCAATTCTTGGGGGGCAGAGTGGGGGGCTAGGTGCCCCTACCATAAGGCAGGAGGGGGGTGAGGAAGACGATGATGCCTTTTAAAAGAGATCCCTAAGATTGCCACCGCTGTCCCGCATGTGCGGCAGCCAGATGAGCCGCAGGGGTGGGCGTATGGCGGGCACAGACCCTGCGCAGCCGCATGCTGGTGGCAGCGGCAGACTTGCGGATTTTAAAACCGCCTCCTTCCTCACTGCCCACCATGCCACAGCCAACTTCAGTCGCCAAGTATGACTTTGGCCAACCCCACTCTCCCACATTCAGTTAAAATTATATTCTGTACATCACAGAATACAATTTTACTGAACACAGGGGGGGAGAGCATAGAAGCCATACTTTGCCTAGGGCCGGCCCCAACTGTAGTAGTCAGGGCTTAAAGTTACAAAGGCACGAATGAAACAAAACGGGAGCCAGGAAGAAACAATCGACCGACCCATTCTCTTTGTTTAAATTTTAAAGAATGGTTTCTTTTAATTCTGATCTTTGTGTCAAGTACAAAAACCAAACAAAAAAACAACGTGTTGTGGTTCTGTTCGCCCCAGTTCCCCTTGCTCACCCCCCTGGAACAAAAAACAGACAGAGACTCTCCCCTTTCTCCCCCCGTCCCCCCTCCCATACCCAACATGACAATGCACACAAGTACGACCACATACAGTAGAGAAAGGAGGACCACTCCGAGGCCCAGCCAGCATGACAAGCTTACATTGGCTTGAGTGTCAGGGCTTCCCTAAAGGAATCCTGGAAACTGTCATGTGGCAAGGGTCTAAGAGTGATCTGACCGACACGGTGAGCCTCTATTCAGGGCTGAACTTGACAGGACTTTAATCCCATCATATCTGCTTTGGGCCTAAGTAGGCTCATCATTTCTACCAAATCACGCTTGGCATACTTCCCTTTTCTTTCCTTATAAATAGCACATGGAAGAAGGGAACAATCCTGATTTAGACCATGGTCAGGCTAGCATTAAAGCCCTTCTATCTGCCACGGGCATAGTTCAGACGGTTTCCAACGTATTCTATCCTAGGCCCAGTTAACCCAGTCATTCTAATCTAGGTTAATTTAGGGTGATTTTGTGAACTCATACCAAGGCAGGAATCCCAGATTCATCTTGGGCTATAAAGCACCTTAGCATGAGTTCACACAGTCACACTAATGCCAGTTATCCACATTAAACCTAGATTCAAACAACTGTGGGAACTAGGCCCTAGTTTATCCCTTCAAGAACTACAATTCCCAGGGTTCCTAGGGAATGATTCTTAAGCCAATTTAAGCCCACAGTGTGGCCTGTGCCCAGAGGTACTTCATTATAAATCCAATTCTCTGAGACACAATACATCGATTTTTTAAAAAAAGACATGTTATTGCATGATGTCCTGTGGATAAACAGTCTTGGGGTCAATGGGAATCTTGATCAGTGGAGAGAGAGTATTCCATGGATGAATACACGAATGTGTGCCTCTCCACACATCTTTGAGACCTGCTCTATGATGTTTGATTGAGTCAGTTGCCCACCACCATGATTTTAGGTGTGCACCAGAAATTGGTCTCCGCTGCATAAAGCACGCCCACTCTGTGGTTTAACCATTGCACATTGTTTGAGGCTCCAGGCCTACAGAGATGGGGTGTGGGGCAGGACGCAGCCAGCTGCCAGGCACCCACTCTGGGTGCACAGTTACAGCCAAGTAAAAATCCCTTAAGACGGATGGGATAAATATAGAGGGAACCAGATAACATCTGAACACTTTGCAGCATTCCTATAGTTGATAAACCCTATCCACGGAAAAGGCCGTTCCCACAGTATGTTGTGCAAGAAACCAGCCCAGGATGGGGGCTTTGCAGATGAAGAGGTGGAGATCTGCAGATAGGAGCAAGCTTCATTCTCAATGGCGGGGGAGGGTGGGAACTGCCAGGGGCAGGGAATAGTAGCTGGTTGCAATTCATGCCTATGAAGAAAAATAAAGTGCTCACTTGGGGACGCTAGGACAGAGAAAACCAAGCCTGCCCTCCGCCCTTGGCAATGCGTACACCCTAACTGATCTTGCGATATACAAGCTCTCCAGCCCTAGTTACTTGTCTTTAAGAGGGGTTTGGATAACTTCATGGAGGAGAGGTCTATCAATGGCTACTAGTCGGAGGGCTATAGGCCACCTCCAGCCTCAAAGGCATGATGCTGCTGAATACCAGTTGCAGGGGAGTAACAGCAGGAGAGAGGGCGTGCCTGCAACTCCTGCCTGTGGCTTCCAGCAGCATCTGGTGGGCCACTGTGTGAAACCGGATGCTGGACTAGATGGGCATCCTTGGGCCTGATCCAGCAGGGCTGTTCTTACATTATGATCAATCCATGTGCAATCTCTGTATAGTGCATACATGTACAGATCTGTACTCATGTAGTTACTCACACATTGTGTTGAGTACACACATATACAGCTGTATGCTTCTTATCTGCATCCTGCATTTGCGGGGGCCTGTACTCAGGCTCAAAACAAATGCATGCACACACATTTGCACAAAAACATATCTCTGTGTTCAGACACAGGCCCAGCAGAATAATGTCCAAAGAGGGCTTCCCTGGTCACAGATTCCACAACCCAGACATTTCAATACTGTGAAACGACAAAAAAGTGTGTCCCATTGCCCCTCTCTTCTCCTTTTCACATGGCTTAACAGACCCATATTTTAATGGTGTGATCAGCTGACAATAACCGTATTTGCACGTTGCTGCCCTCAGCTGTATCCCTGCAGAGGGCCAGTCTATACACGCGTACTTATGATCCACCAGCCTGAAGGCAGTGGAGTAGCCACATTTGCCAGGCCCCTTCACGGCGCAATAATCTATTTTCTGCTGCCTGCCCGAGACTGCAGAATAGAGAGGGATGCTGTTGAGCACTAGGCACTAAGCCGATGGGCTGTATTTGATTGGCTGGGTGAGAAGCTGTGGGAGTCTGGGCAAAGACAGTCCTGGGCAAGATGGCCTGACTCCACAAAAGGCAGCTCTTTATAGCCTTAAAAAGCTGTCCCAGGGCAATGACAGAACTAGTCTAAGGACCAGTCCTCAGCCAAACCCCAGTTCCAGTTCCAGGATGCTCTCAGAATGCTAGCTAGTCAGTGAAGTCTAGTGGTTTGGGTCTTGGATGAGGAGCAGGGAGAGCCTGGTTCAAATCCTGCCTCAGCCATGCAGCTCACTTGGTAACCTTCGGCCAGTGACAAATTCCCAGTCAAATTTGCCTTGGAGAATGTTGCAAGGATCAAAGGAAAGGAGCAGAAGAAGAATCTTTTATGCACACTTGAATTCTTGGAGGAACCGTGGAGTTAAAACAAGATGTAACTATTAAGTAACAGCGATGAGACTCCCCCTTACAATATCTTGCAATGGGAGGGTTTTTTGAAGCAGGAATCATGAAATCCACGGACGACCCAAAATCCAATTCTTACAGTAGCAAGCCTGAGCCCAGCGAGGTGGTTAATGCGCTTCGCTGGGACCCCCCAGAGGATCCGTCTCAGGCCGCACAGCTGTCCTCTTGCTGCTCTAGAGGCCCCGTTGCAGCTGACCAGAGAGAAGACTGAGGCAAACTACTTTGGACTCTTGGCCAGGATTCTGAGAGCCCACAAGTCATGGGCATGGCCTTGCCAGGCGAAGACTGCTGGAGAGCTAATCAAAAGCGGTTTCACAGCTGGGTGGTGAGGCTGGGGGCCTGAGGACACCCTGCAGATTAGCAGAGGGAGCTTTGGAACCCGGAAGCCAGAGAACTCCGCGGACAGCGGCTCATCCAAGGGAGCCACCTTCATTCATGACCGCAGTGGGGCCGGGGGCGGCAAAGGAGACTCAGCCGCCCCTAGTTCCTGGCAGCCTGACTGCGCTGGTTCCTCCCCTCTCGCTCCATGTTCATGAGAACCCTGCTGCCTGCAGCCTGGCTGTTCACCTGCCCGAGCTGTGCAGGCTGATGAAGGGCCCGCCTGCAGGCAACGCGGCTCTGGCTCACGCAGGGCGGGGTGAGGGCAGAGAGACACGTGCAGTCAGGCTGCTGGGACGAGCTGTGGCTGCCCCCTGACCTCTGAGACACTCACAAGCCGGAGGGAGAGAGCGGCATCCTCCCCAAGGGAGACTGTGGCTTACACACATTGGGTGCATTCTCCCCCACACCTCCTGAGCCAGACCCTGCATCCCCTATACACATGCAGCTCTGCATGGGTATAGAACGATGCCTGTTTTGCAGGGCGAGTCGGCCCGCTGCATGAGCCCAGGGGGCTCGGTCAGCGCTGTCCTCAAACCAGACAGAGGCTCACAAGTAGGGCAGGGAAGCCACAGCTCTTTTAGCCCCAGCATGCAGGCACACTGGCCCTGAATATGTACACTCAGGTACACTGGCCCTGAATATGGAGGCTCCATGTACAGCCAGTTACTAGATGCGCCTTCCAGCAACGTCCCGACTTCTTTTTTTAGAAGCCACCTAAATGAGAGGCCGCCACCACCTTCTGTGGAATGCATTGCATGTTAATTCTGCGTGCGCTGAGCAAGCACCCACCTGCCAAGATCTAGCGAGAAATGTGCGCACACTCTGGATGTGAGCAGGTGGGCTTGGGATGTTGGAGGTGCAGCCCGGCCAGCCCACCACAGCACCATTCCTTTCAACAGGCCTTGCACAGGCGAAGTACCTGACAGATCGGGCGCAGCACTCAGGGGCTGGGATCCACCCAGACCTCCTCTCTCATAAGGGACTGCAATACGATGAAATTAGTGCCTCCTCGGTGAGCAAAAGCTGGAATCGTATCTGAACTGACAAGCACTCCGGAGGCCTCCCGAGAGCCGCATTTCTCTTGCCTCCACTTAGCAGCCTGCTGGGCCTCGGGCAACCCCAGAGCAAGGGGCAGGGGTGTGTGTGTGTGGTTTGGCTGCAAAACCAGCCCAACCACTGAAAAGGGGGACCAAATGCATGCCTACAGATTTTGCTGGGGGCAAGTTGCTATCTGGAGGCTCCCAGGAGGAAAAACTCTCCTGCCTACCATCCTGGGATGTTTATAGGCTGCACAAGAGGGTCCATCCCGCCATGGGTCAGTTCCAGGATTGCTCGGGGAGAGCCATTTCGGATTACCTGTAAGGTGGGGTGGAATTTGGAGGGGAACCGGGGTGGTTTCTACAGAGAGGAAGATCAAAACTTAGTCCTGGTGAACCTGGCTCCGGAGTAACCAGGAAACCTGGTTGATGCTCAAATGAAACAGGGTACTATTTGGCAATGCATTAATTTGAATGAATGTTTCGGAGAATTATTCTTTCCACTCTACCTAGCATTTCTGTTTTGCTTTTGAGGGTTCTGTGTGCTTCACAGCTTGTTGGGATCCTTGCTGTGACTCTGCAAGGTAGGTGAACATCATGGTTATGATTAAAAATACATATATGCTGCCTTTCAACAAAAAAGTTCTCACAAGTGGTTTACAGAGCAAAAAGGTAGGAGAAAATGGTCCCCTGTCCCACAAGGGCTCACAATGTATCATGTGCGTGCGAGCACACGCACGAGAGAGAGAGAGAGAGAGAGAGAGCAGCAACTGCTGGGATGAATAGGGACAGTTACTTTCCCTTTACGAAACATAAGAGAGTCGCTCCTTTATAAAGATGCTGCTAGCCCAGTTAATAGGGGTGAGATCCATATTGCAGCCGACCCTGAGGCCTCGTTGCCTAAGATCATCTATTGAGTGCATGACAATGGCAAAAATCAAACCAAAGCCTCCGAGTGATTCACAGCCCAGCTTCTCAGCCACCAGGTTACACCAGCCCACGAAAGCTCACGAGACCATCCAAACGAGATGAGATTCGAGGAGCGTGTCATTTGCAGCCTCCGGTGGTCCAGAAATCTTCTGTGTTCACCCAGCAGAAAATCTCCGGAGTCTCTTCTCTTCTCATGCCCATGCTTTTGTCAAGGGAAGAGCTTCCCAGTGTGATCAGATCCCCCCCAGGCTGAGCTGCATTAGTCCTGCTGGTTGCCGCTTTGCACGGTGTGAATTCTTAGCCACTTCGGCTGCAGAGAGCAGCTGGTCTCTACATGGAAAATGAGGCGTTAAAGAGGGAGGAACGGTGGGGGTGGGGGTGGGAGAGAAAGGGAGCACAGTGACACATCCCCAGGAGCCGGGTTGGAATCTGGCCCTTTCTATTCCCCAACATGCGGTCGAGGTGTCCAGACCTGTGGTCCACACAAGCCATCCTCCCAGAGATGGTTCAGTTCACAGTGTTGCACAAGTCTGCTGCCAGGCAGGCGGCTGGTTAGGAGACGTTTCCAAAAGAGGCTGGAGAGGGTGGGGCGGAGGGGAAGAAACAGAAAAGGGAATAAGTCCTGGGGCTGTCAAGGACAATCAGGGGCTGCAGGACACCGGGGAGTGAATGTTGCAGCGAAACAGACCGAACGTATTGTGCTTCAAGCAAGATTGCTGGCCATTCCCTGGGCTCAAGAGCCATCTTCCTAACCCACCCCCCACCCCCATTTTGCCAAACTGGAGGAGGCTTGGTGTCCTCGAGGTGCTTCAGGTCCCTCTGTTCAAGCTATTTTCATGCCGGGCTGCTTGATTTGGACCAAACAGCCAGAGATGGGAGTAGAGCGGGGGTTCTCAAGGCTGAGTTCCCAGACGTTGTGGGACTACATTATCCCATTATCCCCAGCCACAATGGCTTTTGGGAGTTGGAAGGAATCCAGCAGTGTCTGGGGACCCCTGATTGAGTCCCCTTGGAATGGGGGGGGGTATGCCAGTTATTTCTAAACCCCCTTCAGATGCTCTTCCCTGGTCCTGGGGTCTAGAGCCCGTTCTCCTCCTCCTCCTCCTTTGTGCTCTGGAGGCCAGACTCATCTGCACACACTTGTGCTGGGGACTGCAGACCCTGATAGCAGCAGCAGCAGCGCCTCACAGTGTCCCCCAGTGTCCCCGGTTGTGATGGTGCTTCCCTCCTGGGCACTTTCCAGCCTAGCTGCTCAACAGCAGCAAAATGCCTCCGTTCGGGCAAGTCGCCTTTGTAACGCAAACAGTAGGGCGAGCCGTCTCGTGGAAACCAACAACCCCCCAAAACAGCAACTTTTAAATGTCGGATATATGACGTCCTAGCTCTGTATTGCAGCAATTAAATTCGAGACAAGGCACTGGGAATCTGAACGGCACCCTGCATTTTTTTGTGAATGACCGTACCTGGGCTCATTTAAAAAATGAACCTAGGTGCAGAACCTGAAAATGCATGGTACAGATAGGAAGTGTACTGCTGTACCCGCATTCGACATAACATGTGCATAACTGTACATGCACACATGTTGTACAAGTAATGAACATAACGTGTGAACTGGGCTATAGTGAGGAATACACCTCTAGGTTTCTCAAACAACTAGTTTCCCTTTCCAAGTGCGCTCTCTCTCTCTCTCTCTCTCTGACCAAGCATTAGGGCTGCCAACTCTGACTGAAGTTATTCCTGGAGATTTATTTCCCCCAGGAGCATTTTCAGACAGCAGGCTTTACCGGGCTGAAAGGATTTACTGAGAGTTCAAAGTTGCCCCCCCAAACTGACACAAAAAGTGGATTTCTTTTACCCTGGATATAAATGGGGCTACACTCTTAACGTGCAATGAGGAACCTGAATGGTGTGTGAAGTGCACCCCAATAGCTCGCAGGGACTTCGGGGTAAATTTGGCCGATATATGAGCGCACACCTCCATTCCGGAGAAGATGCAAGACAAAAGCCCTGCGTGAAAAAGCTCCAGGAGATTGAGGCTGATACCTGGAAGCTCCAGGCTAGTCCGGCGGGGCTGGCAACCCTAATGAGCATGCCACATTTCTGAACACGGCTTGTTCTCTTCCAACAGGGATTCTGACGAACTCCAGCAAATTTCACAAGATCTGGACATGCCAATGATACAGGGAAGCAAGTCTGCACAAGCACGATCTACGACTGAGCCTTCATTTCTAATGCACGGGAAGGGGCTTGCATTGGACCGGGCCCCTGAGCCTGTTTCTCCCTGACATGCTCAGCCCTGGCTGGTACTTGCCGAAAGAGACCACCTTGGGCATGGCTCAGTGCTTCTTGCAAGTTGCAATCCGTATTGGGGACAGTGCATTGTCGGCCAAGGGCGAGGTGAGCCTTTCTGAGGCTGGCGACACATGTGCTGCTTTCAGAGCAATTTCCCCTTTCCTGTGACTCTGGTGACTCCAGCCCCAATCTTGCTTCGGTAGCCGAGGAACCAGACAAATGTAACAAAGGAGAGAGGGAGATTTCCTGTAGGGGTGTGTGTGTGTAATTGCTCGTCTGGTTGCTGCCTCCTGCAGAGGCTATGGCATGCATGGAGGAGGGAGGGAGGGAGGGAGGGAGGAGGGGGGGATAGAAATGGAAAATAAATCGGGATGGGGCAGAGGCACTCTTACTCCTGGACTTTGGGGCTGAAATCCAGGGCCTGCACACCCCCTGGGGGCCCCCACATCCTCTTTCGTCTGTTCTGGGTGGTGTGCTCATGGTGCCACGCCACGGGCCCGCACTGCGCCAGGTGGCCAAGGGCCATTGTGACCTGCCCCAGGGAGGAGTGGGGAAAGTGTTAAGTTGCAGGTCAAAATGTTTTTGCTAATGCATATTTGCATAAATATGCCTATTTTATATTCTTACATTCTTGGGAGTTCAGTTGCTGCTTGTGCCCTTAAAAAACCCACGAGTTAAAAATACTGTGCGTGTCACTGTGTGTGTGTGTGTGTGTGTGTGTGTGTGTGTGTGTGTGTGATGATGATGATGCTTAACTTGCGGTAGGCCACCAGCGAGGTGGGGTGTGTGTGTGTTTGACTTCGAAAGGCCTTTAGGTCCAGGCTCTAAAATGACCACGGTGCACCTCTGGGAGTGGGGGCAGAGGTTGTAGAAGAGAGAGTGGAAAGGGGAAGGGAATGGGGTGGGGGTGGAGTGGGGGACAAAAAGGGGAGTGGAAAAGGAGGGAGACTGGAGGAGGAGGAGGAGGCGAAAGGCCAGAACTGAGTGGCAGAGCAGACTGGGTTTGGCCTGCAGAGGGTCCCAGTCTCTGCATCTCCCAGCAGGTGATGGGAAAGACCTTCTTCCTGAAACTCTGCAGAACTGCTGCCAGTCAGATGTGACAGTCCTTTGCCAGACAGACCCATGATCTGAGATGGCGTAAGGCAATTCCATAAATTCAAAGGTTTAGCAGGCCAGTCGCTGTCTGGCATGCAAGAGTTCCCAGGATGAACGTGTAGCAGCTCTCGTTGGAAGGATCTGAGGCAGGAGAAGACCACCTCCCTCCATCTGAAACCCCAGAGAGTGGCTGCAAGTCAAAGCAGACTTGGGTCTGAGGCTGGCGACGAATATTGTGGGGCTGACAAACTGTTGGGACTACAACACCATCTGTTGGGGGAGGAGAGCTGGTCTTGTGGCAGCAAGCATGACTTGTCCCCTTTGCTAAGCAGGGTCTGCCCTGGTTTGCATTTGAATGGGAGACTAGAAGTATGAGCCCTGTAAGACATTCCCCTCAGGGGATGGGGCTGCTCTGGGAAGGGCAGAAGGTTCCCAGTTCCCTCCCTGGCAGCATCTCCAAGAGAAGGCTGGGAGGGAGATTCCTGCCTGCAACCTTGGAGAAGCCGCTGACAGTCTGTATAGACTATACTGAGCTAGATAGACCAAGGGTCTGACTCGGTAGAAGGCAGCTTTCTCTCTAAGTCCCTTCATGTCCAGTCACAATTGGCAGGGCATTATGGGAGTTGTATTCCAACAACATCTGGGGACCCAAGCTTGGGGAACCCTTGAGTAGACAATACCAATGGCCAGACTTGAGAGAAGGCAGTTCTGTATGAAAGGGGGAAGATGGGGAGGGGAGAGAGAACAGAGGAGGAAGACAAAAGAGAAAGAGAGAGACTGTCGTGTCTGGGCTAAGGCAGGAGGGGGGGTAACCTTCCTCCGCCAGACAGCAACACCTTTGTGGGTCTCCGTTTGCACATATGCAATCTCCAACTAGGAGTCCTATTCAAAACAGTGGAAACGTCTCAAAGCCCCAATTCCATTACCCTGCCCTCTCCTAAAGCTTTGGAGGCCAGGGAGCAAAATTGTCAAAATGCTTCCATCTTTCACAGCAGTGAGGCATGCAGAAATCCAACAGGCTATGCATTTACCCATTAATTTAATTCAATTTAATTTTTTATTTTATATACCGCTTGTCTTCAAAGGCTCTAGGCGTTTCACAAAAGTATACAATGATAAATATACAACCATAATTTGAGGAGGAAGAAGAATTCCATGCCACACTGCAGCATCTTCCTGCCAGGAAAGGCTGCATCTGTTGAATTTCTGGTGCACAGGCTGCCAGAAGGAACCAGCAGGCCACTGGGTCCAATGCTTTGTCCTCGAGGTCTGGACATCCCCGTGTCATCCCTCCACAGAACCACCCACATGATTCTGCCACAGGCCACAGAGAGAGAGCAAAAGTGCCACCCTACCTTGACTGAGGAGCTGTAGGTTGCGCACCTCTTCCCGCACCTGGAGTTGCAGCACCTGCTGAAGGACCTCCTGCCGCTGAGACTCCTGAGTAATCCCCATGCGCTGCAGCTTCTCTGCATTCAGCCGCAACAGGGCCCGACCTGCCAGGCAGCAAGCAAAGCAGCAAGCAAAGCAGATGTCAAGAAACAGGGTTCTAGGGCCTTCTCCGTGGCTGCCCCGAGGCTTTGGAACACACTTCCTGCTGGAATAAGAGCCTCCCCATCTCTTACAACTTTTAAAAGGGCAGTCAAGATGCATTTGTTCAACTTCACCCAGGCTTTTAATCAGATACTGTTTTAATTGCACACGCTAGCTTTCTATGTGCAAGGACGCTTTTGGTATATGTGGGGACACTCCATCGTGTGAGCATAGAAAATTTTCGGCAAATTTTGACCTTTTCCCCGATGACCAGGAACCTAACTCCCATGATCCCATAGCTCCCAATCAGTGTTCCCTCTAACAGGGTTTCCCAGATGTTGTTGACTATAACTCCCAGAATCCCCAGCTGCAATGGCTTTCGCTTGGGGATTGTGGGAGTTGTAGTCAACATCTGGAAATCCCTGTTAGAGGGAACACTGTCCCCAATGCCTCAATATTTGCGGTTTCTGTATCCTCAGTTGCAGCTGGGAACGGAACCCTTCCGTATATCACGGTCCTCCTGTAATGGTTTAATTTCACAGCGAGTTCTTGGCTGAGATGTGATCTGGGGACCCAGAGGCGTCTCGGCTTATTGCTCATGCCCACAGCCAATGCACTCATCCAGCCTGCCTTCCTGCCTTCCGAGAAGTCTTTTAACCCGTGTCTGCTTTGTAAGTTCTGTCTGGCAACAGTGATCAAAAACCAACCTCCACCCATTTCCCGAAAGCTGCAACAGGCTGGGTCATTGAGACTTCCCTGTGCTTAATCGAGAGTCACCCTGCAAATCCATCACAGGGAGCGGGGATCACAGGACCTTCTCCATCATCCCTTGACATCATCACTGCAAAGAAGGCTGTCCCGCTGATTTCAGCCCACAAAACAGTATGGGCGTGCCCTGAGCCTCCGTATCAGGCACTTGGCGAGATACTTGTTTCCCGAGGGCAGGGGTTTTCTGCTTCTCCAGTCCTCCAGTCGTGCATCAAGACCTATTTTGTTTCTCTGCGCACGGGCAGAATGCTGGGAAATCCATGTGCCCCTCCTGGAATGCATCCCCCTCCGCCTCCTCTTCTCTGCCCATGCAGGGGCTATTAGAAGAGAGATTTTATAACCTGCTCTGTCCCCATCTCCTGGGGGTACAATCACAAATGTTTTCCCTTTATTTCCAACACAAGGGACTGAGCGAGCTGTTCCATTAGTGTTTCTGCCGTCCCTCCAGGGCACGCTAGGCCGTGGATTAAAGCCTTCGTCACTCCAGCAAAAACCTTCTTTGCCTTTCTCATCTCCTTCTGCATTTCTGCCTCCCAAATTTGGACAGAGACACGTTACCCTCCGTTGAGCAAAGATAGGTGTGTGGGGGTGTAGGGGGGGGGGGCCGGGGCGAGGAGCATGGCAAGCTCCCGATCCATCCATTGTGTCTCTTCTCCCTGCCCTTTCCTGCCCCAGACAGACAGACACACCTGGCAGTGCCTCGAAAATGGTGATTATCGGCGCCTTCCTCCTGCGCCAGTCAGGAGTGCATCTGGGAGACTTGTGAAATATTAATTCAGCAACTTCTCTCCTTGTCTGCCCTGTTATGTTCTTCGGCAACAATCCCTTTGTTCTTCAGATCAAGCCAGCCTGGATGTACTATTTTAAGACAGGCTAGCAACCCGAGGAGGATGCAAGGCTGAAAGCTTGTACCAGGTACTTGTCAAGGCACAAGTACCTCTGCTTGGCAAGAGATAGCAAGCATGAATTGTCCCCTTTGCTAAACAGGGTCTTCCCTGGCTTGCATTTGAGTGGAAGATGACATATGAGCACTGTAAGATATTCCCCTTAGGGGAGGGGGCCGCTCCGGGAAGAGCACCTGCATGCTGGCATGCAGGAGGTTCCAAATTCCCTTCCTGACATCTTCCTGACATAGGAGTGAGAGAGACTCCTGCCTGTAACCTTGGAGAAGCTGCTGCCAGCCTGGGTAGACAACAGTGAGTGAGATGGACCTGTGGTCAGACTCAGTAGAAGGCAGCTTCCTATGTCCTTATATGTTCTGCTTCTCTCCTGGATAAATAAGTCAAGGGCATGTAGAGGCAAGGCAGCCTGCCAGGTTGCATGATGGAGGGTCCACCTTGGCCCTGGAGAGTAGGAGTGAGGCAGGAGAGGACAGGATAGCCTGTCATCCAACCTGTACCACTGATGGCCCAAGTGTGGCAGGCTTGAATTCAGCCATTCCCCCGTCCGTAATGTCAAGAGGGTGATGGGTGTCCTGCTTCACAGGGCTGTTGTAAGGACTGCAGACACAACATGTGCAAAGGGCTTCAAATACTTGTATATTTTTACTCAACCCAGTTTGCCTCTGTCCAAGTGCATGCAAGACTTTGAATGCCCTGGGCCAAACCTTCCCAGAGAACCTGTGGGCCAGCCTAGATCTGGTGAGGGCAGCCGAGTTTCGTGGCTATGTGTCTCCCCCATACCCATATAATGCAGGGGGTGTCTCATCGTAATGTCAAAAGGGCATGTAGGTGTGGATGGCCACCATCCTAGTTGGTGGCCATCCACACATCCTGTGGTAGAGAACTCCATAGATTAATTGTGTGCAGTGTGAAGCAGTACCTCCTTTCGTCAGTCCTAAATTTTCTGGCAGTCAGTTTCATGGGATGGCCTCTGGTTCTAGTGTTGTGAGAGGGGGAATCTATTTTGTTGTGGGGCATAGACAAGTGGCCCTGGGTATATCTTGCTGTAAGACCTAGCCCCACCCTCCACTTTCAACATGAATGGAGCAGGCACATGGATAAGGAAATAGGGCTGGCCACTAACATCCCCCCAACGAGTACTCCTTGGCCCTTTAGTACTGAAAGAATGAAGAGCACCAATCACCAGGGAGCAGATACGGGATAATCCTGAAGTCCCTGAGCAGGGACCAAAAGAAACTCTGGAAAGAGCGGGATGCAACCCCATTTGCACCCATATCCCACTTTAGAAATGGAGGGTTTGGGGGAGATTCCATCCCAACCTGTTCCATTTGGCCAGTGTCAATCATTCCCGCCCTAGGAGCATGAGACGAGGTGAGGTGGTCTCCTCAAGTAGGAGATTCCTGGGGCACCAGCCTGGCGGCAAAATGCACCCCGAGCACCATATGAGTAGCTCTCTGGGACGGATCTGACCCTTGCAAGGAGCACAAGGAAAGAAGAGGAAGCTGCCGACACTCTCCCCTCCTCCTCACTCTCAAAGCTTGCAAGGGTTGGTTTTGAAAGGTTGTTTGCCCCCAGCAGGGGCATGAGACAAGGCAGGATTTGGTGTCTCACCACAGGCACAATACCTTGGGCCACCCCCTGGGAGCAACGTTCCTGATCCTCAGTAAAACTGCATCACTGTAGGCCCATGCATACATTATGTTCAACACGCGTACAATGAGTGTACAGTGTACACAGGTACAATCATTCACACATTATGCTGAACGTAGGTACAGAAGTACCCTTCCTCTCTGTACCATGCATTTGAAGGGCCTGTATCCAGGTTCACTTTTAAAATGAACCCAGGAACAGTCATTCACACAAACACACACACACACACACAGGAGTGTAGAGACATCTGTACACTTGTACAGCAAAATGTCTGAATCGGACTTGTGTCTCAGCAGCAACATCTTTCCTCTCTGCAACATCACCTCCTTTTGGAGAGCCCACTTGAACGATACCTGTGATGGCGTGATGCGAAAAGGCCTCCACGTAGATGAGATAATTGTGTGGACAGTGTTTCTTGAGCCACTTGCACACATCCTGCTGCGTCCACAGCACCACCGGCTTGGTAAGGCTGCCTAGTGTCGGGCTGGTGTGGTAGATGCCGTAGTGGTTGTAGGACTGGCCCTAGAGGGGTTGGGAAGTGGGGAAGAGAAGGGAAGCATTAGTGGTTCTGAATCAATGGGTCTGCTGATTTGCAGCGTCCAGAACCAGTTCTCATGAAGGAACTTGTGTTTGTGCACAAAATAATTCCTGAAATATACAACACTTCGTGGAACGAACGCATGGCGAGTCACAGCCAGAGTTCCTGTTGAAGCATGCACAAGATGCAGCTGAACAGGCTAAAGCAGGGGTTCCCCAACCTGAGTCCCCAGATGTTGTTGGACTACAACTCCCATGAAGGGAGAAGCTTGAGAACACCTGGGCTAAAGGAATCTAAAAGGACAACTTCCGATTGCCTTCACAGGATCTGCTTATGGGCTTTTGAGATGTATTTGTCTGACCACTGTGGGAAGCAGGTACTGGGCTACGTGGACCTTGGGCCTGACCCAGTAGGCTTCCTCTTCCGTGGGTTTTTCTCCTCTCCCCGCTTTACTCACCTGCCTCCCCCAGCATACCCCCAGCCAGGAAAAGCTGAACACTTCCCATTGGTACCCTGTCCAGGAAGGAGAGCTGGTCTTGTGGTAGCAAGCATGAACGGCCCCCTTTGCAAATTAGGGCCCGCCCTGGTTTGCATTTGAATGGGAGACTACATGTGTGAGTGCTATAAGGAGTACAGGCTAAATACGTGAACGCCGAGGGGATGGGGCCACTCTGGGAAGAGCAGCTGCATTCTTGCATACAGAAGGTTCCAAGTTCCCTTCTTGGCATCTCCAAGGCAGGGCTGAGACAGACTCCTGCCCGAGACCTTGGAGGAGCCGCTGCCAGTCTGGGTAGACATTATTGAGCTAGATGGACCAAGGGTCTGACTCCGTAGAAGGCTGCTTCCTATGTTTCTAAGGACCCCTCTGTAGCCTGAGAACTGCACCAGTGAATTGTAAGTGGCCAGCTTTGGCCCACGGGTGGCCAGCTGCCTACCGCCAGCACTGAAGGCCCATCCGCTCATGACCAACCCGTACTGGCAAGTACCTGCCTTGATAGCTGGCACTCTTTCCCCTTCAGCCCTCTCAAGAGCCCTCCGGCCTCCTGATTTCCCTCCAGCTCATTATTATACAATCGGTGCTGCACCACTGCTCTGGCTGAGCTGTCACCTGGCATATCCTTCCGCCTCATGACAAAGTGGAGGTGACGTCGCTGGGAATCGTTCTGTAAAGTTGTCACAGTCGTCCGTGGCTTTGCTACTTAAGAATCCAATTACCAGGAACGCTGAAGGCTCCAGTGCACCAGCCAGCAAGCTCCTTCATCATCTCCTTCCCTCCCTCTCTCCTCGACTCGTTCCCACTCAAAGGCTTTTCTCCTTCTCCCAGTGCTTCATGAAGGGGGTCCATCGGTTTCAGAAAGAGTGTCCTCTCCCCACTTTGATTCTACGGCACAATAGATTGCCCACTACTACAGGATGCCACATGGTACAGAATCACATCCCAAGGACCTGTCCTTTTCAAAGATGAGGTGTGCATTCTCATGCACAACTTGGTTTTTGGATTAAAGTCAGGCAGAGGCATTTGTTCGCTAGGCACCTATCTGCAACTATCTGCACCTACCTGCCTGTGGGACACTGTGGTCTGGACTGCACCTAGGGGTGTGCACCAACTGTTTGTCCCAAACTAGTTCACCTTGAACCAGCGCCAGTTCAACGGTTCGATCGTGGACCAGACTGGGGCCAGGGGTATTGGTTTGGGATGGTAAGGGGCTTTCCCGAGTGATGGTGGCAAGTGGTGGAAAACGCTGCTCCCCCTGACGGCTCACTGCCGCTTGCTCTCGGCATGGCAAGCAAGCTCCCCACTTCTTTACTGAGCCAGCAGCAGCTCAGTTCTGGCCTCCATGCGTGCACAGTATATCCCCCGAGTATATCCCCCAAATCGGTTCAACCTGGTTCAGTGGTCGAATCGGACCCAGTTCAACGAGACACGGAACTGAACTGGCCAAACCAGTTCCATGCACATCCCTAAGTGCATCATGGTAAGAGCTATATAAGGCACCTATTTTGCATGCAGAAGGTCCCGATCCCTGGCAGCATCTCCAGGGAGAAGCAGCAAAGACCCACCTGGGACCCTGAAGAGCCACTGCTGGTCCATAAGAGACAATGCTGAGCTAGATGGACCAACCATCTGACTTAGTATAAGGCAGCTTCATCCCTTCACAGAGTGTGGGTGCTTCTGAGACCCTGGTGAGCTACAGCTCAACCTGGCAGTCAGCCCTAGATGCCTTGTTCTCTGCACCCCCTTGTCAGAAGAGGGAGCTGTCAGTCAGCGTCCTGCTATGTTAGGTCCCACCGACACAAACAGCCAGTGAGCCGCTTAGAGCTCAGTAGTTGGGTGACACAGCAGGGCTGTCAGAGATGCACCTGGCACTATGAAGAGTCAGGCTCTGGTGTGTCTCCTTGCTCTGGGCAATTTGCTGCACCACTCAATACCCTCATACCTGGCCAACCAATGACCAGACCTGACAACCTCCTCCTTTTCCATCTCTAAGACAAATCTTGTCCTCTCGTGGCTTGCGTTTTCTTCCCTTTGTACTGGTCAGCTGCACCTTAACTGAGGCCCTTTGTTAGCAACTGAGCAGTCCAAGAAACTGAGCTTGCTACCTCAATGCAAAATGGGTCTCAACATAGCTCAGCTACAGATAAAATCCCCATGTCCCAAGCTGGGAATCCTGAACAGTCAAAACCAGCCCGACCCCCTCTGTCCAGAGAGGCCCCTCTGGCTGAGTCCAGACCTACACTTTGGGCAGTTCTGCGTCAACCTCATGTAAATCCGACACTAGTCTCAGTTCCACACCAGGCCCAAACAATCCAGATTACAGATTATTAGAGCAACTTTTTATATGTTTAAATTGCTGGGCTTATTTGGTGCTGGTAAAGCAATATGCTTGTATTCTCAAGGAGCGTCATCAGGGTGCTTTCCAGCCTAGCTGCTCAACAGCAGCAAAATGCCTCCATTCAGGCATGTTGCATTCAAAACATAAACAGCAGGGGAAGCAGTCTTGTGGAAACTAACCACCCGAAAAAAACAGCAACTTCCTTACGCTGGATATACGGCATCCTAGCTCACACCCATCCTGAAAGAGCTGCACTGGCTGCCAGTTCATTTCTGGGTCCAATTCAAGGTGCTGTTTTTGACCTTTAAAGCCCTTAACAGTTTGGGCCCGGGGTATCTGAGGGACCGTCTGCTCCCAAGGGTTGCGGACCGCCTGACAAGGTCATCTGAGGGGGCTCTGCTCTGGGTGTCTACAATGAAGGAGGCTCGTCTGTTGTGCACTCGGGACAGGGCCTTCTCTGTTGCTGCCCCCAGACTCTGGAATGCTCTCCCAGTGGCCATTCGCTCCTCGGACTCCATCACAGTTTTTAGAAAGCTTCTTAAATCTTGGCTTTTTACCCAGGCTTTTACATGACTGTTTCTACTGCTGCTTCTATGTGTTTTTACTCATTTATAGTTTTTATGCTTCCTTTTTATAGTTTTTAAATTAGATTTGTTTTATATTTTAACTTAATATTTTAATTGTCATTTTAATTGTATGTTTTTAACTTTTGTAAACCGCCCTGGGGTTGTTTTTAATGAAAGGCGGTATATAAATTCAACTATATATATATATATATATGTATATGTATATGTATATGTATATGTATATGTATATGTATATGTATGTGATTAAATTCGAAACAAGGCATTGGGAATGTGAACGGCACCCTGCTGTCTGTGTAGGGACTGTGGTGTCACGACACAGGAAGTATGGAAGCACACTTCCGAGATATGACGTGATCCCGTTGCAGGCTCTAATCTGGAAAGCACCCTGGCTACCTAATGCTTTTGTCTGGCTAGCCCCACATTTCCATTGTTTGACATATGCCCTCCGCTTAGGTTTTGTTCTTTGGTTACAATGGTTTTTGATAAGATGCTTAAATGTTTTGTCGTGAACTGCCTTCAGGATTCTTTTTCATGGAAAGGCAAGGACAGGATAGATATGTTTTTAATACATTAACTAGTATAAATATTAGAGAGTCGTCCCCCCGCCCCCTTTGTAAATAATGTATTGCAAGCATTTAGGGCAGGATAGGGTTTGAAAGGTGGGGGGGAATTAAACAAACAAACAACTGGCCTTGAATTGGTAGCAAATCTCAGTGTGAGTTATTTCTCCCTGTTTTGCATTTTGGGCTTTTGAGACACAGGATTTAAGCTATGCCTGCAGATACTCCCTTGTATGCCCCACCCCACCCCACCGGCTCCATTCTCATCAGCAGTGTAGACTCCCAGTGATCAGAGAGCCCAGGCTGGTCTAATCTTCTTGGCAGCCGAGAGAAACAGCAGCTTGTTAATAAGAGACGATGTTTCGGATGCATTAAACATTGCCGTCCTGATTATCTGGAACTCCTGAAAATGAAGGGCTATTAGTGCTGGCTTCAGTATGATGCCAGCAGCTGTACCGTGGCCAGGATGGAAAGGGAGCACCAGACAGAGCCTCACTGCAAATCAGCACCTCCCCGTATGGCTGACCCTCTTTTTGAGTTCTCAGCTGCTGTTCAGAGACAATTAGGAGACCATTCCCACCAATTCACCTACTGAATTCACAGTACAATATGAATCTTCAACTGGGATCCACTTCTAATTCCAGAATGCAACATGGGACCCAGGCTTAACTGTGGACTCTGCATCCGTTCATTTTACTTCTCTTTGTCCATTTCGCTCTCTTGCCTACCTGTCTGTCCTGCATATGAAAGTACGAAGGTCCAAATCAGAGGTCGGCTCCAACATGCATGCAACAGTCTCCCGATTTTTGGTCAGGAAAAGCAGCTGGGGGAGCCAGTGGATTTGAGTGGAGAAACCGTAGGTAGAAAGGGGATGCTTAAACCCTTCCCTGTGGGGCATGTCCCTGCATATAACCCTCCCCTTAGCAGCTGGGGATAGGGAGGGAGAAAGATTGAGAGAGAGAGAGAGAGAGAGATGATGCAGCAAACTGGACCAATGGCTTACTTTTGAAAGAACTATCACAAGCCAACTGCAAGGAAAACGGAGGAGTCCGTGCAGCAGAAGTCTTGGAGTTGGATGCTGCCTTCGTTAGTCTTTCATTTAAAAGGTATCTTCCAATGGCACCTTCGCATCCTCCTTCTGCCAAAAACCCCTTCCAATTAGGTCAGGGATTCCCCGCCCCCCTGCATGGTAGATTGCTAGCGCACCTCATAAGCAAGGGCGAGTGGTGCCAGGTGGCGGAACGCAGCCACCACCGGAGAGCCCTAATGGAGTGCCAGGGAACAGAGCTCGTTCCAGCAATTACCTCTGCCTTGGTGAACACGAAGTGCCCCGTCAAACCTGGGTCCATTTATTTGGCTCACAGGTGAAGAAATGCCTGGACGTTTAAATGTTCCTTTATCATGGAGGGTGAGGAGTTCTGGGAGGGGCTGGAGTTTAAAACTGCCTCCTCGACAAGCTATGAAGGCTTAGAAGACCTTCTCCCAATTCCCCCTTAAAATAATAATAATTTTTTTAATTGGTTTTCTAAATACAGAAATACAAAAGTAAGGAAAAAGAGAACTGGAATAACATAAAATCAAAAGGACAGAATGCATCTCTGAACTTACGATATCCACAGATAAAGAGAGTTTTACAAACTTGTTATCCACGAATGAAATACAGTTTTACAATCTTATTATACACAAATAGATCAGAATTATCTGATCCGACCAAACATCCTTTCTAAGTAAAGTCCAGAGCAAAAATAAAAAGGTATAGAAAAGAGAAATTAGCAAAAGAACTATTAATTGTGACAATCAAATTTAGCCTGAGTCTCACTGGCTTATGTATCATTTGGGTGAGAATTGGAATTGGTAAGGACTGATAGGGGAATATAGGAAGCTGCCATATACTGAGTCAGACCATTGGTCTATCTAGCTCAGTATTGTCTACCCAGACTGGCAGCAGCTTCTCCAAGGTTGCAGAGGCAGGAGTCTCTCTCAGCCCAGTCTTGGAGATGCTGCCAGGGAGGGAACTTGGAACCTTCTGCTCTTCCCAGAGCGGCTCCATCCCCAGAGGGGAATCGCTTACAGTGCTCGCACATCAGTCTCCTATTCATATGCAACCAGGTCAGACCCTGCTTAGCTAAGGGGACAAGTCATGCTTGCTAGACTTGTCACAAGACCAGCTCTCCTCTTGTTAGTTAGTGTGGGCAGTGGAGGAGAGGAGGAAAAAGCACTCTGCACACATGGTTAAACTGCAGAGTCCAGGACCTCCCTGGTTTTAATGTTGCATTCAAAGAGACTTGCTCCCAGGTAAGTATGCATAGGGATACATTCTGATAATTAGCAGAACTTATGTGGTGGCGTAGCGGGGAAGCAGCTTGCCTAGGGAGCAAGAGGCTGTGAGTTAGAATCCTGGCTGGTGTGCTTCCCAGACTGTGCCTAGTAAATATATCTGTGCAGTCACCTATATCGGACAGCAGCGATATAGGCAGGTGCTGGAGGTGGATGCTCACTTCAGTGACAACGGCAAAGGCATCATCTCATACTGCGCCGCGCGGGAGGAAGGCAATGGTAAACCCCTCCTGTATTCTACCACAAAAACCTCATGGCTCTGTGGTCGCCAGGAGTCGACGCCGACTCGACGGCACAATCTTTCCATTCCAATGATACAGAAGCAGCTCCAGGACTTATAAAATGAAGGACTTCTTCACACAGTGCATATAAAGTATTCAGTTTGCCGACCAAAGGGGAGGTGATGGGCAGTAGATAGCTTTTTTTTTAAAAGGTCTGATCGACAGAGGATGGGTTTATCACGGCTATGCCTCATGACTGCTAAATTGAGCCTCTATATACAGAGGCAGTATACCTGTGAATATCAGGTGCAGAGGACAAAGAACAGGGGTCGGCAATGGCCTTCCTGTATTCCTTTTCAGCACTGAAAGAAAGCTGAAGCAGATGGACATTTAGTCTTATCTGGCAGGGCTCTTCTTAGGATAATTACTTTTATTTATTTTATACCCCACCCTTTCTCAATAAGTTCCGAGAAGCGTGCACGGGTTCCTCGTACTCCTGCTTTATCCTCACAACAACCCTGTGAGGTAGGCTAGGCTGAGAGATAGCAGTTGGCTCAAGGTCACTCAGTAGGCTCATTAATTGGATAGGACAAGCATCCTACCCAAGTCTGGGAGCTGTGCAAGTTCCACAGGTTGGGAACCCCTGAGGTAGGAGGAAAAGCCCCCCTACCCAGGGGGAGCCTCACCTTGCTTTTACTTGTGCACGGTCACAAAGTGGGGACGCACACGGATCCTGATCTTAGGTAAGACACCTGTCCTACCCTACCGCTGCTCACGAGAGCCAGCTTTGTGAGCTTCACAGCTCAGCAAGGATTTGAACCCAGGTGTCCCCATTTCTAGTCTGGGGCTCCCATGTGGTCAAGGCCAGAGAGAGGGCAAGAGAGGGTGGAGGATCTTAGCAGCAGTCGACGACCTAAGAGTGCTACTGGATTAAATGGAGGGGGATGACCCCTTGGATACTTGAACCAGCAGACCCAGAGGACGAAGGAGGACACCTCCCAAAGGTCAATGGTGCTTAAAGGGCATTAGAGTGGAGCCAATTTCCCTGTGTGTGAACACTGGCTAATTAAGCATGCCTAATCAAGGAGCAGCAGCAATCAGAGTGACAGGAACTTCAAGGCCCGCAATGACTCAATTGCTTAACGGCTTGTCCCTAGGAGGTGGCAAGTGATAATGGGAGTCAGTTTGGAGCCTAAGTCTTTCCTAAGGATAATTAAAAGGTCCTGGATCAAGGCAGGAGAGCTGCTCTTGAGAGAGCAAGCATGAATTTGCTAAGCAGGGTCTGCCTTGGTTTGCATTTGGACGGGATACTCCATGTGAGCACTGCAGGATATTCCCAAGAGGGGATGGGGCTGTAGCTCAGTGGAAGAGTATCTACTACTGCAACTACCAACATTTATATTCTGCTCTTCAACAAGAGCTCCCAAAGCGGTTGATACAGATGGGACACAAGGGCAGAGGACTTGTGCATTGGGGCCAGACTTGGAATGCACCCAACCAGTCCGTTCTGTGAGGAGGCCATTAGACCCAGTCTGCATTTCCCCTGGTCTCTCAGACTGCAATGAAGTTTTTTCCTGATTTGGGTGCGGGGAGCCTGGCACATGAGGAACAAGCACTTGCGGGGCTGAAAAACATGAATCAATGAAGCTGCCTTAACCTGCTGCTTCACCTAGCTCAGGATTGTCTATACCAGGCCTGCTCAGCTTAGGCCCCCCAGCTGTTTTTGGACTACAGCTCCCATAATCCCCAGTCACAGTGGACAATAGCCATGAATTATGGGAGTTGTAGGCCAACATCTGCAGGAGGGCCGAAGTTGAGCAGCCTTGGTCTATACTGACAGGCAGCAGATTCCAGGCTTTCCTACAAGGGTCTTTCCCAGCACTACAGAGAGGAGAGGAGAGGAGAGGAGAGGAGAGGAGAGCTGGTCTTGTGGTGGCAAGCATGACTTGTCCTCTTAGCTAAGCAGGGGCCACCCTGGTTGCATATGAACGGGAGAGTAGAAGTGTGAGCACTGGAAGATCTTCCCCTCAGGGGGTGGAGCCACTCTGGGACAAGCATATAGGTTCCCAGTTCCCTCCCTGGCAGCATCTCCCAGATAGGGCTGAGACGAGAGAGATTCCTGCCTGCAACCTTGGAGAAGCCGCTGCCAGTCTGTGAAGACAATACTGAGCTAGAGAGACCAAGGGCCTGACTCAGTATATGGCAGCTTCCCATGTTCCTACCTGAAGGCACCAGTGTTTGAAACCTGGGGTCTTCCGCATGCAAAGCAGGTGTGCTTCCACTGAGCAAAAGGCCTTCTCCAATGCTGCCTTGAGACTAGGGCCATCTACCTCAAGGGTGGGGCGAACATTTGGACATCCCAACCACATGAGCACCCCTCCGCAAACTGCAGTAAGCAGAATTAAGGCTGTTGAGAGTTCACCTCGGACAGATCCCTGCCTTGATTTGCAATCTCTCTCCCCCCCCCCCCGCCCTGCCTTTTGATGCTTGCTGAAGAAAGATAGTGAAGCAGGCATTGGCGAGGCTCCAGCAAAATACCTCCAGTTCAGCTCCATCTTCCCTTATGGGAAAAGATGCTCAGTGTAGATGATGGGAAAAGATGCTTTCCTGATGGGAAAAGATGCTCAGCCTCCTCCTCCTCCTGCAGGAGGAGAGGCTCAATGGATTCTATCCTGATTTCACAGGAGCCCTTCACCTGCTCTTACCCCAAGGTGGATTTTCTTCCTTGGAGAAAGGGAAGAGGCAAGGAGAATTGGCACTGAATTCCTTTTAGCCACGTAATGTTGCAATGGTGAAGCAACTTGCCTAGGGAGCAAGAGGTTGCCAGTTCTAATCCCCACTGGTATGTTCCCCAGACTATGGGAAACACCTATATAGGGCAGCAGCGATTTCAGAAGATGCTGAAAGGCATCGTCTCATACTATGCGGGAGATGGCAATGGCAAACCCCTCCTGCATTCTACCAAAGACAACCACAGGGCTCTGTGAGTGCCAGGAGTCAACACCAACTCGATGGCACAACTTTACTTTTACCTGTTCTCCTTGAATGCTGAAGTCAAAAGACTGCAGAGAATCCCCTCAAGAGTTTCCAAGCGTCCAACAATAACACTCAAGAGGCACAACTGATTTTGGGGATGAGAACAACACTGTCCAATCATCCCTAAGCAGCCTGTGTGTTTGCTTCTGCTTCCCTGCATTTGTGCACCTCCATAAACAAGAGGATTATTTCCATAACCCTTGGGGACTTTCACCTCCAGAAAAAAACCCTTACCTTCTAAAGTCTCTCCTGAATTTTCTACTGATCAGGTAAGAGAAAAACACAGAACAATACGCCGTTACCCATTATGTTTATTTAGATTCCTAAGCTATACCCATCCCTAGAGATGGCAGCAGTTTTATTTTATTTTTTATTTTTCTTTTATTGAATTTTATTTAACCATTATTAAAACACACACAACATAAAGTTAACCAATACAAAACAGAAAAACAACATCTCACTATCTTCCTTTTAAATCAACTCAGATTACATCTTATACAAAACTTAATTCACAACAGTATAACTTCCCATCTGATGATATATAATATTTATACCCCAATTAAAAAAAAATTAAGACCTTATTAGAATAAAAAACCAAACTTGGGGGTGTGGTAACAAACCATGTACCAGACTGTACTGTACAAATGGTTGCCATGTTAAATTAAAACTGTCAGACTTATTCTTTATATGTGAGGTTATCTTAGACATTGATGCATATTCCCATAATTTAACTTGCCATTCCTCTAAAGAAGGAATTAAGCGTGTTTTCCAATGTTATCATATACAGCATCAAGTCAGAATATTTTACTGTATATAGGGTTTAGTAATACTTAACATAGAGATAACTGGCTAAAAAAAGGGAAGTCAATGTTTAGGATTTGCTGCATCCTATGATGCATCTTTTATTTATTTATTTTTATTTATTTATTCAATTTCTACACTGCCCTTCCAAAAATGGCTCAGGGCTTTCCCCAGAATTGTCTCGCTTTACTGGAGATGGCAGCCGTTTTAAAGTCCCTCCAGCCATAAAATGCCAACTTAAACATGAAGGCTTTTTGCAGCACTCCTGGAAAATGCGAAGGTTTGGCTTTTGACGAGTCTCTAGGGAACGGAGAGCAGCAACCAAAAATACCTCCGCATACGGACAGGCCAGACCCAAAAGCATTCTTTGAGTGATCTCAGAGGTCACTCAGGGGTGGACCAAGACAGTTCGCTGCCTGAGGCAAGAGCAATACGAAGCCCCTTCATCTGCAAGTGGGTGCTCAGCACTCTCCGGCCATGCTGATGAGGCAGTGGCGGCGGCACACAAGCCCTCTCAGACTAGGCCACTGAAGCAGGCAGTGGTGGCAGGGATGTTCCTAGCTGGGGCAGAGGGGAAAGGAAAGAGGTGTGTCCCAGCGGGGTGAGGACCGGCGCTAACAGGGGGCACAGAATGGCACCAGTGGTGGTCATGGAGGGCTGGCATTCATCTCCCCTGACCACCCCACCCCCTGGCTTGATGCTACTGCCTCACTCTGCCTCATGGTAGGGCCGCTCCTGAGATCACTATAGAAACAAATAGAGAAGGCTTCATCTGTGGTGCACAGAGCTAAGACAGTATTCTGGGGGACACTGGGGATACCTCAGGAGAGGAGTTCTCATACTTGGGCTCCCAGGTATGGTTGAGCTCCCAGATGTTGTTCCACCATTTTGGATGGGGATGATAGTTGCTGTAGCCCAGCTCTCTATTATTTATTATTTCTTGTTTACACAGTCAGACAGGTGTTATTGACTGGTTTGTTTTATCCAGACATCGAGTCCTTCCCAAGGACCTGGGATGCCAGAATTTTATTGTCAATTGTTATAGATATTGTCGCAGAATATAGGCTGTTCCCAGTAAAGCTGCTTTTTGTAATTGGCTGATGGTGATTTCTGTGGCCTCTATGGTGCTGAGGTGCTCTTCAAGGTCTTTTGGGACTGCACCCAGGGCGCCAATTACCACTGGGATTATTTGGGTCTTTTTCTGCCACAGCCTTTCAATTTCAATTTCAATTTCAATTTGTATTTGGTGATTTTTTCTATTTCTTTTTCTTCCTATTCTGCTATCCCCTGGTATTGCTATGTCGATTATTTTCACTTGTTTTTCTTTCTTCTCGACTACAGTGATATCTGGTGTATTGTGTGGCAGATGTTTGTCTGTTTGTAGTCGGAAGTCCAATCATATTTTTGCATCTTCATTTTCTTCAACTTTTTCAATTTTATGGTCCCACCAATTTTTGGCTACAGGTAGCTTGTATTTTTTGCAGATGTTCCAGTGTATCATCCCTGCTACTTTGTCATGCCTTTGTTTGTAGTCAGTCTGTGCGATCTTTTTACAACAGCTGATTAGGTGGTCCACTGTTTCATCTGCTTCTTTACAAAGGTGGCACTTGCTGTTTGTGGTGGATTTTTTGACTTTTGCAATTATTGCATTTGTTCTTAGTGCCTGTTCATGTGCAGCCAGTATTAAACCCTCTGTTTCTTTCTTCAAGCTGCCATTCTTAAACCATTGCCAGGTCTTGGTGATGTCTGATTTTCCACTTATATTGTGCAAATATTGACCATGCAGTGGCTTATTTTTCCATTTTTCTGCTCGGTTCTTGACTTGTTCTTTCTTGTAGGCCTGCTTTGTTTCATTGGTGTTGAATAGTTTCACATTATTGACCATGATTTCTATATCGCCCTTCCAAAAATGGCTCAGGGCGGTTTAAACAGAGAGATAATAAATAAATAAGATGGCTCCCTGTCCCCAAAGGGCTCACATTCTAAAAAAACCCCCACAAGATAGACACCAGCAACAGCCACTGGAGGTCCTGTCCTGGGGGTGGATAGGGCCAGTTGCTCTCCCCCTGCTAAACAAAGAGAATCACCACGGTAAAAGGTGCCTCTTTGCCCAGTTAGCAGGGCTCTAGTCAATGAACTTTGCCACTTAGGAGAAGTTGGCAGTAATCCATCTAGTGACCATCACCTTACTCCCCAATATGGCCAACCAATGGTCTCTGGGCGGCTCCCAGGCATGGTTTAAAGGCAATAGTTCTCGCCCACTGCTCATCCCTGGGAACTGCTGTTCAGAGGTACCCTGCTTATTATCACAGAGGCTCCACTTATGGATCATGACTCTTGACCAGTCTATCCCCATCCATGTCTAGTTCATTTTGAAAGCCATCTTAGCCCATGGCCATCACCACATCTCGTTGTGGCACATGCTGTGAACTAATTCCATGTTGTATGAAATAACATGGAGAGCTGGTCTTAGGAACATAACACAGGAAGCTGCCATGTACTGAGTCAGACCCTTGGTCCATCTAGCTCAGTATTGTCTTCGCAGACTGGCAGTGGCTTCTCCAAAGTTGCAGGCAGGAGTTTCTCTCAGCCCTGTTTTGGAGAAGCCAGGGAGGGAACTGAAACCACCTGCTCTTCCCAGAGCGGCTCCATCCCCTGAGGGGAATATCTTCCAGTGCTCACATGTGGTCTCCCATTCAAACTGAACCAGGGCAGACTTTGCTTAGCTAAAGGGACAAGTCATGCTTGCTACCACAAGATCAGCTCTTCTCTTGTGGTAGCAAGCATGAACTGTCTCATATGTTAAGCAGGGTCCACCTTGGTTTGCATTTAAATGGGAGACTATGTGTGAGCACTGGAAGATCTCCCCCGAGGGGATGCGCCAGCTCTGGGAAGAGCACCTGCATGCTTGTATGAAAAAGGTTCCAAGTTCCCTCCAGATAGGGCTGAGAGAGACTCTTGTCTGCAAGCTTGGAGATGCTGCTGCCAGTCTGTGTAGACAATACTGAGCTAGATGGACCAAGGGTCTGACTTGCATAACATAACTTCCAATGTTCCTAATACTTTTGTTTGTCTGTCTTAAATCTATTGTCAGTCACTTTCATTGCATGATTCCGATTTGTAGTATGAGGGGGACAAAAGATTTTTCTCTATCCACTTTCTCCACACCAGACATAATTTAATAAACTTTTATCATGCTTCCTGCGCTGCTGTTGTTTCTACAAATGAAGAAGCATCCAACACTGTAGTCTTTCCTCACAGGAAATGTTCTCCAATCCCTTGAATATTTTGGTTGTCCTTTTCTGCACTTTTGCCAGCTCTACAACATCTTTTTTGGTTTGGGTTGGATCCAATTTGGGAGCAAATGCCATTGAGTTGGCCCTGGAGATACCCACACCACCGCCCTTTCTCCCTCACATGTACAGGGCAGAGTGTGTTCATGTCTCAATTCCAAAGGAGAAAGTGAAAATGTGTCCATGTAGTCTGTGCCCAAGAGTGACGGCATCTCTTCAAAAGAGGCTGATTCCACAGCAACCATTATCCAAATAACCCTCCTAGCTACAGGGTAATAGGTACCCAGCAACCAGCAATTTCCCCCAGACAGAAGCGAACCGTGTATTACTCTTGGTGTTTAATCTCATTTCTGCAAATTGGCAAACTGTCTGAATTTGCCGCTCTCCCCCCCCCTCTGCTTCCCAAACTGGCAGCGACTGCCTTGAAATGTGACCCATAAACGGAACAGATGCTGCGTGGCACCTGAAGGCATTTTTAGCCAGTTAAAAGGAAGCCTTTCTCTCTCTTTTCCTTCCAGACTGGAGGCATCCAGTTCTCTCTTGCCGCGCTGCCTCAGTGCCACTCTCCCAGGACAGAAGGCACTGAGATCTGAAAAGGCTGCAAAGGGGAAGAGCTTTGCTTTTTGGCCTGAATGGCAATGGAGATACAGGGAACTCGCTCACATAGTTTGCTGCAATAATGGCTACTGTGTAAGATGGCTTCCACAAATAACTACATATTGGTGAGAATAGATCTGTGAGAGTGGTGTAGTGGTTAGAGTGCTGGACTAGGACCAGGGAAACCTGAGTTCAAATCCCCATTCAGCCATGAGACTTGCTGGGTGACTCTGGGCCAGTCACTTCTCTCTCCGCCTAACCTACTTCACAGGGTTGTTGTGAGGAGAAACCTTAGTATGTAGTACACCGCTCTGGGCTTCTTGGAGGGAGAACAGGATATAAAATGTAAAATGAATGAATGAATGAATGAATGAATGAATGAACACACAAACAAACAGTTACTAGCCATAGCAGATAACTGGAGCCTCCATGTCCAGATGCACAGATGTACCATGTCCAGATGTACCTCTGAATGCCAGTTCCTGGGGATGAATAGTGCTTGAAGACTATAGCCTTCAAACCATGCTTGTGAACTTTCCCTGGCTGTGGCTTAATCCTGCCAGGATGCTGGGCCTTCTGACTGGAAGCCCTGAACCCCAAAGTGTAGGCTGTGCTTTCTCAGGGCTGCTGTATAGGTGTGAACACCTCACTTCACAAAACTATTTTGTTATGGGAACTGCACTTCAAACCACAAGCAGATCGTCATGCTGCTGCCTGTCAGTGTAGACAATTTTGTGCTAGATGGACACATTATTCTATTGTGTGACCTGGTATAAGGCATCCCTATATTCCTATAATTCCTATGTTCCTACAAGAACTTGGGGTCATCCAATGAACATGACTGGCAGGAGATTCAGGACAGAAAATAACTTCTTCACACGGCACATAATCTGGGGCATTTGCCACCTCAAAATGTGCAATGTGATGGTGACTAGGTCAGATGGCTTTGACCACTGTTCCCTCTAAGCGGTGTGCATGTGCTCGCACTCACAAGCTTTTGGATGTCCACTGAGGTTGAATCAGGAATGCCCCATTCTGAATGCAGGTGCACACACAGTGCCTTGATCCTGCCACCCAGACAAAACTCATTCCGCACAGAGATGAATAAAATTAGAGGGGCCATTGGCTTTGACACCTCCATCTCTAAATACCAGTTGCCACACGGGGGGAGGGGGAGAAGGCTAATGGTCTTCATCTCTTGCTTGTGGGCTTCCCAGAGGCATTAGTTTGGCCAGTCTGGGAAACAGAATGCTGGACTAGATAGGCCTTGGCTCTGACTCCGCAGGACTTTACTTTCTTAATGTTTTGCATACATGATCTGTTTTCTTCCACTGAGCCGTGTGGGGCTTGCAGAGATAAAGGGAGGGGAGGGGAGAGGAAGCAGAAGCACTCTGCTTCCAGTTTCAAGCTTTTCTGTACCACCTGAGCGCAAGGGCCAACATCCTTCCTGACTACGGCTGCATGCACGCTCTGGGAAGAAGCACCTGTGCTGAAGAAGTCGTCCTGACTACTGCAACATGGGGACTCGTGCAGGGATGAAAAGTCAACCCACCTTCCTTCCCTCCAGGTGCGCCCTGTGCCACCCAAGAATATGTCTCTGGGGGACATGTTCAGAATCATAGGAACATTGGAAGCTGCCGTATACTGAGTCAGACCCTTGGTCCATCTAGCTCAGTATTGTCTACACAGACTGGCAGCAGCTTCTCCAAGCTTGCAGGCAGGAATCTCTCTCAGCTCTATCTTGGAGAAGCTGCCAGGGAGGGAACTTGGAACCTAGATGCTCTTCCCAGAGTGGCTCCATCCCCTGAGGGGAAGATCTTTCAGTGCTCACACTTCTAGTCTCCCATTCATATGCAACCAGAGCAGACCCTGCTTAGCTAAGGGGACAAGTCATGCTTGCTACCCACAAGACCAGTTCTCTGGCGTCTTTGGTGTTTTGGGGTTTTGGTGTTTTTGAGTGATGCCGGACTCTTCTGGGAGAAGGGGAGGTCAGCGTGATTGCCACAGCTGAGTGAGTAGAAACTGCTGGATACTGTGGGTAGGTGCATCTTACGTAGTGCACATGTAGCTGTGGAGTTCTGCCTGGGACCCAGGCAGGGCCAACACACCCCTCCTTGCCCCTGCTGGCGGCAGACGTGGGAAACCCGGCAGTGTCGGCCATGACGGTGGCAGGAATGCTTGGTGCAGAGCCTCTGAATGGGGAGGGGATGGAGGGGCAGGGTAGGGGCCGGCAGGATGTGGCTGGTCTCGCAAGAGCTGGACGTCTCATGAGACAGGATTTCGGACTCCCATGAGACTTGCACCGACTGTCAGGACCTATTCAATCCTCTGTCCAACGAGGAGACAGACCTGGAGAACGAGGGAGAATGACGATCCGCTGGGCAAGCAACTGGGTATCTTAAGGAGGAGCAGGAAAAAGAGGAGATGGGGAGACCGGTGCGGCTTAACTGCCCTGCTCCTCTCGCAAAACTCCGCCCCCCTGCTGAAGCCTCTGAGGGAAAGACCCTGGCCAGACAGACCAGGGAGGAAGGACCCCACAGCAGCCTGCGTCAGAATGTCGGCCGTTCTCCCTGCATTCCCGAGCATCTGAAGTCCCACCCCAGAGTCCCACCGTTCCAGACTCACCAGCAGCTCGGCACAGCTCCCAGAGCTGCTTAATAGGACAGCATGATGTACCAAGGGCGCATTCCTTCTGGCTGGCTGCTCTAAACCTCCCTCTAATCAACTTGCCGTCAGGAATAGCAAGCAGGCGCAACTGGGAGGCAGACAAGCAGATGTGTCTTGGCCCTCGTTGTGCTGGGAACAGAGCAAGGAAGCATCTGGAAGAGATCTGTCTTCCAACGTGCAGGCGTCCCGGAGAGGCTGTGGGCCGAGCTGAACTGCTCAGTGTTAATTAACAAGCACGGTCCCCGTTTGCTTTTCTTCCCGTATCATGAGGGCAAAGCTCAAGTCTGCTCTCGTCTCGGGTCTGAGCCCTGGAGGGCTCAGGCTTGATTCAAAAGTAGCCCTTCTCACCAGGGGATGCATGGATGGGAGCCCAGACTGTCCCTGCCTGTGGTCAGAACAGCTGGCAGGGGCCAAAAAGGTTGGGAGGGCTTGCAGCTCTGTGGCGGAGCACATGCTTTGCAAGCATAAGATCCCCGATTCAATCCCAAGCATCGCTAAGGAAGACCCTGGAGTCCTGCTGCTTCCATTCCGTGCAGGCTGCGCTGAGCGAAACAGAGCAATGGCCAGACTCAGGAGAAGGCCATTTCATAGGTATGGGGGAGCGGCTTATTGTCCTAGGCTGCTGGTACCTCTCTCCAGTGCTTGAGCGATAGGTGTCATTCAATGGGCTTTAGTTGCTATTTTTGGAAGACCACAGCAAGATGCACGATTTCACTAGGACTGGAGAGAGTCAGGGGCTTGTGGATTTCATTAAGGCACCACCACAATTTGTTCCTTTCCACACAACGCATAATCAACTTGTGGAATTCTCTGCCACAAGATGTGGTGACAGCCAACAGCCTGGATGGCTTTAGGCAGGGTTTAGATAAATTCAGGGAGGACCGGTCTATCAATGGCTACTAGTCTGAGGTATAGGCCAGCCTCAGAGGAAAGATGCCTCTCAATACCAGTTGCAGAGGAGCAACAGCAGGAGAGAGAGCATGCCCACACCTCTTGTCTGTGGGCTTCCAAGGGGCATCTGGTGGGCCACTGGGGGAAACAGGATGCTGGACTAGATGGGGCTCCTTGAGCCTGACCCAGCAGGGCTGTTCTTATGTTCTTATAACCCTCTCAGCAGCTGTCGCTCTCCTTTAGAATCAGTGTGAAGGCGAGTCAATGTGATGTAATGGCTAGAGTATCAGAGTAGTACTGAGGAGGACTGGGTTCGAATCCCCACCTAGCCATGGAGCTCACTGAGCCAGTAGTGCTCTTTGGGTCTAGCCTCCTTCACAGATTTGTTGTGAGGATAAAATGGTGGGAGGGAGTTGCATAGGCCTGAGCTCTTTTAAAACAACAAACCCAAAACAAAATAGTGGTGTGTAAATGCCATGAAATGGTAATAAAACCTGCAAGCCGACGTCCAGACTAAAGTAGCACGGGTGCTGCTAGTGCTATGCTGGTGCTGTGGGGAAGGAGTGATTTTCGCCAATCCCACCTTTCCCAAGAAAGCCCTCCTTATGGCCGCGAAGTAGGTCACTGACAGTTGGGAAGCCCTCAGGGCAGCCAGATGGAGAAGAGCACAGGTCTCGTGTACCTTTAAGAGATCCAGGAGAGGGAATTTCAGCAGGTGCCGTTCTCCTTTCCCTGCCTAACAAGCTGCACCTGCATGAATTGCCCCCTTTGCTAAGCAGGCCCCCCTGGTTTGCATTTGAATGGGAGACCAGAAGTGTGAGCACGGTAAAATATTCCCCTCAGGGGATGGAGCCGCTCTGGGAAGAGCAGAAGGTTCCAAGTTCCCTCCCTGGCAGCATCTCCAAGATAGGGTTGAGAGAGATTCCTGCCTCCAACCTTGGAGAAGCCGCTGCCAGTCTGTGAAGACAATAAATACTGAGCTCTGTGGAGCAAAGGTCTCACTCGGCAGAAGGCAGCTCCCTATGTCCTTAATGAAAGTCACCCTTTCTCCATAGCACCAATGCTGCTGATTGTGGCCACTGTTTTTCACTGGCTCTAGCAGCAGCCTCACTATGAGGGAAAGAGATTTAGCTTTCTCTTGCACATGCTAAGGCCAAGCGAGATGCAACAGCTGAGTGGGGGAAGGTGGGAAGCCATATTTGTTCTTCCATGATGGCAGACATTTCCCACAATTAAACGGAGCTGAGGGGATCTACAGGTGAAACTCGGAAAATTAGAATATCGTGCAAAAGTCCATTAATTTCAGTAATGCAAATTAAAAGGTGAAACTGATATATGAGACAGACGCATTACATGCAAAGCGAGATAAGTCAAGCCTTAATTTGTTATAATTGTGATGATCATGGCGTACAGCTCATGAAAACCCCCAAATCCACAATCTCAGAAAATTAGAATATTACATGGAACCAAGAAGACAAGGATTGAAGAAAAGAACAATATCGGACCTCTGAAAAGTATACAGTATACTGTGCTTGATTGGCCAGCAAACTCGCCTGACCTGACCCCATAGAGAATCTATGGGGCATTGCCAAGAGAAGGATGAGAGACATGAGACCAAGCAATGCAGAAGATCTGAAGGCCGCTAATGAAGCATCCTGGTCTTCCATAACACCTCATCAGTACCACAGGCTGATAGCATCCATGCCACGCCGCATTGAGGCAGTAATTGCTGCAAAAGGGGCCCAAACCAAGTACTGAATACATATGCATGCTTATACTTTTCAGATGTCCGATATTGTTCTTTTCTTCAATCCTTGTCTTCTTGGTTCCATGTAATATTCTAATTTTCTGAGATTGTGGATTTGGGGTTTTCATGAGCTGTACGCCATGATCATCACAATTATAACCAATTAAGGCTTGACTTATCTCGCTTTGCATGTAATGCGTCTGTCTCATATATCAGTTTCACCTTTTAATTTGCATTACTGAAATTAATGGACTTTTGCACAATATTCTAATTTTCCAAGTTTCACCTGTATATAATCCTCCCCTGAGCTTCCTTGCTGTGGGCAAGGGGATTCTGTGGGTTTTTTGTTTTTGTAAGGAAGAACATGTCTGCTACGGATGACACCATGTACACCCATGGAATTAATTCCTTATATACATGAATCTGGAGCACGTGTGGAAGGGCCATTTGGATGAAGAGTTGCCCCCCGTGATAAACAGATGTGACAGGAAGGCAGCAGAACGTCTGGGGAGGACATTCCAACCCCTCCAAATTGGGGGAATGGACAACAAAATGTGGTTCAATGTAAGTAAATGTAAACTGATGCATATTCGGGCAAAAAATCCCAACTTCACATATGTACTGATTGGGTCTGCGCTGTCAGTGATTGACCAGGGAAGAGATCTGCGGTTTGTGGTGGAGAGCTCATTGAAAGTGTCGACTCAGTGTGTGGCAGCTGTGAAAAAGGCCAATTCCATGCTAGGGTCAATAGGAAGGGGACTGAAAATAAAACGGCTAATATTATAATGCCCTCATACAAATTTATGGTGTGGCTACATCTGGAGTACTGTGTACAGTTTTGGTCACCATATCTTAAGAAGGATATTGTAGAACTGGAAAAGGTGCAGAAGAGGCCCACCAATACGATTAGGGGCCTGGAGCACCTTCCTTATGAGGCTAGGCTACAGTATCTGGGGCTCTTTACTTGGGAAAAGAGATGACTAAGGGGAGACCTGATTGAGGTGTGTAAAATTGTGCATGGAATGGAGAGAGTGGACAGAGGTAAATTTGTCTTCCTCTCTCCCAACACTAGAACCAGGGGTTATCCCATGAAATTTTAGGACCAACAAGAGGAAGTACTTTCCACACACAATGCATAATATCTACAGAATTCTTTGCCATGGGATGTGGAGATGGCCACCAGCTTGGATGGCTTTAAAAGGGGCTTAGACAAATTCATGGAGGACAGAGCTATCGATGGCTACTAGTCTGGTGGCTATAGGCCCCTTCCAGCTTCAGAGGCAGGATACTTCTAAATACCAGTTGCAGGGGAGCTACAGCAGGAGACAGGGCATGCCCTCACCTCTTGCCGGTGGGCTTCCCAGAGGAATCTGGTGGGCCACTGTGTGAAACAGGATGCTGAACTAGATAGGCTTCCTTGGGCCTGATCCAGCAGGGCTCTTCTGATGTTCCTAACGGCACCAAACGAGGCACAGCTGCTTCTGGTTCCTGGCAGCCCAACTGCCCCGGTTTCTCTCATAGCACCCCATCCCCACATTAATGAGAGCCTCCCTGCTTGCAGGCTGGCTAGCATGAGCTAAGCCTGCCCAGCTCTACCTGATGAATGGCCAGTAGGCAGGCAACACAGCTTTTGTTAATGCAGGGAGGGATAGGAGGAAGAGGAGCAACTGGGCTGCCTGGGAATCAGAGGCTGCCGTGCCTCATTTGGTGCTCCCATCCTCCGGCTCATTAGGATGAGCCGCCGCTGCTGCTTCTTAATCGCGTGATCAGGGACAGTATTGTCCGAACTGGCCCAGTGAGAATTACCCAATGGACAGAACATTATGCAACCAATTTCACTTTGTGGAGTAAGCCATGAGAATCAATAAGGCCTTGGTTTTCCCCTTTCAGAGCAAGCCCAGTGGTGAGTCTTATGTGCCCCATCTTCCCACCTTCCTACCTGGGAGCCTTCAGTTCCTGGCTGCTGAAGGAGTTTAACGGTCTTTCCTCCCGCCGACCTCTGACTTCTCCCATCATGCCAGGTCAAGCTGCTGCCCGAATTCCTCTGCAGGCGGTAGTTGAGGTTTTCAGCTGACACAGTGTGTTCTAGAAGGTTCTGGCAGAAGTTAAAATGAGCAGCAGCGGCAGCTGTAGGGAGGGAAAAGATTTTTATTCATTTATCTTAACATGTTCCAGGATACCTTCCAGTAAAACTATTAGGGTGGCAATAAAAATAAATAATAAAACATATTTTAAAGCTACCATTAATCAAAGCACAGAACATAAAAATGAGGCAGCAATCAAATTCCATGAAATTCAGCATGAATTCATGATGGGAAACCCCCTGATGCTGGGAGGCTTGTTGTAGCCTCCCAGTTGGGGGCCTACTCATGAGTTGCTGCAGTGCGGAGCTGCGCCATGGTGACACATGATCTGGAAAATGGGGTTAGCAGAGTACGTATTCTGCTAACCTCATTTGGGGGTTGCATTTAAGGTGGCTTGCTGCTGGGAACTGCATGGCTCCTGTTGCAGCACATGGCCCGCCGAAACTGGGCTGGGCTCCCTCAGCCTGGTTTTGGCAGGTTGTGAGAACAGCCTCTTAGAGTCCTTGATGATCACCTTTAGCAACTCTGGCTTTTCTTTAGTTAAGCCTCAGATCTTGTTTCCCCCCCAGTTCTCAGTGATTTCAGCTCTCCAGAGATTACACTACTCTGCCAGTGATTAAACAGCTCTGTGGTCTCTCTCCAAATTCCAAAATGAACTGCCTTGTTCTCCAGGACCAACACACAAACTCTTCTTCTGATTACCTGACTGAATACAACTCTATTCCAGCTCTCCAACATGTAATTCTTGGACTCTGTTCTTAAACTGAATTCTGGCTTCTTCAGAATTGAAGGCAATTCTTTCTGACTTCTTCTTTGGACTCTGACTTCGAACTCCAACTCTTGTCTCACTCAGACTCCAACTTCAACCCACCAACTCATTGAACAACCTTTTTATATATACACAATTTTTGCTCCAACAGTTTAAGCAACCCAATCAGTGTAACTCAAAGTTCTCTCTATTTTTCAAAACTTCCCTTCTCTCCAAAACCAAACTGTCAAACTGATATTCTCCAAGTGAAACTAAATGTACAGTACAGCAGGCATGAACTCCTGACCCTTCCAGTTTTCTTTGCAAGGCAAGTTGTTGTTGTTAATAATTTGATTTTTATACCACCCTTCCAAAAATGGCTCAGGGCGGTTTACACAGAGAAATAACAAGCAAATCAGATGGATCCCTGTCTCCAAAGGGCTCACATTCTAAAAAGAAACATAAGACAGACACCAGCAACAGTCACTGGAAGTCCTGTGCTGGGGGTAGATAGGGCCAGTTACTCTCCCCCTGCTAAATAAAGAGAATTACCACGGTAAAAGGTGCCTCTTTACCCAGTTAGCAGGTGCAAAGTTACACATACGATTCTATTTACAAAAAGAAGAGTTTTTGGAATATCAGTGCAACAACAAAAAGAGGTTTGAGTCTCATCCCTTCACACTTGCATTGAAGCCCCCTAGAGGGGGCTTACATCAGCAGTGGGGGAAGCAGAATCCCAGACCACTCATTTGGTCTGATGATGGCTGCCATTTATTTTTTTACTACCAATGCAATGGCTTCTCCTCCACTGCTGCCTTTCCCACAACCCCTCACAGTCACAAAGATTTGGGGAAGGCTTCTCTTGGTGGGGGCAATGGCTTGAAGCCCTTCCCAGCAGCCGCCATATTTTTTGACTGTTGCCTTGCCTCTTTTTCATCCCCAGGATATGAGATCCTGCCTGCAATCTTATGCCCTCTTACGCTGCAAGAAGTCCAGCTGATCTCTGTAGTCTTACTTCTCCTCAAAAGGCAAAAGGAGGGACATTTCTCTATCAGAAACAAGTACCAGAAAATAGGGGTTTTCGCTAGGAAACAGGGACTGCTGGAATGTATCCTACTTTATTGAGTTAGTTCCACCCACACTTCACCTCAAGATCTATTAGTGTAATATTGTGCTTTTAGAGTACTCAAGAGCCCCATCCAGTCATTTAGAAACTGCAGGTGTGCTGCTGCAGGCTGTATTCATCTGGTACAGCCAGCCTCGCAATCACGGAATCGATCCAGCCTCGCAGTCACGGAAGCGCCAGCCATCATTCTTAGGGAGCTTCCCTATTCAGACAAACCCCACTGTAAGCATGAGCAGCGGGGAGTGAGGCTGAAGGGCAGGCCGAGGGCGGGACTTCTTACCCATCCATTCCACTGTACATTTTTATTTATTTAATTTATGTATTATTAAATTTTTATACCACCCTTCCAAAAGGCTCAGGTTACATTGTTGCAGCAGCATGGTTTTAAACATATGAATGAGGCTACAGTGTTCCTCATACACTTGCTCAGCATGCTTTACCAGGGCACTTTCCAGATTAGCCACTCAACAGCGGCCAAATGCTTCCATTCAGGCAAACCGCATTCAAAACATAAATAGCAAAGTGCCCAGCAGGGGAGCAATCTCACGAAAACCAACAACCCAAAAAACCAGCAACTTCTTTACGCCGGATATACGACGTCATAGCACTATATTGCAGCGATTAGATTTGAAATAGGGCATTGGAAATGTGAACGGCACCCTGCTGTCCGCATAGAGATTGCAGTGTCACAATGCAGGAAGTTTGGAAGCACACGTCAGAGATACGCCGTGACCCCGTTGCAGGGTCTAATCTGGAAAGTGCCCAGGCCTTTCAGTCAGCTGCCAAGGGCATCCAAGTCCTCAGAGGGCCCACTGCCCATCTCTGAAGCATCCACCTTTGTGAGGCAACAGAATGATTCTTTTGGCCAGGGGAATGGCACTGTCATGGCCCCCTCACAACGGAGGGCACAATGGAGTGTGACTCTTTTGTGCTCCTTGGCTAGTGCCAGGGCTGGTGCCATCACAACCTAGGAGGGCAGGAAATCTATCCCACACCCCACGGTGAACCCCAACAAGGAATGAAGGGAGGTGGAATGTGGATAAAAGCCTTATTTTTACAACAGTCCTGCAAGGCAGGCCAGTATTTTTATCCCCATTGCGGACAAAATACAATCCACTTATAACAAAGAGTAAGGAAGAACATCACAAAACTTTGATTTCCAAAAAGCAATAGATTAAAACAAACAAACAAACAAAAACAGCTGCACAAATGTGCCTGCTTTTTCATTCATTTCTGATCTTCTAAAACATATTAATTCTGCAAGTAACACAGTGTTCCAAATAGGTTTATACCAGTCTATTAATGAGGGACGATGTGGAGATTTCCTGTGAGATAAAGTAGTGTAGGCCGTACTGAGCTAGATGGGCCAATGGCCTGACACAGTCTAAGGCAGCTTCCTATGTGCCTATGATAAACAAAATGCCAACTCTGAATCATCCTCTAATAACACCCTTAATATTTATAGATTTATTACAATTTTATCCTACTCTTCCCTTCTTCCAAGGAACTGGAATTACAGAGCAATGTACAAGGTTCAAACCCCATCCCCTCATTTTTATCCTCACAACAACCCTGTAAAGTAGGTTAGGCTGAGAGGGAGTGACTGGCCCAGAGCCAGCCAGTGAGCTTTCATGGCTGTGTGGGGATTTGAACCTGGGTCTCCCCCAGTCTGACACTTTAACCACAACACCAATCAAACCAGGTACAGTACATAACCCATTCTTAATGCTATGCTAAGCAACAAAACAAACAATACCAAGAGAATCAGGGTAATGCACAGCTTGATCCTCAATTTACTCTGGAGTAAATTCCATGGAGGTTCAAGGCACTTATTTCCAGGTAACCATGCCCACAGTCTTGTATCATATAAGTCTTTGTGGGCAGGGCACAGAACCTTTCCACTGTGGTCAACCCAGCCCTACCAAAGAGAACCTCTCTCTGCTTTTCACTCAACTGGCCTGCCAATTCGCCCCTAGCAATTTAGATGCAATGCAATTAAACTTTATGTCCTAGCAATTAAAAGCTTTATTGGAGAGGAGTATAAACAGGCAATGGGGCAGGGAATGCTTACAAGAAGTGGCTGAAAGGGATAGGATGGGCAATCAAGTGCAGTAGTTGGTTGCCAGGGTGAAGGGTCTCCTACAACCTAGCCTGAATATTTACACTAGCCACACAATATTTTTTAATCTTTATTTTTTTTATTTATTCAATTTCTATACAGCCCTTCCAAAAATGGCTCAGGGCGGTTTACATTAAAACAAAACAATTAAAATCAATTAACAGTTAAAAACAGAGACTATAAAACACTGTAAAAGAATTAGCAATTAAAACATTCAACAGTTTAAAAACCCTGGAAAACCAGGTTACAGCAGATTAAAAACATTTACAATTTTAAAACCCTGGAAGGCCAGGCCAAAGAGACAGGTTTTGAGGGCTCTCCTGAAGGCTAATAATGAATGGCACAGTGGGGAAATAACTTGCCTAGAGAGCAAGAGGTTGCCAGTTTGAATCCCCGCTGGTACTATGTTTCCCAGACTATGGGAAACACCAATATCGGGCAGCAGCGATATAGGAAGATGCTGAAATGCATCATCTCACACTGCGTGGGAGGAGGCAATGGGAAACCCCTCCTATATTTTACCAAAGACAACCACAGGGCTCTGTGGGTGCCAGGAGTCGACACCGACTCGATGGCACACTTTACCTTTAGTATTAGCCTGGTGGTTTCCCTCTGTGCTCCGGGTCCGCCCTCTGCATGTGGCAAAGTCATTATAAGCCACTTCTATTGCACTTTTCCATATACAGTGGTCCCTCTACTTACGAAATTAATCCGTTCCGAATGCACATTTGTAAGTCGAAAAGTTCGTAAGTCGAAAAGCGGTTTCCCATAGGAATGCATTGGGAACGGATTAATGCGTTCCGGAGCCTAGAAAAAAGACCCAGACCCCCAGTAAGGCTTGCAAACTGCACAGGAACATTTCTTTTCAAGAATAAACAGGCAGTAAACAGGCAGGCAAGTCAAGGAAACCGCATGTAAAATTCGTAAGTCGAGGAAACTCCATCTAAAAATTTGTAAGTCGAAAAAACCGCATCTAAAACCGGATCTAAAACTGCCGTTTGTAACTCGAAAAATACTTATGTCGAGTAGTTCGTAAGTCGAGGGACCACTGTACAAAGCATTTTACAATTTGTCTCTCATTTAGCCAATCCAGAGCTTGAGGTAATTATTGCGGAATTCTTATCCTGAGACAAACCCTTTCTGCATTAAACCCAACAAATCATAAGAAAGCACAGCATTCAGATAGCAAATGTGGTTTGCAAGTCAAGATCCAGCCTCAGAAATGCATGTTCCTCCACCTCACCCCCGCCCCCACTCCGTGGCATGATTTCCCCCTCTCTTCCCTTCTTGGCTATTTGTGACTTTTATTGGAACCTAGTATTTATGTCCAATATCAACTTCCAGTTCTCATGTTAACACAGTATATTGGTATTGTATATTAAATGTTTTTTTAAAAACCTTTTGCAAACTTGAGATTTTACTTTACTGTGTTTTAATATTTCCAGATTATTATTTGAATAATTGCATTGATTTGTCTGCCAGAGAACTCCAGCATGCCTGTCCTGGGACCCTGTGCACTGCAGAGGGCTCTGTAGGTTGTGGGGGGGACTCTAATGGATGGATATGGGGCTGTTGAGACACAACTTGAGTGAATTGAGTGCGCCCTGTGCACTACACAGGAAGACAGATCCTGGTGAAGAAGCGGTCTTCCAGGAAAGCTTGCCCACCCTTAAAGATTTTAGGCCCATTCACACGTTATGTTCAACACTCATACAATGAGTGTACAGTATAGACAAGTACAGTCATTCACACGTTATGCTGAACCCAGGTACAGAAGTGCCCTTCCTACCTATACCATGCATCTGAAAGGCCTGTATCGAGTTTCACTTTTAAAATGAACCCAGGTACAGTCATTCACACAAACACATGTACGAGTGCAGAGAATCTGTATACACTCATACAGCACAACGTCTGAATTGGGCTCTTTTCTTTAAAGAATTCCTGACAAGGAACCCTAAAGTAACTGACAGCCTAAAGTTGATGGTCTTTGTGGCTATCAGCAGGGACGGCCCAATGTATTGCGGTGCCCGGTGCCAAACGTGAAATTGCCTCATGAGCCGAGTAGTAGCCAGCCTCCTTTCGGACCTGACCACTGCAAGCTTTGGAAGAGGTGCAGGGAAGCGCCTGCTCTTCTCCTCCCATGGCTCTTACAAGAAGTGTCAGCAGCTGAGCAAAGAGGTGGCTTTTAAAGTGAAGATGCTCTTTATTTTTTATTTATTTATTGTTAAATTTATATACTGCCTTTCATTAAAAACAATCCCAAGGCGGTTTATATTTAGCAGGGGAAGAGAAACTGGCCCTATCCAGCCCCAGCAGAGAGATCCTCCAGTGGCTGTTGCTGGTGTTTCCACTGTATTTCTTTTTAGACTATGAGCCCTCTGGGGACTGGGAACCAGCTTGTCTACAGCTTCTATATCTATAATTCTCTAAGGCATAACTGGATGCCTCTAATGGCGCAGCGGGGAAATTACTTGCCTAGCAAGCCAGAGGTTGCCGGTTCGAATCCCTGCTGGTCTGTTTCCTAGACTATGGGAGACACCTATATCAGGCAGCAGCAATATAGGAAGATGCTGAACAACAACTTGAAATGGAGGAGGAGAAAGGGAGAACTAGGGGCGCAGATGCTCTGAGCTTGGGTCAGCTCGTTTATAATATTTCTTTCTTTCTTTCTTTCTTTCTTTCTTTCTTTCTTTCTTTCTTTCTTTCTAAAGCACTTTGAGAACTTTTGTTGAAAAGTGGTACATGAATATTTGTAGTAGTGATGGTGGTTGTGGTAGTAGTAGTAAAGAGGTGTTCCTGCTAGTCTTGTGGTAGCAAGCATGAATTGTTCTCCTTGCTGAGCAGAGTGCACCCTGGTTTGCATTTGAATGGGAGATTACAAACCTCTCCTCACAAGCAGGGAGAAGGGCTCACGGGTGGGCTGCGGGAAAGGTGGGTTAAACCTACCTTCCCTGCAGATGAGCATCTCCCCTTCCCTGGGTGGGCGGATCATTGCATGGTGCCTTTTCTCCTTAACCCGAACCACTTCCAATATTGGAGTCAAGCCGAGAGAGGTAACAGAATGTGTGGGAGGTAAGGAGGGAGAGGAGAAGAGGATTCAACTTCTCTCATGTGCACACAAAGGGTCCCCTCACTTTATACATGAACGAGGAGGGCACATTAAGACACAAACATGGCAGCCCCTCATATCTACTTTGGTTCTCAGATTCCACCGCAGTTCTTGAGTTCTGTATTAACTAGCTGCTGCCAGAAGGTTGCACACATGCCATGCAACTCATATGCAGCTATTGGTTCCCCCTCTCCCCACTTAAAAATGTCCTATTTATTTTGTGAAATAAAAGAGAGAGGGAGAGAGAGAAGCTGCAATTGAATATCTACAGGTTACTCACCTGTAACGTTGGTTCTTCTAGTGGTCACCTGTCCTTTTACACAAATGGGCTCTGCGCCTGCTCAGAGACCTCGTCGGAATCTAACAAGCTCAATTCTCCTGCTTGGGGCAGGAACTTCGCCCCCAGCCGCTATATGCGGCTGCGCCACTCCTCATCTCCTCAGTCAGGGAGTCCAGCATCAGTGAACCCCACGAGGACGACGGGAGGGCATGTAGAACCTGCAGTTCTTCAACGTGGTCTCTGTCTTTTACACTAATGGGCACATCACAATCTAGCACCCAAGGTGGAGGGAATACAGAAACAAATGTAATCTGACAGAATCATGTATTGCAACAAATATATCAACTGAAAATCAATTGTAGGACCCTCCTGCCAAATACAGCATTGTTCCGTGCCCTGGCATCAAGAGCATAATGATGGATAAATGAATGGGGCAAAGCCCAGGTAGCTGCCTTGACATGTAGTGTCCAACGGGACTGCACGATCAAAGGCCACAGAGGCCGCCACAGACCTAACTGAGTGCACCTTAATGGTTGCAGGCAACTGTTTACGAGCCAACTGATAACAAAGCTCAATTGTGGAAACTATCCAACATGGACTGGGCCAACACTGCATGTGCCACACACCAATGCCAAAGGTCCACAGACAAGAACAGAAGGCTTCTCGAAGACGTGCCACCTTGATGATTGACATAGGCTTTCGCCATTGCATTGTCTGTTTGTATCATCACTGAGTGACCTCCAATTATGGGCAAGAAGCCCTTGAGAGCGTTGAAAATGGCTAACAGCTCCAAATAATTGATATGATAGGTCCTTTCCTTGGGGGACCAATGACCACTCAGGCGAAACCCTTCTAGGTGAGCCCCACAACTGAGCTCCAAAGCGTCCGTCGGGATCACCCATCAGAACGAGGAGCCTGGAAGGGGGCACTGATGCTCAGGTGTCGAAACTCTGTCCACCACTCTGCCATTGCTCATACCCAGCGAGGATGGCCTGGATCCCGAGGGGGATCGAAACGTCCAGAAACCATCTTTGAACAATATGCATGCAAAGTCACGTTTAGGGCAGTACGTAAGTAGTAGCTGCCATGTGGCCCAATAAGTGCTGTACCGATCGCATGGTCTACGGGCCACCTGCTAGGAAGTCTATGGCCAGCCTCCTGAGAGTACATATGTGGGCATTAAGGAAGGAAAACCCTTTCTAGAAACATGCTGAATATCAGCCCTATGAACTGTATCCTGCGGGTCAGTTCCAACTGCGATTTGTTGAAATTGATCTGGACCCCCAAACCCTGCAGGGTATCTATGACCAACCCTAAGGCGTCCAGCACCACCCGTCTGGTGCACGCTAAGACCAGCCAATCGTCCAGGTACGGCAGCACCTGCAACTCTCTCTCCTGCAGGAAAGCCACCACCGGGGCCAGGAATTTCGCAAAAACCCTTGGCGCCATCGTGAGACCAAACGGCAAGGCTTTGAATTGATAGGGGATCCCCCCGATCTGAAAACACAGGAAGCGCCGATGTTGAGGACATATCGAGACATGGTAATATGCATCTTTTAAGTCTAGAGAGACCATCCACATGTCCTTCTCCAAGATGGTCACAGGGCCAGACTGGGGGCACTGAGAGGGTGGTGGAATGTATGTGGGGAGGGGCCAGGTTTTAAGCATAATGGGTAATTAAGGGTGGGAGCTGGGGCGCAGGGGTGGGGTGGGGCACACCAGGTGGGGTGGAGTGCACACCAGGAATATGCCCTGTTGCCCTAAGGGCAGTCTGAGCCTACTTCTCACGACCAATCGGAAGGAGAGGAGGTGGGGCTCTCTGGACAGGGAGAGGGGGAAAGGGGAGCTGGGCAGCTGGCGCAAGGAGAGCCCAGCGAGCACAGCAGGGCGCACCAGGTGAGGGTGCACCGGGAAAATGCCCTGCTGCCCGGTGAGCCAGTCTGAGCTTGCATGGTCATAATGATTGGTACCGATAGCATCTGAAAATTTTTGTACAATAGATGCCTGTTCAGGGCCCTGAGGTCCAGTATGGGGTGTTGACCCCCGTCCAGTTTCGGTATGATAAAGTACCAAGAGTAGAAGCTGGGACTGTTTGGATTGGTGACCTTCTCTATCACATCCTTTAATAGGAGCCCGGCGACCTCCTGAACCAATTCCGTATTGCACAGAGTAGTCAGAACCCCGGATACTGGTGGTGTACCCTCAAACTCGAGGGCATAACCCAAACATATGATCATAAGGACCCAGTGTTCTGTAGTCACTCTGTCCCAGCTTGCTGAAAATGGGGCCAGGCAAGTCTGGAAGCACCCCGAGTCATCGTTTCTTTTGAAAGGTACTTGGCCGTTGCTTCTGGAAGGGTGGCTTACCACGCTGGGAGCCTGGCTTACCTGGCCAGAAAAGAATGTCCGGTTGGAGAATGCTGTTGAGAGAGCGTCTTTTGTGGATGATAAGGAGACCACTGCGAAGATTTCTGTAGTTTAGTGTTTGAGGACGAGTATGACATAGAATTCGCCATGCTCCTCAACTTTTATACTTTTTGGAGTGTATCATCTGTCTGCTCCACAAGCAGGCTAGAGCCCTCAAAGGGCAGATCCTCGACCCTAGCACAGACCTCGTAGTTCAGGCCAGATGAACACAGCCAAGCATGTTGTCTAAGCGCCACAGATGTGGCCATCACTTTGGCTGCGCACTCTGAGTGCCTGGCTGAGTACAGTTCTTGTTTGGCCACTTGAATAGCCTCACAGAAGAATGCCTTAGCAGGATCCCTCTTGCCCTGAGGCAGGAGATCCAAGAACGGACCCACCTTTCCCCACAAAAAGTGATTATACTGTGTGTTAGAGGCCTGATACTTAAGTGGAGGGCTGAAGCTGAGTAAAGTCATCTGCCAAATGAGTCAAACTTCCTGCCTTCTCTCTCACTCAGTGCCGACTGGCCATGACCCCTGGTTTGCTGCATGTCTCATGGTACCAGGTGTCCCACACAAGGTAGCCTCCATATAACAAGAGCCATATCGATGTCTCCCAAAGCTGGAACAGTCCAATCAATAGTCTACCTGATATTGATATTGTCTTTTTATTGTATGTTTTAACTTTTGTAAACCACCTTGGGGTTGTCTTTTAACGAAAGGCAGTATATAAATGCAACAATAAATAAATAAATAAATAAAATACGATCCAGAGTCCTGGCACCAAGCATTATAGGATGGCTCAACCGCTACCAAAGGAGACCGGTGTTCTGACGCTCAGTACCAATCAGAGTAGACAGACTCACAAAGGTCCCAGGTCCGCTCTTGCTTGTAATCCAATGAGTGCTCTTCCAAGTCCCAACGATCACTGCAGTCCCCAAGAGAAATGTGCTCCTGGCGTCTCCGAGAGGGTGAATGACGCCTAGGGGAATATGCCTCCCTGTCTGATGAGGCGTAACCAGGCTCATCCGATGTCACAGAGCACACTCTACTCGATCAAACCCGAGCCCATTACTGTAAAATGGAACCCAACCAGGTTCAATGAGTCCTCCTCTTCAAGGGAGCGAGGCCTAGCCCAGACCGAAGACTTTGGTGCTGGACATGCAGAATCTACTTTAGGTTTCTTGGCCACAAGGGCCTCCGACACAGGAACCAACGGGGCTGCCTTCTTTCTGGGCATAGGAGGGAAATGTTGACCCGCCGACAAATCACAATGCAACTTAGACTTTTTCTTCTTCCTCTTAAGTACTGAAGTCATAGGAATCAAGGATGATTTCGGTATCAAGGTTGCCAAGCGCTTTGGAGGATCTTCTGAGTGCACTGGCTCAATCGATGTCGTTGAGGAGACAACTGCAGGAGGTGTCGATACCGGTACCGAGTTCAGGTTCTCAGCCTCTACAGGAGCAGATACAGAATGTTCTGATGTCACCGATGAAGCCATTTTCACGGATCACTTCAACGATAAGGCTTCCAATGAACGGAGAGCCAAGTCCCACAGGGCTGCGTGCAGGCGAGAAGCCCTATTTTTGCGAGCCTGCTTTGTAAACTTCTGACAGTGAAGACAGGTCTCGACAATGTGGGATTCCCCCAGACTCAAGAGACACTCGGTATGAGTATTGGGGGAAGGGATCTTCAATCCACACCAAACACACTTTTTGAAGTTTGTCGTGCCCGGCATAAATGCCGAAGGCCGGCCGGCCACCATGCTCTGTCCCAGCTGGGATTGGAGCTCCGGAGAAAGAAAGGACCATAAAAACCAAAACGCTAAGAAAAAACTGCTAACTATGTGAATAAAGCAAAGAAACAAAGGAAGAAAAGAGAAGCAGGGAGAAAACAACAAGTGGAGAGCCAAATCCTACTCGTCCTCGAGCTGCAGACTCCACGATGTTTACCGAAGCACAGACGAAGAAAGACTGAGGGGATGAGGAGTGGTGCAGCCGCATAAGGCAGCTGGGGGCCGGGTTCCCACCCAAAGCAGGAGAACTGAGCTTGTTAGATTCCAACGAGGTCTCGGCACAGGCACGTAGCCCATTAGTGCAAAAGACAGAGACCACATCGAAGAACATCCATAATCTGTAAGGCGAGGAAGAATTGGTTACTTTTGTGATTTTGTTTATAAAAAGAAAATTCTTTTAATTTAAAAAAATGCTGGTGAGGCAGGGGAAATTAAAAAAAAAAAAAGCTCAGTTTTGTTCAGTGTTATTCTCAGCACAGCCTCTAACATCGTGGTGTTAAACACACCAGGAGATCTGGAGATGGAACAAAAACTGCAGCATCAGCTGGGACTTTCCATTCCCAGCCTTTTTCAATCTGGATAACAACCCAAATACTGTTTTAAATGTCAACTTATTTCCCCGCCGCCGCCACTTCCTCCCTTTCTTTTGACAGACAATTGTTCAAAGCCCCAAACATCACTGGCGATATTGATTCACTCCAAAGCAATTAAACAGACAGGACAGAGATGGCTGTGCTCAAGATGCTATTTACAGCGAGGAGTCCTGTCCCATGTCCCACTGCCAGCTCTCACACCAGATACAGACAAATGATTCACCACCCCAGTGCACTGGATTTAGGCCAGGAATTGGCTGGGGCAGGTACCCCCCCTGCCCCCCTTGAATAAATCTGGATCACTGCTCCGTTGACCTCCTTGCTACCACTGTACAGCACTTTATGCCAAATGAACAAACAATAGAGGAACGAAAGCCAGAACCCTGTATCTGATCTTGTGTTTACCAATTAGTAACTTATAAGCTGGTTTAGAGCGAGTCAGATTCTTGGTTCATCTTATTCAGTATTGTCTATGCTGGCTGGCAGCGTCGCTCTATGGTTTCAGACATGGCCTTTCTGATCACCTGCTATGTGAATTCCCTTTAGCTGTAGATCTCGAAGACCAAACCTGGAACTTTCTGCAAGCAGAGGATGATGATCTGCTACTGAACTGTGGACCCTGCCTGTAACATTTATGGAGCATGGGCTTCTAGCCTAGCCCACATATGGTGCAGCCCATGAGTTCTAGTCAGAGCTTAAAAACAAAGCAGCCTACACGCTTACAGGTGCCGAAGGGGGTTGGAAGTCCTGCCCTGGCCCCGTCGCTCGCCACCTTGTTCTGGCTGCACACAGTCACAGTGGCATTTTGTGTTAAGAGGGAAGCACCGTAACTGTGAGGCCGGGCACTTCCATGATTGGCAGCCTGGGGAAGAGACATACTCATGAAGGAAGCCTACAGCTAGGGCCCAGAGTACGTTCTACCTAATGAAGCAGCGGGGAAATGCTTGACTAACAAGCAGAAAGTTGCCGGTTTGAATCCCCGCTGGTACTATATCGGGCAGCAGCGATAGAGGAAGATGCTGAAAGGCATCATTTCATACTGTGTGGTAGGTGGCAATGGGAAACCCCTCCTGTATTCTACCAAAGACAACCACAGGGCTCTGTGGGTACCAGGAGTCAAAATTGGCGTGAAGGCACACTTTACCTTTAGGGCTCAGGGTATTTAAGAGAGTGCCTTCTTCATGAGCCCTGCCACCTATTAAGATCATCAGTGACCACCAGCTCGTTTGGTGGTGACCGAAAACCCATCCTTCTCTAGGGGAGCCCCAAGGCTCTGGAACATGCTCCCAAGGGAACTTAGAACCTCTCCATCTCTAGCTGTTTTTAAAGTGACTTTTGGAAATGCACCTGTTTTATCAGGTTTTAAGTTTATAATGTCTTATCTATCTATCACACTTTTATACCACCCCACACATGTGTTTCTGGGCAGTTCACAATGATAAAACAGTTAAAACACATATAAAAACACATAAAAACAATTAAAAACTAACAATTTAAAACTGTGAAGAAAGTGAAGAAAACTAACAATTTAAAAATCAATCAAAGAATAAAAACCTATACATTATTAAGAAGCTGAAAAGGCCTAAGTAAAAAGATGGGTTTTAAAATATTTTTTAAAAATTGTCAGAGATGGGGAGGATCATATAGGGAGATATAAGGAGCGCATTCCATAGTCCTGGGGCAGCAACTGAGAAGGCCCATCTCTGTGTGGCCAACAGACGAACTGGCGGCAACTGGAGATGGACCTCCAGAGATGACCGCAATGGACAGTGGGGCTCATAGTGAAGAAGACGCTCTCTTAGATACCCAGGGCCTAAGCCATTTAGGGCTTTATAAGTTATAACTAGCACTTTGTATTTTGCCCGGAAACCTATAGGCACCCAGTGTAACTCTATCAGCAGAGGTGTAACTTGTTCTCTCCGAGATGACCCAGAGACCAACCTGGCTGCCACATTCTGAACCAACTGAAGTTTCCGGACTATGTACAAAGGCAGCCCCATGTAGAGCACATTACAGAAGTCAAGTCTGGAGGTTACCAAAAATGTACCACTGTTTTGAGGTCACTGATCTTGAGAAACGGGAACAGCTGGCGTATCAGCTGGAGTGGATAGAAAGCACCCCTGACCACCACCTCAACCTGAGAAACCAAGGAGAGACGTTGATCCAGAAGTACTCCCAGGCTGCAAACCTGTTTTAACGTTTTATTGATGGTTATTTTAATTGGTTTAATATGATTTAAGGTTTTAATGGTTGAGTTTTCATGTGTAAACCTCCCAGAGATTTCAAATGGGGTGACAGATAGCTAATCAGAGGCTACTAGTCTTGATAACCATATGCTACCTCTAGGTTAAGAGGCAAGATCTCTCTGAATACCAGGTGCAGGGGAGCCACAGTAGGAGAGGGGGCATGCACCATCTCCTGCTTGTGGGCTTCTCAGAGGCAGCTGGTGGACTACTGTGGGAAACAGGGCACCGGACACGGAGCCCTACCAGATTAGGCCCAAGGCCTACTGCCTGCAGGCTGATCCAACAGGGCTCTTCTTATGCCCTTCTGTCTGGCCTTGACAAATTTTCTTTGCATCTAGAGGCCAGCCCCAAAATTTAGGAGCCAGACACCAGACGCTTGACAAAATTACCAGACTTCAGCTGCATGGCTACCATTGAGCATGAGGTGGGGGGTGGGGGAAGGGCCTCACATCTGGAGGCAACCAAAGGCCTGCACTTCCCCGCCCCCCGCTCGTCTGCCCCCACTTTGCCCATGCCCATAGCCAGGACGGGCGCACTGCTCTTTTTTTTATTCCACTCAGCGCTTCGTTCATGTGGCGTTGGGGTCGGGTCGGGGTTAATTCTTTCTCTGTTCAGAGCAGAGAACCCAAGCTGACCCCAACAGCGCATGAACGAAGCGCTGAATAAAAGAAGCAAAAGGGCATGAGACTGGTGGCCACATGCCCTTGTGTATGACCTCATACATAGGGACGTGGCCGCCACATGCGCAGCAACTCAGGGGATGGGGCTGCCGGTAAGAACTGGTCCTGCAGCCGTGGGTCAGCTCCCCGATGTCCCTGCCACGCTTACCTGTGGATGTGGTGGAGAGGATGGGCAAATGGATTTCTCTGTATCCCCCTTACATACTTAGAAACATACTTAGAACAGGGCTGCTTGGGACAAATAAGGACTTTATTAAATAACTCTGACTCTGAATAGCCTAGTCTAGGAGCCACACTTATGTTTCTAGGTACCATGGCTCCCTGGCACCTGGGATTTGTCGAGCCCCAGGTCTCTAATTACTTCCCACAAGGGATAAACTGAAATCTGAACCCAAGAACTTCCTGCCAAGACCACTTATAACAACCGCGGGAGTCCTAAGTTCAGATCTGGGGGACCCTGGGACAGTCACAGACCTTGGGACCGATACTGACCATCACTGGCTGACATCCAGACTAACACTGCACTGGTGCAAACATGTCCCACTAGTGGACCCAGAGCACAAGTAAGTGAATCATCCTGAGCATCCACACAGCTATGTGGCCTTCTTGTATGAGTGCACCTTTGATCACAGCACTAGTGCAGCATTAGTCTGGTTGTCAGCCACTGTCTAACTTACCTCACAGAGCTCTTGAGAGGATAAAATGTATGGAAGTGGAATAATCACTATTAATGGCTAGTAGGCTGAGGGCTACAGTCTACTTCTAGCTTCAGAGGCAAGATGCCCATAAATACCAGTTGCAGGGAAGCAACAGCAGGAGAGAGGGCATGCCCTCAGCTCTCGCCTGTGGGCTCCCCAGAGGCATCTGGTGGGCCACAGTGTGAAACAGGATGCTGGACTAGATGGGCCTCCTTAGGCCTGATCCAGCAGGGCTGTTCTTCTGTTCACATGATTGTCCTGAGCTCCTTGGAGAAAAGGCAGGATATAAATATATAACCACTAATCATCATCATCACCATCATCACCTTGCCATGTATGGGGCTGTAATACTTCTGTGTGGGCCAGACTCCTGCATACTTGCCATGTGGGCACAGGACTCATGTATCTCTGATGCTCTGAAGAAAAGCGCAGCTCAGTCTTGCAAAACCCATCCATGGAGAATCACTCTTAGATCGGAATGTTCTGCCCACATTACAATTAAAATATCAAACCCCACCACAGCCGGGAGGAGGTCAAAGAGGAAACCCCCTTACAAGAGACTCACACGCCTGTCTCCCTGGATAAAAAGCAGCCGGCTTTGTATAAGCCGCATTGATCCTGGCAAGCAAAGACGGGCAGCGTGTGCTGCGATAAACAGGCAGATCAGAGAGCAGCAGAATGAGAAGCTTGTGTCTAAGTCTGCCTCACCCGCTCTCGGGGAATGAAAGCCTTCCGAAAAGCCATTGATCTATTGTGTGCTAATTCCACTTCTTCTCCAGCGCCAGATCAATGGGAAGAATCTGTCCTGCGAGAAGGACGTCATCAAAGCCAAGGGAAAATAAACATGACCTACCTGTGTGATTACCCTTTCACAGAAATAAACCTGGCCAAAGGGCATGGGAGAGAACAAAGGGCCCGAGGGGAGGGAAACTGCGAGCAAAACAAGAGAATTAATCAGATGCTTTGTGAGAGCAGGAAACCTGCATCCGTGCAAGGGCAGAACTGCCCTTCGGAGAGGAATGTGGAGCTTTTCCTCCTCTGCAACCCTGAAGAAGGGGTTGGGCATCTCCACACATGGACCCCGCTCCGGTGCCAACTGATTCCAGGCAGCATGCGCCTGCAGATGGCTAAAGCTTTGGATCGGGGCCTGGGAGGCACAAGTTTACCCCGCCTTGGGCATGTCATTCTCAGCCACAAGACTCAACCCACAAAAATGGGAGTGGCACTAGCCTACCTCACAGGACTGTTGCAAAGGCAACACATTTTTAACAAGATTGAAAAGCCCTTTGAATAGTCCACCTCCCTCGCCTGCGGAAGGCACCTCCTGTAATTCAGACTGAAGCCAGGTGGGCACAAGCTGGGCTGAAGGTTGCCTAGTCAGGCTCTCCAACATTTGCCACCCCCAAATAGGCACACTTGTTTTAGCATTTGCTCCTGCTGCTCTCAGTCACCATCTCTCTCCACTGTATTTTTAACTCCCCTGAAGTCAGTGGTTGGCTGCTTAAATCAAAGATCCTTGGCATTATATAAGAACAGCCCTGCTGGATCAGGCCCAAGGAGGCCCATCTAGTCCAGCATCCTTCACACAGTGGCCCACCAGATGCCTTTGGGGAGCCCACAGGGAAGAGGTAAGTGCATGCCCTCTCTCCTGCTGTTGTTCCCCTGCAACTGGGATTTAGAGGCAACTTGCCTCTGAGACTGGGGGTGGCATCAAGCAGCCATTGACAGACCTGTCCTCCATGAATTTATCTAGATTATGAGTTGTGTGAAAAAGTACTTCCTTTTGTCGTTCCTAAATTTCTTGGCAACCAGTTTCATGGGATGACCCCTGGCTCTAATGTTATGGGAGAGGGAGAAAAATTTCCATCAACTTTCTCCACACTATGCATGATTTTATAGACCTCTATCATGTCTCCCCTCAGTCGTCTTTTTTCTAAACTAAAAAGTTACAGGAACATAGGAAGATGCCTTATACCTAGTCAGACCACACTGGTCCATCTAGATCAATATTGTCTACAATGAATAAACATAACGTAAGAATATAAGAACAGCCCTGCTGGATGAGGCCCAAGGCCCATCTAGTCCAGCATCCTCTTTCACACAGTGGCCCACCAGATGCCCCTGGGAAGCCCACAGGCAGGAGGTGAGGGCATGCCCTCTCTCCTGCTGTTGCTTCCCAGCAGCTGGTATTTAGGGGCATCTTGCCTCTGAGGCTAGAAGTAGACTGTAGCCATCAGACTAGTTGTGAAAAAGTGCTTCCTTCTGTCAGTCCTAAATGTCCTGGCCATCAGTTTCATGGGATGACCCCTGACTCTAGTGTTGTGAGAGAGGGAGAACAATTTATCTCTGTCCACTCTCTCTACTCCATGCATAATTTCATACACCCCTATCAGCTTAGGTCCAAGCTATTTAAGAGAGCGCCTTCTCTGTCGTGAACCCTGTCGCCTATTAAGATCATCTGGAGAGGTCTGGTTACAGTTCCTGAAAACTCGTTTGGTGGTGACTCGGAAATGAGCCTTTGGAATGCACTCCCTGCTGAAATAAGAGCATCTCCTTTTCTGTTTGCTTTTAGGAGGATCCTGAAGACTTACCTGTTTTCCCAGGCATTCAATTGAGACTCATTTTTAAAAAATTTTAATGTATTATTAATGTTTTTATCTATTATGATGATTTGATCTTTTTATGAATTTTAAATGTGTTATGTTTTCATTCTGTACACCACCTAGAGATTTTTATACTAGGTGGTTTATAAATAAAATAAGTAAGTCTCCCTCTATCATAGTTGCCTCTTTTCCTATCTGGCAGCGGCTCTCCATGGTTTCCAGCCTTTACCCGGAGATGTAAGGGCGTGAACCTGGGACCATGCTCTTCCACTGCTCTATGGCCCCATCCCCCAAGAAGAGTCTCTTACAGAGCTCACGTGTAATCTCCCATCTAAATGCAAACCAAGGTGATCCCTGCTTAGCAAAGGGGACAACTCATGCTCTCTACCCCGAGACCAGTGCTCCTTCCCAGTCTACCTGATAATTACACATTCAAGACCTCTGAGGATACCCGTGTAACCAACTTCTGGGTACCTGCACAGGGTAAATCTGTGACAAGAAAATGTACCAGTTTCCAGGCACTGTGAGAGCTGTGTGCCAACACCACCTCTTGACTGAGGCATGGTTCTTGAACCATGCACTGCAGTCAATACCATAAGCTGTGTGGTGCATGCCAGCATCCTTTATTCTGGGCCAGCTCGGACAATACTTTGCCTGATCAGCCCCTCTCATGAGAAGGATGTGGGTGTGCCATGTGCATGCTTGTCTCCCCTGCTCCCAGCACACCATTCCTCAGGCTCATGGGGATGATGGTCATTGTAGTTCAACTGCTGGGGACCCACACTTAGCTTGGGAACCACTGGTGTAGTCAGTATTTGGCTAGCTCAGGCGTAGGCAGCCTTGGCTCGCCAGTTGTTGAACGACAACTGTGGCTGGAGATGATGGGAGTTGTCGTTCAACAACCACTGGAGAGCCAAGCTTGCCTACCCCCAAGCGAGAAGGACCAATGGTCGGACTCAACATAAAGCAGCTTCCTATGAAACTGCTTGTCTGATGTAACAGGGCTTATTGCTCAGACCACTGGAATGACTGGCTGATTGGCAGCTTTAAGGGAAGTAGAATAAAGGAAAGATGGCAGGCTGCGAGAAGAATGCAGAGAACCTGCTTTGGGGAGCATGGCATGACCGGCTTCCTTTCCTTTCTTTTCCAGTTCTGCACCAGCCCTCCAACGATTCCTGCTAACTATTCCTTCCAGCATTTTGCACAATCAGTGGTCTGTCCACCGCTTCTTTCCCGTGCCCTCAATGTCTCCAAAACTACCTATCCAGCCTGTAATTAACAGAGGAGAATTAAGATCTTGGCATCCTCGACGTGCACACACAACGCTCTCCCGCTGATGTGGGGGAGCCCCTGCCTTTCTGTCTCATTGTCTGCCCCATACGATAATCCCCTCCTTTCCCAACCTCTCGCTGATTTCATTCATTCACAAGGCAGAGGATGCAAAACGGGAGAGAATGCAAAGGACTGAAAACAGCTTAATCCACAAACGCCAGCAGACTTCTAAATCTGCCGGCCATTTCCGCCCCTCAGTCCCTCTTAATCCCATGTCAAGTGGGGATTTCCAGAGCCTTGAAAACACCCAGTTGAACAGGGCTGGATGGCCCTCAAAGTGTCCCTTGCCTGTGTGGTGCCGTGAAGCTTTCAGTTCCCTACATGAATCCATTAAGGTTTACTATAAAAGCCTTGTACACCCTTGGAGCACTGTTAAAATGAACTGGTTGTGTGGGGAAATACTCTCAAGCAAATTTCCCTAACTTGGATTTCCTTCCAATTATTCAAATACATACTCTTCTTAAATGATTATTATACAACATTCCTAATGAAGAAAGCTGAAACCCCATTTGAAAAAGCATCTGATTGATTCATCACCATTCTTTGTAAGCAATTAATTAACTAACTGGTTATATTTGGATAAACATTAACAGCTCCCAACAATTCTGTCTTCTCTGTAATTCTCAAAAAGAGGGGCCAAGAGCCATTTTAGGTTCTAAATCCGGGAACCTTAACACTGAAAAAGAGACAGAGAGAGAGAGCAAGGCGGTTAACAATCTAGCTTGTACACAAATGGAAGGCAATGGCCCACATACTGCACAATGCAAGGGTAATCCCATTGGAAATGATGGGGTTACTCTTGTGTAAATACATGTGTGCAATTCTTGCCATCGTGCAACTGCCTGCTCTGCACATTGCACTGAATGTTATGTGGGTCACTATTATTGTACTCCCATCAATACATGTAGTGCTAACAAAGAGGCCAAAAGGCTTACAATCTAGAATTCAATACAAGAACACAATAAGGAGAAGGGAAATTGAGGCAGCAATAAACAGGGCGAAAGTATGCATTTATTTCAGTTACACGTAGGGTGGGTTCAACTTCATACATAGCAAGGAACCTACTAGGGGTGTGCACGGTCTGGAACCCCTTAGAGCCGCCGCCGCTCCGGGGAGGTCCGCGAAGTGGGTGGTTTTTTGGAATTTTAAATAAATCTTTAGCCCCTTTGGGGGGCTTCCTCTAGGCTGCGGGTGTGTGTTTGTGTGTCCGCGAAGGTTCCTCCTCCCCCCACCAGCCTCATTCATCACTGCTGAGGCTCATTTTACCCCCTTTATTTAAAAAAATGGCCACCATGCATGCGCAAATGGCCTCTGAGAGGCCCTGGGCCATGCCAGGCCTTACAGAGGCCTTTTGCGCATGCACGGCGGTGGAGAAAATGTCAGCAGCACCAACATATGGAGGCCCAAATGGGCTGAAAAAGGGGGTAAAACGGGCAGCAGTGGTGATGAATGAGGCTGGTGGGGGAGGGGAAAAATTCGCAGGACACCCCCCCCCCGCGGCCTAGAGGAAACCCCCCAAAGGGGCTAAAGGTTTTAATTTTAAAAAACAAACAAACCGTGAACCCCCCAAACTGTTGGGGGGTTGGTTGGTCTGAGGTTGGACCGATCAGGGGGTGGTTCAGTTCAACCCCGGAACCGTCGAACCGAACCAGTTTGATGTAGAACGGAACTCCCCTTGAACTGTTCGGACATCTCTAGAACCTACATACAAAATAAGCAGAAGACTTGTCCTTGATTGTCTGAACTCGCGCCAACGCAAGAATCTCAGCTTTATCTGGGGCCACAAATTGACTTCTGTAACCAAGATTTGAAGTTGGTTTGACACCATCTCAGATGTGCATTATGTTTGAGCCCATGCTCTTTATGAACCTCTGGTTTGTTCCAGGAGACCCCGCCCCATCTGCCAACGGCAACCAATGGTTGCAAGGTGGCAGAAGACAGGCTGGGATAGCATCCACGACTTTCTTGGGAGGTCCAGCCAGGGGGTGTGGCTCAGACAACGGTGACATGTTATCATCTGCAGTGCCAGCCTCAGGTTCCCTCCATATCTCAAGCTGGGAAGACTTCAGGTTCTGTGTTATTTGTGAACCAGGCAATAGGCTTAGTCACAGTGGAGCTGAGGCAATGCACAAGGGGCTCAAATCTCCTTTGAGAAAGAAAGGAAAGCTAAAATGTCTAAAAATAAACACAGAGGCTCAAATACGGAGTGATGCCAACCGTCGGCATGCCGTTACCCTGGGTGTGCATGGAACCAGTTTGGCCAGTTGGGTTCGAATCCAAACCAAGCCAGTCCAGCTCTGTGTCTGCCTGAACCGAGTCAGCCGGTTCTACCAGTGGGCTGGGCCGAACCAGTTCGGGGGATATACTTGTAAAGGGGAATCTGGCGACGATTCCCCTTTACAAGGGCAGGGGGTGGGGGACCCTTTCAGGGGCAAGGGGTGGCCGGTGGAGGTGACTGGCTAGTAAGTAAGCTGCTTACCTAGTCAGCATAGCTGCCAGTGCTTGCTCTCCTGGTTGCTCAAGCAGCACGCTCCCCGCACTTTTGCTGAGCCAGCAGCTTGGTAAAAGAGGGGGAAGAATGCTCTTTGGGGCTACTGGGAGGGAAAGCAGCAGCTCCAGCAGCCACATTGGCCAGGTAAGCAGCTTACCTGCCACCCCCACCCAGCCCCCTTATTGTGCTGAACCCATTCACCCAATCTGGGCCTGGTTTGGTTGTATCACAGACTGAACCATCCCTGGTTCGGTCCGTCACTGAACTGATGAACCGGCCCCAGTTTGAGGTGAACCGGTTCAGCACAGAATGTCCATGCACCCCCACCCCGGCCATTACCTGTTCCCCAAGAGACCCCCGAGCTTTTCTTTAAAGCCTTCCTGGATGTTGAGGAACCCTCAGGAACACAGTGGGCTGTGTGGTCAGGGGCCTAGCTAGGGGAGAGGAGGCCTGTGGTCACCCCCTCTCCGGCGGCCCCTCAGAGTGAAGAAAACAGGGGGGGGTGGATCTGCAGGGGGGGGTCCTCAGGGGCCTGGGTGCTTTGGACCCATTTGCTCAAGTATAGCTACACCCCTGGCGGTGGTGACGACAGCGGCAGGGGGTGGGGAGGGTGTCTGGAAATGGGGCAGAGCTCCACTAGCTGCAGAGCAGGCAGTTCTGCCCGGCTCACTACCCCCCACCTGCAGCTGCCTGAGCCTGAGCCACAGCCCACAGCATCCCGAGCATCCCTGCACCCTCAGTAAGGGCTTTTCCGGAAGCTCAGGGGGCTGCAGGTGTTGGCCCCGAGCAGGAGCAGCCCCACCGGCCTCACTCTGCCTGAGAGCCCATGTGCTTATTTTTAGACTTTTTAGCTCACCTTGCAAGCACTCTGCTTTCCGCAGAACATAGTTCCTTATGTGAACAGGAACGTACGCATATTTAAAAATAAGACTCTGAAAAGCCTCCACCCATGGCTTTGCTCTCCATTTCCCTGGCCTTGCTATACACACTTTGGCTTTCACTCTAGCCGCTGAAGCGCCCCCCTCCCTGCCCACAGACCTCAGCGTTTCCCCCCATGCCTATTTTTTGACATCATTCCCTAACAAGTAACTCTGCAGCGCTGCCACCTTCATGGAAGAAGAACTCGGCTGCTGTTACTGGGGCCTCCTTCGCTGTGGTTAAGATTTCCAAGTTCTCCGACACTTCCCCTCTCCCACCCTCCTGGTGAAGCTCAGCAACTGAAAGGGGGAAACAATGAGGTCCTTAAGCAATCCTCTTTGATTTATTAGGCCTTTCTGAGCAGAGGGCCACTCAGCACTTCTGCAAATGCAAAGGGCTTCCGCAACACTAATTCCATTTCACTGCTCCTAGGTAAGAAAGTCATAGAAGAGAGAATCACCTTTACTGGCCGAGTATTTATCTTCAGGTAGAGAGAGTTTACACGGCTAGGAGGGCTGCAGTTCCCACCTCCTACAGCATGTCTGTGCTCCTCCCCAATAAGAATTCAGAGGGTGCAATGAGTTCTAGCACGGAGAGGCAGTGATGGAGAAAGGAAACAGATGTGAGCACTGAGGCTGCAATCTAAAACACACTACCCCCAGAATAAGTAAGGTAAAGTGTGCCGTTGAGTCGATTTCAACTCCTGGCACCAACAGAGCTCTGTGGTTTTCTTTTGGTAGAATACAGGAGGGGTTTCCCATTGCCTCCTCCCCCGCAGTATGAGATGATGCCTTTCAGCACCTTCCTATATCGCTCCTGCCCAATATAGTACTGGCAACCTTCTGCTTGTTAGTCAAGCATTTCCCCACTGCGCCACTTAAGGAGCCTTTAACACTGAAGGAAGCGGCCGGTAGAGCACCTATGTTATATGCAAAATGTCTCCGGTTCAATCCCTTGTACCCCCCAGATGGGGCTGGAAAAGACCCCTCTCTGAGACCCTGAAGAACTGATGCCAACCAGTGTAGGAAGAAAGCAACATAGGAAACTGTTGTCTTATACCGAGTCAAACCCTTGGTCCATCTAGCTCAGTATTGTCTACACACTGACAACTGGCTTCTCTAAGGTCACAGTCAAGAGTATCTTTCAGCCCTACCTTGGAGATGCTGCCAGGGAGGGAACTTGGAAGCTTCTGCATTCATGCATGCAGTGCTTTTCCCAGAGTGGCCCCATTCACTGTTCCCTCTAAGGAGTGCGCATGTGTGCACACTCACACGTTTTCCAATATCCACTCAGCTAATTTTAGATCCTGCTCAGGTTGAATTAGGAACGCCCCACTCTGAATGCATGTGTGCACACACTGCCTTGATACTCCCACCCAGAACAAAACGCATTCCACACAGAGTTGAAAAAAATTAAAGGGACCACTGGCCCCGTCCCCTAAGGGGAATATCTTACAATGCTCACATATAGTCTCCTACTCAAATGCAAACCCGGGCAGACCCTGCTTAGCAAAGGGGACAGTTCATGCTTGCCACCACAAGACCAACTCTCTTTAGACAAGACCGAGCCAGATGGACCAATGGTCTGGCTCAGTAGAAGACAGGTTCAACATCTGACTGAACATGAATGTACAAGCTGTACTTTCTGTTGAACAACATCTGCCTGCCATGTCGCTGTGCCTTTAATGTTGCTAGGGGAAAGGCCATTTAGCATCCGACCTTGTGCACAATTCATCTCCAGTCATGAAAATGGATTTGTGCTCAGGAGTAACTAGAAACCAGGCCCATTTCCTTCAGCGCTTGTAGCGGGCAAAGGCAAGGCAGGGGTCCTGTGAGATTCCCCTGGAAAGGTGAATCAATCACAGCTGAACCAGCACCTCCCCCAAGAATAGCCGCTCCATATAAGTCACATGGCAAGGCACTCAATCGGAGAGCCAGGCAGTAAAGCATCCTTGCTCTTGTCTGACTCCTTCTATTTGGCTGACTATATTGTTTCAAGCCCTCTTCCCGGAGAGGTGACAAATTCCAAGCAACGTCTCCAGAATGAGTTTCCTTCCAAAGGAAGAACGCCTGGCAATTCAGAGCATGCCACTCTGCTGCTGGCCCACCTGCATGGGTGCCCAGTTCGTCTCCGAGCTCTGCTCAAAGTGCTGGTTGCAGGGCCAGCCCTACCACCAAGCAGGGTGAAGCAGGCTGCTTCAGGGGGCAGTTCTCAGGGGCAGCAAAGTAGCCCACCCAGCAACCCCTCCAATGGATGGCCTGCACGGGGAGGCAGCCCTCCTCCCCGCTGCTTTCCCAGTTCCCTTCCTAGCAGAAAAGGAAGGCAAGAGGGTGGGGAAGAAATGAAAGGAGAAAGGCATTGGGGGGATGTGAATCTGAAAGAAAATAGGGGAAAGGCAGGTGGAGGGGACACCATCTGATGCTCTGCTGCAGGCAGCAGAAGGTCACGGGCCCACACTGAGGGTCATCACCTTTATTTATCATATTTAGAGATGATATGTGCATCTCTAGGTGGTGTACACAGTTTAACACAAATATAAAACAGAGTAAAAGCAATTAGATCAATTTTACAGAATAAAGAAGTTAAAACAGTTTCATAGGTTAAAAACAGTTAAGTAGTTTTAAATTCATTTTGGTTAAAAGCCTGGGGAAACAGGCGCGTCTTGAGGTTCTTCCTAAAAGCAAACAGAGAAGGAGATGCTCTTATGTTGACAGGGAGCGTATTCCACATCCCTGGGGGCAGCCACACAGAAGGCCCAGTCCCGAGTCGCCACCGAATGAGCCGGTGGCAGCCATAACCGGACCACCCCAGATGATCTTAACAGGCGGCAGGGCCCATGACAAAAGGAGGCGGTCTCTTAAGCACCCTGGACACAAGCCATCTGGGCCTTTAAAGCTTGAAACTATTTAGATCCAAAATATTCAAAGGACTGCTTGCTCCCCCATGATCCTGCTCAACCTTGGAGGAGGACCCTACTCTGCCTCCCTGGCTGTGGATGATGGGTACATGGGACAGGATGCCCCACTCAGGGCGGAGAGTTCCAGGGAGAGGTGCAGAGCCAGTTCACCCTGCCTAGGCAGCACCTACAAAAGGCAGCTGCTAGACTCTGCTGAGGAAAAACTGCCTTATGTGGAAGTACCCGGCCCTGTGACTTGGTTCAGTTCTGGCCCTCGGAGATGTCCGTAGTCCAGTGCTTTCATGCAGATCCTGGCTCAGCCTGGCACAACCTCCCCTGGGAGGCTCATCTGACTCCTTCATAAGAACATAAGAACAGCCCTGCTGGATCAGGCCCAAGGAAGCCCATCTAGTCCAGCATCCTGTTTCACACAGTGGCCCACCAGATGACGCTGGAAGCCACAGGCAGGAGTTGAGGGCGTGCCCTCGCTCCTGCTGTTACTCTCCTGCAACTGGTACTCAGAGGCATCCTGCCTTTGAGGCTGGAGGTGGCCCTCCGACTAGTAGCCGTTGATAGACCTCTCCTCCATGAAGTCATCCAAAGCCCTCTTAAAGCCATCCAGGTGGCTGCCTGTCACCACATCTTGTGGCAGAGAATTCTACAAGTTGATGATGCGTTGTGTGAAAAAGTACTTCTGTTTGTTGGTCCTAGATTTCCTGGCAATCAATTTCATGGGATGACCCCTGGTTCTAGTGTTATGGGAGAGGGGTAAGAATTTCTCTCTATCCACTTTCTCCACACCATGCATGATTTTATAGACCTCTATCATGTTTCTCCTCAGTCATCTTCTTTCTAAACTAAAAAGCCCCAGGTGTTGTAGCCTTGCCTCATAAGGAAGGTGCTCTAGGCCCCTGATAATCTTGGTTGCCTTCTTCTGCACTTTCCTTTCTAATTATTATTGTTTTCTTTACTACTTTGTAGAAACGGGATCCCATCTTCCTTGCTGCAGACAACCCAAGGTGGCTAACGACAAGAGCGTAAGCACAACCAGATACGAGAGAGAGAGACGGAGAGAGGAGAAAGCAAAGCAGAAACCTTCCATTCCAATAAAAAGGATGTCAGAAAAATACATGATGTCTGAAAGGAACATCACAAATGAAGCTTTTCCCAGAATACAGAAAAGCAGTGTGATGTTAATCACCTTGTCACACAGGCAAGTCAGCAGCATATATCAATGGATAACATTTTTCCAAACGAGAATGAATCGCGAATTGGTCAGGGCAAGTGTACCACACGGGCCACTGGACTTTTGCGGGACAGAATCAGAACCAAACCAAAATGACATAGACAAACCACTGATTTGTATGGTTCCCTCACATTATTTTCATCTCTGCCATATTTCCGTATCCGTTTCATTTGCAACTAATGGAATATATTCTCTTTGGTGCTTTATCTAAGGAGTTGGAAGGACAGATGGGGGGGAAATGGATTTAAAAGAAGCAGGGGAATGCACAAAGACCCAGTGATGAAAGAGGATAGGATTTCTCCTATGAAGAGGAGTTGCAAGGGGTTTTAATGTAAATAAACAAAACGTCATGATCTTGATTGATCTGTATGGTTCGTCGGAATAGTTCCCAACGGCCCTTAAAGAATATGCACGCATGGCAGAAAGGGATGGATAAACTGCAAGATGATTTAGTTAAGTTGCTTTGCAAATGACAGCCCCTTTGTGTTGGGCATTTGGTCTGTGGGAAAAATCAATGCGCCCCCTGGTCTTTCAGATCAAGTGAAAATTAAACAGAAGAGGAAATGTTTCATTTCCACAGAACCCCACATTCAAGCAGTTGCTAGAAAGGACCGCTTTGGAGGCAGGAATCTGACAAGGGAAGGGACTTCCTGGCATGTCGGCTGCTGTGACATTGGTCTCGAGACTCAGTTCCTTCCCTGACCGCATCTCCTGCAGCAGCTCCTGGCAAACATGTTAAGCAGCGTCCGGCCTGTGTTTCTGGATCAAAGCCTTTTGCGAGGAGAACAACTGGGCAGTGTGTGTGTGTGTGTGTGTGTGTGTGTGTGTGTGTGTGTGTGTTAGGCCGAGCAAGAAGACAACTTGACACTGTGTGACCTTTCCATCTGAAAAAACAACTTTACAACCACAACATTTTGCTTCCCGGCTCCCAGACTCACTCTTCCCTTAGGTAAATATTTTGACAACCTTTTTACCAAAGAGTTAAGACAACTGGCTTGATGTTACATGGTCGCACAGGCAAGAGAGGCCATTCCCGTTGCCGTTCTGCAGGGCTTCCTCTGAGCCAGATCTCAAGCCTGACATCTACCGTATTTACCCAAATCCAAGATGAGATTCCCCCCCCCGTTAAATAGAGAGGGGGCTTATCTGAATTCAAAGTCCTCTTTGGGGGGGGGGGTAAAATACAGGTATAAACTGTATTTATCTTTTAAGGCATCGTTTTAGTCACCGTCTTTTCAGATAAATATGGTATTATGCTGGGACTCCGCTCTGGAATATTTAATGGCATCACCAGAAGGGCTTCTGAGTATGTACAAAGTGTACTTTCCCCTACCACTAAATAATCAAAACAAGTCCACCTTTATTAGTTGTGAACCACTCAGGGCTATTAATTTGCCAGAAGCCTTGTAGGGAGGAGCCTGTGACATCTGCTTCCCAGAGACAGTGGCTACCTAGTGGTGAGAGCCAGTGTGGTTGCTGTCTGCTGTTGTCAGCTTGCCAGCCTGTGTGCCCCCTAGCGTGTGGGGCTGTCTGTGCACAATCAGGGCCAGAGGGGTGCATCAGCAGTTCCTGAGGGTCAGCTGCTCAGATTAGCCATCTTTCTGGGCTTATAGAAGGTCTGCGGCCCTGTGGCTGTGGGCCCGCCACCAGCAGGATCGCCACTGAAGGGGCAAAACCAAAGGGGGTTGCCCCTCTGGGGGAGCCACTCTGGGGGGCAAAGGCCCTCACGAGGGTGAGGGCCTGGTGATATTTTTTTGTCTTCTGTTGTATTTGGATCTGGGTGTTTCAGATATGCCTTGGTTTGTCTGGGGATGGGGAGAAAGTGGGTGTGTCCACTGACTGTGGGGTGGCTATTCTGGTGGTGGTGGGGAATATAGGAAGTAAAGTTGGCAGGTCAGTGTGTCATTACAGGGGAAGGGAAGTCAGAAATCTATTAGCAGTTTCCTCTTCCGGCTGCCCTGCCAGCTCTTTGACCTTGGGGAGTAGTGCTAACCTCTCACAGAAGCTCACCTTGCTCCTCTGTAATGCCAGGTCTGTCCAGAATAAGTCAGAATCTATCCTTGATTTGATTCTGGATGAAGGGGCAGACCTGGTATGTATTACAGAGACTTGGTTGGGGGAGGCTGGTGGCCCAGTCTGGGCCCAGCTTCTCCCTCCAGGGTATTCTGTTGAGGAGTGGGTGCGGGGACGTGGGTGGGGAGGTGGAGTGGCTGTGGTCTATAAGAATAACCTTTCCCTGACCAGGATCCCTGTGGAAGTATCTGACCATATTGAATGTGTGTACCTAAGTTTGGGGACCAGGGATAGACTGGGACTTCTCTTGGTGTACCGATCACCTCGCTGCCCAATGGAGTCCCTAACTGAGCTGATGGACTTGATCTTGGCTTTGGCATTGGAGTCTTCCAGGCTTGTGGTGCTGGGGGACTTCAATGTCCACTATGGGACCAATTTGTCTGGGGCAGCTCAGGAGTTCATAGCAGCCATGATGACTATGGGCCTATCCCAAAGGGTCTCGGGACCAACACACATTGCAGGTCACATGCTTGATCTGGTCTTTCACTCTTATCAGGGTGGTGTTCTGTGGGGGACTCTTGTGATTTCCCCATTGTCATGGGCAGATCACCATCTGGTTAAGGTTGGACTCACAGTCACACCCCACCTTTGCAAGAGCGAGGGGGCCTATTAGAATGGTCCGCCCGAGAAGGTTATTGGATCCAATAGGTTTCTAAGAAGCCTTGAAGGGATGTAGTGTTGGCTCTGCCGGTGATCCTGTTGATGCTCTGGTGGAGAACTGGAACAGCAAGCTCACCAGGGCAGTAGACATGATCACACCTAAGTGTCCTCTCCGACCCACTTCAAAATTGACCCCTTGGTATATGGAAGAACTACGGGGGCTGAAGTGGCAAGGTAGACGACTGGAGCACAGGTGGAGAAAGACTCAATTCAAATGCGATAGAATACAGCATAGAACACATTTGAAGATCTATGCTCTGGCTATACAGGCGGCAAAGAAGCGATTCTTTTCTGCCCATATTGCATCCGCAAGTTCACATCCAGCGGAGTTGTTCAGGGTTGTGAGAGGGCTAGTGAGTGCCCCTCCTCCCTTGAATCAGAATTTGGAACCATCTATTACCCACTGTGACATATTTAATGTGTGTATAAAATCTCTCGTATTCGGGCTGACTTGGATTTAGACTGCACAATTACTGCAGTGTCTAAGTCGGAGGTGTCCAGCGACTCCTCTTATGTGGTCAGGCTGGATCAGTTTCCGTTTGTGACTCGTGAGGATATGGACAAGCTGCTTGGAGCAATGTTGCCTACCCACCTGTTCTCTTGACCCTTGCTTGACATGTCTAATACTATCTGGCAGGGAGGTTGTCATAGAAGGCATGGTAGAGATCATAAAAGCTTCTCTGAGGGAGGGCAGGATGCCTCCTTGTCTTAGGGAGGCAATTATTAGACCACTTCTGAAGAAGCCTGCCCTGGATTCCTCAGTGTTGAGCAACTATAGGCCTGTTTCCAACCTACTGCGGCTGAGCAAGCTAATTGAGAGGGTGGTGGCCTCCCAATTCCAGGCAGTCTTGGATGAAACTGATTATCTAGACTCGTTTCAGACCGGCTTTCGGGTAGGCTATGGGGTGGAGACTGCCTTGGTCAGCCTGATGGATGATCTCCAATTGGGAATTGATAGAGGAAGTGTGACTCTGTTGGTCCTTTTGGACCTCTCGGCGGTTTTCTATAGTATCAACCATAGTATCCTTCTGGAGTGTCTGAGGGGATTGGGGGTGGAAGGCACTGCTTTGCAATGGTTCCACTCTTTCCTCTCGGGCAGATTCCAAATGGTGTCTCTCAGGGACTGTTGTTCTTCAAAAACTGAACTTCGGTATGGTGTTCCTCAGGGCTTTGTTTTGTCTCCGATGTTGTTTAACATCTACATGAAACCGCTGGGTTAGATCATCAGGAGATTTGGTGCAGGGTGCTATCAGTATGCTGATGACACCCAAATCTATTTCTCGATGTCAACGTCATCAGGAGAAGGCATAACCGCACTAAATAACTGCCTGGAGGCAGTGATGGGCTGGATGAGAGGTAACAAGCTGAGACTGAATCCAGATAAGACAGAGGTACTTATTGTGCGAGGTCAGAACTCAGGAGATGATTTTGATCTGCCTGTTCTGGATGGGGTGACACTTCCCCAGAAGGAACAGGTACGCAGTCGGGGGGTGCTTTTGGTCACAAAACTCTCCCTGGTGTCTCAGGTTGAGGCAGTGGCCAGAGGTGCCTTTATCAGCTTCGGTTGATACACCAGCTGCATCCATTTATTGAGATAAATGACCTCAGAACAATAGTACATCTGCTGGTCACTTCCAGACTTGACTACTGCAATGTGCTCTATGTGGGGCTGCCTTCGTATGTAGTCTGGAAACAGCAGTTGGTCCAGAATGTGGCAGCCAGGTTTGTCTCTGGGTCATCTAGGAGAGACCATATCACTCCTATCTTAAAAGATCTACACTGGTTGCTGATAAGTTTCTGGGCAAAATTCAAGGTTTTGGTTATAACCTATAAAGCCCTAAACAGCTTGGGCCCTGGGTATTTAAGAGAACGTCTTCTTTGCTATGAACCGCACCACCCACTGAGATCATCTGGAGAGGTTCGTCTGCAGTTGCCACCGGCTCGTCTGCTGGCTACTCAGGGACGGGCCTTCTCCATTGCTGCCCTGAGGCTTTGGAACACACTTCCTGCTGAAATAAGAGCCGCCCCATCTCTTACAACTTTTAAAAGGGCAGTCAAGACACATTTGTTCACCCAGGCTTTTAATTACATACTGTTTTAATTGTGTTTTAATAATTTTAACTTTTAAATTTTAATTGTTGAAATGTTTTACTCTTTTTATTGGTTGTTTTTATTGTCTTGTAAACTGCCCAGAGAACTTGCGTTTTGGGCAGTATAAAAATATGTTAAGTAAATAATAAAATATTTAGATTGGATGGGATAAAAGTGTAATTGTTAAATAAAATAATACTATATATATCTGGGATTGGAGCAAGCATCTAGGTGAGATGATGCCACTTTTAACTAGGCATAACCCTGTCTACCTCTCTTTTTATAGAAATAAATCCATCTGTCTCTAATAGGCCAGCATGGCTCTCTTGAACACATATAAAATCTAAATCTAATAGAGCAATTCCGAACGTGATTAACTGAAGACAACTGCTACAAAATGCAGCCACGAGAATGCTGGTGAGAGAGAGGCACCCCTTATGACACTATGAGCCTATTCCCACAATCACTGGAAAGCGGGCTAAGGGAGCCTAGCCCACTTTCCAGGGATCGTTGGAACCACTGGGCTCGCTCGGTAGTGCCAAGGCGGCTTGCACGCCTAAATCCCCTTTAAAAAAGGTTAACGGAGCGAGCACTCTGTTAACCTTGGGGTTCTTGCTCGTGCACTGCCATGGCACGCAGCGACACACAAGCAGACCCCCAACTGGAAGGCTACAAGCAGCCTCCCATTATTAGGGGTCTGCCAGAATGCCCCACGCACTCATGCAGGGCATCTTGGGACTACCTGGGCCCATGCAGCCCCTGATCCCTGCAGCCCCCACCGGCTCTGTGACAGAGCTGGTAGTTGAGTGGGCGGCCGATCTGGCTGCCTAGGGCTGCAGGCTTGATCATCTCCCCACAGAGCCTGGTAAGGTGCTTCACACTAATCATGTGAAGCGCCTCTATCTGTATCAATTGCACTGGCGGCCACTTAACTTCCAGGCTCAATTTAAAGAGCTGGTCTTGATCTTTAATGCTCTAAATGGCCTGGGATCAGGTTATTTTAAGGACCACCTGCTCCCAGATGAACCTGCCAGAGCCCTTGCACAGGCTCTGGATGCTCCTCTCTCAAGACCACCTTTAACGGAGGTCTGTCTACTGGTCACCAGAAACTGGGCCTTTCTGGTGGTGTCACCGCAATTTGCGAATTCTCTCCAAAAAGAGATACAACTAGGTCCCCTTTAGCCTGCTTTCAAGCCACCACTGGACACTTAAAAAAAAAAATCTGCGCTTTGTACAGTATCTTTGTTGTAGCACCAGACTAGATGTGAAGTTAATACACATCATTGTCTGGTTAGGGGGTTGTTTTTATCCTGTGCTGCGCATGGCCCCAGTTTCAAGTAGAGGGTGTTTAACCCTTCAATTCTGTGCCATGTTCTTGCCAAAAATTGTATCTTGAAGTGGATATTTAACTCCAAGTTGCAACTGCAGCAAATGACACTTTCAGGGATCCACAGAAACTTGGGATTGGGGTGGATTTTGGTAGGAAAATCATTATTAAGACATATAATCACTTCCAAACAAAAATGGAGCAGAATGAAAGAGCTGAGCACCCTCTATATACATGCTGACGTTCTGATCCAAAAGAAGCCTGCACACAGCTGCTATCCAAAGATAAATATAAGAGCTGACATACTACACAAAATTCCATCTGCGTTTTAACAAAGCATGTGCTCAATTGTGAAAGAGCACTCTTGTGAAAGCACACAATATTGTGCAAAGCTGTGCGACAGCCAGCCACTGGAAACAATGACCATCTATCATGAAATTGCATTTGTGCAATTTCATGTTTGTGCAAGCGCCCCTGCACACAAGCGCCCCTGCACACAAGCGCCCCTGCACACAAGCGCCCCTGCACACAAGCGCCCCTGCACACAAGCGCCCCTGCACACAAGCGCCCCTGCACACAAGCGCCCCTGCACATGTGCTTCATTAAAACACAAGACAGAATTTTGTGCAGTATGTCAGTCCAGATGTTTAACCTCGTATAGCTGATTAATGCTGCTGCTTTTGCGCTGCTGTTTTCAGGTTTTTAGAGTGGTTGTCCATTTTATTCGTTTATTTTACTGTTAGCCACCCTAGGAAGACAGGGAAATAAGATAAAAATCCCACTGAAATGAATAGGATTTACTTGTGAGCAAATACAGTTCAGATCACCTTGCAAAAAAAATTGCCTTCTGGACTCAGACAAGGGATAGACCTCAGCCAATACTTTGTGTTCCACAACAGTCAGCCAGATGGCCCCCAGGAAGCGTATAACCAGAATATGCTGAATATAACCATTATCTGTGCCCCAACATCTGGAATAGATCACCAGAGGAATAGGTGATATACTAATAAAGAAGAGTGCTTATAAGCATGTACAAAGTGCATTTCCCCTCACCTCTGAGTAATCACAACCAGCTCCCACACAGCTGGGGTCACAGAACAGAGCTTCCAGATGAAATAATATGGCTTCTACAAGGCTTCTCAGGGATATACTGCTTTTGAACATGGAGTCCCCATTTTTTGCTATTATCTTTCATTCCAACACATTTGATTAATCCTTTTCTTTTCCTTTTTCCTTTTTCAAAAGGCTAGCAGTCTGGCAACATCCTGAGTTTAAAAATCACAGGTAAACCCTGAATGTACTGGGTGGCCATGAATGAGTCACTTTCTCACAGTCTTAATTCCTTACCTGCAAAACAGGGATACTATTGAGTCACAGGGCTGCTGCAAGGATGAGTGAGATAAGGAGGTGTTGCTACCTGTTCTATTCAGCCTTTAAGGCTAGGCAAGGCTCTAGATGCTAAAATTTGCTAATCGTACACTGTGGCAGCGTGTGATTTAGGAAACAGGTTTTTCCTCATCAGCACCTGTTTACCTGGGGAAAAGGAAGAACCAGAGAAATAACAGAAAGAAGTGGCAAATGCAAGATCTCGAATGCTCTTCTTGCTCCATCTTTTGGCCCCGGAATCCCTACATGTCAGAAAGCCAGTGTGGTGCAGTGGTTAGTGCTGGAGTAGGACTGGGGAGACCTGGGTTCAAATCCTCACTCAGCTGTGAAACTCGCTAAGTGAACTTGGGCCAGTTACGACTAGAGCGCAGATGAAAGTTCTCATGTGAAGAGCTCTGCAGAGAGCGTGCTGGGCAGGATTCCACTTCCAAGGGCACTCCAAGGTACTGTAGTGCTGGACAGGGGATGCAAAATGCTGCCTTGCCCCACAACTAGAGATGTGCGAGCCAGGGCTCGACCGAACCAGCCCAGTTCAGGTGATCTGGATTTGAACCAGACTGGTTCAGTAGTCTACTGGTAAAGGGGAATCCCATGCAGGGTTCCCTCCCTGGATTCCCCTCAACTAGTAGACCACTGAACTGGTTCGAACCAGTCTGACAGTTGAACCGGGGTTGACTGGGTCCAGTTCAACTTGAACCAAAACCAAACCAGCAAAACTGGTTTTATGCACATCCCTACCCACAACCCTGGTGGGGGCCAGCCCTCTTTCGAAACCAACCCATGCAAGCTTTGAAAGTGCTCATTAAATTATTAAATAATGTATAATAATTTAATAATTGTTAAATTATTATTTTTTGAAAAATCATTATTTTTTTAAAAAAAAAAAAAATGCTCGCAAACTCCCTGAACGGCCGGTGTTGGACTGAACAGGGGGTCAGTGTTCTCTCTAATTTTTTTTCATCTGTGTGCGGAACTAATTTGTTCTGGGTGGCAGTATCAAGGCAGTGTGTGTGCACTTGCATTCAGGGTGGGGCCTTCCTGATTCAACCTGAGTGGGATCTAAAATTATGTATTATTTAACATATTTTATACCACCCAAAACTTACATCTGGGTGGTTAACTGAGCGGACATCAAAAATGTGTGTGCTCGCACGCACATGCACAAGCCTTAGAGGGAACACTGCAGGGGGTGGTTCGGTTCAACCCCAAACTGTTGAACCGAATCAGTTTGCACATCCCTAAAGCCTTCTCAGACATTGCCAGAACTTTGCAGGACTTCATTTCTCCATAAGATGCTCGACCAGTATGGGGAACTGCACACCGCTGTGCAGAGGTAATAAGTTGGGCACAGTTGCCTCTGCACAGTGCCAGCAGGGCTGTGCAGATTATTCAGTTTCAGATATTTGGAGCTGAATATTTGCACGGGCCTAACAGGAACTGCAAGAATGATTACCCCTCCCTGCAATTAGGCTACTGGAATATGCAATAACCCAATGTAGATTTGCACTTCCAAATGGAGGTCATCTCAAGGCCTATTCAGACATTATGTTCAACTCTCGTACAACAAGTGTACAGCGCACACAGCTACAGATCTGTACACAGGTACAGCCATTAACATGTTATGCTGAACACAGGTACAGAAGTACCCTTCCTCTCTGTACCATGCATTTGAAGGGCTTGAATCCAGGTTCACTTTTAAAACGAACCCAGGTACAGTCATTCACACAAACACACGTACGGGTTGCAGTGGTATAGTAAGCTCCCCAGTGGTCGGGGGACAAAGTACCACCAGGGGGCCTCCATGTTTTTCCATCGCATGCGCAATGTAGGGATGTGCACAGAACTGGGTGGGGGAGGCTCGAAGGCGGGGTGCAAGTGCTGCTTTAAGGGCGGGGGAGGGTGCATTTACCCCTCCCGCCACTCTTTGCTCGCTGGCGCTCTGTTTTTAGAAAGCCCATTGGGGCAGCAGCAGCAGCATCCCTCCCTGACACCCTGTCTGCCCCCTTTACTGGAACTAGCAGGAAGTATCTGACGAGAACACCCGGAGTGCACAGATGTGTCCCTGCCCCGCCCTTAACGCAGCTCCCCCTGCCTTCGAACCGGCAGAACCAGCTGCTGTTTGAACCAGTTCAGAGGCCCATAAAGGGCCTCCGAACCGGTTCCATGCACATCCCTAGTGCAAAGCACGCATGCGCCCCAAGCCACCCCCACCCCCCATGTCTGGCGTCAGATGCAAGGGAGTGGGGCAATTAGGCTAGCCCAGGTTCCCCTGTAGGAGTGCAGAAGCTGTAGCCAGACAACTGCCAAAGCACGGTGGCCTGGAGGAAGCCAGTGCCGGCGGGGGGGGGCACCATGCTCCGCTTCTCACCTGCTCCCGGACTCCCACCTTCCGCTCCAGGTGCTGCACAGGCTCCTCAGCTTTGTCAGCTACTTGCTGAATTGGCTGGCCAGCAGGCTGGCAGGGCTCCCGGCCTGGTACCCACCCGACCGACCCTCTATCCGCCCAGCAGGAAGCACGGTGCTCATTGGGAGGCGAGGCGGCCCTGCGCGCTCCTGCTCCTCCTCCCCGCTCCTACCGCCGAGGCTGGTCTCAGCTCTGCCCATCCTGCTCTGCCTCCAGTGCCAGCGGCCCAGGCTTTTCCCCTTAAAGAGCCCGCTGCTGCTAAATGCCCCCAACCAGGCATGCTCCCCTCTGCTGCCACCCGGGTTGCCCAGGGCATGGAGTGCACCACTGGGGTGAGCGCACGTCTGGGTCAGGGATGCAACCCCCGGCAAGCACCCTTTCCAGCCCGGGTGAGCCTGCCCCACAGAAAGCCACACGCAAGCTGACCCTTTGGCTATTTCCTTGGAAGCAAGTCCCGCCGAGCTCCATGGGGCTTGTGAGGCCCCCTGACCCTCTGGGCCTGGGGACAATTCTCCCCTCTTGTCCAATGGATGCTACACTCCTGATGGGATGCTACACTCCTGTCCCTCCTCTATAGCATACCTAGCTTTAGAAGGACTGAATAGGTCTACTATGAACTTAAGAAGCTGCCTTCTACTGAGTCAGATCCTTGGTTCGTCTCTAACTCAATACTGTCTGCTCTGACTGGTAGGCACTTTCCAGGATTTCAAATAATGGCCTTTTCTAATGGCCTTTTCTACCTGGAGATACTGCCAGGGATTTAACCAGGGGCGTAGCAAGGTCGGAGTGGGTCCAGAGACAAGATTTTGAAATGGGCCCACCCCTCACTGAAGCTCAGCTCATGAAGTAAAGAAATCAGCTCATGAAGTAAAGAAAAAGCACACACACACACACACACACAACACCTATGTGCCACAATAGAACATCATCCTAAATTAATTTTTAAAAGGTTTCGTAAATTGTGGACGATGCAAGTCATTTAATGGTACTAGAGAAAGACCTGCTGTTCTGGTAGCTCCAGGTCTTAACACTCACATCAGTTTTGGAGGATGAATACAACTGAAGGAAGCCCAGGTGGGTGCGTGGCTGGGGGAGCCAGTCATGCGACTAGCCTCTGTGGGGGGGCCCCAAGGCAGTGGGCCCCCAGACAACTGTCTCCCCTTGCCCTATTATAGTTACGGCCCTGGATTTAACCAAAGACCTTCTTCAGGCAAAGCAGATGCTTGATCACATAGGAAGCTACCTTATCTGGAGTCAGGCCAACGGTCCACCTAGGTCAACATCACCTACACTGACTGGAAGCAGCTCTCCATGGTTTCAGGCAGGGATCTCTCCTAGCCCTCCCCCTGCAACTGCTGTCAGGGATTACCCCCGAGATCTTCCAATTAAACCCAATTACGTCCGATTACACCCGAGATCTTCTACATGCAACGCATGGGCTCTGCCAGTGAGCTGCATCGCTCCCCCAGGAACGATCTAAAATTTGAACTCTAGAAAAGCTATGCATGATTCTCAGGTGTAGTTGTAAGGTAGCAGCCACCACCCCCAGCTCTGTCTTCACAAATGCTAACGCCAATCAGAAATCCATTTCACTCCCAAGCATGCATCAAAACACGCCTTGGGAAATCTTATGTTGGACATCACTCTAAGCTTGACAAGGTAATTGAGGAGTGTGGAGGGATATCTGTCCTGTTCTGCACTCCGCAATCTTTAGAACGCGCCTCTAATTCCTTCCACCCCTACGAACCAGGCACTGATATTTACTCTGGATTAGTCTGGACAGCTATGTGGAAACGCCATCTCTACACACCTGCCCATCCTCTGTGCTTGTTTCTATTTCATTGAGGCAGTTAGTGAGCAACTTGCTCCTCACTTCTAAGCGTATTTACTCAGAAGCAAGGCCCACCAACTTCAATGGGACTTCTTTAATTAGCAGGTTTAGGCAGGGGCTACTAGACACCGCCGCGGCACTGCTCAGCATGCTTACGAGGGATCAGACAACCCCAGTGAACACAGGGGGACTTAGCTCTAGCTACGTGGAGCTGAAATTCATTTGCTGCCCTGCTACTCTGGGTGGATACAAGTCTACAACTGGAAGGTTCCCCCCACCTTTTGAAATTTCATTGTTCAAGTGCAGTCTATACTCTGCAATGGAAAACTCTCCTAGTACCTTACAGAGAGTTTGATATAAGACTCTTGGACGCAGCCTCTGGTACCTGCTTTCAATGACTTCACTTATGACTTATCCCTGGTAGGGAAGAAGAAAACCATGCCTCAGAGCACGTGCAGAGTGAGAGCAGCCCTCCACTAAAGAACCACAAGCAGCTGCCACATATCTGAGGGCCCCCACAGGGTGGAGAATGGGACTTCTTTCCAGATCGGCTTACAAAGAGACGCTGGCATCTGCTCAAGGAGGACCACCACACCTACCCTTCACCGTAGCACCTAGTTGATACAAATATTTCCCTTGGCAAAGAAAGGCCCCCCGGGTAAAATCCACTGCCAGCCGTCCATGACAAACGCAGCCCAATCCTAGATTCCGTTCCCTCGGAAGCAGAACTCAAATATTCACTCTTAAGTAAACATGCACAAGAATGCAGCTGTTTGTTTTCTCTTTTCAATTTTATCAAACACCCCCCCCCACACACACACACACAGTGCCAAAGTTCCATCTCAGAGACACCAGAATAAGCAGTCAAGAGCGCCTCTAAGCAGCTGCAGAGCGCCTCCGCCCTCCCTCCCTACCTGGGCAACAGGCCACAAGGGCTCCGAGGTCAGACATCTTTGCGAGAGTCGTCGCAGCCCTTCGCAGCTCACGAGCGTCTCACGAGAGTGCGCCCACCACCCTCGCCCGCTTCTTCAGCCTCAGCTCTCCGCGAGCAAGTCCCGCCACGGAAGCGTCCTCGCCGACCCTTCTCACGTGCAGAGCCGGAGGGCACCCGGCAACCCCCCCCCCGCCTCCCTCCCTGCCGTCTCTCTCCAACCTCTGCTAACTAAGGCGCGTGTGGACCTGGCAGCGGGCTGAACTCTCGGCTCAACCCCGGCCTGAGTGAGGAGGAGCTTGAGGAAGCCGCGAGCCAAGCGAATGGGCCCTCAAGGGCGCGGGTACGCCCGTCCACCGCCCAAAGGCTCCACCCGGGCTCCGCCGAAGCCCTCGCCTCCTCCTCGCCTGCCCCTGCTGCCGGCAAGGGCCCCGAGCAGCCCACAAGCCCAGCCCGCGCTCCTTACCTTCCATCTCTTTGGTCTCGCCGCAATTCATGGCCAGCGCCGGCGGTTCATGCTCCCCTCCCGCGCCTCGCAAGGGGTCGCCTTTGGAGCGGAATTCGGCGAACATCGAGCGCAAGCGGCGGCGGCTGCCTGGAGCTGGGTGGGTGTGGGGTTCAGACGGTCGCTTGCAGCCCGAGACGCGTCCAGGCGGGCGGGAGTCTGCTGCTCGTGTGGACAGCCTTCTGCGCTGCTCCTTCTCTCCCTCCCTTCCTTCGAGGATCTCTCTCTCTCTCACACACATACACACACTGGGGCAAAGTGGTCGATTCCACCCTCCGCCACAAAACCAAGCCTTCCTTGGCCGCTGCCAACCCTCCTCCTCCCTTCCCGCTTTTGTCTCTCTTGCTCTCAAGTCACCCGACGACGCTGTGGTTGGGTCGGGGGAAGAAGATGCTCTAGCACGCCCCTCGTCGCCGGCTCCTGCTGCATCCCTGCAAGGTCATCAGCCGCCCCGCCAGCCTTCCAGCCGCCTCCTGCTGCATCCTTCCCGCATCGGAGAGTCCGGCCGGCCGATCCCCTCTCCCTCCCTCCGCCCTCCCCACCCGTCTCCTCCTCCCCCTCCCCCCGCCCCGCGCCTGTCCTAAGCCGGCCGGGAAAGGAGGCGACGCTGGAACTGGAGGCGACGGCGGCTGCCGGCCGCTCCTGGACAAAGCCAGCAGCGCCAGGAGGCGGTGGCGGCTCAGGCAAGGAGCCCGCTTCACGCGCGCCTCGCTCCGGCAGCGGGGGAACTTTCCCAGCGCGCCCAAGCCAGGCCGAGCAGGCTCGATCCCGGCGGCTGCCAAGAGAGCGAGTCTGTTCCAGGTTTCAGCAGGCGGCGGCGGCGGCGGGATCCACCCGGCTCGGCCCCGGCCGCCGGAAAAGGACCGATCCGTCCTCCCTGGGCGAACAGCTCGCTTCCTTCCCCATCCGCCTTGCCCTGCGTGGAGCGCGGCCAGGCAGGGCTGTGGCTGGTCCAGCCGCTGCCTCGGCTTGGGAGGCGGGCCGGGCAGGCACCGGCGGCTGCGTCTGGGTCAGGGCGAGGTCAAGGCGCAAAGGCGACCTCCCGGCCGGGCGATGAGAGCCTCAATACGGCAAGCCGCTTGCGGCCGGGGGCAGTCACGGCTACCACCCTGCCGGCCTTTCTCTGCTCGCCACCGCCCTGCCCGGCGCCTCTCCTCTGGCTTCGCCCGCTGTTGCGCAAAGTGCGCTTCGGCACACACGCGCGCCCTGATCTGGCCCTGACCCTGCCACGCCCTTCTTCCCTTCCATCCCTAGGGCTGCTTTTGCTTCGTTCTGGACTGGGAGCCGGCTGGGGCGCCTTCCATCGATCCAAAAGATGACGTTTATTTTATTTTATTTTATCTTTTCTTGCCTTCTAACCACCTGCGCCCAGCCTTCCCCGCGTAGCTGCTTTCCGTCCTCTCCCCGTCCTTTGTGCCCCCCTCTTTTTCTTCTTTGCTTTCTCGCCATTGTTCTCTCCTTAACCGCTGTGTGTGACTCCTGTATTTATTTACGGCGCAGCCGCCCTGCGCACGGCTGGCTACTCAAAAGTATATCCTGTTGAATTCAATGGGGCTTGCCCAGGAAAGTGAGCAGCAGGGACTGTGGCGCCCTCGGATTAAAAGAGTTCCCTGCCCCCAGGAACTTACAGTCCGAGTCCGACCATGGAGAAGAGAGACAAGAGTAGCAAGGAGTAAATGTGGGCAAGTGTGCAGGAAGAGGTACTCTAGCTTGCTTAGAGCCGGGGATGAGGATTTAACCTGCTGCAACAGAAGCTGCCTTCTGCTGAGACAGATTTTATGGCATAGACTCAATATTGTCTACTCTGACTGGCAGCAACTCTGAAGGGTTTCACACAGGGGGCTTTCCTCAGGCTGGGGCTCAATAGCTGAATGGTACAGCATTGACTTGGTATGCAAAGGGTCCCAGGCTTAATCCCAAACATCTCTAGGTGGGCCTGAGAAAAACTCCTGCACAAAACCTTGGAGTGTTGCTGTCCGTCAGACAATACTGAACCCCTGCTTACTGAGCAGGGGCGTAGCAAGGTGGGAGTGGGCCCAGAGACAAGATTTTAAAATGGGGCCCCCCTCACTGAAGCTCAGCTAATGAAGTAAAGAAATCTTAAATTATTTTTAAAAAGGTTTTGTCAATTGGTCCTAGAGAAAGACCTGCTGTTCTGGTAGCTCCAGCTCTTAACACTCCCATCAGTTTTGGAGGATGAATACAACTGAAGGAAGCCCGGGCGGGTGCGTGGCTGGGGGAGTCAGTCATGCGACTTGCCTCTGGGGGGCCCCCAGACAACTGTCTCCCCTTGCCCCGTTATAGTGACGCCCCTGTTACTGAGCACACAGACACCTTTTCAGGTGGCGATTCTCTTATATCTAGCGGGGGAGAGCAACTGTCCCTATCCAATGCCCACGAGTGTAGTTGGCTGTACTAATAAAGACTAATGAGTGGAGGGGGGACGCGCAGGGAGGGAGTGCCGAGACTTCTCGGCTTCTGGGGCTGTTGGGGTGGGCATGGCCAGGGGGGCTGTCCTGAAGAACACCCTTCTGCACTTCTGAACTGGCAGCCACATCACTGCCACGCCAGCACAGCATCCCTCCAGTGGCTGCTGGTGCTGACGGTCCGCCTTATGTTCCTTTTTAGACTGTGAGCCCTTTGGGGACAGGGGACCATCTGATTTATGGATTATTTATTTCTCTGTGTAAACCGCTTTGAGAATTCTGGTTGAAGAGTGGAATATAAATAGTCATAGTAGTAGCAGATGATAGCCCTGACTCGGTCTAAGTAGGGATGTGTAGCAATAGCAATAGCACTTACATTTATATACCGCTCTATAGCTGGAAGCTCTCTAAGCGGTTTACAATGATTTTAGCATATTGCCCCCAACATTCTGGGTACTCATTTTACCGACCTCAGAAGGATGGAAGGCTGAGTCAACCTTGAGCCCCTGGTCAGGATCGAACTTGCAACCTTCTGGTTACAGGGCAGCAGTTTTACCACTGCGCCACCAGGGGCTCCATATGCAACGGATTTTGTGTATGCGACGGATTTTGTGTTTCATTACCAGCTCAAAACAAAATGTGAAATGCTTGAAACATTTCTTCGAAACCGTGGCCAAGCCGGCTGTTTTGACGGAACAAACTCAAAACATTTTGAGTGTTCCGAGCAACACTTTAGAGGGCTGTTTTTCTGGGGAGAGCTGGTCTACCGATTGGGGTCGGCAGGGTTCAACCTACCTTCCCCCTGATGACCCTTTGCAGCCTGGGAGGCAAGCAAACCACACACCCAGCGCGGCGGATGACTCTCTGCGCTGCTCCTGGCTGTGCTGGCAAAGAGAGGCCGGGACGCGTCCTCCTGATCTCCGTGAACCCCATCAGGGGCAGTGCACTGGGGGATGGGCATAGCGTCCCTTGGACAAGAGGGGGCAAGTGTCCCCTGGCCCGGAGGGTCAGGGGGGCCACAAGGCTGCTGGGGCACGCAGCGCTACCCCCTGCACTTCCTCCTCCCAGCCCCTCCCCACTGCTCTGCCCCCTGACCTGGCCGCCATGTAGGATACACCGGAGGAGGGGCCTCCCGGCCCCAATCCACTGCCGCCCCCAGACAGAGGATGGCGTCCCCGCACCTGATCCCGGTCCATCGAGCTGGCGCTGGTGCGGCCATGATCCGCAAAGAATCACCGGACAGCAAGTTCAAGAGATGGGGATGGGAAGGCTTGGAGGGGTAAGGTTGCCCCGCCCCCTTTCTGACATCAGAGGCGCAGGGGGCGTGGCTTGGGGCTCGGGGTTGCACGCACGCTTTGCTGGAGGCCCCCTGCCTCACTTTGTCCCCTGGCTGCTGGGAACCTCTCTACGCCCTGACCCCAGGGGACAGGTGATCTAGGTGCCCACCTCCCCACTCATGCTGACACATGATCCCGGAGTGGGGGTTAAGAATGTGTCTGAATGGAGGATGTTGGAGGAGGAGGAGGAGGAGGAGGAGGAGAGCTCTTTCGATGGCAAAGAAGGCAGGAGGGCTAAATGGAACCTCCATGTTCCGAGGCAGCATGCTTCTGAATATCAGTTGCCAGGGGCAGATGACTGGAGAGGGCTGCTGCCTTTATGCCTGGTGTGCACATTTCCCAGAGGTATTTGGCTTGTTGCTGCAAGCTATTTATTACTGCATTCCTATCCCACATTATTTCTGTCATGGCACTCAAGGCTGCTTGTGTGGGGTCCCTAGGCCGTCTCTCATCTATTTATTTATTTTTATTTTATTATTACATTTATATCCTGCTCTTCCTCCAAGGAGCCCAGAGGTACATGGTTATGTTAATCCTCACAACAACCCTGTGAGGTGGGTTAGGCTGAGATATGCGTGACTGGGTGGCCCAGAGTCACCCAGTGACTTTCATGGCTGAGTGGGGTTTTGAACTCCGGTCTCCCCGGTCCTAGTCCAACAATCTAACCACTACACCACACTGGCTAGGCAATGACCAGACCCAGACCTGCGTCCATTCAGCCAGGTGTGGCTGTATCATGTGCTGTTCGAAATTGAATCCTGAACCAGATGGACCTTTGGTCTGGTCCAGTGCGGCCTGCTCCTCCCTCCCACCCACCCACCCAGCCTAAAAATATTGACTTAGCCATGCTGGCTTTTGTCTATCCCTGTTATAAGTCACTGATTTGACTTAGAACAGGGATGCATTGTTGTAATTATTGATTGCATCCTGCTGGGATTCAAAGCTTAGTTCAGTGCTGTGCTGTTTAGTTGCTTTTAGGTATATATAAACACACACAGAATTTCTTTGAAAAGTGATCCTAAGGACAAAAACAATTATGCCCCCAACAACTTCCCGAAATTGCTTATTAAGCCCCGCTAAGTGTTGAGATGAGAGCATCACTGGCCCAGTGTGTTAATGAGCGATTACATCTCCACTTGTGCATTATTGAACGTGGCATGTGCAGTTTGTGGAAGAGTGCGGATAATGAAAACGCAATGCCAACAACAAATGACTCCCAGCGCACAAGTGTATTGCAGAAGGCCTCTATGAAAACTCATAAATAGCAATAGAATTCAGTGTGAGGTGAGGTGTGGAGTATGATAGCTTCTTCTGCTCATAAAATTATGGTATGATGGTGGCAGGGCCGGTGTCTAAGCACAGAACTGCCCCAATCACATAGAAAGAAGGGCTGGGCAGTCTGATTTTAACAAAAGAAATGCCTTTTTGCATAGGCAAAAAGATGTCCCCCATCATAGGAACATAGGAAGCTGCTGCCTACTGAGTCAGACCATTGGTCCATCTAGCTCAGTATTGCCTGCTCTGATTGGCAGCAGCTCTCCTGGGCTTCAGGCAGGAGTTCTCAGCTCTATCTGGAGATGCCAGGGATTGAACCTGGGACCGTCTGCATGCTAAGCAGATGCACTACTACTGGGCTATAGCCTCAGTCATTACTTCTCTCCCGGCATCCTCTCCCCCCCAAGTGCCTTTCACCCACTTATAGTCGTGGAACTCGACTGAGAAAAGTTATTGGGGAGATAAGTGACAGTTTGATCAACGAGTGGAACTGTCGTTGTCATTTCCAGTTTAGTTCTGATAAAACAGACAACAACCCTTCCCTTACTTTGAAATCCTTTTAAGAATATTGTGTCTGCTGTCAAAGGAGATACCATCAAAGACTTGTTCATAAGATTAGCTCCTTGGATAACAATGCTGCCTTACGAACTTGCACTTCTTTAACCAGGCAACAGATTGATCCAGTTGTGTTATTTATTTATCATATTTATATACCACCTGATAGAGATCTCTCTAGGCCATATAAAGGTAAAGTGTGCCGTCGAGTTGGTGTCGACTCCTGGCACCCACAGAGCCCTGGGGTTGTTTTTGGTAGAATCCAGGAGTGCTTGACCATTGCCTCCTCCTGCACAGTCTGAGATGATGCCTTTCAGCATCTTCCTATATCGCTGCTGCCCAATATAGGTGTTTCCCATAGTCTGGGAAACATACCAGCGGGGATTCGAACCGCCAACCTCTGGCTTGCTAATCAAGACATTTCCCCACTGTGCCATTAAGTGGATGTCTAGGCTATATACATACTCTGTATACATAATCCAAATTACATTCTCTCTCTCTCTCTCTCTCTCTCTCTCTCTCTCTCTCTCTCTCTCTCTCTCTCTCTCTCTCTCTCTCCAGTTCAATATAAGAAGGAAAATCCTTTCTTGCTTCTGTTTCATCCTGACATCCTTGCTTGTGTCAAGGATGCTTCTATAATACCAGCCATTGCAACTATGGGAAAGCTCCAGGTGAGAGAATGAAACTTGAGATACTCAGTCTGGCGAAGGAGAATCAGTAAGGAAAGCATGGTCAGAGAGGGGATGCCCTTACTGGCTGTCTCTACCCCTAATGCCCCGAGTGGTCAATAAGGTGGCTGATGCTCAGAGTTGATGCCATCAGGAGCTGCATCTCCCACAATTACAAAGTGCATTGGAGTTAGTTAAGCAGTTCTGAAGTGCATGGTAGTGCATTGGGTCTGTCTGTGTGGCAGTCCCTCTCTTTCCTGCAGGTAGTCCTGGCTCAGGGCTGGACAACGTTGACCCTCCTGCAGACGTTGGCCTGCTCCCTCTCCTATCATCCCTGACCGGGAGCCAAGCTGGGGATGTCCCACTGTGGCTAGGGATGATGGGAGTTGTAGTCCAAACACAGGTGGAGGGCTGAAGTTGTGCAGCCCTGTTTTGGTTGGTCCTTTCTGCCTTCTTCCTGCTGTGCCCTCATTAACTTTGGAGAGGGTGATTAAAACAACAAAAACACTTCCTGGACAGTTTCTCCAAGGCAAAGCATAAGAACTCCTGTTGCCACATTTATATTCTCCAGGTTTCACGATCCTCTTTAACTCTACCGCATAACTGAAGAGACAGTAGTGTAAAGGCCCATGAAAAATTAATCAGGCTTATGCCAAGGCAGCGGAGGGAAAAAAGAATCCAATTCAGTATAATCAAAAATTCAATATAATGCATCCTGGTCATGGCTGATGATCTTATCAGCATGCAATGTACACTGCAGCAGGCCACGTAAGGAGGATAACCTCATCAGCTGTGACAGAAAGTCAACACAAGGGTGTCCGAAAGGGAAGGGGTGTTGGCTTGGACTGGGGACAGGGAGGGGGAGAGTTGGCATAAGTAACCTTTAGGAACTGCAACAACTCCCCCTCACCCACTGTGCCCCATCTCCATACCTGCGGTTTTCTCAGACCAGTTCTCTGACCCACTGATGTACATATACCAGAGCTGGTGTAATGCAGCAACTAAGCTTATTCATCTGATTAAAAACAGAAGAGAATGGCTTTTCGATAGATCCACAGTCTGCAGAGGGATGCGCTTTATTATTATTATTTTGTATTATTATTATTATTATTACATTTATATCCAACTCTTCCTCCAAGGAGCCCAGAGCGGTGTACTGCATACTTGAGTTTCTTTTTCACAACAACCCTGTGAAGTAGGTTAGGCTGAGAGAGGAGTGACTGGCCCAGAGTCACCCAGCAAGTCTCATGGCTGAATGGGGATTTGAACTCGGGTCTCCCCGGTCCTAGTCCAGCATTCTAACCACTACACCACACTGGGACACATGTTAATCATCAGAAGCCTCTTCCCAAAAGTGCCGTACTACCCAAAGGGATGCTCTATCTATTTTTCAAATCTAGTAAAAGTTTTTCAAAACCCTTAAAAAATTTTGTTCTCATTTTAGTTATTCTTCTTTCCCTTATTTTCTATCTATAGTTATTTATTGTTATAGATCAGGAGTTCCCAAACTTGGGTCCCCAGACGTTGTTGGGCAACAACTCCCATCATTCAGGTTTTTCATTGTGTGTTAAGAGTATAGCCCAATTTATATCCAGGGTAAAAAATATCCACTGTTTGCATTGTTTTCTGGGGGGCAACTTTAAAGTCTGCTGTCCAAAAACCCTCCAGGAAGCTTTTCACATGGGACTTTTGAAGCCCTTTAACTCGCATCTCCTGCGGAATGAAGGGGGTGCATTCACATATCGGCTAGATTTACTCCCCAAGTCCCTGTGGCCCAAGTCCCTGTGGGATATCAGGGATCAGTTCACACTCAATTTGGGTTTTCCACTGCACATTAGAGTGTAGCCTGATTTCTATCCGAGGTAAAAAAAATCCACTGATTGCAGCAGTTTTGGGGGACAACTTCCAAGTTCACAGTAAAGCCTCCCCATAAACCCCGTGGTGGTAAAACCTGCCATGCATAAAAGTCCTAGGGAAGACAAACATGAGCAACATCCTGCCTTAAGCAATAGACTGGAGGAAGGATGCAAGTTGCAGCCTGCAGGAGCAGGTCAGGTCTCCCATCAGCTAACTAGGGTGGGAGAAAGAAGTATACTTTGGGGCCCTGGAACAAATTTGGGGTGAGGCAAGGGGGCCCCAGAAAAACCTTTGGGGTGGAGGGCTGGAGCTGGAGGAGAATTTGGGAAGGGATGGATCCATCCTCACCCATGCCTGGCTACAGGGCTGTTTGTTGCTGCCGGTAACCTTTCTTCCTCCTGATCCCCTGTACCACTTTCAAAGCTTACATTGGTCAGTTTTGAAAGGGCGCTGGCCAGGGCAAGATAGTACTTGGGACTGGCTTCAGGCTCTGTGATCCCTTGAGCCTTCTCTGTGTGCACATCATTGATTGGCCTGATCCTCCCTTCCCCGGCTAATCTCAGCTGCAATCTAATAAAAAATGCCATGTTTCCAACCCATGATGAAGGAATTAATCAACGAAGCATCAGTCCATCGACGAGTGTTTATAGGGCTGCAGAACTGAGGAGGCTGACGTGGAAAGTATTCATGGAAACAGTTCAGGGCTGCTCAACGGTTTCTATTTCAAGCTTTCCTCCGCGACCACGAGGTCTTGGAAACCACCTTAGTTCCATGAAATCCCAGATTCCCCTGAAACCACACAGCTTTAGGCAGAAGGACGTTAAGAAAAACACGCAGGATTCCATACTTCTACTGAACTGTGGAAGTTGGCAAGACAGTTATTATTAGAATCGCAGCTGGCAGGAAATGGATGCCCTTCTTGCTTCCTCTGAGTTGTCCCACAAATAGTGATTATTCCAAGTAAACTATTAGCTGACACCAGCAGATTTCTTGGTTCCTGAGGGTAGAAACTGAAGAAAAACATTAAAATAAGCCTTGGTATTGAACTGCAGTATTTCAGGAACTTTCTTTCCCTTAAAAATCACAACAATCATCATAATAATGTGAAGTGCATGCAGAATTCAGTGCCTAGAGGAGTCTCTGACAATTCACAAACTAATTTTCCTTCCTTCCTTCCTTCCTTCCTTCCTTCCTTCCTTGATAACTGGTTGAAGGACAGGAAACAGAGAGTAGGAATAAATGGACCGTTTTCACAATGGAGGTAGGTAGTAAGTAGGGTCCCCCAGGGATTGGTACTGGGACCAGTGCTTTTTAATTTGTTCATAAATGATCTAGAAATTGGGGTGACCAGCAAAGTGGCCAAATTTGCAGATGACACTAGTGAAATGCACAATGGATTGTGAGGAACTCATAAAAGATCTCTCCAAACTGGGGGACTGGGCAACAAAATGGCAAATGAGGTTCAATGTAAGCAAGTGTAAAGTGATGCACATTGGGGCAAAAAACACCAACTTCACATATATGGTGATGGGATCTGAGCTGTCAGTGACTGACCAGGAGAGAGATCTTGGGGTCATGGTCGACAGCTCGTTTAAAGTGTCATCTCAGTGTGCGGCAGCTGTGAAAAAAGCTAATTCCATGCTAGGAATCATTATGAAGGGGAATGAAAATAAAAATGCTAATATTATAATGCCCTTATACAAATCTATGGTGCGGCCACACCTGGAGTACTGTGTACAATTCTGGTCACTGTATCTTAAGAAGGATACTGTAGAACTGGAACAGGTGCAGAAGAGGGCAACCAAAATGATCAGGGGCCTGGAGCACCTTACTTATGAGGCTAGGCTACAGCGTCTGGGGCTCTTTACCTTGGAAAAGAGGCGACTAAGGGGAGACATAATCGAAGAGTATAACATTATGCAATGAGTGGGGAGGGTAGACAGAGAGAATTTTTTCTCCTTCTCTCACAACAACACTAGAACCAGGGGTCATCCCATGAAACTGAAGGCTGAGAAATTTAGGACTGACAAGAGGAAGTACTTTTTCACACAGCACATAATTAATCTATGGAATTCTTTGCCATGGGATGTGGTGATGGCTACCAGCTTGGGTGGCTTTAAAAGGAGCTTAGACAGATTCGTGTAGAACAGGTTTATCAATGACTACTAGTCTGGTGGCTGTGGGCCATCTCCAGCCTCAGAGGCACGATGCCTCTCAATACCAGTTGCAGGGGAGCAACAGCAAGAGAGAGGGCATGCCATCACCTCTTGCCTGTGGGCTCCCCCAAGGCATCTGGTGGGCCACTGTGTGAAACAGGATGCTGGACTTGATGGACCTTTTGCCTGATCCAGCAGGGTTGTTCTTATGTTCCTTCCTTCCTTCCTGATTGTGGGTGGGGGTGATAGATAACAACCTGGAGTTTGCCCTCAAGCTGAAAATGAGAGATTACACAGCTTCCAGATGCCCCTGCAAGCTCATATCTCTTTCTCAGTGCATGCTCATGGGCTGATCATGCAGCCAGTAGGGACCTTTCATCATTTTGCAGTGCCATCTCCTGGCCATTGCAGCAGTCTGAGATGAAAAATAAAATATTTTTGAAGTCATTTCATTTGGTTTTCACCAAACAAAACACTTGTGATTGTGTCCAAAAGGTTCAGTTTTTTATTTTTATGTTGGATGACCTATTCTGGATGATCCTGGACATCTGGATGACCCACAAGGCTTCTAAAATAATGTTCTCTGGACAGATGAATCAAAAAAAGAACTTTTCAGACACAATCACAAACATTTTGTTTGACAAAAACCAAATGCTGCTTTCCAAAGTAAGAAGTCCATCCCAACTGTCAAGTATGGTGGTGGAGGCATCCTGGTTTGGGTTTGCTCCATCAGGACCTGGACATCTTGCCATCATTGATGGAACCATGAATTCAGCTGCATATCAGAAAAGTTCTAGAGGAGAATGTCAGGCCGTCTGTCTGTGAGCTGAAGCTGAGCCCAAAGTGGGCTATGCAGCAAGACGACCCTAAACGTTCAAGTAAGTCTACCACAGAATGGCAGAAGAAGAGGAGGAGGAGGAGGAGGTGACCTTGTGTTTTGGAGTGGCCAAGTCAACGTCCTGACCTAAACCCTATTGATATGTTTGTGGCAAGGCCTGAAGCGAGCTGTTTATGCAAGGAAACCCTCAAATGTCACAGAGCTGAAACAGTTTCGTATGGAAGAAGGGGCTAAGATTTCTGCAAGCCGGTGTGAAAGACTGATCGCCAGTTACAGGAAATGTGTAGCTGTAGTTACTGCTGATCAAGGAGGTGCCACCAGTTACCAAATGCAGAGTTATTTATTTTATTTTATTACATTTATTTCACATACATTTATTTCACATACATTTTGACACACAGATGTTTGTTGTTGATTTTTTTCTGTTGAGTCAAACAGAAAATTTGTTATTCAAATTATATCCCCAGGAAGTATTTGGGGCTGCGGCAGCTGGGGGACGCTCGTCCTCTCCTACTCAGCGGTGGCCACGTGCCTCGATCTAATCATGAGTTGAATGAATAGGAATTGTGCTAACATGGGTGCTTTCCAGATTGGATGCCACAACCGTGTCACAACGCATCTGCTAATTGTGCTTCCATACTTCCTGTGTTGTGACACCGTAGTCCCTATGTTGTCAGCAGGGTGCCATTCACATTTCGGATGCCTTGTTTCAGATTTTATCACTGCAGTTTAGTGCTATAATGTCGTATGTCCGTTGCAAAAAAGTAGCTGCATTTGCCCATTGTAGGGAAATTTCCCTGTTGTAGATTCTGGGGATTGTTTTCAATTTGATCCTTCCAAGTCGAAGCATTTTACCACGGTTGTAGTAGGTAATCTGGAAAGCACCATGCAGACCATCCTAGGGAGTTCACAAACTTTTTCTTTCTTTTTCTTTTTCTGATGTGAGAGGCAGGCATGCTGCAAATGCAATTGACTAACTCAGCAGTGGCCATAATTCCTGGGAAGTTAATGTTGCCAGTGCACCCTTCTCCTGGAAGCACCCTGCGCCACTTGGAAACCTGTCCCCAAGCATGATCACCAGTGCTATGCCAGTCTGGGACTCTTCAGTAGCACTGATGCTTAGTTACACAATGCAAGTGCTTCATGAGGATGCCAGCCAGGGGTCTCTCTGTCTCTGATAAATCACAAATTGACAGCCTGACTAAATTACTCCATGGAAATCCTTTCAAAATCCTTTCACCACCTATGCCAAGGTGGTCATGACTAACTTCTCCTCTTAATTTCGATGGGACACCCACTGAGTGATGTAGTCAGGATTTCAGCCATTGTTAATATTTTGTCCCTATGTATGCCTTTTGGTAATGCTCCTATATACTTGTTTTAAAAGGTTACGGTAAAGTGTGCCGTTGAGTCGATTTCGACTCCTGGCGCCCACAGAGCCCTGTGGTTTCCTTTTGGTAGAATACAGGAGGGGTTTACCATTGCCTCCTACTGCTTAGTATGAGATGATGCCTTTCAGCATCTTCCTGTATCGTTGCTGCCCAATATAGTACCAGTGGGGATTCGAACTGGCAACCTTCTGCTTGTTAGTCAAGAATTTCCCCGCTGCACCACTTAAGGTGGCATCTACAGAGAAACAAAGAGGGAGACTTTGTTCTCTGCCCTGCCCTGAAGAGTTTCCAATCTGAAATTTGGCAGGTGGTAGCGGCAGAAGGAAAGGAGAATGATGCAGGCCAGAGAGACAGAGGAAGGATTTGCTAGTTGGTTTAATTGAAACAATTTAATTAAAGCAATTTCAAAACTACGAGGCTTCTAATGGCTGTTTTGATTGTGGTGTTTTATTTGATGCTATTCTTTTTTTCCTGGTGTGTGTGTTGTTGTTTTTAAATGATGTAATCTGCTGCTGTTTTGATTGCTTCTGAACATTGCCTTAAAACTGATTGTTTCATGTTTTTATGTAAGCCGCTTTAGGGTCTTTATTTTAAATAGAAAACCACCCTATCGACATCTCAGACCGACAAACAATTAATGTTCAGAATCAATCTGCCCTCAGTGTATGCAGATTGTGTCCGTAATAAACTCTACACACTAAGGCAGTTCACACAATCAACATCAGGGTTGTAGAAGCTTCCTACCCTAAATAGGAAACTCTGCACACTCCTGATTTTCAATTGTGTGTTGATTAAAAACAAGATCAGAGGGGGAAGCTCAAACGTGAGCTAAGGAGCACGCACTACCCAAATGCCGTCCTCAGCTTCGGAGCGAGGTAGGTATTAAAACCATCCTACCTAGCTGGGTCTTGTCTCACAATCAAACTCCCTGCCTCAAACCTTGTTTTTAACTGACACACCATCAAAAATCGGGCATGCGCCCAGCTCCTGAATTAGGGTAGGAGGCTGGTCCTACCCTAATGACGTTCATGTGAACTGCCCTTATTGTGTGTGGCTGTGTGTGTGTGTGTGAGAGAGAGAGCTAGTGGGGGAGAAGGTGCTGCGGTTATCCCCCCTTAGCTGCTCAAATGCAACCACCAGCTTTCCATTCGGAAGCAAAGCGAGGCTGTTGCTTGAGTCTGGAGGGGCTTGTGTTGACGCTCCATGGGGCTCATGAATCTTTCAGAAGGTATATTTACCTAATGCACAGTTGGTTTTGCTAAATAGGACACCCTGTCTCCAGAGAGCTGTGGCAGCCTGGTGTGATAATGGAGTGAGAATCCTTTCCACAAGTGTTAATTGAGGAGTTGTTCAGACAAGTACCAGCTTTTTGGTTTGGTAATTAAAATATAGACCCCAAGACAAGACTTCTTCTGTGTCTTCTGTACTGCAGCTCAATGCAAGACAATGCTCGCCATCTGTAGGTGCAAAAGCATGCTCCTGAGATGATCAGAATCTCCAGTCGACCAGGCTCTCTCTGGGGCTCCAGAATTTACATTCCAATTTGCATGAAGAAACATGGCCCAGAATGGTTCTGCCTCTGCAATTACACTCCATGCCTCACACTCCCAAGTAGCTGAAATGCAATGTGTGATGTGGTAGATTAGTCAGCTTTGTGTCTTGAGTGTGTGTGAGGCAACAGCAGAGATGTCGCGGGTGCAGATTTTGCAACATTGAAGCAGGTGTCTAATTAACACACAAGCAGCCCAAACAAACTGGTGATATTTCGTCACGTGAGCTGGCATTGGCTCCAACCGGGCTTTCAGCAGCGGCTCCTGGTAATGAGCCAGGGAGTGCCTGACTGCACCTGTTTCTCCCATCCTGCTCCACCCCCGACATTAATGGGAACTGTGCTGCTGTCAGGCTGCCATTCATCAGGAGAGCTTTGTCATTGTGGGCTTAGCCCGCACACACCTGATGCATGGCCAGCCTGTGGTCAGCATGTCTCTCGTTAATATGGGGCAGGGTGGGAGAAACAGGCATAATCAGGCTGCTGGGAACCAGACAGAGGCAGTTGTGCCTCAATTGGCACCCCCTGACTCGTTAGGACAGGCTGCTGGTGGACATATCCATTCAACAGGAGCCGGGCTCAGTTTTTCAAGCTGTCACGCCCCAACACCTCCTTGTCAGAATCAGAGTGAAACTGGATGAAACATCAGGAGACTCTATGGTCAGCCTTTCCACCTCTGGGAAACAAGGGAACATAGGGAGCTGCTTTAGACCGAGTCAGACCCTTGATCCATCTAGCTCAGTATTGTCTGCACTGACACACCCTTGCAGCTCTCCAAGGATTCAGGCAGGAGTTTTTCCCAACCCTGCCTGGAGATGCTGCCGGGGATTGAACCGGGGACCTTCTGCATGCCAAGCAGGTGCTCTGCCACTGAGCTTCAGCCCCATCCACCGCTACTTTGTTGATGCCTAGGAGTTGTAAACGAAACATCTCATCTGGATCAGTTCTCCATTGCAGGTGATCCCTTAGCTCAGGGATTCTCAGCGTTGGGTCCCCAAATGTTCTTGGACTTCAACTCCCATAATCCCCAGCCCCAGTGGCCTTGGGTTGGGGGTTATGGGAGTTGAAGTCCAATAACAGCTGGGGACCCAACGTTGAGAATCCCTGCCTTAGCTCAAAAGTTCCTGACCTTGGGTTCCCAGATGTGGTGGGGCTACAGCTTCCATCATTCCCAGCCCCAATGGCCTTTGGGAGGCGTAGCCCAACAGCATCTGGGGGCCCAAGGTCGGGAACTGCTGCCTTCGCTGGGCAGCCCTGCTACTTCTTTGGAGCCCTTGCTCTGGGATCTGCTGGGCAGCTTCGGAGTGGCTGTGGGGCCAGGACACCAGGACAGTGCCAGCCTGCCTTATTTCTCTGTGTAAACCTCCCTGAGCCATTTTTGAAAGGGGGGGTATAGAAATTGAATAAAATAAAATAAATAAATTAAAAAATAAATAAATAAAGGCGCTAAGTGCCCGCTTAGGGCACAATGCTTGACATGTATTACAGAGCCTTGGTTGGGGGAGGCTGGTGGCCCAGGCATAACCTCCCTAAATGCCTGCCTGGAGGCAGTGATGAGCTGGATGAGAGATAACAAACTGAGACTGAATCCAGATAAGACGGAGGTACTTATTGTGTGGGACTGGAACTCAGGGGATGATTTTGAACTGCCTGTTCTGGATGGAGTCACACTTCCCCAGAAGGAACAGAGGCATTCTGGGGGTGTTTCTGGATCCAAGCCTCTCCCCGATGTCCCAGGCTGAGGCAGTGGCCGGAAGTGCCTTCTTTCAGCTTTGGTTGATATGCCAGCTGCATCCATTTCTTGAGATAAATGACCTCAGAACAGTAGTACATCTGCTGGTCACCTCCAGACTTGATTACTGCAATGTGCTCTGTCTGGGGCTGCCTTTGTACATAATCCAGAAACTGCAGTTGGTCCAGAATGCGGCAGTCAAGTTGGTCTCGGGGTCATCTCAGAGAGATCATATCACTCCTTTCTTAAAAGATCTACACTGGCTGCCGATAAGTTTCTGGGCAAAATACAAGATCTTGGTTTAAACTTATAAAGCTCTAAACAGTTTAAGCCCTGGATATTTAAGGGAATGTCTTCTTTTCTATGAACCACACCACCCATTGAGATCATCTGGAGAGGTTCGTCTGCAGTTGCCACCGGCTCGTCTGGTGGCTACTCGGGGATGGGCCTTCTCCATTGCTACCCCGAGGCTTTGGAACATGCTCCCGGCTGAAACAAGAGCCTCTCCATCTCTTACAACTTTTTAAAAAGCAGTCAAGACACATTTGTTCACCCAGGCTTTTAATTAGATGATGATGTAATAGTTTTTAATAGTTTTAATGTTGTATTAAGTTTTACATTGTTGTAATCTTTTAACCTGTTTACTTGTTTTTATTGTTTTGTTGTAAACCGCCTGGAGACTTGCATTTTGGGGCGGTATAGCAACATGATGAATAAAGCCAGCCAGCCAACACCCTGGGTCACATGGTACATAGGGTCGCCACCCTCTGACCCCTCCCCTGGCCTCCACCCATGCTTTTGTGGCAAGCGGAGGCAAAGGCGACAAGGAGGATGGGCAAGCAGCGGACCCTCCCTGTCACCCACCTGCCTGCCCTCTTTGCTGCTGCCGCCGCTGCCACCACAAAATGGTAGGTAAACGCAGTGGCAGCGCGGAGGGCAGCTGTGCACTCCCCATTCCCCGCCCTGTCTCCTGCCCGCCACCTGCAGAGGAGGCTGTGGCCAGGAGGGTGCCGTGTGGGCAACGGAGGTGGTGGGGCTGCCCAGGTGGGCTTCACTTTGGGGCACCCCGGAGTTTTGGGCCAGCCCTGCCCCTGGGTACCATTTTTTGCACTAATGTTGAAAAATACCCCTTCCTATGTACCTGGCTTTCTAGTGTGAGAAGCTCCCCATGGCTCTCTGTCTCCTCAGAAACAGCAGGGCTATGCACACAATCCCAGGGCCTTGCCCAGATTTGGGAGATGTGCAGACTCCTGATTTCTGGCTGTGTGTGAGCAAAAACCTAGGAAGGATGTGCGGAGCTTGATGGTGCGGTGGTCTCCCCTTTTACCTCATCCAAATGCTGGGGACACAATCTGGGTTGGGAGTGCTCACTCTATCTTGCAGTTTTTGCTCACACTCTGCCAAAAATTGGGAATGGGCACAGTTCCTAGAACTGGGTCAGATGCTGGTTCTATCCAGGTTTCAGCCTGATGACTAGGCAGGCAAACTCTACCGTGCCCTGCTATTCAGGGTTAAGTTAACCTGTCTCCCTTGCGTGACCACTTAGCATATGAAAAGAAGGGATGTAATTTGTAGCCAGTGATGCCCAAATCTTGGATTGCTGAGGCGTGCTCTCCTTTTTTCCTGAGTTAAAATAAAGAGCACTATTTACCATTATATCCAGATAGATGTTAAGAAATAAGAACAGCCCTGCTGGATCAGGCCCAAGGCCCATCTAGTCCAGCATCCTCTTTCCCACAGTAGCTCACCAGATGCCTCTGAGAAGCCCACAGGCAGGAGTTGAGGGCGTGCCCTCCCTCCTGCTGTTACTCCCCTGCAACTGGTACTCAGAGGCATCCTGTCCTTGATGCTGAGGGTGGCCCACAGCCCTCCAACTAGTAGCCATTGATAGACCTCTTCTCCATGAAGTGATCCAAATCCCTCTTAAAGCCATCCAGGTTGTTGGCTGTCACCACATCTTGTGGCAGAGAATTCCACAAGTGGATCATGCGTTGACAATCAATTTCATGGAGTGACCCCTGGTTCTAGTGTTGTGTGAGAGGGAAAAGGATTTCTCTCTCTCCACTTTCTCCACACCATGCATGATTTTATAGACCTCTATCATGTCTCCCCGCAGTCGTCTTTTTTCTAAACTAAAAAGCCTCAGGTGTTGTAGCCTTGCCTCATAAGAAAGGTGCTCTAGGCCCCTGATCATCTTGCTTGCCCTCTTCTGCACCTTCTCCAGTTCAACAATGTCCTTTTTAAGATGTGGTGACCAGAATTGTACACAGTACTCCAAGTGTGGTCGCACCATAGTTTTGTATAAGGGCATTATAATGTTAGCCATTTTATTTTCAATCCCCTTTCTAATGATCCCTAGCATGGAATTTGCCTTTTTCACAGCTGCCGCACATTGAGTCGACACTTTCAACGAGCTGCCCACCACGACCCCAAGATCCCTCTCCTGGTCCGTCACCGACAGCTCGGATCCCATCAGCATATACTTGAAGTTGGGGGTTTTCATCCCAATGTGCATCACTTTGCACTTGCCAACATTAAAGCACATTTGCCATTTTGTCGCCCACTCCCCCAGTTTGGAGAGATCCTTTTGGAGCTGCTCACAATCCGTTTTGGATTTCACTACCCGGAAGAGTTTGGTATCATCTGCAAATTTGGCCACCTCACTACTTACCCCTGCTTCTAGATCATTTATGAATCAATTAAAAAGCACCGGTCCCAGTACAGATCCCTGGGGGACCCCACTTCTTACTTCCCTCCACTGTGAAAACTCTCCATTTATACCTACCCTCTGTTTCCTGTCTTTCAGCCAGTTAGCAATCCACACATGTACTTGTCCCCTTATCCCATGACTGCTAAGTTTCCTCAGGAGTCTTTGATGAGGAACTCTGTCAAAAGCTTTTTGGAAGTCCAGGTATACTATGTCAACTGGATCACCTTGATCCACACACTCGTTGACACCTTCAAAGAAGTCCAAAAGGTTGGTGAGGCAAGATTTACCTTTGTGGAAGCCATGCTGGCTCACTCCCAGCAGGGCCTGTTCTTCTAGGTGCTTTACAATTTTATCCTTGAGGATGCTTTCCATCAATTTGCCTGGAACAGACGTTAGGCTAACTGGCCTGTAATTTCCCAGATCGCCCCTGGATCTCTTCTTGAAAATCGGTGTTACATTTGCTACTCTCCAGTCCTCTGGTACAGAGCCCGATTTCAGGGATAAGTTAAATATTTTAGCAAGGAGGTTGGCAATTTCACATTTGAGTTCTTTGAGGACTCTTGGATGGATGCCATCCGGCCCTGGTGATTTGTTAGCTTTCAGTTTTTCCAGACAGTTTAGTACATCATCCCTTGTCACTTCTATCTGACTCAGCTCTCTAGCCTCCATCCCTAAAAAGCCTGGTTCAGGAACAGGTATATGCTCAGTATCCTCTGCCGTGAAGACAGATGCAAAGAACTCATTCAGCTTCTCTGCAACCTCCATATCCTCCTTAATAATCCCTTTCACTCCCTCATTGTCTAATGGTCCAACTGTCTCCCTGGCAGGTTTCCTGCTTCTGATGTACTTAAAGAAGTTTTTGTTATTCCCCTTGATACTTTTGGCTAAATGTTCCTCAAGCTCTCTTTTTGCCTCCCTTATTGTCACCTTGCATTTCTTTTGCCAGAGTTTGTGTTCCTTTCTGTTCTCTTCATTTGGACAGGCCTTCCAATTTTGGAAGGAAGTCTTCTTCCCTTTTATGGCTTCCTTGACGGTACCTGTTAGCCCTGCTGGCATCCTCCTGGACTTAGTGGTACCATTCCTCCTTTTGGGTATAAAATCTAACTGGACTTCTAGTATTGTGGTTTTGAGTAAACTCCATGCACTCTGGAGTGAAGTGACTCTCTTGATTTTCCCCCTCAGCTTTCTTTTCACCATATTCCTCATTTTGGAGAAGTTTCCTCTTCTGAAATTCAAAATGTCCATGTTAGACATCCTTGGTGATTCTCTCCCCGCATGTATGCTGAATTTGATGGCACTGTGGTCACTGTTCCCTAAAGGGTCGATGACACTGACATCACGCACCAGGTCCTGGGTGTCACTCAGAATTAGATCCAAGGTCGCCTTCTCTCTGGTTGGTTCCATGACCAACTGTTCTAGGGCACAGTCATTTAGCGTATCTAGAAATTTGACCTCTTTGTCCTGACTTGAATGTGAATTTTCCCAGTCTATGTGTGGGTAGTTGAAATCACCCATAATTACAGCCCTGCCTCTCCTTGATGCCTCCCTGATTTCCTCCTGAAACTCCCAGTCACTGTCGGCATTTTGATCCAGAGGGCGATAGCACGTCCCCAGTAGCACGTTCCCTTTCCGGCCTTGTATAGTCACCCACAGGGTTTCTGTGGAGGACTCCAGTCCACCTAGGTCAGGGGTGGGGAACCTTGGCACTCCAGCTGTTTTTGAACTACAACTCCCATCATCCCAAGCCACAATAAGTGGGAGTTGTAGTTCAAAAACAACTGGAGTGCCAAGGTCCCCCCCCCCACCCCTGACCTAGGTTTTCTAGCTTGTTAGATTCTATCCCTTCTTTAACATACAGTGCTACCCCTCCTCCAAGGCACCCCTCCCTGTCCTTTATATAGAGTTTATACCCAGGGATAACAGTGTCCCACCGGTTCTCACTGTTCCACCATGTTTCTGTTATGCCCACTATATCTATTTCTGCATTAGCAACCAAGCACTCCAGCTCACCCATCTTGGCTCGGAGGCTTCTGGCATTGGCATATAAGCACCTATATGCTGAATCTCTCCCCGGATGTATGCTATTCTTTTGACTCTTTGACCTGCTGGCACAGGCTCCCATCTGCTCTTTATGTGTTTCTGCTCTGTCCCCTTCTGTTTTATCTGAATTCTTTGCAGCCTCACACTTTAAAGGATGGCTTTTGCCAAATGGGATACTGCCCAGCTCCCATCAGCTGTTCCCCAGGTGTCATTTTAAAAGCTGCTCTGCAACCTTTTTGAGTTTAAGCGCCAGCAGTCTGGTTCCATCTTGGTTCAAGTGCAGCCCATCCCTTTAGTACAGGCCTTGCTTGCCCCAAAATGTGTCCCAGTGCCTAACAAATCTAAACCGCTCCTCCCGGCACCAGCAGTCTGGTTCCATCTTGGCTCAAGTGCAGCCCGTCCCTTTTGTACAGGCCTTGCTTGCCCCAAAATGTGTCCCAGTGCCTAACAAATCTAAACCCCTCCTCCCGGCACCAACGTCTCATCCACGCATTGAAACCCCTCAGCTCTGCCTGTCTTACTATACTTGCGCGTGGAACAGGTAGCATTTCTGAGAATGCTACCTTGGGGGTCCTGGACTTCAAAATGCTACCTATCGGCCTAAATTTGGCTTCCAGGACCTCCCGACTGCATTTTCCCACATCGTTGGTGCCGACGTGCACCACAACAGCTGTCTCCTCCCCAGCACTGCCTAGGAGCCTGTCTAGACGCTGCGTAATGTCCGCAACCTTCACACCAGGCAGGCAAGTCACCATGCGGTCAACACGCAGGTCACAAACCCATCTCTCTATCCCTCTAATGATAGAATCACCAACTACAAGGAGGCCCCCACCCCCCAGGAGGAGTATCCCCTGTGCGAGAGGATATGGGCTCATCATCCACAGAAGGGGTCCCTTCTAAAGGAGCATTTCCCTCTTCCTCAGACCGATGTCCTCCTTGTCCAAGACCTTCATTCTCTCTGACAGCAGAGGAGCTACCAGCCCTGGAGTGGGATGCCTCTATCACATCCCTGAAGGTCTCGTCCACATGCCTCTCTGTCTCTCTGAGCTTCTCCAGATCCGCCACCTTGGTCTCAAGGGAACGGATTTGTTCCCTGAGAGCCAGGAGCTCCTTGCACCGAGCACACACCCATGACTTCTGCCCATGGGGCAAATAGTCATACATGTGGCACTCTGTGCAATACACTGGGAAGTGCCCCTTCCCCTGCTGACCTTCTATCTTCATACTGTTTTTGTTGGCTGTTTACAGTATTTAGGGAGCTTATTGTCCGTTTATTAGATAGTTTATTAGGAGAGGTCTCAGCTGTAATGGTCAACTATTTAACTGTCCAAACAGCCTTTCCCAAGAATATGAGGGATACGAGGGAGGGATATGTACTTACATTCTCTTCTCCACCAGGCTCCTTGTGATCACAGGGGCTTGTTCCAGGCTCCCCCGCACACTTCCCGCTAAACTCCTGCAAAACTCCTACGTCCTGTTTGCTATCCCTGTCCGCTATGCTCTGTTGGCTATGCTCTCAGGCCTTCACCTCATATGTAGAGTAGGCTTCCAACTGTCACACAGGATGTGAGTCAAAGGAAAGGAATGTGGGGCCTCTCCCAGCCCTAGCTGACTCCACCCCCTCCAGGCAGCCACTAAGTAAACACTGCAGTTAGGTAACCCTAAGAACTCCTAGCCCTGTGATATCTTAACCCTAACAAGTAACACACAGAGAGATAGAGAGACTAAGACCTACCCCTTAAAGAGAAACAGCCTCTGCAAAACTCCTCTCTTCCTGTTAGTTTGTTTGAAGGGGGAAAGGCTAGATGTTTAGAAAGGCTTGCTCACCTTCTCAGCTGTGTCTGCTCTTTGAGAGTAAGAATTGCTTACCTTCAGGGGAGGCTGCATCTCTGCATGAGTGACTGATCTGCATACCCTTGACTGGAAGAAGGCAAGCTCCTGCCAGTGACAGTGGACTTTTTATTTTTATTTTTTAAGTACACTGCTCACACCAGGGCTGTGTCCCAGGGCATCTGGGTAATTAGAATGTCTGCCACAAGGGTGTGCTGGAAGTTACAAGGAAAAGCAAACTACAAATTTTATTTTCCAATAAAATTTATATCCAATAAAAGGTAAAGGTAAAGGATGCCATCGAGTTGGTGTTGACTCCTGGCAACCACAGAGCCCTGGCCATGGTAAATCACAGGAGGGGTTTACCATTGCCATCTCCCACAGAGTATGAAATGATGCCTTTCAGCATCTCCCTATATTGCTGCTGCCTGATATAGGTGTTTCTGTGAAACATACTGGCGGGGATTCGAACCAGCAACCTCTGGCTTGCTAGTCAAGTCATTTCCCTGCTGTGACATTAGGTGGCGCTATATCCAATAAGCTGGATATAAATTGGTCCCATCCATTTCCCATTCCATGTATTCAAGAAATGAATGCATATGCTTACCAGTGACTCAGGCAGAGATTCAGCCAAAGCCTCTTCCAAGGGTGGATGATGATGATGATTGAAGATGATTATTATTACATTTATATCCCGCTCTTCCTCCAAGGATCCCAGAGCAGTGTATTCCATACTTAAGTCTCTCCTCACAACAACCCTGTGAATTAGGTTAGGTTAGGCTGAGAGAGAAGTGACTGGCCCAGAGTCACCCAGCTAGTATCATGGCTAAATGGGGATTTGAACTCGGGTCTCCCCGGTCCTAGTCCAGCACTCTAACCACTACACCACGCTGGATTAGTTCTGCTGCAACTCTACACAAGGAGTGGCTGCATGGTCCTTTCGTCCCAAAGCTGAAAGGTGGCAAGTTTACCCACACCCAATTTGACTGTTTGGAAGAATTGTGCAGGCCACATTCTTTGTGGTTCAGAAGCATCTAGGTATTTCATGAATTAGATTCCTGTGACACCTCTAACACAGTTTGGACTTTCCTATCAGGGAACCCTTGAGACTGGACCCTGCGAGAATAGATACACCACCCAGAGATCCCCCAGTATCAAGAGGCCAACATGCCCTCTCAGCCCATAACTCTGAACCCTCTTCCCCACATGATCTCCACTGGACTTCAAGAACTGCGACGGACATGAGCATCAACCAAAGCTCAGATCTGATGGGGCAGCCCAAGGTACCCCCAGGTAGAATCCTGACCTTACATACCAGACCCCTTTAGTACACCAGGAAGGGTGGGGCAGCTGGACTTTCCATATCAGGGGTATAGAAGTGTCACAAAATGGCGGCTTGAGGAGGTGGGGCCAGCTGCAAAATGGCAGCTTATACAAAAATTGACATGGACAGAATAAGGGACTTTATTACATCAAAACCACCGAATTCTCTGGGAATTCCAAGAGAACTTTTCTGCAGAAGAGACGAAGAGCAAGAGGCTTTGCTCGGCAGGAGAAGAAACTTGAGGAAAATTAATGGCAGCCAAAGGAGCACTCAGAGAGGGGGAGATTCATATGGTGTGGCCCCCACTCAGCCAGCCAATCAGCTTTTCAGTATGGGCGGGAAAGGGAGGGAGAAGACGGACTGGACACCTGGAGAGTGGCTTCCGATGAGCTGAGGAGTCCTGAGCTACATAATGCCCACCACTAGGGGCGTAGCTAGCTTGCCAGCGGCCCTTGTGCGGCTGCGGCGGGCGCCCCAATAGCCCTTCCCCCTGCATCTGACGTCAGATGCAGGGGATAGCCAAGCCCCCCGTGTCTGACATCAGGCGCGGGGAGCGTGGTCTGGCTCCCGAACGGAGCCTTGAGGCTCCGTTCGGGAGAAGCAGCTTAACTGCTGAAGGGACCATGTGGCCCCTTCGGCAGTTAAACAAAGGCTGGTGCTGCATTGCGAACGCAGCACCAGTCTTAGCTCCTGAAGGGGCCGCGCGGCCCCTGCTTGGGAGCTAAACTACCGCCCCCGCGTCTGATGTCAGACGCGGGGGGCATGTCAGGGCCACGAATGGCGGCTCCTGATTGGGCACGGCTCAGGTTCTTTGAACCCGTTTGCCCAATTATAGCTACGCCCCTGCCCACCACCCCGTTCTACATAAAAGTCAGTAGCTGCCTGGAAGTTATTAATCAATCAATCAATCAATTAATTAATTACATTTAGAAACCACCCCATCCAGAGGCTCTGGGCGGTGTACAACAACTTTTAAAAAGACATAAAAACACACAATTAAAAACACAGTGCTGAAAGGTTGCTGCTGCAACACCTCTCTGGTCCTGTCCCTAGCTTTAGCTGCTTTATGGGCACTTCTCCTCTTGCTTGGCACTCTGATGCACATTTAATTAATTAATTAATTAATTAACCACCTACTAACAGCTAGATCTCAAAGTGGTAGGTGCAACTTAAAACAATAAAGCTCAATGCAAATAATTAAAACCATTTTGAAATCATAACATTTTAAAAGTAATTTTAACATTTTGAAATAGTTTTAGCAAAAGGCCTGAGAAAACAGGTGTGTCTTAACTTAAGTGGTTTTTAAAAGGCAGCCAGAGCTCTTATAGTGAGAGGGAGCATATTGCAAAGCCCTGGGGCAGCCACAGAAAAGGCCCAGTCCTGAGTCACCACCAAAAGATCAGGTGGCAGCTGTAACCAGACCGCCCCATGTGATCTCAGTGAGCTGATGGTGCTGGCCATCTGGATGGCTTAAAGAGGGCTTTGGATGACTTCATGGAGGAGAGGTCTATCAACGGCTACTAGTCGGAGGGCCACCTCCAGCCTCCAAGGCAGGATGCCTCTGAGTACCAGTTGCAGGGGAATAACAGCAGGAGGGAGGGCACGCCCTCAACTCCTGCCTGTGGGCTTCCAGCAGCATCTGGTGAGCCACTGTGTGAAACAGAATGCTGGACTAGATGGGCCTCCTTGGGCCTGATCCAGCAAGGCTGTTCTTATGTTCTTATCTTTCTGCCTTGCCTGCAAGACCAGGCATGGGACAATGGGACAGATCCTGCCCTGAATTTGGATGGGTGATGGAGAAAACCAGGAGACTTGAGGAACTCATACCAGTCTACTTTCTTTGGCTTTTCCAGTGGTGACCGTGATGTAATGGACAGACTTCATCCAAAATAAACGGAAGGATCAGAATCAACTCGAACTGCTCAGGAATGAAACTTTGGGTTCACAGCAGAAAGTTCACTAGAAATGTCAGCTCATTGTGCAGAGGCAGAAGAATGGAAAGGCCACGTTTGGAAAGGCTCTGAAATAAAAGACCAACCTTTGTCAGGTGATTATATAAGGCTGTGATGCGTACACAGTTGGAATGTCATGTGTGGTCCTGGACATCCCATTCTGAAAGGTTGTGGTAGTGTTGGAGAAGGCAGGAGGAAAAACAGCTTAAACGATCTAGGTAGGAAGGGAATATCTTCTTATGAAAAAATGCTTCAAAATAGAATTATCACCCAATTAAAGATTATTCTTAGCTGATTAACAGTGCAGAGTATTATCCAGTTCTTCAGCTTCGCTTGCAAGTGGGTGTGCATGAACCAGAACAACAGATCTGATGGTGGAGAAGACAGGACTTAAATCAGACGCATAAGAACATAAGACTAGCCCTGCTGGATCAGGCCCAAGGTCCATCCAGTCCAGTGTCCTGTTTCACACAGTGGCCTACCAGATGCCTCTGAGAAGCCCACAGGTAAGAGCTGAGGGCATGCCCTCTCTCTTGCTGTTGCTCCCCTGCAACTGGTCTTTAGAGGAATCTTGCCTCTGAGGATGGAAGTGGCCTTTAGACACCAGACTAGTAGCTACTGATAGACCTGTCCTCCATGAATTTGCCTAAGCCCCTTTTAAAGCCATCCAAGCTAGTGGCCATCACCGCATCCCGTGGCAGAGAATTCTATAGGTTAATTATGCACTGTGTGAAAAAGTACTTCCTTTGGTTGGTCCTAAATTTCTTGGCAATCCGTTTCATGGGATGACCCCTAGTACTAGTGTTGTGAGAGAGGAAGAAAAAAAAAAATCCTCTTTAACAACTTTCTGCCCACCATGCATGATTTTATAGACCTCAGTCATGTCTCCCTTCAGTCGTCTTGTTTCTAAGCTAGAAAGCCCCAGATGTTGTAGCCTTGCCTTCTAAGGAAGGTGCTCCAGGCCCCTGTTCATCTTAGTTGCCCTCTTCTGCACCTTCTTCAGTTCAACAATGACCTTCTTATTGGAAAAGACTCCCTTTTGTTTTAGATGATTAATTAGCCATTATTACTTGGGTGGGGGGAAACACACCCATGGAGCCAGAGCCTTTTGGGAAGGGATGGCACGTCTGCTCACTTTCGATCCTCTGCCAATGCTATCAAGGGAAGGCGGGCACTTCAGATCTCCTCTTCTGGTGCTCGGAAGCTAGTGGGGTGGGCTTTCCTGATGACAAGAGGCCATTGACATGAGAAGGACACCTAACTTGTCCTTTCAATTTCAATGGACCACTTGGAATGATTTTTCCTTGTCATGTCAGCCAAAGTCTTTAAGCCAGGGGTTCTCTGCCGTGGGGTCCCAGGTGCGGTCACACTACAGAACCCATCATCCCCAGCCACAGCAGCCTTTGTTGCTGGACCACAACAGGGCTGCACAACTTCAGCCTGTTGTTGGACTCAGACTCCCATCATTCCTGAGTATTGGCCCCTGTGGCTGGGGATGGAGGAAGCTGTAGTCTAGTAAGAGCTGGAGGGCAAAGGATGTGCACCCCTGGTCTACAATTTTGTGGTTGGACTACAACTTCCATAATCCCCAGCCACAGTAGACTTTGGCCCAAGGTTGAGAACCCTGGCTTTAATTTAGCCAGTTAATTTAATTGGCTGGATGTTGCAGCCCAGTCTAAAAGGGTTTGTCGTTTGACCTTGTCCTCATGTCAGGAGTCCTTCTCCAGGACAGTCAATTTTAGCTGTCCTCCTGACCTATGATAGCCCAGGTTTAGCAATGGTTAGTTATTCCAGCTGATGTCTTGCAAAGGCTGGTTATTTTCACAAGCTTTAATTTAATGAGCTTGGAGAGCATTTGGACTGGCAAAATGTCTTGTCGTCTAGCAAGCTCAGATCTGGGAAAGCTGACAGAACTTTCAGATCGCATTGTTCAAGGAAACCTCAGTGCAGCTGGAACTGACCAGCGCAAAGGCGAAATCAAGAGATGAGCTTTCAAAGTGAAGGAGAGACCAGCGTCGGCATTGGCTGCCTTTTCAAAGTGGGAGAATTGACAGGTGCGTGGATTGCATGTCAGCTTCCTCAGTCTCTGTGGGCATTGCTAGGTATGACTGAAAGTGAAAGGAACTGCTTGTCACGGTGTAGCCCTTCAGCAAAGTCCATCGATTTTTTTCCATTAGATTTCCCTCTGGCTGCATAAAAATGTCTGTTTCTGGAACAAAATTTTCCTTCAGACTTCTATTCAAGTTGTTGAAAGATACTTGGTATGCTAAACATGCAAAATATTAAGCCCCACCACTTACTGAGGTTGTTAAGAACATAAGAACAGCCCTGCTGGATCAGGCCCAAGAAGGCCCATCTAGTCGTCCTGTTTCACACAGTGGCCCACCAGATGCCACTTGAAGCCTTCAGCAGGAGTTGAGGGCATACCCTCCCTCCTGCTGTTACTCCCCTGCAACTGGTACTCAGAGGCATCTTGCCTTTGAGGCTGGAGGTGGACTATAGCCCTCCGACTAGTAGCTGTTGATAGACCTCCATGAAGTTATCCAAACCCATCTTAAAGCCATCCAGGTTGTTGGCTGTCACCACATCTTGTGGCAGGGAATTCCACAAGTTGATTGTGTGTTGTGTGAAAAAGTACTTCCGTTTGCTGGTCCTAAATTTCCCGGCAATCAATTTCATGGGATAACCCCTGGTTCTAGTGTTATGTGAGAGGGAGAAGAATTTCCCTCGCTCCACTTTCTGCACACCATGCATGATTTTATAGACCTCTATCATGTCTCCCCACAGTCGTTCTCACGACTCCAAGCAACTCGTGTCTTCTGGAGTGTTGGGAGCAGAGGGGTCCTGGCTGCCCAGAAGAAACTAAAGGTAAAGTGTGCCGTTGAGTCGGTGTCAACTCCTGGCACCCACAGAGCCCTGTGGTTGTCTTTGGTAGAATACAGGAGGGGTTTACCATTGCCATCTCCCGCGCAGTCTGAGATGATGCCTTTCAGCATCTTCCTATATCACTGCTGCCCGATATTGTACCAGCGGGGATTCGAACCAGCAACCTTCTGCTTGTTAGTCAAGCATTTCCCCACTGTGCCACTTAAGGTGACTTAAGGTGGAATCCACTTAAGGTGGGGATTCCCTGCAGTCTTTTGACTGCAGCATTCGAGGAGTACAGGTAAAGGTAAAGTTGTGCCGTCGAGTCGGTGTCAACTCCTGGCAACCACAGAGCCCTGTGGTTTTCTTTGGTAGAATACAGGAGGGGTTGACCACTGCCTCCTCCCCCGCAGTATGAGATGGTGCCTTTCAGCATCTTCCTATATCGCTGCTGCCCAATAGAAGTGTTTCCCATAGTCTGGGAAACATACTAGTGGGGATTTGTGGTTCGTTTTACCTCGGTAGGCAATCGTGTGAATCGTGCAGTCGTGTAAATCATGTCGGCAATCGTGCCCCTGAGTAAAAAAGGCTTCTGCCCGGCCCACCACCATTTCCAGCAGCGAGCAGCCGGGGTGTCACTATAATTGAGCAGATGGGTTCAAAGAACCCAGGGCCCCCAGCTCCTGAGGGCCTCCCAGCCCCATCTCTCCCTATTCTCTTCACTATCTCCCTCACTCCGAGGGGTCGCTGGGGAGAGGCGCGAACACGGGCCCCCTCTCGCCTAGCTACACCCCTGAGAGCAGCCGCAGTGCTCACGGTGTGGGGAACTCTGGGATGAGGGAGGGGCAAGTCCTCCTGCTTCCAGCTTTTGCCTGCACTGTGCCACTCCGAATGGGGGCACGCAGAGCTGCGCAGGTGAAAGCAATGATGCTCGTCTGCCGGGGAAGGCAGGGGGGTGAGCTCCCGCTTTGCCCGCAGACCTCCCCAGCAGCGGCATGAGGTCGTGAGAACAACCTCACTGGATGAAGGTCATCTGAGGAGGTCCAGCTACAGTTCTCATCGGCTTGTCTGGTGGCAACTCCGGGCTGGGTCTTTATAGCAGATTTTTTAGATTGTGAGCCCTTTGAGGCCAGGGTTCCATCTTATTTGTTTGTTATCTCTGTGTAAACCACCCTGAGCCATTTTTGGAAGGGCGGTATAGAAATTGAATAAAACAACAACAACAACAACAATAATAATAATAATAGAGCAGCCCCTGGGCTTGGGAATGCACTCCCTACAGGGACATCTTTGACAGCTTTTAAAAGAGCCTTGAAAATGCACCTGTTTGAGCTCCTTAAGCCTGTATAACCAGGCTTTGGGATGGGCTTAAAACTGCATTTAAAAAAAAAAATATATTTAAATGTTTTAATGTGATTGTTTTTGTGGTTTTTAATCATGTGTGAAAACTGCCATGAGACTTCCTTTTTGGCAAGGCAGAAATGTCATAAGATTAATTAATTATATACTCTATAAATACATAAATAAAACAGATGCAGAAAAATATCACCAGGGGCCCCTTTCTCGCAGGTCAACAGCTCAGCACCTGTGACCCCTCTAGCTGGAGTAGTTGAAGGGTTTCTCTGTCTGGGATGAACAACTCCAACAACTTTGAGAGACAAGGGAAGCACGATTCTTTGCCAATGGAGAACCATAAAAGGCCAGAGTCAAAGCGGAGGAGCCCTGCCCTGTAGTGGAGTCTCTTAGCCATTGAGGCACACCAGACCTGTACCGTCTCAGGGGGTGTCTTCTCACGTGTGAAGCCCTTGCCAGGTGCCAGGAGTGTGAACTGGGGCTGCCAGCAATCTGGAGGTGGTGCCTTCCTTCCTATACCACCAACATTCTGCCTCCTTTGCAAACCTGGCCGGCTAAGTGTTGCAGTGGAAGGGTGCCACCTAGGCTGCAGCAAATAGTCAGCTGACCCCACAGACCAATCCCTGCTCATCTGGCCTATGGGTCCTTCCAGATGGCAATAAGCTGTGCAACGTGAGAAGCTTGCATGCAAGTTCCAAGCATGAGTTTATTCATACGCTTCCACATGATGAGTTTCCAAGCATGAGTTTATTCATATTTATCCACACACTTCTGCAGGCTTCTGGCTTGCTTCCCAGTACAAATTGATCTTCTGTTCAGATGCAGATTAGAGTCCAATTTTTTGCAGCAGCACCTGCTGGCCAGTTCTTGCTTTTTGTACTACATAACCGAGTAGTTTTTTAAAAAACAAAAACAAAATGGGGTGAAGGGCTGCTTTTTCTTGGAAGGCCAGCAGGTGGAGCTGTAAAAATTGTGCAAGGACCCTGCTCTGCATCTGAACAGAGCTGGGAAACAGAATGGAAACCTGCTGGGAGTGTGTGACTGTGAATAAACTCAGGCTTGAAACCTGTACACCAGGTTCTCACATCATGAAGCACACTGCTGTCTGGAAGGACCCTATAAAGCTATGGCTTCAGAGCTTGCTCATCAGCCTGACCAGCTTGTCACAAAAAAAAATACCAGCAGAGTTCTGGTGCCCTGCCCCACTCTGCTCAGTTCTCTGGAACTTGATCTTCAGCATGGCCCTGATATTGTTAATAGATCTGCTCTGGGGTGCTTGGCTGGCACACTCCAACTAAACATTTGGGTTAATTTTGTTTGTTTGTTTGAAATATTTATACCCCACCCATCCAGTACACTACTGCTCAGTGGGCATGTGCAGAGTTCACAGTCCCTTGAGCTCTGGTACAACCAAGATGGAAGCCGTGGTCCCACAGTTCCAAATTATATAGAGGGGTGCTATTAATTTGCAGCCCCAAGATAAGCTGTTTTGCCAGGATTGTTTCATTGCACAAAATGCATTGGCCTCAGGGCTGATACAATGTGGTTTTGTTTGTTTTGTTTGCTTGCAATGTCAAGGCATAAATAATGCTAACAATTGTATTCAGTGATGGGGAAGTGTCTAAAAATGATATACCGTCAACCATACACCATACAACCTCAGTCTGTGCGTGAACAGGGCACGTTTAAATTGTAGTTTTCTTACTTTTGACATTTGAAATTGATACCTACATGTAAGCAATAGTATTAGTGAAGTGTCAGACATTTGTCGTATTATCTGGCTGTATAGCAAATGAAAAAATTGAATTACTTTACTATGCAAGTAAATAATGTATGTTTCAATCTTTATGTGTGTTTTTTAAAAATTTGGGGCCCCTTCATAACATATGCTACAGGCCCCGCACTAGCTTAATCCAGCCCTTGGATTCCTATCTGTTTTCTCCAACCTCATCCTTGCCTACTCAGGTCCCCTTAGGGCAGGGCTGCTCAACTTCAGCCCTCCTGCAGCTGTTGGCCTACGACTCCCATAATCCCTGGCTATTGGCCACTGTGGCTGGGGATTATGGGAGTTGTAGGCCAAAACCAGCTGGGGGGGGGGCTAAGTTGAGCAGGCCTGCCTTAGGAGATGGGGCCACCCCGGGAATAGCATCTGCATGCTTACATGCAGAAGGTTCCAAGTGCCCTCCCTGGCTTCAGGGGCACACCTAGCTAATTTGTGCACCTGGACCTCCCAGCCATGAGCCCCCCCCCCATGTGAGGCCCCCTGAAACCTCTGGGTTTCCCCCCTGTTACTACAGCCACTGCATGGCTGAGGGGTGGCTGCCGGCAGTGAGCGGAGCAGTCGTTCACTGCTCTCCCCTATCTGCCCCCCTGGTGGTGGTGGCAGTGGCAGCCAGAGTGACACTGGGCCCATCTTCTCGGGACAGCTTCTTCTGCCAACACCACGGGCTTGCGACGATCTCTCAACTGTGCAGGCACACCTCACAGTTGGTAGAAGTCACTGGCCCGAGCGTTGGGTCCCAGAGTTGCTCTGGCCATCACCGGCACCACCGGAGGAGGATAGGGGAGAACGGAGAAGGACTGCTCTGCTCACCACCTGGCAGCCACCCCTTGGCTGCATGGCAGCTGTAATTTAAAAACAAAAATATGGAGGTTTGGCGAGGCAGGCACGAAGTGGCTGCCAGAAGTCCTCCAGCCATTGGAGTGGCGGCCAGAAGTCCTCCCCTCTGGACCTTGGAGGCCATGGACTGGGGCCCCAAGGTCTGGGGGTTAGAGTGCCTCTTCCTAGCATTTCCAAGATAGGGCTGAGAGAGGCTCCCACCTGTAACCTTGGAGAAGCCACTGCCAGTTTGTGTAGACAATACTGAGCTAGATGGACCAATGGTCTGACTCAGTATATGGCAGCTTCCTATGTTGCCTTTGCTTCCAATGGAACATGGGCTCAGCCTTGTCATCGGTTGCCTTCTGGAGCTAAAATCTATTTTATCTAGCATTTGAAGCCATCTGATAGTCCACTGCCGACTGGTCTTGCTGAAAACCTTGACAATGGTCAACCTTTCCATTCTATTGTTCTTAGTCATGTGTAGTTTTCTTCGGCTGTAAACCATTCTCTGGAAAGTGGCATACAAATACTAATATAAGTAAATATTAAGAACAGTTCTCTTACAAGAAGGCAACTTTCTGCATGTTGTCTCCTGTGAATGGAGAGGAGAGCTGGTATTGTGGTAGCAAGCATGACTTGACTAAGCAGGGTCTGCCCTGGTTGCATATGAATGGGAGACTTGATGTGTGAGCACTGCAAGAGATTCCCCTCAGGGGATGGAGCCGCTCTGGGGAGAACAGAAGGTTCCAAGATCCCACCCTGGGCTGGCATTTCCAAGCTAGGGCTGGGAGACATTCTTGCCTGCAACCTTGGAGAAGCCACTGCCAGTCTGTGAAGACAATACTGAACTAGATAGACCAATGGTCTGACTCAGTATATGGCAGCTTCCTATGTAATGTTCTTTAAAGAGGGAACTTCCTCTCTTCCTCCTCCCACATGTCCGATGCCAAGCGGGATGTCCCTGTGTCTGTCAACACTGCCCTTCACTGCCTCTGAGTCACATCTTGGCTCTCCAACCAGCCCGAGGTCAGTCCAGGTCACTTCCAATGGCCTTCTTATCACACAAGCCTTTTTTGTCTGGCTTCCCCCTTTCTTGGGCACAACTTTCTGCTGTTGGAAGCCTAGCCTCAACATTCTTTCCGCTCTGGAGATCAGCCGGCTGAATTATTTTTCTCAGCCTTTGGAATTTGGAACTCAACAAGAAGTGCAAAACATTGCTTTCGCTCTCTCCCTGGACGACAGACAGACAAAATCAGGAAGCTGGGGGCAGACTAGAGGGGACAAGGAGTAGCAGGCAGGATACAGGGCATGTGGGTTAAGAAGGGTCACTCCCTGGCTCGCCAGCAAGGGGAAGCTGCTCAGCATGGCAGGCTTTGTAGCTGGTCTACATGTACAACACAGAGTGGCAGCTTCTTCTAAAGCGAGGAAGGCAGCAGGACTTTTGAGGGCAAAGCCAGCCTGGAAGATCAAGGGGGATTATCATCTGCCCTGTTCTAAATGACTTGAAGAAGACTTTCTTTTCTTTTGCCACCTGTCTGGGACCAGGGTAGAGGGGTGGGGGGGGGGACGGTGAGATTTTCTGCTTAGCCTCAATTGACTCCACTCTCCATCTGCTTCCTCTGAATACCAGTTGCAGGGGAGTAACAGCAGGAGAGAGGGCATGCCCTCAACTCCTGCTGTAAGCTTCCAGTGGCATCTGGTGGGACACTGTGAGAAACAGGATGCTGGACTAGATGGGCCTTGGGCCCGATCCAGCAGGGCTGTTCTTATGTTCTTATGCTTGAACAGGGATTCTAAGTGTTGGGTCCCCAGAGGTTATTGGACCAACTCCCATAATCCTTAGCCCCAGTGGCCTTTGTCTGGGGATTATGGGAGTTGAAGTCCAGTAACATCTGGGGACCCAACGTTGAGAATCCCTGTGCTTGAAAGCGAACCACAGATGTGCACTTGTTGACTCCCTGCTTGTGGAGAACTGGTTGTGTGCAAGCGGCTAGCATCCAGATTAATGTTGCACTCAGGCATAGATATTGTGCTAGCTCATGTTGGGAGCTTGTGTTTCAGACCTGCGGTGCAACCTCCTCCTATGAAACCTCTTCCTCAGTCCATATAAATTGCAGGGAATGATGATGCAGAGCTGTCAGCTGGCTTGTTTGCACACGTGGACTGAGACAGAAAGATATCGCACCACTTTGAGCATCCGCCTGGTCCATTGCATTAGTGCAGCGTTAGTCTGGATGTCAACCATAGTCTCCATTTACACAATGATGCTTTAAGCCAGCTGCTGCTGACCCACATGAAGACTGATTTGCAAAAAAATTGATCCCACACATGGACAGATACACACAAACAGGGTTTTGCAGCTGTTTCTGTTTTCTGCGGCCATCTTCTGACTGGTTGAATCCACCCCTAGCCAAGAGGGAAATTTCAGTGTGTGCACATTTAACATTTCATGTATAGAATGGTGGGGCGGTGGTGGGGATCACTTTCCCGGGACAAGATTTACAGTCAATCAGTCTTGGTTTTCCAGGGGACAGTACATGGTTGCAGAAAAAGACTGGCTGTGATGGGATGGTGAAGATGCCTAGAATCTGGTAGTGAGCTGCTTCCCACGAACAGTCTGCCAGCTTGCCCCCAGGATCGATCTCCATGCAGCTGGGCTCCTTGGATCATCTTTTACTCCAGGGGTCCTCAGCCTTGGGTCCCCACATGCTGCTGCACTACAACTCCCATCATCCCCTGCCACAATTTCTTGGCCACTGTGGCTGAGGATGGTGGAAGTTGTAGTACAATATCTGCAAGCCCAAGTTTGAGGAGCCCTGCCTTATAGCAGGGATTATCAATGTTGGGTCCCCAGATGTTATTGGACTTCAACTCCCATAACCCCCAGCCCTAGTGGCCTTTGGTTGGGGATTATGGGAGTTGAAGTCCAATAACATCTGGGGACCCAATGTTGAGAATCCCTGCTCTATAGCATCATGCCCCTTACCCTGCCTCCATTTGTTGCTGTTCGGTTTCTGAGTGGCACCCGTGATACTAAAAGGGGGTGGTCCTTTGCTGCTTTCTCTTCTGCTGTGTTAAGGTTTGTTTATTTATTTGTTTGTTTATTTAATTTAACACATTTGTATACCGCCCAAAACACAAGTCTCTGGGCGGTTTACAACAAAACAATAAAAACAACGGATGAAAAGATTACCACAATTAAAATCTAAAATGTTAAAACTATTTAAAACACAACAACAATATCTAATTAAGAGCCTAGGTTGCTTGCTACAGAGAGATGGAAGAAGTCTAGAGTGACTCCTATCCGGAACCTCTGGTTAAAACAGAAAGCCCCCACTGGCCATAAATTCTCTATGGGCAGCAAAGCCTTAGTTAACCATGAAATAAGACCTAAGTTAGAGCACACGTTCTTGTCTAGTGCCTTTGCTGGTGCTTTATGTTTCTGCTGCCCAGTCATGGTGACACCAAAATCCATCACTCCCATGGGCCGTTCATGGGCATTATTATTATGGGCAGGGAATATCTTAAAAATGGCTTACCCAAGGAGGAAATGCCCTACAAAGACAACGCAATCCATCTCTCTGGTCTTTTTCTAACTCTGTGGACTGTTGCTCCCTCCCAACCTATGCCCGAGGCAGCCACAGGATTGCTTGGTGGCAAGGCCAACTCAGGCCTGGCATCCCCCATGTGGTCCAGCAGATTTCCTGACAAATCCATTGATTCTAAGTCAGTGTTCCTTGCAAGTATTAGCCCCATCAACACTAAGTATTAGCCCCATCAACACTAAGTGTTCCCTAATTATTTATCGGGCTTGTGTGGAGTCAGTGTGGTGCAGTGGTTAGAGTATTGGACTAGGACCAGGGAGACCTGAGTTCCAGTCCACATTCAGCCAAAACTCACTGGGTGACTCTGGGCCAAGCATGCATCTCTCAGCCTAACCTACCTTGGTGTTTGGTCAAAGCTGAATACTCCTGAGTCCATGGTGACGGACTTCCCTTCCCCGGGTCCATGGTGCCAGCTGAGTCCCCCTGGCACCATGCAGAGATGACCATTCCCCGCATAGGGAGCTCCTATATGAGAAACAGAACCCACTTGAGCCCCTGCACCCTCTTGGAAGGCATGCACAGACTGCTGGGAAGTGTCGCCCTTCCCAGCACTTCCAACCCTTTCAACCCAGAGCTCTTCAGAGGGAGCTCCATCTCCCTTAAAGGGCCCTCCCAGCACTGAGAAAAGTGCAGTACTGTGCAGAGGTCAGCACTAGGTGCATGAGGTACGATTCGGAACCCGAATCGCACCACATCCCTTTAAAATGGGGGGATTCCACATCCCCTTTAATACGGAGGAGAGCAGGTCTATACCTGCTCCTCCAGCACTTGCCACCGTTTCCTTGTGTATTGTTTGTACAGAATTAACACAATACAAAATAGAAAACATTTAAAGTCCGTAAAAAGATAAAAATCATAATAAATAAAAACACATGAAATTTTGAAATTTGGGCAGCTCCCCGCCCCCCAGCTCTCAGCAAGTGCCAGTGGCATTCTCCCCCAGCTGCCCCTGTGCAATGGCGGCACGCACATGGCCTCCGCGCATACCAAGGCGCATTGATTGCTGCGGGGAGTGCCGTGCTTAAGGAAATCGCAACGAGTGCAGGAGGGGCAGGTGTGGACCTGCTCTCCTCCATGCTGAAGCAGCTATGAAATCCCCCCCGTTTTAAAGGGACGTGGCATGATTTGGATTCTGAATCACGTTTCGTCCACACATCCCTAGTCAGCACAGTAGGAAATGGCTCTCACATTGAAGGGTGGCTTTTCGGCTTGTTTATTTTGCCAGAGTGGCCCCTGCTTGAAAAACAGTGAAGTTCAGAGACATTCATTTTGGAGGCCCTTGTGTATGAATGTGGGTGGTATAAATAGAGCCAGGCCTCTCCCAGCTGAATCTACCCACCTGATTAGATCAACTGGGAGGGCTCTGCTCCATGTGCTGACAACGGCTGAGGCCTGTCTGTTGAGCACATGGGACAGGGCCTTCTTGGTTGTGGGCCCTAGGCTGTGCAACTCACTCTCAGCTGAGACCCTCAAGGCTCCCCCTCTCTTCCAGCCATTTGGAGGAAAGTAAAGACTGCCCTTTTAATTCAGGCTTTTGGCCAACGAGCTGTCCTTTGCTCTTTTTAAACTTTTAGCTGTATTTACTCCATTTTTATGTTTTGAATGAATTGTCTTTATTATGTTGTTAACTGACTTGGGGTCTTAGGACGAAGGGCCGTATATAAATATATAATCTTAAACAAACAAACAAACAAATAAAATGCCCAATTTCTTCATTTCTAGGGTTACTACCTCTGACTGAACCTGTTCCAGATATTTCCCCTGCAAATCTTTTCCCCAACATTTTTATTTATTTAGCAAACCATTAAAATCAAACCATCATTGATTGATTTAATGTTAAATAAATAAATATCAAATCATTAAAATCAAACCATCATTGATTGGTTTCTTGTTAAATAAATAAATATCCAATGTTACATAAATAAAATAGCAAACCATTATTGACTGATTGATAAATAAATAAATAAATAAATAAATATCAAACCATTAAAATCTCCAGGACTGCACTCAACAGCCTCTTGGAGACTGATGCCAATTCCTAGAGATTCCAGGCCAGCCCAGGAGGATTGGCAACCTCATTCAGTACAGCAGCATCCTTTAATGCCAGCTGTGTTTTGTTCATGATGTGGTCCATGGCGTGCTGGTTGCCAGAGGGAGCATTTCCAGGGCTTCATTGGATCCACGGCCCAGCTGCAGAACTCGGTCCTCAGTGCCAGGGCAGCCCTGGAAGCAATAATAAGGAAGAAGATGGAATTGCCATTTCCCTCTATAAAGACATTTATACAGCAGAGGCCCATTGGAGTTGTAGTGTTAGTTCCCTGCCAAGGGTGATTTGTAAACTGCAAGTCAGCCTTGAGAACGTGTGATCCGACATCCTCTCCCTCCTTCTTGATCCTCCCTGGTTCACCTTAACCATGGTGGAACATTTTATCTGGTGCTAACCATGGTTAGTGCTAACCAGGCTACCTTTTTTTTTGCTAGACCTTGAAACCAAGGTTAGAAGTGGTTAAGAAGGAACTCAATTTATGCTAACCATGGTTGCTACTTGGTCAAATGTAACCCAATGCATGTGTGAGCCCCACCTTGTACCTGTTAAACGGTTCCAATGAAGCCCTGCTCCAAATCTCATCCTATGAGGAGGATAGGTTAGCCTTCTCTGTAATGATGGCGAGGTCCGGGCTGTAGCAGAGGATGGGGCCGTAGATGAATGGCAGAGCATCTGGTTTGCATGCAGGTCCCAGGTTCAATCCCTGGCAGCATCTCCAGGTCGGGCTGGGAAAGACTCCTGCCTGAAACCTTGGAGAAGCTGCTGCCAGTCTGTGTAGACAATACTGAGCTACATAGATAGGCCATTTGTCTGACTTGGTGTAAGGCAAGTCCTATGCGAATAAGGGGAGTTGTAGCCCATCAGCATCTGGAGGCAACCTGACCCTGGGTTGGGAGTCATGCTATAGGCCAATAAATTGTAGCTGGGTCTGATGTTGTTCAGCAACATCTGGAGGCCCCAGGTTAGGAACCATTGCTCTAGGCAACTGTTATTATTACAGATTATGGGCACAGTCCAGCAAGAAGATCCCCTGTGCATGACTAACTGAAATGGAAGAGAACTGTGCAGGTTCTTATACAGCTCCCATTCATTTGGGTGGCGCTCAGGAAGCAGGACTTCCCCATGGGTTGTGCCGGATAGGGTTCTCCTTTCATCTCGCCCACCCGGCTCATCTTTGGGGGATGAGCCGGGCGGTTGCCCAGGGGGCCTAAAGGGGGCACAGAGTTGAGCTTGGTGCTTGTGGAGCGTGGAGCCTGTGAGGGTTCTGCTGGACCCCAGACCTGAAGCACAGGCAGCTAAGAAGCAACCTATTGAGAGCTAGCTCTGGGCCATTTTCATGGGCATTGCTGGGAAAGCCAGGGAGGAACCAGCAGCAGGTCCTCTGAGACTAGCCGATTTTGCAGTCCTCCACAGGTAACACAACTATTGTATTGTATTGTATTGTATTGTATTGTATTGTATTGTATTATTTAACATATTTGTATACTGCCTAAAACACAAGTCTCTGGACAGTTTACAACAAAACAATTTTTTAAAAAGGTTAAAATATTACATCAATTTAAAATTTAAAAGGTTAGAACTATTAAGAATCAAACAATTAAAACAGTATCCAATTAAAAGTCTGGATGAACAAATGTGTCTTGACTGCCTTTTAAAAAGTTGTAAGAGATGGGGAGGCTCTTATTTCAACAGGGAGCGTGTTCCAAAACTCTGGGGCAGCAACAGAGAAGGCCCGTCCTCGAGTAGCCCCCAGAGGAGCCAGTGGCACCTGCAGATGGACCTCTCCTGATGATCTCAATGGGCGGTAGGGTTCATGACGAAGAAGACGTTCTCTTAAATACCCAGGGCCCAAGCTGTTTAGGGCTTTATAAGTTATAACCAAAACCTTGTACTTTGCCTGGAAACGTATCGGCAGCCAGTGTAGCTCCTTCAATACAGGAGTGATATGGTCTCTTCGAGATGACCCAGACCAGCTTGGCTGCCGCATTCTGGACCAACTGTAGTTTCCGGACTATGTACAAGGGCAGCCCCAGATAGAGCACATTACAGTAGTCAAGGCAACAGTGAGAACTAACTATGGGGGTGGGATGTGGGAGGCACTGCTTGTCCAGGGAGCTGTTTCAGCCAGCCACCCAGATCTCACCCCTGCTTGCCTTTGATTCTTGTCATCCCATTGGTCTTCTCATGCATTTGGGGACCGACTTCCACTCCTGTCTTGTTTCTACCAGTAGCATCTCATTCGAACAAGCTGGGGGTGCCAAAGAAGGCAGACCGTGTTGCTTCCCACCCCCCCACTCCGCCCGAGCTGTCTGCAGGCTGGCCACTTGTCAGGTAGAGCTGCTTGGTCGCTGTGCATTTGTCAGGAGGTGGAGCTGATGAATGACCAGCCTGCAGGCAGCAGACTCTCAGGCAGGCAGCCCTCCTGGTGCCTCGGGATGAGGCAGTGCTGGTTTCTGCAGTCTCTCTGCCCAGTGTGCGTTTCTCATTGGAAATGAAGACTATCTTTTCTTGCTCAAAGAAAACACAGTGAAAGCCAAATTCCTGAAATTGGATCCATGTTTTTCAGGAGAAATTAAACTTCTAATCTAAATAGTTTTTTGGGCCTGTGCTCTTCCTAGGGGCCTGGGGGTGGGGAGGAGAGAGAGAGAGAGAGAGAGAGAGAGAGAGAGAGAGAGAGAGAGAGAGAGAGAGAGAGAGCGCTAAAAAAAAAAGTTCCTCTCATTACACACCTCTTGTGATTTTTCACTGGTCCCCATTGCCAGTGACAACAGAAGACTGAAGTTCCTTCCTTTGGATCCACATACCATCAAATATTCATGACCCTGGGGGACAGACTTGACTGCCAAACATGATGTGATCCATCCCTTTATTCTGCTGCGAACAGCTGGAATTTATGGAAGGCATCTTCTTTTCATAACAGCCTTGGGAAGTGCCACAGGTACAGGGGCCATCTCTGTTCAGAAAGACGCAGTTTATTCTAATGTGCAGCTGGACACATTTGGTGCAGGGCAAACGAAGTTCTTGTGCAGTGGAGTTTAATAAGGAAGGAGGCTGCTCCTTCAGAGAGGAACATAAAAGAAGAGAAAGAGAAATGGAGGGTGGGGAAGGTCAACACAGTTTCCTTTCAGTCTTCATAACTCTCATGCATAAAGTATAGCAGAGCCTTCTCTTAAACTGTCCCATTCTTTGTAAGGCCCCTCCATTTTTCTTGCTTCCTTTCTGCCTTTGTCCTTCTCATGTTTTCCTTCCTCTGTTATTCTCCCTCTCTTTCTGTGTCTTTCTTTTTCTCTTCATTCTTCCTGTCTCCAAAGGGCTCACAATCTAAAAAAGGAAACATAAGAGAGACACCAGCAACAGCCACTGGAGGGATGCTTTGCTGGGGATGGATAGGTCCCGTTGCTCTCCCCCTGCTAAATAAAGAGAATCGCCATTTTAAAAAGGTGCCTCTTTGCTCAGTTAGCAGTAGGACAGGGGTTTCCAACCTGTGGTGCTCCCGATGTTGCTGAACTACAACTCCCATCATTCCCAGCTACAATCAATTCCTGGGGATTATGGGTGTTGTGGTTCAGCAACATCTGGAGTAACACAGCTTGGGAATTCCTGAAGTGGGAAACAAAGGATGGCACAAACCTAGACAAAGTATTCAGTTTTCAAGGGAGGCAATGAGTCTAAAGTTCCCAGGAATGGCACTCTGGAGTGGTGGTACTGTTGCTTATTCTGAGGAAAGGAATTGCACTCTGCATGTGCTTAGAGGCACCCTAGCACAGATATGGAGCTGACTTCCTGCAAAGTGTGGCTTGCAAATTGGGGACCAATATCAGGAACAGCCAGGCAGGGTAGACAGTGCCCTGGGCTAGAGGGGCTAACAGTCTGGCTTGCTACAAGGCAGTTGCCAACTTTCTGCATTCATCTGATCTGTGGGATGCAAGGTAGGGAGCAGATTCCACTTGTGAGGTGTGCAGTTGGAGGCATTTGTCCCTTCTCTGAAGCTCGTTCACAGACCCAATAATAACCATGGGAGGAAGGTCTGCCTTGCCCATTTTGCACCCAAGGAACAGAGGTTGCAAGACCAAGTGACTTGCCCAGTACCTCCAGTGGAATCCATTGTCATAAGCCCCAAGTTCCGCTTGCTAGGGCCAAACCCTCCTGCCTGAAACTCTGAACAGCTGCTGCCAGTCAGTGTAGTGTAGCCAATATGAGCTAGAAGGAACAATGGTCTGACTACATAAGGCAGCGTCCTGTGTTCCTAGACCACAAGGCTGACTCCATGCATCTGATCATGTAGACCCTACTAAAATGAATGATAGGGAATGCCCACAGAAATGCACTGGTTCTTTCCAAATGGCCATAGGAATGCATGGAATTTCTGAATGGCCATTGAAAATTCGATTCATTCCATGCCCCTTTCAGTGGGCATTTCCCACCATTCCTTTTAGGATGACACTAGTCCACTAGAGGATTTGCAGGCTGTCAGTCTCAAGTTCACTGCTGGGAAAGACGCCTGCCTGAAACCCTGGAAAGTTGGTGCTGGTCAGTGCAGACAAGACTGAGAGCTAGACGGAGCAATGCTCTGGCTTGGTATAAAACAGCTTCCGATGCTCCACTTCCTAAGCTAAGCTTCTGATTCTCTCCCCTCGCAACAGGCCAGCTCTTGTAAGGGCTTATGGCCAGCTCCAAGATGCTTTGCAGTATTGCCCAATCTGCTCTCTCAACATTTGGGGCCACTTGGTATAATTATTTTTAATCACATGGAGCCATTAGCCTCAGTCTCATTGGGCTGCGTTACATATTTATGGCTGCTGCGCTCAAAATAAATCCCTTCGACATGCAAAGTTCCTCTCCTCTAAATCTCTAAAGCAATCATTCCACACGAAACGGGGGGGAAAAAAATCCATTAACAACCTGTGCTCTTGAGGAAAAGCCAGATGAAATATCGACTGACAGGACCGGAGAGTGAGAGCTTTGAAAAGAAAGGAAGCGTCAGCTCTCAAGGAGGTTGATAAGAAAGGTGGGGAGCAGTGGGGGGGGATGTGACCCCACAAGGATTTCTTCCAAATGTCACAGCAACTGTAAAGTTTTCTCTGCCACCTGGAATTCCAAAGACAGGTTCCTGGGGCGGATGCAGAATATGAATACAAATATGATGGATATTTATATGCCGGTGTTCAACAAAATCCCCCAAAGCTGTCTACTTAGATATAAATAAATAAATAAAGATGACTCCCTGCCCCCAAAGGGCGCACAATCTAAAAAAGTAAACATAAGCTAGACACCTGCGACAACCACTGGAAGGATGCTGTGCTGGGGGTGGATAGGGCCAGTTGCTCTCCTCCTGCTCAATAAAGAGAATCACCACATTTTAAAAAGTGCCTCTTTGCTCTGTTAGCAGAAGGCTTTGCTTAGCAGTAGACACTCCAGGTAAAGGCTGTCCAGGAAGAGCTCAAGTAGGTCAGACAGGTCCAAAGAACCCAAGTGTCCCGGAGCACTGGCAAAGACTCCGCATGGCCAGGAGCCACTCATGGTTTACTGTAGGGATGTGCATGAACCTGTGCGGAGACCCTTTGACGGGTTTTACGAACCCTGGCTGGCTCAAAGCTTCGACGGTGGGGGGATGTCCACCATTAAGGGCGGGAGAGGATGCACATACCCACCCACTCCGGGTTTCCCCCGCTGGTGCACGATTTCCCAAATGCCCGTCGGTGCAGCAGCGTCCCTCCCTGCAACCCTGTTGCCCCGTTTACTGGAGATACCCGGAAGTACTAGACACACCCGTGCACGTCGCGCTCACGTGCAACACATCCCACTCATGCACACGCACATCCGGTGTGTGTGTGCAGCAGGTGTGCGTGCCCTACGTGCGCAGGCGTGTCTAGTAGCCCCTGGTGGCGCAGTGGTAAAAGTGCCACCCTGTAAGCAGAACGTTACAAGTTCGATTCTGACCAGGGGCTCAAGGTTGACTCAGCCTTCCATCCTTCCGAGGTCAGTAAAATGAGTACCCAGAATGTTGGGGGCAATATGCTAAAATCATTGTAAACCGCTTAGAGAGCTCCGGCTATAAAGCGGTATATAAATGTAAGTGCTATTGCTAAGTGCTAGTACTTCCGGGTATATCCGGTAAACAGGGAGACGGGGCGGCAGGGAGGTATGCTGCCGCCTCGACAGGCTTTTTGGAAATTGTGTGCCCGCGGGGGAAACACGCGGGGGAGGGGGAAAGTGCATCCTCCCCCGCCCTTAAAGGCACCCCCCCTCCCCACCGTCAAACCAGCCCGCGCTGGTTCCGTGCACATCACTAGTTGACTAGGGGGTGGGGTGCCAGCAAGGTCATTATGTGGAGGCTGCCGGGGTGGGTCTCAGGTCAGGGCAGGGTGGAGGTTCGAGCAGGACTACCAGGGAAGGCAGCTACTGGGCAGTGGCGGCTGCAGCTAGGGTCTGGAGCCTGGAAATGGGGGAGACAGGAGTGAGGCTGCAGGAGGCGACAGGGAGGCTTGCAGGTCTCTGCCCCTGGCTGGGTCCAGTGGGGCAGGAGACAAGGCCAGCAAGAGCTGTTGCTCCCACCATGAGCTGGTTAGACTGAGCGGCTTATAATGCTGAGGCTTGGGGAGCAGCGCCTAAGGAATCATTGGTTGCAGCTGGGGCGGCCTGCCCGCTGGCTTCCCAGCTGGGGCGGCCTGCACACTGGGAGAGCAACCGGCACTATCCGACCCCAGCACAGCAGCCCTCTAGTGGCTGTGGCTGGTATCTGCCTTATGTTTCTTTTTCGATAGTGAGTCCTTTGGGGACAGGGGGCCATCTTCTTATTCTCTTTCCATGTGGACCACGTTGAGAACTGTTTTGTTGTTGAAAAGTGGCATATAAACAATACTCGTAAGTAATAAATTATTTATTTTTCTCTGTAAACCAGTTTGAGATCTTTGGTTGAAGAGCAGTATATAAATATCTGTGGTAGCACTAGTAGTTCTAGCCCTTGACCCAAATTCCTTTCTAGCAGCCAGGCAGGTATTTCACTGGCGTTCGCAGAGAGGGCTTCATGGGCCTTCCTCTGGTGCTGTTCGATCAGCTGGGAAGGCTCCTCCAGATCAGAGGGTCTCGAGGGGACCCCCACACCCACAATGGTCTTGGTAGGGGGCCTACCTCCTGGAGGGTTCTAGGATGCTCCATTCTGTGGCATCCCCTGACTCCAAGGACCGAGAGGGGCTTTGGACGGGTCCCCACTCACTGGTTCGGTGGTCTCTGCACTAGCTGGACATGTCTGGGACCTTGGGCTTGTTGGTCCTAGCCCCCTCCTGACCCTGTTCAGGCTCAATGCTGGGGGGCCCCATCATGTTCTGGTTCCCTGACTACCTCCTGATCAGACTCGGCTCCGACTCCAGTGGCCCAGGGCAATCCCTGACCCCGAGCCACCCAGTTCCTGCGGGGCACCTGACTCGCCCCACCGCCTCAAGCTCATTTCCCAGCTGTTGCTGTGTGTGTGTTTTGTTCATTGCTCCCTTGCTTGGAGTGAGGGAGGGTCATGGCCAGAGCCCTGGAAGGTCCATAAGAGCCCTCTGGAGCTCATGCCCAGCTGGCACTCATTTGTTGGGTGGTGTATTTTCCTTTCTCTACCTTGAGCTCAAGGGAAAATACACCACCCAGCAAACAAAGGCCAGCTGGGAATGAGCTCCAGAGAGCTCCCATGGGCCCTCCGGGGCCATGGCCATGCCCCTTGTGTGTGACATCGCACCCAACGGACATCATTGGCATGTGCCACAAAAACCCATCAGGTCCACCAGGGATGGGGGCGAACATGGGCTCCACTCCTGTGACTTCGCCGCTGCTCCCAGTCAAAGGCAGCTTCATGCTGGCAGCTTCCCTGAGCTGGTCAATTAGAACCACCACCCACATCATAGCCCTCTTCAGATATTTTGTTGTATGAGTGTATAGATGTCTGTATACTCATACATGGTTTTGTGTGAATTAATGTACCTGCATGTATTCTAAAAGTGAACCTGGATACAGGCCCTTCAAATGCATGGTACAGAGAGGAAGGGTACTTCTGTGAATGACTGTACCTGTGTACAGTGCTGTACCTGTGTACACTGTACACTCGTCAAATGGCTTAGGTCCAGGTTACCTCAGAAAGCGCCTTCTTCTGCATCATCCCCACCACACGTTAAGGTCATCTGAGGAGGTCCGTCTCCAGTTACCATCGATACGTCTGGTGGCGACTCAGAGGCGGGCCTTCTCTGTAGCCACTCCTGGGATGTGGAATGCACTCCCTGCAGAAATCCATAATTTGAACCCTTTATTGACCTTCAGGAGAGCTCTTAGGACTTATCTGTTTGGCCTGGCCTTCCAGGGTTTTAAAATTGTTGTAGGTTTTTTTTTTAATGTACTCGGTTTTTTAGGGTTTTTAAATTGTTTTTTAAGTGATTGTTTTATGGTATTTTAGGATTTTTGTTTTTGCTGTTGACTGATTTTGACTGTAACCCACCCTGGGCCAAATTGGGAGAGGTGGTATAAAAATTCAATGAATGAATGAATGAATGAATGAATGAATAAAATATGGGTGTTGAACGTAACATGTGAATAGGATGATCATCACACCTTGTGGCAGTGAATTTTATAAGCCTGGCTCAGCAGTGGCCAGCTGTGTATGGGGTTGTAGTCCAAAATTAACTAGTGAATCCACGGATGTGCCACGGTTGCACAGTTCTCTATGGTTTCCATGCAGGGGAGGGCATGCTGGCGACCGGTGGCTGAGTAGAAGAGGAGTGAGGGTTCTCACAACCAGAGAATCAGGGTAGGAGGTCCCTCCTCTCCTCCATCTCAGTAAAAAGCTGGGTAGCCCTGCTGGGAGTAACTTGGGTGGGAGGGAAATGCATGAATTTTGGCAATCTGGGTACCTCACCTCCCACACTGATTTTAATGGTCGTGTGAAGCAGCCTAGTGTCTGAATAGGACTACTCCAAATCACTGAGGAGAGGTCTAGCAATGATCATTAGCCCTAAACATCTCTGTTTAGAGGCAGGATTTATTGAATGCCAAACATTTGGGCTTCCCAGAAGCATCTTGCTGAGATGCTGGATGAGCGTAGTCTTTGATCTGATCCAGCAGGGCTCTTCTTATGTTTTTGCACAAATACCATGTGGTGTGTATCAGATACACATGTGGCCCTCTTCTTTTGATCATGGCGATACTAAAGGCCCACAGTGTCTTGTGCCTTTAGCCAGCCAGCAGGATGGTGATGGGAACAGCTGGGATGAAGGGGAGACAAGTTTCTCCTCCATCAAATTTAACAAGGCTGTTAGGATTCCACCCAGAGAGTCGCAGATGCACAGCGGCAGATTCTCTCTCACCAGAGTGTTGATTTAATTTGCTTCCAACCTTCTCAGACTCTGCAGACAGGTAAGGTCACCTTTGCTGTTTCTGCAAGAGCTTGGACCCGCTGCCTGACTGATGCAGGAGAGTCCTCTAATGATTTCGCGTTTGATGGACTTTATGAACTCACACTGCCTGGCAATGTATATATCTCCTTCCTTGCACATGCTCTGCCTGTTAAAAAGGCTTCCTGCTGACCTGGTTAGGTGACTGGCTATTCTGGAAAGAAGCAGTGTGCGAGAGAGGAAAGGCTAGGCAGGATTTCATTCCAAGCATCGTCAGTTTCTCAGCATCTTTCTCTCATTTTTAAGATTAAGTGCTGAAAGAGATAGTTATATATGCACATCGATCTGGGCACACTCATTTGCCCACCTGATCATTGTGAGCCAAATTTCCTAAAAGCTGGGTCCTCAGGTTTGTGCCTGTTTGCATTCTCATGGGGTAAGTAGTGTGAGAAACAGAAATATTTTTGTGTGTTTCCATTTATGTTTCTTTAATTGTCACTTCTATATCCCACTCTTCCTCCAAGGAGCTCAGAACAGCATGCATGGTTATGTTTATCCTCACAACAAGCTTGTGAAGCAGGTTAGGCTGAGAGGGATGTGGCAGGCCCAGAGTCACCCAGTGAGTTTCATCGCTTTCTTTTCTGACAAGGAAAAGTATTCATGACTTTCTAAAAATAAAACATGAGAACACTCCTAAGCAGGACAAGTATGACTGACATCGATTCATAGCTATATATCTGTTCAATCCAGTCAACATGGTTCCCCCCACCCCCCGGGTGATTATTTATACCCTTATGCATAATGTCTCCTAAGACAAAAAAGGCTGCCATATTATCCAATGTTATTCTCTAAGCTAGGGTTTCTTAACATTGGCCCCTATATTTTGTTGGACTAAACTCCCAGACTCCCCAGACATGGCCTTTGTGGTTGGGGATTCTGGGAGTTGGAGTCCAACAACATCTGCAAACCTGCTCTAAGCATATGTTCATGTTGCTGTGAATAATCTTTGAACCTCTATGTTGGCATACCGGTGAATGTCACAAATGTGGGGCAGAAGGCAAAAGAGATTCATTTAAAAATCAAATATGCATTTGAGTCCATGTACATAGGATGTTCAAAATCCAAAGGTGGGAAACCACATGGAAAACCAAACCAAACTCAACCCTCAAAAACCCAGCCCTTTAAAAGCCAATTTATTCATGACGAATGAGCTCCAATATGTGTGCATTTCTGATCATGCAACTAGTCTGCATTCAGGGGCTGTGAAATGTTGCCACAAGACGAGCTGCCTGAGATCTGTGCTTGGAAGGCTTCCCCGAGGCTGCAGCCAGCTGGCCCCGAAGGCAAAGTCAGGTTCATCAGACCCTGTAAAGTGTACATATTGTATTAGTTTCTAACTGTTTTGCTGGTTTAATTGATTGAGGTCTTTCACACAACCTCCGGCGGCCGTTGCGAAGGGCTGTGGGGAAGGCAAGAGCCCGCCTGCCTTCCCCAGCAGACGAGCATCGGCCACCCTTCCCTCCACCCCCTTGCACACCCACATGAGTGGCGGTGCGGTAGCGGCAGGATCTGGGAGTAGAGTGGGAGGACTCCCCCCCCACCGCCTGCGAGGCCTTTTGGGCTGAGTCGGGAACTGAACCTTTCTCCTCAGGGTGGCCTATGGATGGCTCAACAGAACAACCGCGGAGGCCTCCTTCCCTCCAGCTCACTGCCAGAAATGGCGGCGGGACGGGGGGAAGGCGTTTAACCTGGCGGCAGTCATCTGGCAGTGGCCGCCCATAGGTTCACTTAACCTTGGCTGAATGCCGGGTTAAAAACTTGGGCTTGGTGAGGGGGCAGCACCGGGATCGGGATGAACAGCCTCATTATTATTATTACTATTATTATTATCTTATTTACACAGTCAGACAGGTGTTATTGACTGGTTTGTTTTATCCAGACATCGAGTCCTTCCCAAGGACCAGGGATGGCTGGATTTTATTATCAGTGTTGTTGCTGTTATTATGATAGATATCGTCGCAGAATATAGGCTGTTCCCAGTAAAGTTGCTTTTTGTAATTTGCTGATGGTGATTTCTGTGGCTCCTATGGGAAATAATATTACTATTAATAATTAATTAATTAATTATTAATTCAATTTCTATACCGCCCTTCAAAAAATGGCTCAGGGCGGTTAACACAGAGAAATAACAAATAAATAAGATGGATCACTGTGTCTTTGTTTCATCCATCCATCCATCCATCCATCCACCCATTCATTCATTCATTCATTCATTCATCCTTCCATCCATCACATTTATAAACCACCTAACAAATTGCTGGCAGTGTACAGCAATTTAAAACAATAAAATAAAACAATAAGAACAGTTGAAAAAAATATTTTAAAAATAGGCTTAATCAAAGCCAGGCCTGAGAAAACAGGTGTGTCTTGAGCAATTTCTTTGAATTTTGACTTTGTTGTGAGCTGCCCAGAGCTGACAGATGGAGCGGGATAGAGATATTATTCATTCATTCATTCATTCATTCATTCATTCATTTATTCAATTTTTATACTGCCCATCCAAAATTTCACCTCAGGGCGGTTTACAATAAAACAAAGACAGTTAAAAACACTCAACAATTAAAAATTATAAAATACCATAATCATCAAACGATAAAACAATTTAAAAATCCTGAAAAACAGGTACAATCAAAACAAAAAAGCAAGCAAGCAAACCAACCAACCAACAAACATAAAACTGTAGCATGGACCTTGCTCCTCAGTCTGAGCATTTGGTCTCTGGTGAGAGGACACCGCTGCTGACCTGTCCGCCTGCACCCTACGCATGATTGTTGTGCTGGCCTTAATCCCTGCCTGGCTTGATTGTGTAGATCCACTTTTGACCATCTTGGCCAACGGTCTGTCCCCCCAGGGTGCTGGAACCTGACCCTTGGAAGCCTGCTGCTTGCCACCATGGCCTGTCAAGGCATCTGGAAATCCCTGCCCCCCGAGCAGGGGTGTAGCTATAATTGAGCGGATGGGTTCAAAGAACCCAGGACTCCCAGCTCCTGAGGGCCCCCCCCAGCTCCACCCCTCCCGATTTTCTTCATGATCTCCCTCACTCCGAGGGGCCGCCAGGGAGAGAAGTAAACACAGGCCCTCTCTCCCCTAGCTACCCTTCTGCTCCCAGAGCCGCCTGCTGTGTCTCCTGTGACCTGGCTCATGCAAGGATGCAACTCAATATTTGCACATATTGTCGGAATTGATACATAAGGTGTAAGTCGGCTGTAAGAATCATGTGTGATGAATCAGATCTTGGACATCTCAGGAAGTGACTCTGAAACAAAGGGGGCTTATGCAGTTGTGATTCAGCAAGGAACGGTCTCTGAGACAACTACGTTCCACCAGCCAGAGGCCCAGTCTGAAGGGCTCTGTGAGGTGTCTTGCTGGGGACTCTAGCTATAGGGCCCAGGCACCAGACCTGCTAGCCTGGCTTTAGAGCTGGCCCGCTCTCTGCTAGGCTGCACCACCACCACTGCAGATGGCTGGAGGGTGGCACTGCAGCCATCAGCCCAGGTAACACAAAGAGCCGATCGGGTCCCCTCTGGTCTTATAAAGCTGCTGACCTGGGTCTGGTTCCTCAGTCTGAGCAAGACATCATTTGGGTGAAGAGTAGGCTGCTCATTCGCACTGGTTTGCCCACTTGACTGCCCACTGAACTCTCTGGGAAGCCATCTCATCTTCAGACATCCAGCCCTGAGACAGAGCAATCCATAGGCCACTGTAAGGGGAAAAGGGTGACTCAGGGTGAGTTCCCGTCTCAGCCATAAATAAGGTCAGACACTGTGGAACTTTGCATGAGAAGTTCAAATCTTCTGCAAGGGAGAATGGCAAGGCCATTCATTTCTTTGTGAACCCCTGGCTGAGAAAACAGAAGGCACACCTGAAGGTTAGCTGGCAATTCCAGAGCTGAGGTCAGCCTTGGACAGTCAGCAAGCCTGCTCCACCACGTCAGAGTTCAGTTAGAGCCTGATCTTACAAAAGAACATAAGGACAGCCCTGCCGGATCAGGCCCAAGGCCTATCTAGTCCAGCATCCTGTTTCATACAGTGGCCCACCACATGCCTCTGAGGAGCCCACAGGCAAGAAGTGAACACAATCTTCCCGGGAGTAATGTATGGCTCTCTGGGAGCTCTCCAAGGTGCTGACTGCAGGCATGCTTACTCTCTGCTTCTGGATACCTGCTCCATCCTTTTGACTTGTTCCCCGCTCCATGTTGGTTCTCCTGCTGCCCACCCCCATGGACTTTCCAGCCCTGTAATTGTATTATGTGTTGATGATGTGGCTACACATCATCAACAGCTGTGTGTTGATGATTCTTGCACCACAATACTGGCGGTGTGTACAGTTTTTGTTCAGCTTAAAGGCAATCATTTTGAAGCAGAAACCAGAGGGTGTGCAAGAGACTTTTAATGAGCCCATGAAAGCAGGCTACTTATCTTGGGCTACAGCTGGCTCACACTTTAAAGTTCAGAGCTCAGAATGTTGGAAAGCGCTTCAAAAGACAGAAGGAGCCCTTTTAAAATGGCAAGGAGAAACATCAGGCTTAAAGAGCAGGGCTGCGCCATGGGGCCTTGGACGGGAAAGAAATCAAAGGTCATGCTTGGTGGTGTGGTATTCCAGCACCTTGTTTAAGAATCCGGAGCCTTGTATCTTGTGTTTCCAAATCTTGACTATAAGTATAGTTTTGGGCTCTCATTGCCTGAGCAGTGGGGAAGTTCCGAAAAGCCTTTTCAGCTTTGAAACTTTCATGCAAATATATTGCACTTCACAGCTGTAGAATACTACTTCATTCCACATTAAGATTGTTGCAAACTGCAGACTGGGGTTTCCATCGTACTCAGCACTAAGCTTCTCTCTGCTCACCCCCCTTCTCTTCTTTTCTTTCCTTTTTCCTTTTTTTCTTTATTGTCCAGGCAGAAGAAGAACTCTGGTGCACTAAGAAATGTGCAGTTATTTGAGCTGGATCCTATTAAAGGTGTTTTACCAACCCTGTGTGGAATGTTTCTAATGGACAAATATGGTACTTACATTTTGTGTTCTGCAACCTGTTCCTTTCTGCACTTTCAGTAACAGTAGGTGGATATTAAATTGTTGCTAGTTTTTACTATTTTCTACATATTAATAATTTTTATTCTGGAAACTGCATAGACAAGGGAGGTAAGAAGGAAAGCAAGCCAAAAAAGCAAGCCTGGGAGAAACAGTTAAATGCTCTAGCATCATTAAATATCTTTTAATCAGCTTGCCAAACTGCAGGGAAAACTAGAGGCAGACACGCAATCAAAAGATGCTCTTTTCTCCTACCCATAAGCCAGCCTGAAGATAAATTGCCTTTGATACCTGGCTATCCTCTCTTATCTGGCCATAACAGGTAGATCACTCCCATTGGCATATTGATCCTTTGGGTTACAGCAAATCAATCACTTTCAGAAACCTAGGAAAACATGTTGGGTTTGTTTCTGCACTCACTGGACTGATTCAGCTATATATCCAATGCTGCATTGTTTCTGAGTGGCAGGAGCACAAACACAAATGAGCAATCTTGCAGGATCAGACCAAAGTCTTATCTCATGGAACATTGTGTTTCCCAAAGTGGTCACCTGAGGCCTCTGGGAAGCCCGCAAACAGGACATGGGTCTCTGCTGCAATTTGCCCCACCAGTAGCTGGTATTCTGAGTTATACAGGCTCCGAATGGCAGATAGTTTATGGAATTTGCTGCCACCACCTGACAGTGCGTTGTATATGCCTACAAGTTTCTCTACACTTGTACAGGTGTTTGTGTGAATGACTGCACCTGTGTTCATTTAAAAAATGAACTTGGGTACTCAAATGCGGGGTACAGATAGAAAGTGTGTACTGTTGTATTTGCATTGAATACTGTTGTATTTGCAGATCTGTACATGCATATACTGTTCACAGACTACGTGTGTTCAGCATAACATGTGAATAGGGCTATTGTGTGATAAGGACACAACTCAGACAACTTCAAAAGGGGCTTAGAGAAAAATCATAAGAACATAAGAACTGCCGTGCTGGATCAGGCCAAAGCCCATCTAGTCCAGCATCCTGTTTCGCACAGTGGCCCAACAGATTATTATTATTATTATTTATTTTATTCTCAGATGCCTCTGAGAAGCCCACAGGCAAAAGGTGAGGGCATGCCCTCTCTCCTGCTCTTGCTCCCCTGCAATTGGTATTCAGAGGCCTCTTGTGTCTGAGGTTGGAGGTGGCCTGTAGCCCTCAGACTAGTAGCCATTGATAGGCTCGTCTGTGAATTTGTCTAAGCTCCCTTTGAAGCTGTCTAGGCTGGTGACCATCCTCACATCCCGTGGCAGAGAATTCCACAGATTAATTATGTGCTGTGCAAAAAAGTACTTCATTTTGTCAGTCCTACATTTCCTGGCAATATTTCATGGGATGACCCCTGGTTCTCATGTTATGAAACAGAGAGGAATTTATCTCGAATAACGTTCTCCACACCATGCATAAGTTTACAGACTTCTATCATGTATTCCCATAGTCATCTTTTTTTCTAAGCTAGAAAGCCCCAGGAGTTGTAGCTTTGCCTCGTAAGGGAGGTGCTGCTACTCCTCGCGATGGCTATGTGGAACCTCCATGTTCAGAGGCAGTATACATCTGAATACCAGCTACTGGCAAGGGAGGAATTACGAGTATGTGGGGAGGAAGTATGAGGACAATAGGGGATGCCTTCACAATATACTGGGTGTGGGGGCTTCTCCAAGTCACAGAAACTTGGCTCCTGTGGATAACAGGTTGCTGGTCTTGATGGATCTTGGGTCTGATCCAACAGAGCTCTTCTTAGGTTCTTAGTGCACTGCAAGTTGCTGGCACTGGCTTGAAACAGCTGACACTGGGACAGAGAACCTTCATGCAACTGCACAAGAGCACATCTCTGTGTTGCCCCAAGGAAGAGCTTTTCAGAGGACTGAAGGCCGTGGTGGTTATGGATGATGGGAGCTGTAGTCCAGCAACATCTGGGGCTGGTCTTGTGGCAGCAAGCTTGACTTGTCCCCTTAGCTAAGCAGGGTCTGCCCTGGTTGCATTTGAATGGGAGACTAGAAGTGTGAGTACTGTAAGGTATTCCGCTTAGAGGATGGAGCCACTCTGGGAAGAACATCTAGGTTCCAAGTTCCCTCCTTGGCAGCATCTCCAAGATAGGGCTGAGAGAGATTCCTGCGTGCAGCCTTGGAGAAGCCGCTGCCAGTCTGTGAAGACAATGCTGAGCTAGATAGACCAGTGGTCTGACTCAGTATATGGCAGCTTCCTATGTTCCTGTGAGCAGCACCTGCATGCTTGCATGCAGAAGGTTCCAAGTTCCCTCCCTGGCAGCACCTCCAGATACGACTGAGAAGAGACTCCTGCCTGCAGCCTTGCTGCTGCCAGTCTGGGTAGGCAGTACTGAGCTAGATGGACCAATGGTCTGACTCAGTATATGGCAGCTTCCTATGTTCCTGTGTTCCTACCCCGTCCCAGGCAACTGTGCCCTAAATAAACAAGCCACGTTTTGAAGCTAGTTCCTGTGCTGCTCTGCAACAAACAGCGTGAACTGGCTTGTTTAACACACCGTGTGAAACTGACTGCATGTTCAAAAGCATCTTGTCGGGGGCCCCTCTGAGATTGGGGCTGCTGCTCGTCCTCCTCTCCGGGTTTTCTTGTCTGTGACACGAGTGGCAAGGCTGGCCTAAACAGCCGCCCTCTGCTGCACAATCTGTTTTATTCCGCCTTCACACTGTTGTGTTGAGTTTCCAGGCCGTGCTTGGCATTAGCGTTGCGTTTCCTGTGTTCAGGACGACTGTGCGACTTGTGTGGCCTACTTAGCTGGGAGCTGCTTGACGGTCAGCCCCACAGGGCACCCCATCAAGGGCTCGGCCAACCTCCCCCCCCCGTTTTTGCTCCCTGCCTGGAACTGCAAAGGCCAGAGGCAGGGCTGTGAAACACCTAGCCGGCCAATTTAGACTGGGGCTGTGGACCGAGGGAGGGGGGACCTGAGTCTGCCCTCCCTCACCATGACCCTGAGCTAAATCACCCCCGAGTCTCCTATTAGCCCTGGAGGGGGGAAACTTCTCTCCTTGGAGCCAACAACCTGCGGGGGGAATGATTTATGTTGGAGAATTGCTCCGTGGGAAAGAGCTAAATTCCCCCCTGCCCTTGGCAGCCCGGTCTTCCTGGTAGCTGCTTTCTGCTGGGAGTTGCAGAGTCAATGATGCCATGCCCACGTCCTCTTCCCGTTGCTTTCAGATAGAAGCCCTTCCTGGGTCATTAGAAGCGAAATCTCTGAAGTGCAGAGGGAGGAAGCATCTTCTCTCTCATGCAGCTGCACATCAATGCTCATGCACTGCTTCCCTTCCACATCCCCTTCACTGCAGCTGCTACTGTAAATGGTTCTCAGTGTGCTTGAGCTTGCTGTTCTCTAACACATTCAACCCCTCTCTCTCCCTCTCCCCGCTTCTCTCCCTGCTGTGTCTGTGTGTGTAGGTGGGTGTGTTTTTTAAAAAACCGGTTATGATCAGTTGGTGAACAGAAGCCAGTGCAGGACACAGGGTGTTACAATGCAACAGGATCCAGACAGAGAAGAGCCTTCAGCAATGGAGGCAGTGGGGAGGCTCATGATCCTTGGTGTGATGACAGGTAGACAAGAGACAATAGTAGAAAGTAAGGCTATTCACATAACAATAACAACAGTTTATATACTGCCTTTCAACAAAGGTTTTCAAAGTGGTTTAAAAAGAGAAATAAATTTAAAAAAATGGATCTAAATAAAGAGAATCAGCACAATAAAAGGTGCCTCTTTGCCCAGTTACAGGGGCATAGCCGACGTTGGGCGACTGGGTTCAAAGAACCCAGGCCACCACCCCTCAGGGGCCGTGCCTTGCGGCCTTGACACGCCCCCCCTCCCGCGTCTGATGTCAGATGCAGGGGGGCTGGTTTAGCTCCGGAGCGGGGCTGCACAGCCCTGTTCAGGATTTAAATGGCCATCGCTGTGTTCGCAGCGCGGCCAGGAGTGGATCTTCCCAGCTTTAAAGGCCGGAAGAGCTGCTTCTGGCCACACTGCAGCGCTGGCCCCAATCTAGTTCCCAAACTGGGCTGTATGGCCCCGTCTGGGAGTTAGATGACCAGCACTGTGAATGCAGTGCGGCCAGGAGCAGAGAAGAAACATTGCTGGCCGCGCTGTGAACGCAGCGCTGGCCTGAATCTAACTCCCGAATGGGGCCGCGCGGCCCTGTTTGGGAGCCAGACCACCCCCCCCCGTGTCTGATGTCAGATGTGGGGCCATCGCTAACCCCCACGTCTGACATCAGACATAGGGGCGGGGCACGTGGGGCCGCCATGGTGGCTGGACATGGGCCGCCGCTGGTCTGGCTCCGCTGCTGCCCCGTTAGCAGTGGTAACTGGGCATAAGCAGTCCATTCCCGTCTAGAGCAGCCCAGCCTGGGTTGGGCTTCTCATGGGGGAGCACTGGGATCGCTCCTGGTCATGGCATTTCCGCCCCCGCTAGCCCAGCTTTAAATCTTGGCCCTTAAATGAGGTTAGCAGGCATGAGTGCACACTCTCAACCTCAGGGCTGGGACCATGTGTGTGTGTGTGTGTGTGTGTGTGTGTGAGTGCATGTGCGTGTGGGCATGCCCCATTGCATACAGTGCAACCTGAGTGCACACAGAGTTGGATGCCTAGAGTGTCCAACTTATGGGGGATTCTCCCAATTCACCGTGCTCATCACACAGTGCATTGTGGAATACCTGGAGGTCAGGGCACATTTTCCCAGCCTCCAGAACTCTGCGCTGCCAGGCGCAGCACAGATTGGGTGGGCACATGAGCTGCGTCCCCCACAGGTGGACCTTGCTTGTCAGTGGGGAAGGTAAGCTGGATCTTGCCTCCCCCTGCTGCACCCTCCCCACCCACTACCAATGGTCCTGTGCACAACCTTAGTATTTCCTTTGAAGGGTAGGTGCTACACTGCACTCAAGAGTAAAAAGAGGCACAGCATTGGAAGTGTGGTGGAGGTGTGCAAGTTTTGCATATCAGATATTTGCATATCCAAAGCAACCGTCTTCAGGGCAACAAATGTGCGCTCAAGTCATTTCTACTACACTTGTCATGTCTCTCTTCCTCCACACCCTCTCAGAATACAGACTGTTGCAGAGATAGGATGCTTCGAATCATGGATACTCTCTGGAAACACAAACTATGCCCCGCTGCCCTCATATCGAAATAGTTTATCCCATCCCATGCTCTTAGCCTAACCTGCCTCACAGGATAGGGGTATGTTGCTGCCTCTCTTCACCCTTAGAGAACAGGGCATGGGAGAGTCTGAGGTCAATAATGATGACAGAATGGTGACATGTCGCGTTGATTAAGGGTAGGGAATCCAGTCACTTTTCGTTTGAAGTTGAGGACTTCCGGATCTTTCAAGGCACAAAACAGAGTAAGTTAAATCCCAAGGGGCTGGCAAATCTTATATGTTCATGTTTTCTTTTTGGTTTATGGGGGTGGGGGGAGAGAGTGAGGTTGTTCACATGACCAGGTGGGGCGAGTGGGGAGGGGAGGGGAGGCTGGTTTAACACCTTCCCCCCAGACAACTGTTGCCATGTTTCTGGGAGTGTGAAGGACCCCTGCTAACTTGGCAAAGAGGCACCTTTTAATGTGGTGATTCTCTTTATTTAGCAGGGGGAGAGTAACTGGCCCTACCCAACCCCAGCACAATACTTCCAGTGACTGTTGCTGGTGTCTATCTTGCGTTTCTTATTAGATTGTGAGCCCTTTGGGGACAGGGATCCATCTTATCTATGTCTTATTTCTCTGTGTAAACCGCCATGAACCATTTTTGGAAGGGCGGTATAGAAATCCCTGCAGCGTGGAGATTTGGAGGCCAGGACAATGAGGTCCCAGCCTCCGGAGATCCCAATGCACCATGCGACAGGCACGATGTATTGGGGAATTCCCCCAGATGGGTGTTCTAGGCGCCCGTCTCTGTGTGTGGCCCAGGCTCGCACATGAGCACAAAGCCTGGCTTAAGGGAGCGCTCACTCACTTAACCTCGGCTTACAATCATGCTAAAAAGCCGGGCTAGGCAGTGCTGCTCCGCTGGGATTGGGCCTGATTCCAGGGTTCTCACGCCCAGCCTAGCCCCCTTAGCCTGGGTTAGGCTGCGCGTGAGGACAGCCTCAATGGCTGACATCAAGACCAACACTGCACTACTACAACCAACAAAGATGCCTCCACGCAAGCCGGTCTCATCGCTGAGCAGATGCTTAATGTGGCTCAACCCCTTGTGATCCTGATCCACTTGCACAACGAGGAGCATGGAGCACTTTGCATCATTCCCTGCAACTTGCGTGGACTGAGGAAGAGGTTTCCACCGCAGGAGGCATGCCACTGTTTGTGCAGGTCCATCTTCTTGCACCCCTGAGACACTAGTCGGGCATGCAAGCTCCCAACTTAATGAATGCAGCCAGTGCAACATCTTTTCATGGGTGTAAAATGTGTGCACTAAGACAGCATGAGTCTGGATGTCAGCCACCAGCTATTGGCTCCGAATGTTGCTGTTCTAAGCACTTAAAAACAAGCGAAAAGCCATAATAAGCATGCATGAGATTGTGTTGGCGGCAGCTGAGTGCTCCTCGGTCTCTCTCCTTTGCTTCAGACCCAGAAACCTGGATCGGGGAAGAACTTTCCAATCAAATGAAGGACTTCAGAGTCTCCTGGGGCTTAAAGCGATTAACCACGTTGTGATCCAGCTGCAGGCTTCTTGTGAAGCACTGAGCGCTCTGGTTCAACACAAAAAAGCATGAAATTTGCAATTAAAGGAGTGGGCAGATTTAGTGGTGTGGAGAGGACAGCTCTGTACTAGCTGAGCAGCCTTAAGGGAGGTTAGGGTGAACAGCTTTGGAAAGCCGGGCAAGGCAGGACTTCTAACTTTGCAGGCATATGTGAGAAGTAGAAATTAGGTGAGTCTGGTGCAGTGCTTAGCAGTTTAGACCAGGGCAGGGAGAGCCAGGTTCAAAATCACCCTCAGCCACAGAGCCTACTGGGTGATCCAATCTCAGTTCCAGTCTCTTAACCCAGGGGTAGGGGTGTGCACACAAAACCAGTTTGCCCGATTCGGTTCAAGTCTGAGCCCAACTCGAATTGGGCTTGTTCAGTTTTGTGCCCCCTAAACAGACCCCTGGCTTGGCTCAAATTCAAGCCAGTTGGGAGGTTCTAAAGTAAAAAAAAATTTTAAAGCACCCACTCACCACCGGGTCTGGTGACCTTGGGGGGTGGGGGTGCTGCCATGGCAGGGGTGTGTCTCTGCGCTTCCTCCCTCCTCCCTCCAGATCCCTCCTGCTCTTCCCCCAAACTGGCCCTGAGCTGGCCTGGGGATGGGGTTCAACGAGGTTGAGCTGGACTGGTTAGGCTAGGTGGAGAAGGGGCCTTTTCTTCTCCCACATGGCTGATTTTTAATTTTATGTTTAAAAGCTTTTAGTGAACTCGAGTAGAGAGTGTCAAGACCTCTGCAAGATGTACACCCCACAGACCTTTGGCTCACTCAATTGGATTGCTTCCTGTTTCCCAGAAGGTCCATTTCAGAGAACATTGGTAACTGGAAAATGTCAATTTGCTTCGAATGGAGACCTTGTTAAACAATGTCACAGCAAATCTCAGAAGTCAGGGGAATGAGAGAGAGGAAGAGCAGGTAAAGGCTCCTTGATCATAACTTTAGCTCATACCTTCCAACATTTCACAGATGAAAGAAGACCTGCATGTAACATCCCAATTCTCATGCCAAAGATCACCACTCAAGCTCCTCTCCCAGACCCTCCAACATTGCACTGATGAAAAGAGGGATACCACACAACCAGTGTAAAGGGATCTGGAACATGGAACTCAAATCACAACACAACAGATCCAATAACTATGAACACAATGAAACACATGGGAACTGAGGTATAATAAGAACACTGTACTTTGGATCAATGAATCATGTAAGAATAGTAATGATTATGAATAATCAAATATGGGATTAAAATACAGATTGAAACATGAAATACAGTAAATGATATCTGACCTAGCAAAAAACACGCTACACAATACAATTCATGGTACGTACGCTATCATTACAATAACACACAACAGAAACCTGGTGAATGTATCTTCAATGTAAACACTCTGAAGAACCATGATGAAAAACTTTGAGGACATGTGGTAGATCCTCTTCAAGGAGAACTTCCAAATATTTTCTTCTGAAGCCATATATATTATAAAATATACCTGATATCAACCATATACTAGGGATGTGCACGGAACCAGTTCGGAGGCCCTTTATGGGCCTCCAAACCAGTTTGAAGAACCGGTGGTTCCACCGGTTCGAAGGTGGCAGAGGTCTATCTTTAAGATTGGGGGAGGGTGCACTTACCCCTCCTGCCGCTTTCCGCCCGCCGACGTCTGTGTGTTTCAAAGCCCATTGGGGCGGCAGCGTACCTCCCTGCCACCCTGTTCCCCTCGTCTTCCGGATATGACCGGAAGTTGCTGACGCGCCTGTGCACCCTCCCCCGCTCTTAAGGACAGACCCCCACCGCCATCGAGCCTCCCGGTCACAGTTCTGGGCACATCCCTACCATATAAAATAAGTAGTCCTAGAACTGAAAGGATAATACAATGATTTTAAAACAGAACAAGTTCCTTCATACTCACTCATTAGACGGATCAAAATACTCAGATAATGTTAGATATGAGTGAATAATTTCTAATGTATGATCATATGAATTACATGTGACTATCTATCTATCTATCTATCTATCTATCTATCTATCTATCTATCTATCTATCTATCTATCTATCTTCTAAAAGGATTGTGGAAATATTTAAAACTATCTTGTAATTTCATTACTAAACCAGTCAGTTTCATCCAAGAGCGAAGGCACTAATTTAAATGGATAAGGTAACTACATAAGTCTGGGATTTTGTCTCCTATATTTTTGAGACAATTAGTCTGGATCGGTCTGCCCAATGAGATCATCAGTTCCCTAAGGATTGTTTTAATATTGGCAGTTGTTAAGGAGTTTACGAGCTACCCATAGTTGGCTAATACTTTTGCAGATTTAGTCACTTTGAATTAGTGCCTTTGCTCTTGGAATGAAACTGACTGGTTTAGTAATGAAATTGCAAAATGGTTTTAAACATTTCAACAATCCTTTTAGAATATTGATTTATGATCTTTTCCATAATATATGCTCCTTGTGCGATGCATTGAGGGATATCTGGAGGCTGGGCAGCCCTACTGGATCAGACTCAAGGCCCATCCAGTCCAGCATCCTGACTGTTTCGCACAGTGGCCCACCAGATGCATCCGGGAAGCCCACAGGCAAGAGGTGAGGTTATGCCCTGTCTCCTGCTCTTGCTCCCCTGAAACTGGTATTCAGAGGCCTCTTGCCTCTGAGGCTGGAGGTGGCCTATAGCCACCAGACTAGTAGCCATTGGAAGACCTGTCCTCCATGAATTTGTCCAAGCCCCTTTTAAAGCCACCCAAGCTAGTGGCCATCACCACATCACATGGCAGAGAACTGCACAGACAGTTATGTGCTCTGTGGAAAAGTACTTCCTTTGTCACTCCTAAATTTCCTCACTGTTAACTTCATGGGATGACCCTAGGTTCCAGTGTCGTGAGAGGGAGAAAAATTCTCTTTTCCCACTCTTTCTACCCCATGCATAATTGTATACACGCCTATAAAGTCTCCTTTCAGTTGCCTCTTTTCCAGACTAAAAAGCTGAGACAAGGTGCTTCTATTGGTCATTCTGAGCGTCTAGAGATGGCGGCGGAGCTGAATTGTGGAGAACGGCAATGCTAGCAGCTCAGTCCAAAACAAGGTCCCTATGTTTGCCATTTAACAGGTTCCTTATTCATATGTAAACAGGGGACTCCCCTCCCCAAACGAAAGAATAGAGAACAAATAAGGACAGTGGCCTAATGCTGCGAGGAAGTGTGCGTGCAATGCACTGCCTGCCAGACGAAAGCTGGGGGCGGCACCCCCTGCAAGGGGCATGGTTTTTGCTGATCCACCTTCTCTCTCAAGTGCTCCATGACACCCAGAAATATGTCCCTGAGAGTTGCATGGCCCTTGGGGACACATTTCACAGAGTGCTTGAGAGGGAAGGGGAGATTGGTGAAAATTGTGCCACACTCTGTGAATAAGCATTGCCACAGGCTTAGTCTGGAAGGCAGTATGTTGAATGCATGATTCCATAGTGGCACACACACTTTAGTCAGGATGTCAGCCAGTGATTCACTAGAGACTGCTGTCAGAAAACAGGGACAGTCTCTGGTATATGGGGTCACTGTGTGGGAGCATATGTGGGTCATATCTACCAACCAGCTTAAATACATTGGCTGACATCTTAACTAAGAGTGCACCCATGCTTTAGAGAGCTTCAGTTTGTTGCCTAGCATTTGATGCGCAGGGCATACAAAAATATGTGCCTCTGCTATGAACTTACTAGGTGGCCTTAGGAATTTGCTCCCTTTCAGCCCTAGCCTCAGCAGTGGCTTGCCCTAATGAGCCAGAGAGGTGCCAAATCCTAGCAGCTCAATCATGCTTCTTTCTTCCATCTTGCTCCACCCCCATGTTAATGAGAGCTGCACTGTTTTCAGGCTGGCCATTCATCAGGTAGAGTCCGCTTAAGTCCACACAGCTCTACCTGATGAATAGCCAGCCTGCAGGTAGCAAGCCAGCACAGATCTACTTGACCAATGGCCAGCTGGCAGACAATGTGCCTGCAAAGGTCTACCTGATGAATGGCAATGTGGCTCTCATTAACGTTGGGGGCGTAGCGAGATGGGAGAAGCAGGTGCAATTGAGTTGCCAGGAACCAGACACAGCCACACCTCATTTGGCATCCCTCCACCCTGGCTCATTAGGATGAGCTGCTGCTGCCTAACCCCTGATTTGCAATATGGGAACAATAACAACTGACCTGCCTTGTAAAGTTGTAAGGATTGCAAGGTGACTTTGGGCACTTGAAGGTATGATATATGCGCTAAGTGTTTGTAACAGCTATTATGACCCTTTCCCAAACATATAGTAATAGTCTGAGTTGCCTGAAATATTTCATCCCAATATCATCAATCATCATCATCATCATCTACACACAGTCTACAGGATGTTATTGACTGGATTTGGTACTTTAATTATCAGGCCCTTTCCAAGGGTCTAGAATAACTAAAGAAAAATTAAAGCTAGCGTCGTAGTGTTTGTGCTGTCCCGAGTAGTGTGGCCTTCTGTAGCTGATGTGTTGTAATTTTATCAATGCCCAAGGTGTCGAGATGGTGCTCAAGTTCTTTTGGTACTGCACCAAGGGCACCCAACAACTATTGGCACCACTTGTTTTCTTTTTCCAGAGCCGTTCAATTTCAATTTGAAGGTCCTTGTATTTAGTTATTTTCTCCAGTTGTTGTTGTTGTTATTAACTGGAGTATTTTAATTAATTTTTGCAACACAGTGACATGCAAATCATAGCATTTCTGTCACTGCTCAATCATGGGTGGAAATTGCATGAGGCATTTGTTCTGCATTGGAGAGGATTGTCCTCTGAAATGAAAGAAGGAATGCAGCAATTTGTTAAGGGAGAGCAAAACCTGATCACAGTTTTGCCACGGGGAGGAGGTGGAGCAGAGAACTAAAGTGCCATGACATTTTGAAGGAAGCAAAACAGAAGCCCTCTAAAGCAAAGGCTGCCTTCTGAAATGCTGCCCCTCCACAGGCTTGTAAGGGAGCTGTTTTCCAAGCATGCTGCCCTCCCATCTCCACAGCGCATCCGTCCTAGAGATTTCTGACTAGACAAAAAGAGAAAATCGAAGCTGTTTGCACCTCAGGACAACCTGCAGCAGCCCGGGAAGAAATGAAATTGCTTTGAGGCTTAATTAGGCTGAGTGTTCAGAAAGTGCTTTGTGCTCAAAAATGCTTCTGTATTAAACTTGGTGATTTAAAAACAGGAGAGAGAGAGTGGGGGGCGGGGGAGAGAGAGAGATTAAGCCCATGGGGCTATTACTAAAACAGCTCTCAAGAGAATATATTTTTCTAAACCTTTCCAACAGACACGAAACCTCAGCACACGCACGCACACAGCATCCAGAGGAACTCAGCATGGCTGGCTGGGCTGCATTATGCCAGTTGTTTCTAGGCAATGTCTCTATATATCTGTAATGGAGGAGAGGGGAGAAAACCCATCAAAACATCAGATTTAGGTGGGCTTCAGGGACAGATGGGCAGAAATAATCATCTTTTGGAAATGGGCTTGTTCCAACTCCTTTATTTACAGTATTAGGAAACTGTAGTTTGAAAGACCTGTAGGGATTAACATTAATCTCCTAGGATCTATGCATTTATTATTAAAAAAAATTCCCTAGGCCTACAGCTGGGATTATTTACCAAGCTCTCCAGAGGCACAAGAGAGCACCTTATCACTGTGCAATCTCTCTCTCTCTCTCTCTCTCTTTCTCCCCAGCCTTTGCTTCTCTGCATTACAGACTGTAACTGTGTTGCATGTATTTAGGAGGAACCAGAGGCTGGCATGCAGAAGGTCCAGATCCAGCCCCTGGCAACTCAGGTTTAAAGGACCTCCACCAGCAGAGCTGGGAAAGACTCTTGCAAGAGGTCTTGTAGAGCCCCTGCTAATGGGCAAAGTGAGTTCACAAACAATGCAGAACCTACCTGCAAAATCAGTCATCAGGCAACTTGTCTGTGATTGTCAGAGCCCATACCAAGGCAGGAACCTGAGGTTCATGTGGGACCTCAAACCAAGACATGTGTAACCAAGATTTGAAGTTGAAGGAACCTGAGGTTCATGCATGACCTCAAACCGAGACGTGTGTATCCAAGATTTGAAACTGAAGGAACCTCAGGTTCATGTGGGACCTCAAACCGAGACGTGTGTAACCAAGATTTGAAGTTGAAGGAACCTCAGGTTCATGCGGGATCTCAAACCGAGACGTGTGTAACCAAAATTTGAAGTTGAAGGAACCTGAGGTTCATGTGGGACCTCAAACCAAGATGTGTGTAACCAAGATTTGAAGTTGAAGAGAGAAACTGTTGCAGAGGAATTACTTATACTATAAAAGTAATTGAACAGGAAGCCAAATTTAACTGAGAAACAAGAGTTCGATTTATTACTTACTTGTCATAGGCTAAGAAAACAATAAACAGACTAACAGTCACTTATGCAGAGAGAGGGAGAACCTCTCAGTTTGAATTTAAGTCAGCAAGTGAGGAGGAGATAAACAAACACTCCATCTCCAAGCCAGTACATAACCTTTCAGCGTCTTCCTATATCGCCGCTGCCTGATATAGGTGTTTCCCATAGTCTGGGAAACACACCAGCAGGGATTTGAACCAGCAACCTCTTGCACCCTAGGCAAATTACTTCCCTGCTGCACCATTAGATGGTTAGATACCTTTAAATAGAGAAAATAACTGAGACTATGTTAAAAATACCAACAGAAACATCTGTACATGCTTAAGGGCATTATATATATTATAACAGGAACACAGGGAGTCGGACCATTGGTTCATGTCACTCAGTATTGTCAACACACTGACTGGCAGCAGCTCTCCAAAGATTCAAGCAAGACTCTCCCTCAGCCTTCCCCGGAGATGCTGCCTAGATTGAACCCAGGACCTTCTGCATGCAAAGCAGATGTTCTACTACTGAGCAATGGCTCCATCCCCAAAGGTGGGATACATGGACCCCATACAGGTACTAACCACACAAAGATCTGCTTAGCTTCAGCAAGATGGCACTGTGTGTCTTAAGACCATGCTTATCACCTCATGTATTGTGCACATATGTTGCAAGAAAGAGATGTAGAAAATCATAGTCCCAGTCTATATGTGCATATGCAGGCTGAACTGATTACTTTGTATCTGAATGCAAATCAGATGGGCATCTCCATCTGTACAGGGGACCCTGATCCAGCAAGGTAATCTGCATGTAGGAACTTGCTTTGACATAAAGTTCTCTCTTGACAAATCATGTCTTTAAGATGGCGGCAAAGTTAATCATGGATCTCTTTCCTCTGTTCTGTGATTCTCTAAGCTGATGTCGTTTGTGATGGATGTTTTGTGCCAAAGACTGCAACTCTCACAGTCATCTCTTTGCTCTTCTCACAGCCTTCAGATGCCTTTTAGGGATGTGCATGAACCGGTTTGGCGCTCCTTTGACAGAGCACCAAACTTGTTCAAAAATTCGGTGTTTGAACCCTTGGGGGGGGCTTACGGGGCAGGGAAGGAGCACACGCATCGGCACACGCACCAGCCACTTCCAGCACGACACTGACTGGTGCTGCAAGGAGGTACGCTGCAGCCCCCTGCTAGTGGTTTTGGAGAGAGTGCCAGTGGGGGGAAGGCGGCGGGGCAGGTAAGGGCACCCTTCCTGCCCCTTAAAGGAACCCCCTCCCCGCCTCCCAGGAGTGCATAAACGAGTGCATGCACATCCCTAATGCCTTTGGACCTCTTATGCAGGACAGCTCAGATATTGTGTGTATCTTTCTTTTAAACAAAACCTGTACCATCTGCCCAATTTCTTAATTGCAATGCAAAAGAAGAAGGGAGAAAAAAAGAACAGGCTTTGTAATTAATCAGCAAAAATGATCTGACATTATTTCAGTGCACGCAAACGCCTTTTGTTCTGTCTGGGATGAATCTATCAGGGTTCTTTCCCCTTCCTTTGTCAGGGAGAAAATTGCTGTTTTTTCAAGGGCCAGATCTCATCTGGCACTCAGTAGCATCACTTAACAGAAGCAGTCCTGTTTACCCAAAGTGGGTATCCGACCCTTTGCATCTATTTTGTGCTGTTGTAGCTTGTAGGATGCACGCTGAAAGAAGACAGAATTTTTCTTATCAGATTGGGCTTCTCTGTAGCCTTTCTTATCTTGTTGGTGTTAAATGAAGGCTTCCAAGAGTTTAAATCCTCATAACCACTAGGGATGCTACTGGGGTCCCAAAACTCCTCTCAGCAGATCACTAATGTTGACGGATCCTCTCCTCTGGGGACTCCCCCATCCCTGAATACTTTGCGAATTGCAGAAAAAGGGAGACATCACGCTGGCTATACCAAAGGCAGAAGCATCATGAAAGACTCATGCAGCTTCTGCTTGCTGCAAAAGCTCAGTGGAACACGACCAAAATATGGAACACTACCTTGCTTCTCTCTTCCTGGTTTCTCTCTGGCTTGCACAGAGAATTTGTGGATGGGGCAAAGTCTTGTTCCACCTCATGAAGATCTTTGGAGCAGTCAAGAAGTGGGGCCCTCTCAATGCTTCTCCCTTGGGAGGGTCCCTGCAAAGACAGCACCAAGAGAGACAGACCCCCGTCTCTCCCCCCACTCCTCTGGCAGAGGACTGGGGAGGAGTACATTTCTACCATTTACTTCTGGCTACCATTGAGCAGAGGTGGGGGGATGTTTAATGATCAAAAGCTGGGGGAGGGAATGCGAAATCTCTCCTCTAGCTGTGAGAAGTGCCAGATGGGCTGCCACCATCCACTTTTTAATAAGAGCAGATTCCCCGTCCAAGGAAATACTCTGGGAGAGTAAAGTGGGAAACCCCTCCCCACAAGAAAGGCTTAAGTCTTAGGCCTTCAGGAGCATGCGACTAGGGCAGGACCCGATAGGAGCGACACTCTATAACAACAACAAGGATTTATTAATAACTGGATGATCAGGAAAACTACAGAGGCATCAGCAATCACTGCTTCTGTTCAAGTCAAACCCTTCCCCAGGAACTACAAGAAACTATGCAGTCAGATCCAAGCACTTAAACCAAAATGAATTCCCTGCTGCATTTGGCTAAGTGGTCCCGATCCTTCCTGCTTAGTTCCAAGTAAGGAGCTTCCCATTGATTGAGCCCAAGGCTTTTAGCAACGTACACGGAACCAATTCCATGCACTCCCGGGAGGGCAAGTGGGGTTACTTTAAGAGGCAGGGAAGGTGCCTCAACCTGCCCATCCCTGCCCTGCCGCTTTCCCCCCACCAACGTTCTCTCAAAAAGTGTGGGTGCGGGGCTGCAGCATTCCTCCTTGCAGGCCCGTTCAACATCACCATGCAAATGACTGACACACGTGCACATGTGTACTGCATGCACACACATCAGCCATTTGTGTGGTGACTCTCTGCCCCTTAATATAACCCCCCCCGCCGCCGCCTTCTGAACCGGCTTGAACGCCAAATGGAGAAATGGAGCGCCAAACCGGTTCCGTGCCCATCCCTAAAGGCTGCCTTTTCTTACCATAGTTGCTGAACAGACCTCATTCAGAGGCCTCAGGGAAGAACTGAACTCTCACACACTCCTCCCCTCTCCTCTATAGGCTGTTGTCCAGTAAACCCTGACCCGCACTCTGGATTGGGCCACAGGGATTTGATTCTCCCCGGCTTTCTTCCCTATTTGGAGAAGCCCACCCTCCAAGCAGTTATTCTCATTGAGGCTTAGTCCTCCTTCAAGCCTGACGGTCACGCCATGCCCTGCCACGCCCTCCTGCCCCCAGCAAGAAGAGGGACATACGTAGACCACCACGTTGCAGCCTGGCAAAGGGAGGAAGTGTGGGTGGCTTGGCAGGGCAAGCAGTGGGTGAGTGGCCAGGCCACAGGAGCAGTGAGGCAGATCAGGGGGGGCGGGCCACCTCCAAACCTCACCCCGGGGCTGCCCTCAGTGTCTCTGCGCCACGGAGGAAATGTAGGGTTGGGAGGAGACTTGGGAAAGGATATTCTCTGGTACACTGGACAGAATCGGTAGAATAATTCTCCGAAATAATCACTCCTGTGCTGAATAATGCAGAACATGCTGAATAATTCTTTTACAAGTCTAGTTGGGAGGGTCTTGTGAGAATTCTTTTCTCTACGCTCTGGTTAGGTATAGTATATTTTGTTGTCCTTGTGATTTTCCCCCCTTCATTTTTCTTTGTTAAGATTTGTTTCTTTTTGTTTTTAGGAGCTCCTCTCTTTGTTTCTGAGTTTGACATTTCCTCTCCGTTTTTTCATTATTTAGGCCGCCTGTTGTGCAACTCTCACCAAGGACCAAGGGCTTTCCCAGATGCCTCTCTCCCTTACCCTCATCTCTTCTCCTAATCCTTTCTCTCCCCCTTCTCCCCCACAAACATTCAGTGTTTGGGGCTGTGCTCTGTTGGTTAACAGGAGGAGGAGAACTTCCTTCCAGAACTGATGACACCGACCTCAACTCCAGCAGGGTGCAGCTTGAACTGAACAAAGGCGCAGGGACAAATTCCCTGCTGGGCCCCTGAGGGAGGGGGTGCCAGAAGAAGAAGAAGAAGAAGAAGTCAGGGGAGCAGGGGCCCAGCTTCCCCTTTTGTCCCAGGGCCCACGTGACTCCACCCTTGCTATGCCGCTGCTCAACTCAAACCTCTCCCAGCAATTTCATCTTTCTGCTTTTTGCAAAAGCATCCCCCTTGCAAATCGGAGCAGGGCCCAATCCCAGCCATCTGGCATCCTCAAAGAACTCATAGGAGGGCCAGCATACTTACGTTGGCAGAACCTGCCGTTCCAATAACAGCCCTATTGCCTTCTTTTCCTTGGGGAAACAACAGTTGAACTGAAAACCTGACCACGCTCTCTCTGCATCCCATTTCTCTCTCCAGCGCTGGAGGGGAGAATGTCACTCGTTTATTGATGTTCCAGGTCTTAACACATTGGCTGGAACGTCTCAGGCACTCTGCCAGCACTGAGCAAATAACAATGAATAAGAATGTCACTGATTATAGCCAAGAACAAACAAATGCTCAGAACCGCTCAGAATCCTGAGCAGGACAAGCATCGGGTGTGCCGGCAGCAAAAATCGGCCAGCTGGAGCACCAGCCCAGGGCCACCAGAGGGGCTGCAATGTGTTTCCCACTCATGTAATGCACTCACCAGAATGTGGCGACTAAAAGCCCTGTGTGAAAAATGCCCTGGAGGCTTTTCACACAGGGCTTATGAAGCCCTTTAACTCGCATCTTCTCCGGAATGGAGGAGGTCCGTTCACATATCGGCTAGATTTACCCCCAAGTCCCTGCAAGTTATTGGGGAGCAATTCACACACAATTTGGGTTTTTCACTGTGCATTAGAGTGTCACCCAATTTATATCCAGGGTAAAATATCCACTATTCATGTTGTTTTTTGGGGACAACTTCGAGTTCATAGTAAAGCCTTCCTGTAAACTTGTGGTAAAACCTGTTGTGCGTACATAGGAACATCGGAAGCTGCCACATACTGAGACAGACCATTGGTCCATCTAGCTCAGTATTTTCTTCACAGACTGCCAGCGGCTCCTCCAAGGTTGCAGGCAGGAATCTCTCTCAGCCCTCTCTTGGAGAAGCCAGGGAGGGTCCCTGGAGCCCCTGGAGAGGGTTCTACCTGATGAATGACCAGCTTGCACAGAAGGGCAACCTGAGCTGCTGGGAAGCAGAGGTGCCTCCTGTGATGCCCCCCTGGCTTGTTAGGATGAGCTGCTACATTTGTGCTGGCCTAAAGTATAGAACTGCCCAGCCTAGAGGGACAAAAACATACAAGATCCACAAGCACCCTGGTGCTTGCCAGATTAGACCCTAAAACGGGGTCAAGACGCATCTCTGAAGTGTGCTTCCACACTTCCTGTGTTGTGACACTGGAGTCCCGATGCTGCTGTTCATATGTTGGAGGCCTTGTTTCAAATTTAATCGCTGCAATTCATTCATTCATTCGATTTCTATTCCGCCCTTCCAAAAATGGCTCAGGGCGGTTTACACCGAGAAATAATAAATCAATAAGATGGCTCCCTGTCCCCAAAGGGCTCACAATCTAAAAAGAAACATAAAACAGACACCAGCAACAGTCACTGGAGGTACTGTGCTGGGGGTGGAGAGGGCCAGTTACTCTCCCCCTGCTAAATAAAAGAGAATCACCGCGTTAAAAGGTGCCTCTTTGCCCAGTTAGCAGGGTGCCTCTGAATACCAGTTGCAGGGGACGGATATTCAGGACAGTTTTAAAGGGGAACTTTCCTTGCATGGGAGACTTATGAAGTTTTTTGCAATGCTAAATCTATTTATAAATATATATGCATTGAAGAGCCATGATGAGGGCCCAAAAGCACAAAAACTGGCGGTGATGATACTCCCCCAAACCAAATCATTCCAGTGTCCCAAATTCCTAAATCACCTCTCTGCAAGCAAAATTTGATGTCCCCCCCGCCCTCTTTCAGTTCACCCACCCAAGACAAAAGCATGTTCAGCCTCTAGCCTGGCAGGTGGGTGTGACCCACATTCCAGTTATATGGGACAGCCAAACGACTCCTTGTTTCCCATCAACAGTCCAGATAAGTGCTCAGTAGCTTGGTCTAATCCAGCGGGGCTCTTTTTATGGATGCCTTCTTATGGATTTTTCTTCTAGACCTTTTCAGCTGTGGTGCCCAGGGGTGCTCCCCATGCGCCTCCTCTGGAGTCAGAAGCTGAACTCTTTATTTCCCCAGGCCTTTTAATTGGATGCTTAATTCCTGCTCATCTGCTGCTTTGATTTTTCTGGTTTTGTGCTTGTTTTGCTACTTGTTTTATTATCTAATCGATTGTTCTTTTGTGTTTTTTGTATGGACCCATGGGTAAAAAAATTGGGTACAAATTGTAGAAATAAACCAAAAATAAAATTCCATGCATGTGGGAAAATAGAAGATGAACTAGTTATAACTTCAACTGGAAATAAAAAGACTAGTGCAAGGAAGCCAGGAGAAACCTCTCTTCAAACAGGAATATATCCGTGAAATTACTCTCTCATCCTACAATAGCATCAATTTTCATGGCACTGGAGCAAGCTTGCAATATATAAATGGAGTTTGCTGTCTGATTAAACACCTTTGCTCTAGCATTTAATGAAAGACAGGATTGGTTTATTGCTCTGCATACACCTCAGCTATAGATATTATTTCTTAAATAAGCAATGCTGAAAAATATTCATCCTCATAGATTAAATTTAAACTCCATACAGAAGGACTAAAATATGATATTGATTTTTTCATAAAGGCCGCTTAGATGAGAATCCATTGCAGTTGCTGTACAAAGCTACGCTAAGATCACTTGGTTGAAAAGCGTATAGGATTTTACTCAAGCTGTGAAGAATTTATCCCCTTGAGGGCTGAATTAATTTCGGCCAGAGGTTTTTAAAAGAAGAAGAAAAAAATAAAAGAAATAGAAAAAGAATATGAAGACTTCACATTCTCCTGGGGACAGAATACTAAGTGAGAGTATCTGAAAAGGACCCTCAGCTTCTTTTGCGACCTCCTCTATCCAAAAGATTAGTTACCAGGGGAAAAGCTCTGTGCATTAAGCACTCCATCTGGTGGAAAATAAAACAGAGACCCCTGAAACTCTCAGACGTTTTGTAGAAAATTCCGCTCTTCCTTTCTATAGGTCTTATGATGTCTTTTATATCTCTCTGAAAAGTTCACCTGACAGCCATTTGGGATGGGAGCTTTTACATTTCAAAATCCTGTAATCCACCTTCAGCCATAAGAATAGGACAGGTCATATATGATGGGTTGATGTCTGCATTGTTTTCAGTAAGACTGCATGTGTAAGACTTGCAAGCTGAATAAGCACAAGACCCAAAAAGAGATTATGCTTGTGTCTTTGTCTGTCTGTCTATTTGTGAGAATGAGTGAAGAAAACAATCCAGCCAATAATTATTGTTGCAATTCTGTGCATGCTACGTGGGAATAAGCACAATGAGGTTTATTTCTGAGTAAGCATGCCTAGAAACCTGTTGCAAGTTATTTATTTCAGTGACAGAATTAAGCACACACTTACATTTCTTCTACTGATATCAGCGGGATTTAAGGCTACAATACATGCATACCAAAGAGCAAGCCTCATAAGAACAGGATCAGGCCCAAAGTCTATCCAGTCCAGTGCTGTGTTTCCTGCAATGGCAAACCAGATGCTTTCAGGAACCAGGTGGATCTCTGGCTGGATCTAGACAGGCTGTTCTTATTTCTTTATGCATCTCTATGCCAGCCAGGAAAAGCTTCATCTGTCAATTTTTCTGCATTTCACACAGCTATGAAAGGACCAGGAGCCCTGTCAAAATTAAAACTTGACCTGCAACCTTATTCAGTGTGCGTGTGTCTGAATACGGTTTGAAGAATGCTAGAGTTGGGAGGGCTCCCAGAGGTCTTCTAGTCCCGCCCTCTGCTCAGTGCAGGAAACTGCTACAGCGTCCCTGAGAGATGGCTGCCCAGCCTCTACTTGAAAACTCCAGGAAAGGAGAACCCACCACTGCATGAGGCAAGCAGTTCCACTGTCAAACAGCCCTTACAGTTAGGAAATGTCTCCTAATGTCTAGCCTGAATTTGCTTCCTTGTCATTTTAGCCCATTGGCTCTAGTCCTGCCCTCAGAAGCAACACGGAAGAAGTCCACTCCATCTTCTATGTGACTGCCCTCAGGTATTTGAAGATGGCTATCCTACCTTCCCCTAAGAACATAAGAACAGCCCTGCTGGATCAGGCCCAAGGAGGCCCATCTAGTCCAGCATCCTGTTTCGCACAGTGGCCCACCAGATGCCACTGGAAGCCTACAGGCAGGGGTTGAAGGCATGCCCTCTCTCCTGCTGTTATTCCCCTGCAACTGGTACTCAGAGGCATCCTGCCTTTGAGGCTGGAGGTGGCCTGTAGCCCTCCAAGGAGCCCTAGTCTCCTCTTCTCCAGGCTCAACATATATAGCTTCGTCCTTCATTTGTTCCTCATAGGTCTTGGTTTCCAGACCCCACACCATCTTTGTTGCCGTCCTCTGAACTTGTTCCAGTTTATCAACAACCTTCTTGAAACGTGGGGCCCAAAACTGGACACAGGATTCCCTGTGAGTGACATCTGACCAGTGCAGAAGAGTGGCTGACAAGATTAGTACTTGTGAGCAGGACACTATGCCTCTGTTATCCTAAGACTGCATTGGTGTTTTAAGTAGGGATGTGCACGGACCTCCGACGCTGGAGGGTGAGGTGTTGCTTAAAGGGCGGAGGTTGTACATACCCCTCCCACCGCTTTCCCCCCTCCGGCTCTCTATTTTCAAGTAAAATCTTTGGGGCGGCAGCGGTCCTCCCTGCCACTCCTGCCCCCTTGTTGTCTGCAAAAGGTGGAAATAACTCCTGCGCATGCACCCGCCTCCACCACCGCGTACGGTTTTAATGTAAACCGCCCTGAGCCTTTCCGGAAGGGCGGTGTAGAAATTGAATGAATGAATGAATGAATGAAAATTGAATAAAGAAGAAGAAAGTATACAGCCTTGTCTTACTCCTTTGCTGTTCCACCATGTTCTGTCTGGATTGTGGCTTCCTGTCCTGTGTATAGGTTTCTCATGAGAACAAAGAGGTGTTCTGGGATGCTCATTTTCCTAAGGGCATTCCACAACTTGACATGGTTGATGCAATTAAAGGCTTTTCTGTAGTCAGTAAAGCACAGTCAGTAAAGCTTCTTTATGGTATTCTTTTGCTTTCTCAATTATCCAGCTTGCATCAGCAATGATTGAGCGAAAGGGTTCAAAGAACACGGGCCCCCAGCTCCTGAGGGCCCTCCTGCTCCACCGCTCCCTATTTTCTTCATTATCTCCCTCACTCTGGGGGGCCGCCAGAGAGAGGGATGAACACGGGCCCTCTCTCCCCTAGATACGCCCCTGCATCCAGCATTTCCCTTTCCACGTAGGGCTCTAATCTGCATTGGATGATCCTGAGCATTATTTTGCTAGCATGTGAAATTAAGGATATTGTGTGATGGTTTGCGCAATCTGTTGTGTCTCCTTTCTTTGGTATGCATATGTATGTACTGTTGATGGTCAATCCTAAAAGGCAGGCGGTATCCACCACTTCAATTTCTTCATTATCAATTCTGAGGCTGGTTGCTGTACCCATTGTCATTAGTTTAGTCTTCTTTACACTTAGTCGTAGTCCCATTTTTCACTGTTATCTTGTTATTACTTTCTACAGACTTTTTAACACTCAATAATCAGATCAACAATTCAAAAATGATATGATGCTCAAGAGAAGCAGATCTTTCTCAGATTCAAATTTACTATGCTTCAAATTTACTAGTTATAGTAATTATTCAGTGGTATGAAAAAAGCAAAATACATAAAGATTTTTTGAACCACTATGCGAGAAGGAGTTTAATGAGGGTGTGGCTAAAATATAAAAATTGGTTGGAACCTAAAACTCCACTATGGGTATCTCTGACTGAAGCTTTATCACATAAAGAAGTAAACATGCAAATGCATTGGGGTACCTATAGGGATTTGTTACATTTTCAGGAAAAGGATTGTAAGTTAAAAAGTTTAACTGAAATACAAAACTTGGTTAGAGATTGGTTCCAGTATTATCAGTTAAATGAGACATATAAGAAAGATCTTAAAGTTGGATTTGAGGATCAGCTTTCGAGCTTTGAGAGGGAATTATGTGAAAATGATGAAAAATTAGTTTCTAAAATGTATAAACTGTTACTTTTGGAGGAGACAAGGGAGGAAGTGGTTAAAATGACCATGATAAAGTGGGCTCAAGATGTGGGTCATAATATAGAAATGGCAGCCTGGGAAAAATTATGGAAAACTGATTTAAAATTTACTGCATGTTATGCTTTAAAAGAAAATTATTACAAAATGATGTATAGATGGTATCTGACACCCAAAAATTTGGCATTAATGTATAAAAATGTTTCAAACAAATGTTGGAAGCATTGACAGTCTGAAGGCACTTTTTTTCATATGTGGTGGACCTGTGGGAAGGCTAAAGCATATTGGGATATGATATATAATGAGTTAAAGAAAATATTTAAAATGACATTTCCTAAGAGGCCAGAATCCTTCCTGCTGGGAATAATACAAGGTGCAATTTCTACAACTAATTCAACGTTTTTTATGTACGCTTCTACGGCGGCTAGAATTATATATGCACAGAAATGGAAGAGTAATGAACTGCCTTCAAAAGAAGATTGGCTGATAAAAATTTTGGAATATGCAGAGATGGCAAAACTTACAACACTAATAAGAGATCAAAATTTGGAATGCTTCAAAGAAACCATTCTTCTTGTATCTAAAGAACTATTTTCCTACTATGGACTTTACAGCAGGGTTCAAAATTTAGCAAAAAAACTGCAGGTTGGGTAGATTAGCTGTGTTTGTAAGGGTTTAAATTTATGTTTTGAACTATTATTATAGCAAGGGTAAACTTTATAGCTGATGATTCACGAAGAGATGTGTGCGGGAAGTCCACTTTTGTTTATTTGTAATCAATGACAATATTATTGTTGTTAAAATTAATAAAAATTGAATTTGAAAAAAAAAGTTATAGTAATTATTCAATAAAAAGAATGTTTGAAGTGGAAATACTACAAATCTAAAACGGTTCCTTGACTTCCCTTTTGTGAGCACCTTAATACAGTTTAATATTCTATTTAATTTCTTGAACTTGACTAGCAGCCGTGTAAGCTCTGCAAAATGACTTTGCCTGGTCAACTATGGGCCTAGTCTAGTTACTTATATTGCTGCATTTTGTAGCTGGAAGGGGCGGAGGGGAGGGCTTGTTTTGTCCAAAAAAAGCTTATACATCACCAGTCTTCATGGCTCAGCTGTTTATTTTTAATTTGGAAATTCTGTGTGTGTGTGTGTGTGTGTGTGTGTGTTAAAAGGTTATAGTATAGTATGGCTAGTGTACGTTATTGGTTCTTATTTGTTTCGTGCCATGGGCATTTATTTTTTAACGGGACGGCAGGAAATGTTCCTAATAGTTTTTTAAAAAAGGATTTTAATTGGTTTTGTTTTTGAATTATTTTTATATTGTTTTTAGCACTGTGTTGTATGTCTTTTAAAAAGTTGTTGTACACCGCCCAGAGCCGCAACCGCGGTGAAGAGCGAGCGAATGCGTGTGCGGTTGCAGCGTCTGCTTCAGCGGTTGAGGGTGTCCCTTTATTTATTTCGCGACTTCTTCTAGGCCGCCATTCGGCCCCGACCAGAAGCCGCCTCGGAGAAGAGAACATCCCGCTCGGTGGCGGGCTACCATCGCTCCTGCCTCACGCGACGGGAGCCCGAGGGCGCGGCTGAAGCGCCAGGGACGCAAGCGACCTGCTGCCCGCCCTGAGGGGACGCTTTCCAGGCCTGAGCGCCGCCGCCGCCGCCCTCCCCTCGGCGCAGGGGGTGGAGCAGGCCCCGCTAGGCCCGGCCTCCTCTCCGCCTCCCGAGCTGTCGTCGCTCGCTCCAAGCTCGTCCTCGCTCGTCTCCCCTCAGCCGCCATCATGGCCGCCACGGCCGCTTCTTCTTCGGGCTCTTCCTCCTCCTCCGGCGGTACCGCCGCGCCGGCAGGCTCCAATGCCCCAGGTTCGGGCGGCGGCGGCGCCTCTGGCCTGACGGCCTCCCTGACGGGCACCATGAACAGGAAAAAGAAGCCCTTCCTGGGCATGCCTGCTCCGCTGGGCTACGTGCCGGGCCTGGGCCGCGGGTGAGCAGAACGAGGCCGGGCGCTGGAGTTGGAGGGGGACGGGGAGACGGAGCGGGGTGGGCGGCAGGGTGCTCACTCCCTGCGCCCAGGCTTCAAACTAGGCCTAGACCCGTTCTTTGCGGGGCACCCCCCGGCCCTGGTGATCTTCTCGGCCAAGGCCTTAAATTCTCCCTGCCCACCCCTGGAGTGGGGTTGCCCCCCTTTCCCTCCTCTTATTGGGAGAGTAGCTGGCCCCATCCACCCCCAGCCCAGTACTGCATTCTCCAGTGACTGTTGCTGCTGGTGCCTGTCTTGTATTTCTTTTTAGATTGTGAGCCCTCTGGGGACAGGGAAGCCATGTTATTATCTATCTGTCTCTATCCATTATTTCTCACCGTTTTAGAAGCTTTTGTTGAAAAGCAGTATATAAATATTAGTTGCTGTTGTGTTAAAAATTGCTGGCATCAGGAGCCAAGTGTCTCTGAGCATGTACAGAGTTCATTCTTCCCTGAGCACAGCAAGGAGTGGGGGCGGGGGGGAGGCCATACACACTGGATGCCTCTGGTTATTTTAATTTTAAAGGCCGAATCAGTGGGTTTTCAGCTGGTGCTCTCAAATTGAAGGGAGACAATGCAGTATTGAAATTATTCCGCACAGTATTAAAGCACTGTCAGTGGAGTCCAAAGAAAATGCCAATGAGGGCTGAGGGTTTCCCCCGTTTCATTACAAGCAACTTTAAAAAACAACTAGGCTGTTGAGCATGTACATAGTGTTCCTCTGAATAATATGACTTTTCTGTTTAGACATGTAGGAAAATTGTGAACACGCTTGTTTCATTTTTTAGATTGGCTTTGGATCTTTATCTTTTTAAAATGGGCAGTTAATATGGTAAACCAAACACATTGAGTGTGAATCCACATGGAAGACAAGTTGGGAATACTTATTAAAAGATTGTCCTGTACATATTTTATAAGTGTACAGTGTTGTTTAACAAGTGAACCCATGTGCTTTGCTTTCATTGATACTTTTTAAAATAAAAGTTGTCACAAAAGTCCTTCCTGGGGCCACTGGATCTTTATAGAGATGCCAACTTCTCATTTTAAACAACAGCAACAACAAAACACAGTTTTCTAGCTCTCATAGCTAATTGTAGATTGAGAAACTTGGATCGAAAACAGACAATTTCTGCTCCCCAAATGACTTGCAATCTGAGGGGGGAAAGACAGTTCAGTGGTAAAGGACTGAGCAGTGCTGTTTCATCTGACTGTGTTTTGCATTTATCAGTAGGTCAATTTTCCTAAGTTGGTCCTGTAACCTTCCTTGGTTGTGCTCATGCTGATAATTAATGGGGACAAGCTTGTGCAAAATCAGACTGTTTATGTGACACAGTTGCCAGTACTTTCTGCATCTGTTGCAACATTTTTATCTCTCCCACCTGTTGCAGTTGTGGAGTTGCTATGGTTGTAGTTGTGTACTTCTCGTTCAGTAACATTTCCCCCTGTTCTTGTGGCCTTACTCCACAAAGCCATACACTGGCTCACATATACCTGTGTTAATCATTCTCTGCACACTGACAGCCTCAGAGTTGGGGGGAGGTATAGTTCTCTTCTATCTTATGAAAGTGTTGCTGCCTGGTTGCCCGTGGCTGATTCTTACTCACCAAAGCTGAGTTAACTCTGCCTTTAAGGAGGATTTGAACTATTAGATTTGTTGTACCTAAGTGATGAAAGAATTCCTGTGGTAATATGTTACAGTTCTCCTATAGTGAATTGGTTGCCTATCTTTCTGTCTAGTGCTACAGGTTTTACCACCCGCTCAGATATCGGTCCTGCTCGAGATGCAAATGACCCTGTAGATGATCGTCATGCTCCTCCGGGGAAAAGAACCGTTGGGGATCAGATGAAGAAAAACCAGGCAGCAGATGATGATGATGAAGATCTTAACGACACCAATTATGATGAGGTGATACTTCTGAGGCAACATTCAATATTGAGGACCAAGCCTATTAAACTGCCTTACGCAGAGATGGACCATTGGTCCATCTGTCCCAGTCCTGCTGTCTTTGACTGGCAGTGGTTCTCCAGAGTCTCACTGGCAATGGTCTTTCCCAGTCCTGCTCCCTGAGGTCATTTTAGCTAACATTGCCAAGGATTGAACCTGAGACCTTGTGCATGCAAAGCATATGCTCTGCCACTGAGCTGTAGACACTTTCTTAGTGAAACTGGCTGTTAAATGGCTTATCAGGTTCCTTGTCATGGCTACTGTGGGGTGTGCTAAGTGAAGAACAAGCTTCTTACAACTTTTGCTATCACTTTTTCACCCCCAGTTCAATGGATATGCTGGAAGTCTGTTCTCCAGTGGGCCTTATGAAAAAGATGACGAGGAAGCAGATGCAATCTATGCTGCTTTGGATAAGAGAATGGATGAAAGGAGAAAAGAAAGAAGGTAGGGGTTATCTTCCCCCACTCCCTGCATGAAGTAATGTCTAAACTGACTGTTATATTTTAGGCCTATGTGTAGGGAACTTTTCTTTTCTGGCATATTTGCTTGATCTGAAGTTTGGTGCCTGAAATGTTAAAATTGCTTTCCATTTTGCCTTTTAGAAATAGGAATAGAAATAGGAGTTTGTATGGCTAATTCCTGTCTTTCCCCCACCCCCCAGGGAACAACGTGAGAAAGAGGAGATTGAAAAGTACCGAATGGAACGGCCAAAAATTCAGCAGCAGTTCTCAGATCTGAAAGTAAGGATTGAACAGTATGTTTGTGTTGATGATGATAGCCAGAAAACTGTGGGTAGGAAGTTGGAATATGTTTGACCATTATCTGTAGTATACGTTGGGTATCGGTTATTTAATCAGGGCAAACTAGTAAATAGTGCTGGCCTTCAACCTGGGAGATCTGTGTTCACATACTCAGTTGCGGGGCTGTTTAGACAATGGGAAAGCCACTTGGAGCATCTGTTTCCCACTTACAAATAAGGAATAAATGAGGAGTTTGTGGATGAATGAGAGAGATGGTGAAATACTTTGTTCACTGACAGTGTTACATTAATGGGTTAAGAGTAGTGGAGAATGAAAGACCTGCTCAGATCAGACTGGTCTTGGAAGCCAAGCCAAATTGCAGTCATGAGGACCCTGCCCCTCAGCACAGTTCTACTTATATTTGCACAGAAGTAATTCCCTGTAGTTGTACTGTATCCTCTGAAGTGCAGCGCAACTGCAGGGCTGATCCTGCCCTCTTCCCAGTGCACTTGCCAGAGGGTGACTGAATACTTGCCCTGGTGGTGAGCAGAAAAGTGGAACTCAGGTTCAGGTGTTGTCGTCTTGGTGAGGAGGAGTGGGTTGTGAGTCTTGGTGCTCCCTTCCTCGCTCCTGCTTCATTCTCCATCATCATGGAATAGGTGAATGTCTGCTGCTGTGATCACTTGAATATCAACGATAATGTAGCAGAATCTTCATAATAGGTTAAATGCTGGCTATATCTTGCACTTGTCACCTTAATCCCTGTCCTAGCTATTGAGCTGATGTGATGCAATATTAAATGTCTATTAATTCACTGAAGTGGCGAAAAGTCGATCCATCAGCCTCGGGCCAGAACTGGTGGGTTGAAAAGCAGGGGCTGCAGAGACCTGAGGAAAAGAAGACCAGAAGCAGTGTGGGGTTGAAGAGTTGGGGTCAAGGGAAAAGGTGGCTGTGGAGATCCTTAGACAGGTGTTAAAGACAGGAAGTGCATTTGCTCTTGGAAGGAAGACAGTAGGCAGCCAAGTGAATTCTGGGAGTGAGTTTATAGCTATCCAGAGAGCCAAGATGGTAAGGAGGCCAAAGATACAGTGAAAGGAGGTGAGTGGATGGGCTGGATTTGACATGTGAATTTCAGTTAACTGGTACTGTAGTAACTATGCCTGCTTTTCATAGAGAAAACTAGCTGAAGTCACCGAGGAGGAGTGGCTAAGCATCCCTGAAGTTGGTGACGCAAGGAACAAACGCCAAAGGAATCCACGTTATGAGAAATTGACTCCTGTTCCTGACAGCTTCTTTGCGAAACACCTGCAGTCAGGAGAGAATCATACATCTGTGGATCCCCGGCAAACGGTGAGGATAAACAATCCATTCATGGGCTTATCGGTGAAAGCAGGTTCACCAGACAAAGTGGATTCAGAGTTCTCTCCAGTGAACAGTCCTGGGCTAACAAGCCCAAGGGAGTGGCTGCCTCAAGATAGAGATTTGTGGTTGCTTGCATTGGATTCTGAACTCCCACCTACCTCTGCAAGCCCTGAATAATGACCAGAACACTGCAGTTTGGGCAGTCTTTGGAGGGATGAGGGCCACATTTCTTCAAATGGCACAGCTTTAGTAGGTCTGTACACCAATTCAGACTATAGCAGGGGGCCATACATTTGTGTGTCCTGTGCCCCAATTGAAAACTCTATACAGTACATGCTTGTCCTGGTTCTTTTGGTTGACTTCCCCCAAGTGGTATATTGGTGTTCTCTCCTTTCACATTTTTAGTTACCTTTTGTGATGCTCATGTATTTTGAATAGATTTTGGCTACATGGAATGTGGCTGGTTTATGCTATTGTTTTTAATGTTGTAGATGTGGCATGGGGCAGGTTTTAGTCCTCATCCCAGTTGTATCCCTACGTGCAGCCCTTGACTTTCTGCCATAAAATTGAGCATCTGTCATTCGTTCTTGACAAAAGTGAAGTGAAAAAGCAAAATACTGTATTTGAGACAATATTATAGTGAGAACAAAAACTGCTCTCTGCTGATAGGGATCTTGTGGTGCAGCTCTTGCAGTCCTGGGGACTTCAACAATCTTTATCCAGGAGGAATGATGCCTGGGCTGATGACACCTGGGACAGATGAGTTGGACTTGAAGATTGTATAAGTCCACCGTCCTTGTGCTCACACCCCGCCTATCATGATAGACAATTTGATATTTTGGTTTTCTATAAAAGTGCTTGAATGATGGCTGTGTGTCAGGCGTTTAAATTTCTTGGTTTAAATGTAAATGTCTTAGTTTGTCCTTCTTTCCTGCAGCAATTTGGTGGTCTGAACACACCCTATCCTGGGGGCTTAAACACTCCTTATCCAGGAGGAATGACACCTGGGCTGATGACACCTGGAACTGGTGAGCTGGACATGAGGAAGATTGGACAAGCCAGGAACACGCTGATGGACATGAGACTCAGTCAGGTAAGGACCATGGAACCAAGAAACCTTGGACATTACTGGCTATATTTTTGCCACTTAGTGAGCCTGGAAAACATCTTAAGTCTAGACTGGTAACCAAAGGAGTCAGGAGCCAAAAGATCAAGCCAGGCGCATATCAGAAAACCTAAATTTGACATCCTGAAAAATCCATTTTCCTCTGCTAGAGTACTTGAGGCAAAGTTGCTTAATTTTCAGGCGTTCTTCCTACCCCCAGCAGGTGTCTTCAGAATTTAGGTTTATTGTTCCAGTTTTGTATGGCAAATTTTGATCTTATGGCCATTGTTTCTCTTGTGGAAGAATGTTCGTAGGAGTTAAGTTTTTAGATCTATTGGCTTTGTGTGCATACATGTAAGTGCTGCTTCACCATTGTAGTTGAATACGTCTACTCATTTTGTTGGGTTTACCTCCCCAGGTATCTGACTCTGTCAGTGGCCAAACTGTGGTGGATCCCAAGGGCTACCTCACTGACTTGAATTCCATGATTCCCACACATGGTGGAGATATCAAGTAAGGTGATGCGTAAGGGGGTGGGCCGGTTTGCATTGATCTTAGCGTTGAGATTTTTATTCTTCAGAGAGTTTCTGCCAGAGAAGATGGTCCTTTTGCATGGTTTGAAAGGAACAAGGTGCAGGGTTAGTGTTCACTTCTGAAACAGAATAGAAATCATGGAAGTGAAAGGGGCTGAATAGACTGTTAAGCCCATTCTTCCTTTTAGAAGCAGGCGTTAAGGTATCTTTACTAAAGAGCTTTGTATCCCATTGCTTTATGTATTTGTGTTACTCAAAGCAGGATGACTATATTTCCCAAACGCCAGTGTTGGCTCTCGGGCAGACCTCAAGGGCCAATTTCCCCCTTCAGGTTGCCACTGCCCATTTTTCTTAACTGGGACCAGAAGATTCAAGACAGCATCTCTGTCTAAGACCACAGTCAGCTGAATGCAATTGCTTGTGTCTATATGTGTGCCACTGTTGCTCAACTAGCGCCTCAGTTTGCCCCTCTCCGACCATTTTTCTTTACTCTTCTCCCTCTCTCTATCATGCTAGAACATCTACCCATTTTACCTGCTACTCTTCTCCTGGATCCTCTTTGCTTGCCCACTTTCTTGCTTTCTCTGGCCCATTTCTGTCCACATTTGCTGGACTTCTGCCTCATGCTTTATTTTGACCTTGGGAGTTCAAAACATTTGTTACTTTGTATTAATGTTCTGGAATGTTCTGTGAATACTTGCGTGATGTGTTAGATCGTAAATGGGCACAGAGCTGAAGGATATTTATTTATATTTTTTATTTTTACACTTATTCCGCTCTTCCTCCAAGGAGCTTAGAGTGGTGTACATGGTTATTTTTATTCTCACAAAAACCCTGTGAGGTAGGTTAGCCTGAGAGATGCATGACTGGCCCAGAGTCGCCCAGTGAGTTTCATGGTTGAATGGGGATTTGAACTCAGGTCTTTCTGGTCCTAGTCCAACACTTTAACCACTATGTGTGTTCTCTCTTGTGCTAGTGATATCAAGAAAGCACGTTTACTTCTGAAGTCTGTGCGAGAGACTAACCCTCACCACCCGCCAGCCTGGATTGCTTCTGCACGCTTGGAAGAGGTGACTGGCAAACTGCAGGTAGCTCGAAACCTCATCATGAAAGGGACAGAAATGTGTCCCAAGGTGAGAAATTCTTGTTCTGGGTGCTTTTCAAGTCTCTGCACTAGTTTCCTTTATTTTCCATGTAAACTATTGGCCTTATTTTAAAAAAATTGTTCCGTGCCCTTCAGGTGCTATCTAACTTACGGATTTCATAACAAGATGTAGCAATGGCCACTGGCTTACATGGCTTTAAAGAGGATTAAATAAGTCATGGAAGATGGGTCTATCAATGGCTATTAGCCATGGTGGCTAAATGTTACTTCCAGGTTCAGAATCGGTATTCCTCTGCATATCAGTTGGTGGATGGGTGGGAGGGCCATTGCCTTAAAGCCTGGCTTTGGGGCTTTCTGGAAGCCACTTTCCAGAATGGCTGGTCAGTGTGAGAAGCAGGATGAGGAACTTGATGGACTGATTCTTAAGCTATGTCCTTATTACATCCTTGGCTCTGTCTGTTAAACCTGCCGTGGCCTACAGAATGCCAACGTCCATGTCACTTTTTGTCTTCAGCCTAATGCACTAACTAGTGCACAAGTCAGTTGAGTGCCAAGCCTTTCATTTCTACTTTCCCTCTTCTCCAGAGTGAAGATGTTTGGTTGGAAGCTGCCCGCTTGCAGCCTGGAGATACTGCTAAAGCTGTGGTGGCCCAGGCTGTTCGCCACCTCCCACAGTCGGTCCGGATTTATATCAGAGCTGCAGAGTTGGAGACAGATATCCGAGCAAAGAAGCGCGTCCTTCGAAAAGGTAAGAGTACTCCTGTGGTGGTATTAAGGTGTTAAAATGGGTGTAGGCAGTGTGTACAACCTATATGAAGCCTTGAATTGCCTTTGTTGTTAATCTTGTTAGAGACCTGGCTCCTTAATTATTTTTTTAATCATTTTGTCATGGTTGGAGGCAGAAGTCCACATTACCATCTCAAATTTTTGCTTAGCCCATCTGGAGAAGGGATGGGATTTTTTCTTCCAAAGGTGACTTTCCCCACTCATTCTTCCCAGTTGGTGCTCTCCTTCCCAGTGGGAGTTTGGTAAGAAAGTGTGGGTTCATCTGTGCTGTGTTAAACTTAATGCTTGCCAAGTGAAGAGAGGAGCTTGCTTGAAAAGGTAGCCAATACAAAAATCAAATAATTTCCTATAGAGTCTGTCTTTCACCAACAGTGTTGTGCTGAATAAGTTAAAATACTTGGAAATCTTAATTTTTGCTCTGCCACCCCACAACTCTACCTTCATTAGATCATAAGATCTTCTTTTTGAGAGTAATTAAGTAGCTGCCTACCAGGAAATGGAGGAGAGAGATGAATAATGCAGAGCCACCTTGGTTTGAGAGTGTTCAGATCCAATATGTTGTGATGAAATATTGAAAGAAACAGGTTACAGGTCGTATTAACAGATTTTGAAATACTTCTTGAGGATGATGAACTGGAACATTGAATATCTAAGATGTGCAGGACTTTTATATAAGTTCAGTGTAGAAAGCAGTGTTCCATCTAACAGGGATTCCTAGATGTTGACTACAACTCCCAGAATCCCCAGCTGCAATGGCTTTTGCTTGGGGATTATGGGAGTTGTAGTCATCAACGTCTGGGAATCCCTGTTAGAGGGAACACTGGTAGAAAATTGTAAATGACAAATGGGGAAAGAGATTTAGGATACGCTATTTTGTATAGCCAGTAGGAACATATTTAGAGAAGAAAAAAGTCTGCCATTGTTAGTTAATATGCGGGAAAACATGATAGTGTGTTGTAATTATACAGGTGGACCTCATTATCTGCGGGGGTTCTGTTCCCACAGATTACATCGGATAAAGAAACCACAAATAATGTCTATGGGAACGTGGGGGCCATGAAATGAAATGAAATGGCCTGAAATAAGCCATAAAATGGCTCTCATGGACAAAATGGCAACCGGAAATGACCTCTGCAGTCACTTCTGGCGCTCTAGGAACCGTGGATGCATGTGTTTTAACTTATTTGTATCCATGTATATTGAAATTGGGTGTCAATTAGACCTCTGTGAATACATGAAATCAGATATAGAATCTGCATATAATGAGGTTATCCTATACTGGCATAGTATCGTTAAGACATAGTATAGTTAAGACAGAGTAGTTTCAACGTGCTACCATAATAAGCACTAAACACTCTATTGATTATAAAGTCAAAACCATTTATCTAATCTGCCGGGCCATCAGCACACATTCACTAGGTGATGAGAGATACCTCCCCTGCAAGTTTGTCAAAAATGCGTTGAAAAATGGCTTAGATAGGGCAGATTAAAGTGTTTCCCTTTTGAACAGTGGTTTAAAGGGTTGGTGACATTCTTTTGGACTGAGGAAATGGTATTTAAATTATTTTGTAGTCCATTTGCATAGTTCCAGCCTTTAGACTGCATGCCAGAAAAGTGCATTTTGTATTTCTCTCTGGGACCCTATTATTTATTTATTTATTTATTTATTTACACAGTCAGACAGGTGGTGTTGACTGGTTTGTTTTGTTCAGACATTGAGTCCTTCCCAAGGACCTGGGATGGCTGAATTTTATTGTCCGTGTTGGTGCTGTTATTATACAGTGAGGGAAATAAGTATTTGATCCCCTGCTGATTTTGTCTGTTTGCCCTCTGACACAGAAATGACCAGGCTATAATTGGAATGGTAGGTTTATTGTAGCTGTGAGAGACAGAATAACAACAAACAAACCCTCAAAAGCCCAGTGCCCAAAAGTCAGCGATGGATTTGCATTGTAGTGAGGGAAATAAGTATTTGATCCCTTCACAAAAGATGTCTTAGTACTTGGTGGCAAAACCCTTGTTGGCAATCACAGAGGTCAGACGTTTCTTGTAGTTGGCCACCAGGTTTGCACACAGCCCAGGAGGGATGTTGTCCCACTCCTCTTTGCAGATCCTCTCCAAGTCAGAAAGGTTTCGAGGCTGATGTTTGGCAACCCGAACCTTCAGCTCCCTCCACAGATTTTCTATGAGATTAAGGTCTGGAGACTGGCTGGGCCACTCCAGGACCTTCATGTGTTTCTTCTTGAGCCACTCCTTTGTTGCCTTGGCTGTGTGTTTTGGGTCATTGTCATGCTGGAATACCCATCCACGACCCATTCTCAATGCCCTGGCTGAGGGAAGGAGGTGCTCACCCAAGATCTGACGGTACATGATCCCGTCCATCATCCCTTCGATGCGGTGAAGGTGTCCTGTCCCCTTAGCAGAAAAACACCCCCAAAGCATAATGTGTCCACCTCCATGTTTGATGGTGGGGATGGTGTTCTTGGGCTCATAGGCAGCATTCCTCCTCCTCCACACACGGCGAGTTGAGTTGATGCCAAAGAGCTCGATTTTGGTCTCATCTGACCACAACACTTTCGCCCAGTTCTCCTCTGGATCATTCAGATGTGCATTGGCAAACTGCAGACGGGCCTGTACATGTGCTGCCTTGAGCAGGGGGACCTTGCGGGCACTGCAAGATTTCAGTCCTTCATGGTGTAGTGTGTTACCAATTGTTTTCTTGGTGACTATGGTTCCAGCTGCCCTGAGATCATTGACAAGTTCCCCCCGTGTAGTTCTGGGCTGCTTCGTCACCGTTCTCATGATCATTGCAACTCCACGAGGTGAGATCTTACATGGAGCCCCAGACCAAGGGAGATTGACAGTTGTTTTGTGTTTCTTCCATTTGCGAGTTATCGTGCCAACTGTAGTCACCTTCTCACCAAGCTGCTTGGCAATAGTCTTGTAGCCCAGTCCAGCCTTGTGCAGGTCTACAACCTTGTCCCTGACATCCTTCGACAGCTCTTTGGTCTTGGGCATGGTGGTGAGTTTGGAAGCTGAGTGATTGCTTGCTTCTATGGACAGGTGTCTTTTATACAGGTACTGTAACAAGCTGTGATTAGGAGCACTCCCTTACAGAGGGTGTTCCTCATCTCAGCTCGTTACCTGCATATAGTGAAAAGACACCTGGGAGCCTGAAATCTTGCTGGTTGATAGGGGATCAAATACTTATTTCCCACTTATCACTACAATGGAAATCCGTCGCTGACTTTTGGGCACTGGGCTTTTGAGGGTTTGTTTGTTGTTGTTCTGTCTCTCACAGCTACAATAAACCTACCATTCCAATTATAGCCTGCACATTTCTGTGTCAGAGGGCAAACGGACAAAATCAGCAGGGGATCAAATACTTATTTCCCTCACTGTAGATATCGTCGCAGAATACAGGCTGTTCCCAGTAAAGCTGCTTTTTGTAATTGGCTGATGGTGATTTCTGTGGCCCCTCTGGTGTTGAGGTGCTCTTCAAGGTCTTTTGGAACTGCACCCAGGGCGCCAATGACCACTGGGATTATTTTGGTCTTTTTCTGCCACAGCCTTTCAATTTCCATTTGTAGATCTTTGTATTTGGTGATTTTTTCTATTTCTTTTTCTTCCTATTCTGCTATTCCCTGGTATTGCTATGTCGATTATTTTCACTTGTTTTTCTTTCTTCTCGACTACAGTTATATCTGGTGTATTGTGTGGCAGATGTTTGTCTGTTTGTAGTCGGAAGTCCCATAATATTTTGGCATCTTCATTTTCTACAACTTTTTCAATTTTATGGTCCTACCAATTTTTGGCTACAGGTAGCTTGTATTTTTTGCAGATGTTCCAGTGTATCATCCCTGCTATCTTGTCATGCCTTTGTTTGTAGTCAGTCTGTGCGATCTTCTTACAACAGCTGATCAGGTGGTCCACTGTTTCATCTGCTTCTTTACAAAGGCGGCACTTGTGTTTGTTGTGGTTTTTTCTACTTTTGCTCTTATTGCATTTGTTCTTAGTGCCTGTTCTTGCATAGCCAGTATTAAACCCTCTGTTTCTTTCTTCAAGTTGCCATTCTTAAGCCATTGCCAGGTCTTGGTGATGTCTGATTTTCCACTTATATTGTGTAAATATTGACCATGCAGGGGCTTATTTCTCCATTTTTCTGCTCGGTTGTTGACTTGTTCTTTCTTGTAGGCCTGCTTTGTTTCATTGGTGTTGAATAGTTTCGCGTTCTTGACCATTTGAAGTGCATCTTCTTCACTGTCCTTGATATATTCTGCAAGGCCTCTTTTCTCCTCCTCTGCTGTTTGATGGACTTGCAGCATTCCTCTTCCACCTGAGCTGCGAGGGAGGTATAGCCTATCTACATCACTGCAGGGGTGCAGAGCATGATTGATGGTCATGATTTTCCTGGTCTTACGATCTAGCGTCTCTAGCTCTGCCTGGGTCCAGTCTGTTATTCCTGCAGTGTATCTGATCACAGGTATAGCCCAGGTGTTTATGGCTTGTATGGTGTTCCCGCCATTGAGTTTGGACTTGAGGATTTTTCTAACTCTCCTGATGTATTCACGTCCAATTTTGCTTTTAACTTCAGCGTGTGCAATGTTATCAGCCTGGAGAATGCCCAAGTATTTGTAATGTTCTTTCTCTTCCAGGTTCTTGATCTTGCTTCCATTGGGCAGTTCTATTCCTTCTTTTTTCTTATTTTTCCTCTGTTTATTGTTTGTTGTTTATTTATTTATTTATTTATTTCTTGTTTACACAGTCAGGCAGGTGTTATAGACTGGTTTATTTTATCCAGACATCGAGTCCTTCCCAAGGACCTGGGATGGCTGGATTTTATTGTCTATTATTATTATTATTATTATTATTATTATTATTATTATTAATTCAATTTCTATACTGCCCTTCCAAAAATGGCTCAGGGCGGTTTACACAGAGAAATAATAAATAAGATGGCTCCCTGTCCCCAAAGGGCTCACATTCTTTAAAAAAACACAATTAATGGTTATTTCACAATTGATCCTCAAAGTTGGGTTTTAAGAGGCTGAAAAATGAATATCTACTGCTAAAAGAGTCTGTGCAGTTGGACTTCTGAAGCTGTGGTTCCCACAGCATTGCCCACAACCAGTATGGCGGTCAGCTCTTTCCCTGTCTGAACCTTGGGAGCACAGCCCTTCAGTTTCCTTCTCTGCCCTCTTCTTTCCTCCCCCCCACCCCCCCGCACTACAGCTATCTTCTCTCTATATAATTCTTTAAGCTGTACCCATGGCTAATCCTGTGTGTGGCTGCTCTTGCGAGAGTTTGTGAGCAAAAGCACCATGGTGATTGGGCAGTGGGGATTCCATATGCAGATAGGGAGGAGGAGCCTGTGATGGTTAAGGCCAGTTGGAATGGTCGGAAGATGTTCTTGATTGTGGAGGAGAGGGATCTATCTTTATAAAAAGATAGTGGGCAGGGTCTGTGAAGAGAGGGTTCATGAGGGAGGAAAGAGCCACTTCAGGAGAAGGAGGCTGCCGTAGTGTGAATTAGATGAAGAAACAAGATGAACAAGATTTTTTAACTCGGGAAGGGAGGGGAAGAAAGATAAGGGAAGAGTCAGTGGAGGAGAGAGAAAGAAGGAAGGGTGAGGGACGGTCCTGTGCCCGTCAGCGGCCTTAGGGGAACAAGTGCTTATGGCGGCAGCAGCGGGGAAGTGCCCGGTCAACTGCTGCTGCTCCTCCTGTAGGGAGGAGCAGGAGCAGGGCTTGGGTGACGGTGGGGAGTTTTCTGGAGATAGGGGGCTGCAGCTTGGCCAATAGATGCCACAACGGTGCAGCCACAACTAGGAGTGACCAAGAGGGGTGAGGGGGATGGAAGCAACCGGACGGAGGAGGAGGAGCAGCAGGAGTGCGGCTCAGGTGAGAGTGGCGAGATCTCTGGGGTAAGGGGGGCAATCAAGTACTAACGCACAGATGCTCTGCTCAGGTTAAGCTAGTACCTTCTTAACACAGCTACTTTGCCTTAGAAAAAGTGCTGTTCAACTCTGGTCGGTGGTTCTTCAGAATCATGTGCATTTCATCCTGACCTCCAGCCAAAACCGGCACTCTGCTCTGTGCAGCTGGGTGTAAGCAGGAGGCGAGGGAAGGAGACACGCTCTGTTTGGCTAGGCTGCGAAACCCACACACACTAAATGGCTGTTCTGTGTTTGTGAATGGCTACATCACTTGTGTACAACTTTTACACTATTTTGCTGATAACACCATCCTGAAGAAAATTAAATCAAGCAGAACTGTGAGGTTTATGGGAAATTTCTGGGAAGAGAATCTGTAGATCTTTGACTACAGTTTCAGACTGTTTTTAATTATCATTGTGGTGTGTGTGTGTGTGTGTGTGTGGTTTTTTAAAAAAAAGAAACATTAAAGTCCAGATTTAAAGTAGACACAAATTACCTGCTTCTTGTTGTGTCCTTATTCACTGCTGAATAATCAGGAGGTGGGATCATCACACTGTCACTATTACTGAATTCACTAATTCCATTTACTTGTGTTTTTTCAGGCAGTTGGTGGGTGGGTAGGTGGGGTAGCGTGACTTTATCTTAGTAGGAGGTTTTTCAAAAATTTTGTTCCTCATCAGGAAGTTCTACCTTGCAACTTAGGTAAGCTCTTCCCCATAGTGTCTAATCATATTTTCCTTTTAAAAACACCTGGAAATTCAGTTATCCAAAAACCTTCATTTTAAGATGAGATTTAAGATGCTTTACATTTTCACTTGTGCTCTAAAAAGAATGGAAATTGCAAGTTACGGTGCCCATCTTAACTTCTACGCCATATAAGCCGTAAAGACTTTGTACAGTTTGATATATGATGATGGTTTTAGAAATGAGGCTTCATGCACCCACACTTTGACTTAGTCTTTCAGTTGGACTTTGGATTAGGGAAGGATACATCCAGGCAGACACTTTACAGGTGCAGTTTCCATAATCACTTCCTAGAGATGCCCCTGATGAATTTCTGTCTGATGCATCTCTGATCAAGTCAAAATGTGGGTGCATGAAGCCTAATTTCTAAAGACATCATCATATACTAGACTCTACAAAATCCTTGCAGCTTATATGGTGTGGAAGTTAAGATGGGCACCTTAACTTGCAATTTTCATTCTTTTTAGAGCACAAATGAAAATGTAAAGGAGCTTAAATCTCATTTTAAACAGAAGGCTTGTGGATTACTTAATATCATCTAAATATGAGGTTGAATCGACCCCATACCCCAACTCCAAAGCAGAGTGCTTATCTGTGATCAGGGCCTTGGTGATTTGGATAATTAAAAATTAGCCTATCCATGTGGGAGCCATTCACAGAAAGGCAGCTTCCACACAGTTCAGGTAACAGTTAAAGGGCCTGGCAGACAGTTGCCAGAGTTGGTGCTGAATGCTTAACCATGGTTCAAGCTAACCAGGCTCTTCTCTCAGCCAGTATTCCTAAACAGCAATCATAGTTGTTGTGAGCTTGATTAACCATGATTAAAGTTGGTGCCAATGTATTCCTTAACTAAGATTAAGGTGAAAGATGAGAATTTAATTTAGGGAGGAATTACTTGGTTCCATATCCCAGTCAGGATAATTGTAAAAATTTTTTAACCATGGTTATAAGAGATTGGTGCCAGCCCCTTAAGCAGCTGTGATTGTCTCCTTAGATTTCTGGGAACCATATGTTTAACCCCACATCTTCCAGAAAGTTTAATGCTGAGCAATTGCTCTGAGATGGCACCATTCTGGTGATTGTTTTGTGTTGGCTGGGTATGAAGCTGTACGTGACAAAAAACAAACAAACCCCACAGCATGGAGCAAATGTGAAGCATTTGTCTTGACACGTAGAAATTGAGTGTTCTCATTGCAGGAACATGCTGGGTCCTGCTGAGCAGTGCTTGGGACCATCAGAGTCTGTCATTATGCATTTAGAAAGCGCTTGGAGAGCCCCCTGCTGTGGCTATAAACATGATGGAGAATGGTTAGTCAGACTGTTGTTGCAATAAATTTTCAGGAAATGTCCTCGGCTGCCTCAGAGCCTGAGGACAACAAAATCATTATCTTTCGTGGGCTGTTGCAGTTATAATTAAAGATGCAGTGCAAACTTGACACTTGAGAATGGCATTGAAAGTAATTGCAGGCATTTTGCTTGTCATTACGTTAAGGAGCCAATTTCTTGCAGCTCTTGTGTCACTTTTCTATCTTATTTGCAAGGTGCTTTCCCTCTTTCCTGCCACTCTTGTAGAAGACCAGTGTAAGCACACAGATTTCTCATCTTAAAAAACCCCAATGGAATGGATAAGATGTACGTAACTTAAGGTGTTCAGAAACTACTGACCGGAGTCCAAATTCTACTCTACATGAACATCCATCTCCTCCGCCCCCCCCCCTCTGCTGCCTCCAGTGCCTCGCTACTCACCAAGGCCCCCTTGGGGGATGGAGCAGGCTTTGGAAAAGGGAGGTTAAAGGTGATTGAGAAGGGCAGGGTGTGCATAGTTGGAACACACCCTGCACACGGCAGTTGCTTGATTCCAGAGTGGTGTGTGTGTGTGAGTGAGTGAGTGAGTGAGTGAGTGAGAGAGAGAGAGAGAGAGAGAGATGCTTTTGATTCAGCAGGTACTGCTGCCCAGTCAAAATGAGTGGCATAGAGGTAACACTGCCCCCCCCCCGCCCCAAACTCCCAGCTGCCTCTTGCCAGGCTGCCTGTCAAGGAGGAAGAGGGTGAGTGGTGCGGCACAGTACCTCTGCTCACCGGTTTCATGACTTGTCAGCAGTGGGTCTCAAACTGGTGACTTGAGATGGGTTAGGAGTGGATTTAGCTTGTGCACCACCACCTGGGGGAACTGCAGAGGAAACCATCCTTGTCACCTGCCTGCTCTGGCTTATGGCTGCAAGGTCCCCGACTCCCTTAAAAGCATCTGGGTCAGCCTTGCTCAATGAGCAACTAGGAGAGCTGCTCATTCATTACTCTCTCTCTCATCCTGAGATAAAGCTGCTAATTAACTGGGGCTTTTTCTCCTCATGAAGTTTAACAAACTGGTGTGCGCGAGTTAAGGGGTTGGTTGGTACCTTAGGGTAATTCAACCAGAAAAGAAATATTAATATTCTAAGGATCAGCATCTGATTTGATGTGTAGTGGATAGAAGGTTCGGCTTGAACCAAGGAGACCTGGATTCAAATTTCTGTGCAGTCATTCAGCTCACTGTGTGCAACATTGGTCACTGTCTCTGTTTTAACCTACTTTACAGAGCAGTTTATATAAACACTCTGAATATGCCACCTTAAGCTTCTTGGAGGAAAAGTGAGATATAAAACACATTTTTAGGCAATCCACTCTTGATTACCCATCTCCCACTATTGGTATAATTAACTATGCAATTAACTTTGCATGCGAAGTCACATCTGACGTCTCATGAGGCTATAACGGCATGTTATGACAGCTGTTGCAAACAGCAGCCCTGCATCTCTTGTTCCCCTCCCCAACAACATTTAATAATACAAAATGTGTGATGCGATATTGTTGCAAGCTTCCTGCCACTCCACTACATTGGCTGCCCCTTGTTTGCATGGGAAAAACATGTGACGTTGTTTTACCATGTTGTGCATTTTGTATTACTAAACGTTAATGGAGGAGAGGATGAGACACAAGGTCACACATCTAGTGTCATGTGGTGATCCATCCTAAATCTTAAAACCAGAGGACAAATGTAATCTGAAGACTCTGTTTTTATTATATAGTCGAAAGCTTTGCAGGAGTTAAGAGTTTCAGTCAGGGATTTATTTTGTCTCTAAAATTATTGTTATTTTCAAGGTTATTCAAAATGCAGCAAAAGAGGATTTATTTGTTAACTATTATCTTGGATAGCAGGCCTTGCCAGGCTGTGTAGTTTCTGTGTTTGGAGTAGACAGAGCTTAGCCTCTCCTCTGCTAAATGAAGAAACTGCATTGGCTTACTGAAAAAAATGGAATATTGACTCGGCAGCTTTTTGAAAATTAAAATTGGGCCTTCAGCATTTTAAAAAACCTTTTCCAAAATAACCTGTTTTAGGGGCAGTTGATTGGTGTTTTTTTAAAAAGTATACTTGCAAGTGTATTAAAGAGCAGAACCACCCATTGGGGGAAAATGCAAACAAAGAATGGCAGACATCCCCATTAATGGTGTGTGTGTGTGTGTGTGCGGGGGGGGGGAATGCATGCATGTACCATTTTTGGCTCCTCTGAAGTGTTGAGGCTTGTATGTGAGGGGCAGGGGTGAGATTTTCACTGACCCCCCCCCCAGCACTCACTCAATGCAAGTCAGCTGCAAGGCTGCTAGCAGTGCATGTATAGTATAGTCTTTCTCCCGCTGCACACATGTACTGTTAGCGAGGATATTAGCCAGTATCTTTATTAGGGCCAACCAAGTGTGAGTTTTTTAGTTTTACAGAACCTTTCCTCAAGTAGTATTTTAGATGAAGCAAAAAAGTGTGTGTGTGTGTGTGTGTGTGTGTGTGTGTGTGTGTGTGTGTGTGTGTGAGAGAGAGAGAGAGAGAGATGGTATTTCTCTTTGCAGTTTAACTCTTAAGATAGCATTGAAAGAAGCTTCTGCAAGCTATCTAGGTTAAGTCTTGAGTCTTGTGCAGAAGATCTTGGATTACTCAAACTACAACTGTTGTTTATGGATTTATAGTCTACCTTTCTGCAATGTATTCAAGGTGGTATGCAAGAATGAAATAAACTGTCAGATAGATTAATACAACTTAAAATCATTGCAATATTAAACAAAACAGCAGCATAAAACCCTGTAAAAGCCTAGCAGCAAAAATTTTAATCTTTTTTTAAAACAATGGAGTCTCTGATTTTTGAAAGTACAATAATTGGCTGCTATTTGAGTCTTGCACCAGGTGAAGCTCTTGGGTCTTTTGTAAAGCAGAGTGCAGTAATTCTTATAGTAGGAAAGCTGGAGATTAACTTTAGAAAACATACATCCTGCAGATTGATAGGCAAATTGCAGTGTTACTTTGTAGTTGAAAGGCTGCATGTACTTCCCCCTTAGACAAAGTCTAATTTCTGTAGGTGGTCGAAAGGTCACATGTCCTTCCCCCACTTTTCAAATCTGATATGCTAAAGAGTTTCTTTTTCAGTCATAGGTTCATAGGCATCCTTCAAAGGTTTTTTTTCTCTTGCAACAGATTTACAGCTTGCTCTAGTGACCATAACCAGGGCATGATTCTGTCCCAAGTCAAAACCCCTTCTAACATAGCTATCTTTGTTTTTCTTTCCCTCCTTCCTAGCATTAGAGCATGTTCCAAACTCTGTCCGGTTGTGGAAGGCAGCTGTGGAGTTGGAAGAGCCAGAAGATGCCAGGATCATGCTTAGCCGAGCGGTGGAATGCTGCCCTACCAGTGTGGAAGTAAGTTGGCAATTTTCTCTCTCAAACCCTCCCCCCCCCAATTTACTACTTCAGTATGTGCATGGGTGTCCCTATAGGAAGGGTTATGTGTATGCCACATCCTAGAAATTTCTAGGATGCGGCAAATAACCCAAACTGGTAATGGATAATCAATGGTGCAGAAGTCCATACATACACATATCTGGAGAGGGGTGTGCAGAAAGCAGCAGCTTTCTTGGGGCCAGTTCAGACAGCCAACAGCAAGTAAGTAGGAGGGAACCGCCAGTTCCTGGCATGTGCACACTCCCAGAGTGCGCCGCTCATTTCCATGTCATCTGAACCCAGAAATATCAGCCTGACCATGTTTGATCCCCTCCACCCCTCGGCATTTGTAACCTAGATTTGAAGTTGGATGGAGAATGCTGAGTGGCAGAGGGACACTGTCTGCCCAACATTTCCAGCTTCGGATGGCACGGAAATGAACCGAATCACCATGTTGGCACTGAGGTTAAGCATGAATAACCCTCCCTAACCAAGGTTTGAAGCTGATTAGCAAACTCTAGTTATGGGAGATAATGCAGCCATCATGAAATGAATATCCTCAAGTATGTTCTGATACTTGAGTTTGTGATTGACTCCCTCCCCCCCCCCCCAATCCTGGTGTTTGAAACTGGGCCTCAAGGCAGCTTACAATAAGAATAAAGTATTTATTTATATTTTAAAGTGAAAACTTTATCCTGACCCTTCTCCAGAAGGTTGCTCGCAGCAACACTCAAGGGGCTTTGCTAGAGGTGAAGTTGAGTTGATTAGCTAGTGTACAGGCAAACCTTGTTACACACAGCGCTTCCATTCCTTGTCTACTTTTGCGAGTAACGAAACCACGAGTAATGAAGCATTATGCCTATGGGAAAAGTAGGGGTGGGTTTAGGTTCCAGAATATTTTGTGTGTGTGTGTGTGTGTGTGAGAGAGAGAGAGAAAATGCTAAAAATGGGAGGGGGGTAATGTAAACTGTTTGTACTGTGCTTACATGTGCTCAGGAATGCCCCCAAATCCATGAAGTGGCCCCCAAAACTGTGGGGGGAAAGGTTTTTCTTTCTCTTGAAAAAATGAGCCACAAAATGGCTCCTCCTCACAAAATGGCCGGAAGTGACCTCTGTGGTCACTTCCAGCCCTCTAGGAACCATGGATACGTGGGTTTTAACCTTTTAGTTTCCATGAATAATGGAAACAGATGCAAATTATACACTCACAGATATGTAGAACTGCAAATAGCAGTTCTGTGAATAACAAGATTCTACTTGATTATTCTTCTTGGTCTTGGTAGAGCTTTTGCTTTGGTATTTTAGCACTTTATAGTTGGGTGTTATGTTTTTGGTGTTCAGTGTTGTCATTTGAATTTGTTTTTCAAAAGAAAAAAGGTAACTTGGGAAATCTGACAGAGGATACACTTATGTGGTGGTAAGCTAAGCTTCCTTAACGGCAGGCCTTTTTGCTCTTGCAATGCAGCTGTGGCTTGCCCTGGCGAGGCTGGAAACCTATGAAAATGCCCGTAAAGTCTTAAACAAGGCCCGTGAGAACATTCCAACGGACAGGCACATCTGGATCACAGCTGCCAAGCTGGAGGAGGCCAATGGGAACACTCAGATGGTGGAGAAGATCATTGACCGAGCCATCACCTCATTAAGGGCTAATGGGGTAGAAATAAACCGGGAGCAATGGATCCAGGTGCCTGTTTGGATATTCTCTTTGGAAACCCTATATAATAGTGACCTTGTTTTAAACTATAACTTGCTCCCAACGTGGATATTATGATGTAGTCCAGAATAGTTTTATTGGATGCACAAAATAGGTTTTTATGGGAAGTATCTAATGGATCTCTGTGTTTCATAATCCCCTTTTGGAAGCTGAAGATGTAGTAAACAACTTCTTTACTGGAACCTACCAGAGATGAACAAGGCAGGAAAGTCCACAGACGTACAATAAGGAATAGTAGAGGGATGCTAGGAATTGGGTGGCAGTTGAAAGAGAGGTACACTTTATTTTAGAATTACTTCTCATGGTCTTAGATCAGACAACCTGTAATTAATATATGGAATTCATTGTCACAAGAAGTGCTTAGATTGAGTTAAAGGGCTTGGCTAAATTCATGGAAGACAAATCTATTGAAGTTGGCTAGTAATTATATGCCTCTGAATGGTAGTCATGCATGGCTTATGGGTTTCTGATTGGCACACTTGGAAAGAAGATGCTAGACTAGATGGACAAAAGGTCTGGGTGTCCTCCAGGAGCGTTCTTATGTTCTTGATGTCTCTTCCTAAAATAGCACAAGTTAAATAAAATAAAGATCTATAAAATTATTTATCTGTATCAACAATGCATTATTGGACATAAGACTCTGAAACCCATGCATTTTCCTAGCTCTATCTCCCATTTCCTCCATTAGTTTTCTTCAATCTTCTATTTCTCCTACTTCTAATTTGTCTGTCTTTCTTCCATCCATGGGCAGTGGTGGGTTGAGTGAATGGACTAGAATAGTACCATCTTGCCCATTGTTCTGACAGCTTTCCAAAGTGAACTTCCCAAGTCCAGAGGTCTTCCCTTATCTTGCCACTCTGAAAGTGACATACAGTCTTCTAAATTCTTTTTAGATAATTGGCAAGCTTTTCTTGACAAATGGGAAGTTAAAACTAATCAAAATATTGATCACATTTTTAACTTGCTTTAATGTGTCACATATATTTCTTAAAATACTAAAAGCAAATTTCTGGCAATGCCCGGGATTGAACCTGATCTCCCATTATGTTGAGGCCTTTTGCAGTGCTGAAAAGTGCCAGATTCTGTGCTCCATTTGTGAACGAGGATGGCAATTCCACTGGTTCTTGCTTAACTGTCCAGCCCTGAAGGATTCCTGTGATTGTGTTGCCTCTAGGATGCTGAGGAGTGTGATAAAGCTGGCAGTGTGGCCACATGCCAGGCAGTCATGAGAGCGGTGATTGGGATCGGAATTGAAGAGGAGGACCGGAAGCACACCTGGATGGAGGATGCAGATAGTGTGAGTTTAGCTATTGTGCTTGAAGCCTGCAGATGACTCAAGGACCAGCTGCCTATTGTGTGGTTTTGATGAGTGAATATGGCCAACATAGAAGCGGGTGCTGTGCTCTGAGATTGGTGACTGATGTGACTTGGGTGTCCTTGGCCTTGCTGCTGGGCATCTGAGCTACCATAGGATTGTGGTACTATCAGTAAGGGCTGATTCCATTAGACTTCTGATACATTCATAAGTTGTGGGTTCAGGCTTTTGGAATTTTGAAAGCTTAATATGGTGCAAGTATGTTGGCTGACAAGTGTTCTCCAGTTCATAACCATGATCTAGGGATTGAGTCCGAACTGGACCGGGCATGTTCGGTTTTGTGTACCCTACAACATCCCCCAGTTTGGTTTGGGGTTTTGCTTAAATATATATTTTTAAAGAAACTTTTTTTTAAGTAATAAAACTTGCCGCTGCTGCTCCTAGGGCTTGTTTACAGCCACAGGGGTCTCCAGAGTTTTCCCTTTTGGCTTCCATTTAGTCGCAAATTGCTTGGTCCAGGCAATTTCTGGCCTTTTCCAGGTCTCTCCTCTGTGGCAGTGGCCATTTTGGAGGCTGCCACACATGACCAATGGGCCTCTGTGTGTTCATGAACCAAAATGGCCATTGCCATGGAGGAGAAGTCCAGAACTGGCCGGAAACTGCCTGAACTGGACAATTTGTGACTAAATAGAGGCTGGTGGCGGATGAGGAACCTCCAGAGACCCCTGCAGCTGTGGATAAGCCCCAGGAGCGGCAGCAGTGAGTTATATTACTTTTAAAAAAATCCCCTTAAACGAATCCCTGAGCCTGAACTGGGGGTTGTTTGGTCCGAGATCGGGCCGAACGGACTGGTTTGGTTCGAGGATGGTTTGATATCAAACCACCGAACCGGCCATGCTCGATGTAGAACGAGTTCAAATTTGAACCTGTTTACACATTCCTAATTTTGGGGAGCAGCAGCAACAGGTGCACCTACTCTCAAGAATTTAAAAACTCCTCCAGATTCCACAGGCAGCTTGTGATGTTTTGCAGGGGGCACTGCAAAGCTCTAGAAAGAGAGCCTTGCTATGTTCACAAATGTTTCATGTGTTCTCTTGATTACAGCCCTTGTGTCCAACTTTAGGGCACAGACACAAGTTACTAACTATCAGTTTGGATTAGTTAACCTGGGTAACAATCACACTCTGAATTATTAATGTGGATTCAAATCTTGACCCAGCACACCAATGTGCCCTGACCAGTTGGGGGAAGATCCGCCTTTCTCTGTGGATGTAGGAGAGCATCCAGGATTTATTTATTGCTCTTTCTCCAAGGAGCCCAGAGCATGGTTATGTTTATCCTCATAACAACCCTGTGAGGTAGGCAAGCTGAAAGATAAGTGACTGGCCCAGAGTTACTCACTGAGTGTTCATGCCTGAATAGGGATTTGAACTTGGTCTCCCCAGTCCTAGTCCAGCACTCCATGCTGGCTTATCTGCTCCAGATAGGCAGGGTTTATGTTAATTAGAAGCCCTTTTGTAGCTGGAGGAGAGAGCCTCTTTTCAGTTTTCTTCCGTAGCCAGTGCAGCCAAGAGGCCAGCCGAATTAGTAAAGGGCGTGACTAGGGTGCACTGAGAGGCATGCAATAGACTGACAAAAACAGATGTGAAAAGGGGGCATAAAGAAACTAAAGGTAGTAGGAATCACCAAGTGGTGTAGGCAACCAGATTGATGGCCCATGCTTGTATATTATTTTCTATGCCATTTTTAAAGTGGCCATTTCCCCCTCAATTACACTAGGGGCCCTCAAGCTACTCAGTGAGTCTGGAATCATGGCCTCCATAATATCAACAAGAAAATCCTTCCTGATAGGTAATTCCACACCTGATTTACCTTCATTGTGTTCTTAGTGCATTAGAATGGTTAATCTGCAGAAGTCACTCTTGAGTACACACAGTTATGACCCTATAGCTGAATAAACATTCTTATGTTTGCTGCTTGTTGCAAAAGCCCTACTGATTTTGTGTGTTGTGTCCCCACAGTGTGTTGCGCACAATGCTCTGGAGTGTGCCCGGGCAATCTATGCTTATGCCTTACAAGTTTTCCCCAGCAAGAAAAGCGTCTGGTTGCGAGCAGCCTATTTTGAAAAGAATCATGGAACCAGGTAAACTTTAACTTTTTAAAGTTCCACTTGTTGCTTGAAAAAATCCTATCGTGGATGAGGTATGCTTTTGCATAGTTCTTTTGTTTCAGTAAGGCTTATGCAGGAGAGGTTCTGGTAGATTGTGCTCAGTGGCATAGCACTAGGCTTCCTGAGTGATCTCATTAAATAAAGTGCTGCCTTAGACACATCCAGCACAGAACCATCTGTGGCAGCAGCAGTCAGCTGACCTGTAATGTGGGGCCATTTTTATTTGTAAAATTAAGTACTGGTATGAGATTGAGATTTATTTTGCAGCACACTGGCTGACATCCTGGCTAAATTTACTAGAGGAAGACCTATTTGAAATTCAGTAGCCCATTTGAGTAAATGCCAAGTAGTGTAATTGAGTCAGGATGTCAGCTGCTGTTTCTGAAAGTGTGCAGGTGCCCTGTCCTTTCATTATATAGAATGAAATATTAAAGTAATTGGAACTACCCTTCCATTCTCCTGGTAAGGTCCGTGAGTTTAAGAGAATCCCAAATTTGGTTTGTGTGTTTGTGGATGGAGGGGAGGTGTCACTCTGCGGCATCATGTGCTAAGTAAAAAATCTGAAAGGTGCTTATTGGCACACTTATGTCCTATTTATTTATTTAGGAATTTATACTCGCAGCTTACAAAAATTAAAATAGTATGAAAAATACAAGACAACAAAATAGTAAAAACAGCTTTTCCACAATATAAAAGCAACAGGCAGTAAAAACAAGGCCACACACTTTATATAAAAGCTCAAAGAAGGCATGCTGGAAAGAAATCCCTTTAATTGGTGCCTGAAGGGAGTGTCCAGGTTTCCGAGCGGGGTGGGTGGGTGGAGTTCCAGAGGGCAGGGGCCACTACAGAGAAGGCCTGACCATATGTCACCAATAGTTGAACCTGGGATGTCCAGGAGAGCCTCTGTAAAGGATCTTCTGTGCTGAGCAGATTCACATGGGAGTAGGCAGTTCTTCAGGTCACTAGACCCCAAATGATTTAAGGCTTTAAGGGCAATAACATCACCTAGAAATGCACGGATAACTAGCACAGCTGATATACTCAATATGATCCAGTAGTCTTGATGCACACTGGGACCCTTGCTGCCAAATTCTGTACCAGCTGTAGTTCCTGAAGGCTCTTCAAGGGCTGCCCTATCTAGAACACTTGACAGTAGTCTAAACATGAAGTGACAGGTCACTGTGGCAAGATCCCCATGATCCAGGTGTGGATGCAGCTGTAATGCCAGCTGAAACTGGGCAGAAGTGCCTCTGACCACAGCTGGATGCTTCTTGGGGATCCAGAAGCCAACCTTGTGTTCACGAACACTCCCAGACCGAACCTGCACTTTCAAGGGGTGTCATGTTCCATCCAAAACAGGCTGACAACTCTCTCTCATATAAGTGGATCCTCTAACCAAGAGAGCATGTCTTGAAGGGATTTTATTTCAGTTTATGACATCCAACTTGGGGCTCATGTGAACAGTCTTCCAGAACACTCAAGCTGTCCAGTGGTTTCTGCTTTTTGCTTCTCTAATGAACTGCTTTGCAGAGTGTGAGGGGTGGGAAGTGGGATTTGCAGTGGCATAGAATTTTTTTTACTTCTCCATGATTCAAAGTTTATGACACTGGACTCTACACTGATAATGCTAGCTAAAATTAGCTGATAGTAGCCAAACTGTACAGAAGCTCAGCTGATGCTCTTTCTTTCAGGGAATCCTTGGAGGCTCTCCTTCAGAGGGCTGTGGCTCACTGCCCCAAAGCTGAAGTCCTCTGGCTCATGGGAGCCAAGTCTAAATGGCTTGCTGGAGACGTACCAGCTGCAAGGAGTATCTTAGCTTTGGCTTTCCAGGTGAGCAGGTGTTTCTCTGCACGCTTTCATTGCCCCAAGGCGGAGAAGCTTTCCTGTCTTGGGGCATCCTATTTTACTCGGCAGTAGCAAAATGCAGTAGGATCACCTCAGCTGAATCTTCCTAATCATAATCTGTCATCTGCCTTCCATATGTAAATGCATCTATTTGTCCGGACTTCTTTATTTAACATTTTTGGCATTTGGTCACAAACCTCTTGGAAAAAAGCATCATGTAGTCATTCGGGGTGGCTGTTTTCCTGTTCCAAACAGAGGATTGCCTTTTCTAAACAAAGCATTGCTTTGGCAGATTTCATTGATAAGTAACCAATTAAAGTACTTTATCGTGCCCAATTTATACCTTCTGCAATTAAGTTATTTTTTAGCTAAAACTTCCATGTAGTTACTCTATGGAGCACATATCAGACTGCTAAAAAATTCGGTAAATTAGAAGCCCTTCAATCCAAATGTTTAAGCAGTATCTTTCCGGCAGCACGATGTGTGCCCAATGCGGCACTTGTCTGGAAGCAGGGATTTCCAAAATTGAGACACAGCAATGGCTAAGTATCTTTGATCCATGGTTAAAATTGAATTTCCATCCTTCATATCTGGCTGCACTAGTACTCACAGATGGTTTTCAGTCTTATTGGAAACAAGCTGTGGAGAAGAAATTGTTGTACCATTGGCTATCCACAGGTTATTTAAAATCTATGGATTTCTCAAAAGCCAAGTTGGTAGTTAAGCAACCTGTATTAGATATGGAGAAGCAGTTAGAGCTTAGTCATATCCCTAGAGGTGTTATCTTGGGAATCCCAAGATGTCATTAATAAACCAGCTAGATATCTTGGTATAATAAGTGTTCCTAAGTATAGTAAAGTTCTAACCCTAGCTTGTCTCAACATGCTTCAAACAGCAGTCCTAGAAAGACAGTTATCTTTAGAGACTTTGCCCCTGTAACAGTGGGAGTATAGAAACAACTGCACATGTACTGCTATATTGTAATTTTATAGGGCTATTCATGATTACTTTGTTACTCTTCATAAAAGTATTTCTGGGGCATTCAGATTTTTTAAATCTAAATTTGCTTTTAGCTGATACATCTGATGAAACTTCTTTAAATGCTGCCAAGTTTTATTCAATAGCTGGGAAAGTTTGTCAGAAGCTGGTAGCTTCATCAGTTTAAATTTTTAGTTTGAGCTGTGGTGGTGTTATGAGTTAAACCTCTAACTCTAACTGTATTATGGATTTAAAATGATTCTCCCTCCACCCCCCTTACTGGGATATTGTATAATTTTGTTTTATGTTTGACTTTCTGCTTTCTGATCAGTGATCAAAATAAACCATTCATTCATTCATTCATTCATTCATTCATTCATTCATTCAAGCACTTTACAAAAAATAACGTTTTGAGGCTTGCTGATGAAAACTGTAAGAATAAACAAGAAATCAAATGTGTTGCTTATCTCAAGTGTTCCCATCATCCCCAGCCACAATGGTCTTTGATTGTGGGGGTTGTAGTCCAACATCATCTGGGAATCCACGTTTAAGAACCCCTGGCTTATGTAAAGAGATGACTAGAGATAGTTTCCAGCAGATGTTTTGGGCACTGATCATTCTTTCACAGTGGCCACTTTCACTACCCACAAATTCCCAGGGGTGTAGCTGCAATTGAACAAGCGGGTAGAAATGTCCCTGGGCCCCTGAGGGAGGGAAGTCCACCTACTGAATGACAGATTGCTCTTTACTCTTCTTGCACCTCTCTGAAGCGGGCAAGGGAGCCATCTTCACTTTTTGTCCCAGGATCCACTTTTAACTTTGCTGAGCCCTTGTAAATTCCTGTGGTGTTGATTTGTGGTACATCACTAATGGTGGAGAAGAGGACCACCAGGTCTCTCCCCCCCCCCACCCCAACACACACACACACATTCACTCACTCACTCACTCACTGGAAAAGTGTTGGAAAAGATGGATGTTTGTTCCAAGCAAGTGGCTATTTACAAGCCTGTGCCAGTACTCGCTTCTGTGTATTTGGGTGCTGTAGGAGAGTCTGCACCTCCAGCAAGGGAATTTAGATGCTGTGGTGTTATCTGGGCAAAAAAATAGTGATGAGCAGTAATGCCCCTCTCAGCTTGCTTACAGGCCAGATGATTTAATTTAATCAGTTGTAGTTTGAGGGAGTAGGATATGAATTATGACACTATTTTTTCTGATCACATGCCACATAACAAGCTTTTAAAGGAAAGCAGTGGAGACAAAATGGCAATCTTAGTGTGACTTTGGGAAGCAACCAAAGAGCTGGCCTTTGAGATGATGCAGTCCCTGTCAAAGGCACTTAGAATCTGAAACAGGCAGGTAATAGAAGGATAACTTGAGGGATTAGGACTTACAGGGGAATATGTCTCCTGGTCAAAGGTTTATTATTCTCGGCTGGTGTAGGAGGTCACCCAACGTGGGATTACATCCCCCCACATGCTCCAGAAGGCAGGAAGTAGAAATACTTGAAGACCCTTAACCCATTGCATGTGGGCGGATCCCTTCAGTTCTACTTCCTGCCTTAGCTCCAGAGGACACACTTGTGTGACTCGCTTCATGGTCTTCAGTTTTCCTCTATCTATTGGGGTTACCTCTTCTTACACTTTAATCTCCGTTTTGTGTTTTTTCCTTTCTGTTTAGTCTTGCTACTGCTCTATCCTTAAAAAAAGAAGAATTAATTAATTAATTACCATTTGTCTGTCCCGCCTTCTCTGTCTCTCCGCAACCCTATTTTCTCTTCTTTTGGTGGTAGTCCTTTACTAGATGGCCAATAGTAAGGGATTGGGCCTGCTCGCATTTAGAGGGCATTCGGCCCGTCAAAGACTCTTCCCGCCAAATCAGAAGAATGGCGCAAAAGGCCCGGACAAAATGGTGGCCATTAGGGGGAGTCTTGCTGGCACCACCAGGTCACAGCGGCTCTCCCCCCAGCCTGATAGTCGCAATCAGGATGCTTGCGGAGACCCCAGGCACGAAGATTGCCGGCAGACAGCCCCGCCGAAGAGCAAAAAGCAAACGAAAAAATGGCACGCTGACAGGGAGCGCTCATCGGGCGTTTCAAAGCGCTGCAAGTGGGCGAAGCGGCCGGGGAGGAGGCGGCTTCACTATCGCCACCCCTCTTGTTGCCGGCAGTCAGACCTCTGTCTGGGGAACTTGCGGGCGGACCGCAAGGACGTGCCAGCATTCGCCTAGTCCCAGGCGTCTGGAACCAGCGGAGGAGGAAACAGCCCGGAGCGGAGGAGCGCACTCCGACTTGCAGAGGCAGCACAGAGGGGCCGATCCTGGTGAGACCGGGGCCCGCCCGGGGGAGTGGGGAGGAGGAGTCCCACTCCACTGATGGGAATTCCGCCTTTATTGCTGTTCCAGCCGGGGATCCGGCCACAGGCGGCTCAGGAGGCACTTTTCAGCCTGCATTGCTGAGAGGCTGGATTGAAGAGGCTGTGCAAAAATCAGTGGATGCCGCCCTCAAAGGTCGCCCTAGCGCCAGGGAGCGGAGTAGAAGGAGGGATAGCTTGTCTTTGGATTCTCGAGATGTGTCTCCTTTGCATAAATGACTCAGGCGCTCTATGAGGGTGACCCTCTGCTCCGGTAGGGACCTTCACTCGTCGGGGGAGGAGTCCCCAGACCACTTTCATTTGAGGGGCTCCAAATCTGGCTCCGTTCAGGGGGACAAGGACCTGGGGTTGTCGTCTTCATGTGAAGAAGGTGAAATCCCCGATGATCAGGGGACAGGAGTACAAAATCAAAGGCTGTCCCTGGTGGAGGATGCTCAGCCCATTATTAATCAATCTCTCCTGGCTCTAGGTCTAAAAGCTGTTGTTATTGAGGAGGATACTCCAGTGTCCAAAGGGGCTCTGGTGCTTCCTCAGTCTAAGACTCCCTCTCATAGGGCTGTCATGCCAGAGGGGTTTACCTCCTCCATTAAGGAGGAATGGGCTTCTATTTCTGCGGCTAAGCGTGCAACAGCGTCTGCTTCTAAATTGTACAATTTTGAGGAGGAGACTTTTAATTTGTTAAGGGTTCCTCTGTCAGACGCGTCCTTGGAGCCCTCCTTAGTGGTGTGGTAGTCCCTAAGGATGGGGACTCCACTTTCAAGGACCAGGCAGATAAAAAAGCTGAGGCTGCCTTGCATAGGGCACATGAATCTTCTGCCATGGCTATTAGAGCTGATACCACAGCTTGGTTAGTTTCTAGGGCCTCTGTGCTGTGGATTGACGAGCTTCTTAATGACCCCCCTACTGATCAAGCTCAGATGCACCGCAAGCTCCTCTGTTTACAAAGAGCAGCCGCCCTCGCGGCAGATGCTACTTTTGACAGTGTGCGTTTCTCGGCTAGAGCAGTGAGCGCAGGGGTGTTGGCCAGGCGTAATATTTGGCTTAAATATTGGAAGGTGGACAACACTTCCAAGGCTAACCTGGCATCTGTACCCTATGTGGGTGGTAAGCTTTTTGGGGATGATGCCCTCAAGGAAGTCTTGATTGAAACTAAGGATAAGAGAAAGACACTGCCGTCCGCACAGCGTAAGGAGGAGAAGGTTTTTACATTCAGGGCTTTTAGGCCACAATTCAGACAACGGGACTCATGCCGGTCTTATAGATCTCAGTGAAACAGGTCCAGAGGGCAAGGGAAGCAGTTCTTTCCTTCCCAGGGTCGGCAGACATTAATCTCTCAGGCTCGTGGTCCCAAACAGCAGTCCTGACAACCAGGGCTGCAAGGTGGGAGCACGTCTCTTGGAATTCTGGCCCGTTTGGAGAGAGTCCATCGAAGATTGTGGGTTCTATCCATAGTAAGGGTAGGTTACAGAGTGGAGCTCTCCAGTCCTCCCGGGAACAGGTTCCTCCTCACGCCTATGTCAAGAAATGCTGCAAAGCACAAGGGTCTGCTCTCTGCAATTCAACACCTGGTGGACATAGGAGCTGTTGAGGAGGTGCCTTTGGTCCAGAGGGGTCTGGGCGTCTACTCTGTGATCTTCACGGTGCCGAAGAAGTACGGCACCGCAAGGGCGGTCTTGAATCTGCGCCCGGTCAACAGGTTCGTGATAAAAAAGAGATTCAGAATGGAGACTCTGCGCACCATTTCAGAAGCGTTACAAGCCTTCAGGACGCATATCTGCATGTTCCGATCCACCCGCTAAGTCGCCAGCTGCTTTGTTTCTGTTACAGGGGCAGGCATTTCCAATATCGCGCGCTGCCGTTCGGTCTGTCCTCAGCCCCCAGGGTCTTTACGAAGGTGTTGAGTCTCTGGTGGCCATTCTTCGCACAGAGGGCATCCACCTTTATTGTTACCTGGACAATCTTTTGATTCGAGCGAGATCGGCGGCAGCTGTGGAGACGGCGCTGTCCAGGATGATGTCCCTGCTGCGGGAGCACGGTTTCCTGATAAACATGGGCAAGAGCCACTTGGTACCATCATTGCGACTTTGACACCTGGGGGTGGTCATGGATACGACGGTGTGCAGGTTGTTCCTCCCGCAGGACAGGATGGCGGTTCTCGTGTCCTTAGCTTACAAGGTCTCGAGCAGCACGTCTTTCAGCGTTCTGAAGCTTACTCAGGCTCATGGTGGCGGCCATGGATTCCGTGCCTTGGGCCAGACTTCATCTTTGCCAACTGCAATGGGCACTTCTGCCTTTCCAGCGCAGGATCGCTTTCAAGCGTGACAAGAAGGTCCCTATTTCAGGGGGCATGAGGGAGTCTACTGCATGGTAGACCATTTGGAAAAACTAAGAGAAGGGAAAAAGGTTCGTGGAACCAAGGAGGATTTTGGTCACAACAGACGCCAGCTGTCGGGCTGGGGGGCGCACTGCCTTAACAGGTCTGCACAGGGGCTGTGGTCGGTGGAGGAGGCCCGCCACAGCATCAATTGGCTAGAACTGAGGGCGGTCTTCCTGGCTCTGAAGGCCTTCCTCCCAGCGGTCGAGGGGGGAAATGTGCTGGTGCGCACGGACAATATTTCTACCAAGGCGCACATAAATCGACAAGGGGGGACGAGATCCAAGTCTCTTCATCTGCAGGCGATGGAGCTCCTGTCTTGGGCGGAGCGGAACCTTCTTTCCATACTTGCCCATCATGTGAGCGGGATGTCCAGTGTTCAGGTGGATTGGCTAAGCCGTCAGGAAATCCAGCTGACAGAGTGGGGTCTTCACCCTGCAGTGTTCCAATGGGTGACTCAGAGGCTAGGCAGGCCACGGATAGACCTCTTCGCATCTCAGCAGAACACCAAGCTGCGGAGGTTTTATTTGCGATTTCCAACCAGGGGAGCGGAGGCCACGGATGCTCTGTTGGTGCACTGGCCTCCGTATCTTCTGTATGCTTTTCCTCCAGTGCCCTTACTCTCTTGTTGTCTAAGGAAGTGCGAGAATCACGGGCATCGCTGATACTGATCGCTCCCTATTGGCCCAGGAGACCGTGGTTCTCCGAGATCGACGACCTTGCGGTAGAAAAGCCTCTCAGACTCCCGGCACGTCCAGATCTACTGCAGCAGGGGCCTATCTTTTATCCGGAACTGGAGTGGTTGCAGTTGACTGCGTGGAAGCTGAGAGGGCTATGTTGAAGAAGGAAAGGCTGTCAGGTGTTGTTCAGACCATTCTCTCTTCCAGGAAAGCCTCCACCAACAAAATTTATCAGTCGACATGGCATAGTTTTCTGCATTGGGCTTCCAGACGGTCCTTACAGCCGGGAAATTGCCGGCTACGTGAGTTACTGGACTTCCTTCAAGATGGCCTCTCATTGGGTCTTAAGCCGAACACCCTTAGGAGACAGGCAGCGTGTTTGGTCCAGATGCTCTTTCCTCAGCGTAGGTCCTTCCAGGCAAAATATCCTTTGTTGAGAAAATTTCTGAGGGGAGCGGACCACCTGTCGCCTCCAGTATGCCACAGTTTTCCTTCATGGGATTTGCACGTGGTCTTAAGGGGGCTGCAGTTTCCTCCATTTGAGCCCCTCAGATCTATTTCGCTGCAGATGTTGTCTTGGGAGGTAGCGTCCCTGGTTGCCATCACTTCAGCTAGGAGGGTGTCGGAGTTGCAGGCTTTGTCAGTGAAGAGTGCATTTTTTCCAAGGACTTGATGAGACTCATTCCGGATCTGTCATTTGCACCTAAGGTGAATTCATATTTTCATAGAGCAGCAGATATTTACCTACCTTCGTTTTGTCCTGATCCTCGTTGTCAGTCAGAGAAAGAGTGGCACTGTGTGGACGCTCGTCGGGCTTTGTGGATATATATGGATAGGACGGAAGCTTTCCGCAGGTCCGATGCGTTGTTTGTGGCCTTCAAAGATTCTAAGAGGGGGTCCAAAGTGTCAGCAGCGATCATTGCCAGATGGGTCAAGGCTTGTATAGTGGAGTCTTACAAGGCACAGAAGCTTCCAGTGCCATCTCAGATCACGGCTCATTCAACAAGGTCGGCGGCTGCTTCGGCTGCTCTGTCTTCAGCAGTGTCGCTTGAGGAGATCTGTAAGGCAGCAACTTGGTCTTCTCCATTCACCTTTTCCAGACATTACAAGTTGGATGAGCACAATGCGGCCAGAGCTGCCTTTGGTCGGAGGGTCCTGCAGAGGGTCCTTCTGGGTTAACAGGTCCAGTCTTTCTATCTGTGTTTTCCCTCCCGTGGTTGGTGCTGTGGTATCTCCCCACGTTGGGTGACCTCCTACACCAGCCGAGAAAGGTACATTGGTACTCATCGTGAAGGTGTCTTCTGGCTGGTGTAGAAGAGGTCACCCAGGGCCCACCTGGGTTATTTCTCAATGGATCTCTGTACTGGAAAGGGGGGTATTTTGTGCCTTTTCCTTCCCTCATGTTTTCTGCCTAGTCTTACATCGGTTTGTTTGGCAGTTTGTTATTCATGTTATTGATGTTGTTTCTGAAGCTTGAGCTGTTTTAGATACTGAAGGGATCCGCCCACATGCAGTGGGTTAAGGGTCTTCAAGTATTTCTACTTCCTGCCTTCTGGAGCATGTGGGGGGATGTAATCCCACGTTGGGTGACCTCTACCTTCACGGTGAGTACCAATGTACCTTTTAACCAGCTAGGCTATTACAAGATGTCACGTCATTGCAAATAGATAAAGCCAGAATTCAATAATATCAATAAAGACAAGCAAGCAAGGTGCATATAGGCAATCTATATGCACATTGTAAAGACACGTGCATTTTGACAGCTAACGTTATTTGTTGCAGTACATTTTGTTTCTGTAGAGCTACAGCAAATCTTCCAACTCTGGAAGATCTATCTAGTGTAATGGCCTGTGTCCACACCCAATGAATAAAATATTGGTTATACTTCTGAATGCAGTGTGTTTATCTCAGGTCAATAATTTTAACACTGGAGCTGCCAAACTGTCCCAACAATGGTTCATTAAATTTCTCCCTGGCTTCAGTACAGATGGAGTACATAATAAGTGTTGTCAACCAACTAGGCTGCAAAACACAAAGCCATTGGTCTGAAGGGATCTTTCATGACATTGGGCATGCATAGTCTGGAATCTTCTGACTTGCCCCTGGTGGCGCAGTGGTAAAACTGCCGCCCTGTAACCAGAAGGTTACAACTTCGATCCTGACGAGGGGCTCAAGGTTGACTCAGCCTTCCATCCTTCCGAGGTCGGTAAAATGAGTACCCAGCATGTTGGGGGCAATATGCTAAATCATTGTAAACCGCTTAGAGAGCTCCGGCTATAGAGCGGTATATAAATGTAAGTGCTATTGCTATTGCTATTGCTATTGCCATTCACTTTATAGAGGATCAGGGTATTCAGAGAAAGCACTTGCCTGGAGCCAGTAGTTTGTTTTAAGGGTCCCAAGACAGGAGCCAGAACAAAGTGACAGTCTGGGAGGGGAGAGGGGTGGGGAGGGGAGAGGTTTTGCCCCATTACCATCCCTTTCAGTAATGGCAAGTGCCATCCATAGAGTTGCCTCCACTGCATCGTGGGTAGAGCAGGTTGGTGGTCCTCTCTTTGACCAATCAAGACAAAGAGATTTGAGTAGAGGGGTCTACAGAGAGGAGGTTGGCCTCCCTGTACCACTCTAGAGAGGCCTGCCTTATTGCTTGCTACCTATTACTTTGGATGATCCTTTTTTGTAAAACCTCTATCTGTCTCTTTATGTTTGATGTTGGTTCACTTGTGCCATTTTGGTTGTCTTTTCAACACTGCAGCTGGTCCATCAGAAATTGGCTGCCAACTTTGATTAAATTGGGAGCTGGTCTCCAGTCCCTAAGCTGGCAATAGAACTGTGAAATGCTAAGCTTTGTGGCATGTATTTAGTGAGCATGAGATGCTGCTTGTATTGGAGTGGATGGAGAACAGGACTCAGCCTGGAGTGGTTGATGGATGGTTGATTAAGCAGTCAAAATGAAGCAGATCTTAAATCAGATGCTACTTTTATGTACATTTTTTTTTCTGTTTCTTGGGCTTGCTAGGCCAACCCCAACAGTGAAGAGATTTGGCTGGCTGCAGTGAAGCTGGAATCTGAAAATAATGAATATGAAAGAGCAAGGAGGTTGTTGGCGAAGGCCCGTAGCAGTGCCCCAACAGCCAGGGTAAGTCTCATGGAGCTTTTTTCCACACTGAAATTGCTGCCTCCCAGATCCTAGTGAACATGTGATTCTGCTGCTTTGGACTGAGTCAGACCTTTTGGTCCGTCTGACCTAGAACTTCCAACTCTTGATGGATGGCAGCTCTCCAAGGTAAAGAGCCTTTCCCAGCCCCACACCATTAGGTTTCTTGGCTGCCAGGGATTGAACCTGGTGTTTTACTATATGCAAAATGGGAGCTCTGCCATACGCTGTGTATCTTGCCCAGTAATGACTACAGTCAGAGTTGTGCTGTAATTCGTTGAGAGAATAGACTCTGTAAATGCCCTGTTGCAGGTAGGTGACTGATGGGTGAAGCCAAGCCATGTTGTACACCAGGCATGGAGTGGCATTAGGGTGATGAAGCCCACGCTTGCCCTGGTGGTTCAATGATTGGATGTAGTGAGAAGGAAACCAGGCAGGCAGAAGCAAGCAGGCACAGAGGCAAGCATGGCCTTGGCCAAACAGAATGCTGCCTTCTGAACTTCGGAACAAGCAAATCAAGTTTTTCAGGTATTTGGGAGATTTGGTGATGTGCCTTGAACATTTGCAGATCAGGTGGTTGAATGGTGTCAGCTGTGGTTTGTCCTAATGAGGTGCAGCTCTGGTTTCCAGCACTCCAATTGCACCCATTTCTCCCACCCCCTGCATTAACGAGAGCTGCACTGCCTGAAGGCTGGCCATTCATCACGAAGAGCTCTGGAGGCACACAGGGGGATGATGCTGTAGATCAGTGGTAGAACATCTTCTTTGCATGGAGAAGGCCCCAGGTGCAATCCCTGATACCCCCAGGTAAGGCTGGGAAAGATGCCTGCCTGAAACCCTACAGACCTGCTGCAAGTCAGAGTAGGCAGTACTGAGCTAGCTGGATCAGGGGTCTGACTTGGTGTAAGGCAGCAGCTGACCATGTTCCTTAAGTGATGAAGTGGTCTTGTGAAGTTATCCCATCTGATCAGCTTTATACTTCACTATTTTCTGCTCGTTTAAACTACTTGTACCCTGCCTTTCTCTAATCCATTTCTTGAAACTAAATGTTTTTAGTGTGGTTTAGAATGGAGCAACATGCAAATCATCATTTATTTTAAAACTTTCCTACCTTTCACTCTCCAAGAATTGGAAGTGGCTTATAACAAATCTGAAATGAATAACTATAACTAAATAATTTAAAATATCTAAAAGAATATAAATCCATTTACAATCAATGGCCTAACACATTAAGAGACACACAAAGGTTTAACCACTGAAGGTCTTGCAAACTGAGCATTCCCCTGAATTGAAATGCACATGGTCATAGGAACATAGGAAGTTGCCATATACTGAGTCTTATCTAGCTCAGTATTGTCTACAGAGACTGGCAGCGGCTACTCCAAGGTTGCAGGCAGGAATCTCTCTCAACCCTATCTTGGAGAAGCCAGAGAGGGAACTCGGAACCTTCTGCTCTTCCCAGAATGGCTCCATTCCCTGAATATCCATTCAAGATATTCCCTGAGGGGAATATCTTACAGTGCTCACACTTCTAGTCTCCCATTCATATGCAACCAAGGTGGACCCTGCTTAGCTAAGGGGACAAGTCATGCTTGCTACCACCAGACCAGCTCTCCTCTGGAGGTGTTTGTTCGAAGCATTGTGTGATGTGTCAACATCTTCTAATGCAACAACATCTGGATGGGACATTCCTTTCTTTGAGCAATGTCACTGGGCAATGTCCTTGGGCTATTAGAACAATCGTTCTGGGTGTGGGCCATTATCTTCAAAAGCTGCGAGGGCTTTTGGAGATCCATGGTTCAGTCTTCCACAACACATCTCTTTTGCCCTGAGACTCCATCCTCTGAGGGGCATATCTTACAGGTCCTGCTAGCTGCTCCTGGGATTGTGTTTTTACAGGTCTTCATGAAGTCTGTCAAACTCGAGTGGGTGCTCGGGAACATCGCTGCCGCTCAGGAACTTTGTGAGGAAGCCCTGAGGCACTATGAAGATTTCCCCAAGCTGTGGATGATGAAAGGACAGATAGAGGAGCAAGAAGAACTGATCGAAAGAGCTCGAGAGGCCTACAACCAAGGCGTAAGGAGAAAGCCCATTCTCCATCTGGGGCTTGACTGGCATTTGGTAGATTTTGAGGGATGGAGGGTGAAACTCACTGGCATCAGCCATGCTCCTCCTGCTCACCATCAACTGGCAATCACTTTTGTTGTTGTTGTTGTTTTAAAATCAGTCCCCTAGAAGCACCATGTGGTGATATAGTCTGCCTGTGCAGTTGTTCGACTCTGAAGGATTGAAGCCGAATAAATTGCGCTGCATGCCTGGCCCCCCGTGGTGGAGGCATCTTCTTCCACCCTCTTACATCCGTAGGGAGCGGCTTCTGCATGAGACTGGGGAGGGCTGTTAAAAGGGGTGAGGGGTGTAGCTCTGGTGACATAGTGGGCGGAGGGAGACGGTCCTTCAAGGAACTCTGTTCCAAGCCCATCTGGGTATTTGAAGGTAACAACCAGCACTTTTGAATTATGTTTGGAAAGACACTGGCAGCCAGTGCAACTGATACAGCAAAGGGTAAGTTTTACAGGGGTGTCTTTGCAAAGGATGATAACTCTTACAGGGGTGCGTGTGTGTGAGCGCACGCACACGCGCGCACACACACGCACGCGCACAGGCTTGTGCTTGCTGTGCCCAGCTTCAGTTAGTTCTTCCTTTCCACAGCTGAAGAAATGCCCCAGCTCCATACCCCTTTGGCTCTTGCTGTCTAGGCTGGAAGAGAAGGTTGGCCAACTCACACGAGCCAGAGCCATCCTGGAGAAGTCTCGTTTAAAGAACCCAAAGAACCAAGACCTGTGGTAAGTAAGGAATTTCCTAGGGATTCGGAATTATTAGTGACACTTCCTTGGAAGCTCACAACTTTTTGCACCATTTTTCATGTGATGTTCTTGCCTCCTTCAGGCTGGAGTCGGTTCGATTAGAATACAGAGCTGGACTGAAGAACATCGCTAACACGCTGATGGCCAAGGCACTGCAGGAGTGTCCCAATTCTGGTAACAATTTGCCATTTTTCTTCTGCATGCAGGCTTTTGTGCAGGTTCTGAGTTTGTTTCCTTGTAAGCAAAGAGCTCAAATTTTGGCCAGATGGCAGCCTGCTCCCAAGAAAACAGGATAAACCTGCAGTTCATACTGTGTGTTCTCCCGTCACAATCTGCCTACCCTCAGTTCATATATATCTAGAAGTATTTCTTTGCACTCTGGGTGACAAAACAAAAATGTGATGAGAACAGTCCCCCATTGATTCCTGAAATTAAATAGGCCTTAGGCAATCCAGGCTGTGAAACTCGGCATTGGAGGAATATTGTGGTGGTGTATGAAGAATACTGATAGACAGCATCATTGGTTTAAAAAGTTAATCGAATGCGGCTCCCAGCTTCTGATGGTCAGGTAGGTTGGGGATCATACGAAGTTCAGAAGCACGACACAAGAAAATTGGGCTTGAAGGAGAATAGCAGTCACACCACAGAACTCAGAGGGTGACATCTGTAAGAAGCAGGTCTTTTTGTTGACAAAGGAAACAGGTGCTTCCTTTGGGATGTTTTTCAAAACAGATGCATTGTACAAAGACCCCGGCCCTCTTCAGATTTTCAAGCGCAAGCAGTGCTCACACTCGCAGCAGGGGAAACTGAGGATGTCGTCATCCTCTCCCCCACCCCCTGCATGCTGTCACTGATGTGGTCCATTACAGACTGAAGATTTCCTGATCTCATTACCCCGATGTGTTCATGCACTACCTTTCTCTTTCCCCACATACATTTCCCTTCCCTCCTTTTTTCAGCATTAACTATGGTGTAGCACTAGGTCTGCTTTAGGATTCTTGCTAACCATAGCTAGCTTTAAACTAGGGTTTGAAACTGATTTGCAACCCATAGTTTAAAGCCAAATACCATTAGCATTAACTTCAATGCAGGCATCCTGCTGAAAAGGGAAGGCGGCGGGGGGAGTTGGCACAAAAGAGAGAATGTGCTAATCTGTGCAGGTTAAGAGACCATTTGCTAAGACCTGGTGCAGAGTTAATGGGGAAACAGCTTTAAAAAAAGAAAAGAAAAGAAAAGAAATTTAAAGCTGTGGCTAGAATATATATTTGAAAAGATTCTTGCTTATAGAGCAATTTGTGCAGTGGCCAGACATAATTTAGTGCCTTTGTTTGGCAATAGCAACATATAATTTCATTGTAGGTGGTCTTCCATTATCCTCACATGCTGAATTTTATGCAGAATTTGGCAAAACAAAGTGTTTATAGATAAACACACAGCACAGATTTTAGCACTACTTGCTGCTAGTTGGGAATGGATCCCAGCCATGCTAATGGGACCTTTCTCATTTGTGCTCTGTATTGTACTCTGCACACACCTACTACGGTCTGCAGGCTCACCTCCCTGGCAGCATCTCCAGGAAGGGCTGGGAGAGACTCCTGCCTCTAACCTTGGAGAGCTACTGCCAGTCAGTGTAGAAAATACTGAATTAGATGGACCAGTGTTCTCACTCAGCATGGCAGCTTCCTGTGCTCTGATCTCTGTCATTGTTTGACCCTTCACCTTGTTTTTATAAGGAACACCACCACCACTACCATCATGTTTTTCTTTGCTCTGAATTCAAGTTATATACTTGTCCCACTTGAGTGTTTGTCTCACAAATGTTCTTGCAGCCTGCGAAAGCCTATGCCACAATGCATTTGACTGCCCTGAGCCTTTCTGGAAGGGCGGTATAAAATTGAATGAATGAATTTGATAGTCCTTAAACGGCCGCGGGGCTCTTTGAGGCACAGGGAAAGACTTCATCCTTTTTCCAAGCAGGTTTCTCTTGGGTTTCTGGCAGCCATAGAAAATATTGGTTGTATGTGGAACAGTTGTGCTCAAAACATACTGGACAGCATCCAGGAGAGTGGTGCTCTGTTGAAGGAAGAAAGGAGAGCTGTTCTCATGTAAGCATAACTCCTTCCTTTGATCAGGCCCCACTCTGACAGTACTCGGTTCAGTGGTGCAGCACTGCTCTGCTGAAGGTCTGGATGCCATCCAGTGGGCTTCCAAAGTTCTGCTTTGGTTTAGAAAATGAACAGAGCCATTAATTAAAAACTAAGAAACAGACCCACATGTCCTTGATTGTCTTTAACTGACTGCTCTGGATTTAACTCCCTTGGAGTTTCCCCCCCATCCCAGCTATGAAAGAAGAAAACTCTCTGAGGCAATCAGGAGTGGAATCCCATGGGCTTTCCTCAGTCTGTATGTACCACCTTGCCTGTCTTTCTGGTCCACGACTCTATGGCAGGTCTCTGCAGAGTCCCTTGTTCTGCTTCAAAACGCGTCAAACAGCTTCCAGATGGTGCATGTTTCACTTTCCTGATGCGTTCCTCCCTGGAGGGTTGTACTTCGTCTTGTTTGCTTATCTCTGAAGAGATGAGAGCTGATGGTTGACAGACACTCTGTGTGGGTCTATCTGCTGCAATTAAAATTCCACGCCCAATGACTTCCTTCTCAGTTGTCTGTGTGGTCCCAATTAATTGCTAGATTGTCCACAGCCAAGTGCCAGGAACAGCTTTGGTGCCAAGCTCCTGGGCTAAGCAGCCTCCTATGGAGAGAGTCCTCTCTTGTGAGGCGAGGGAAAGGCTCACAAGTGTTCAGGCCAGCCCGGGTCACTGGGGCGTACTTGTCTGCCCTTGAGTGTTAAGAAATACAGAGGAGGACTGCAAAATCTTCCCGTTGTAACAAGAGGTGGGGTGCTTAAAGCAGTCCCACCTCAGGGCCAAACTGTGTGTTACATGAAGCACTTGATTGGCCCGATGTGCTTAATCTCTCCTCCCCAAATAGTATCCATGGTGGTAGGAGTCTGGATCGGGACCATGGCACAAGGGTGGGGCACTTTAACCCTTTATCCCTGCCATGGTTGGTTATGGTCCCTATTATTCCCCCCTCTGTTTTCCCAGATGAGAGGACGGGTCGCTGCCATTGGTGCTAGTGGCAGCTTCCCTTCCGAGGCCAATAACAGCAAAGGGCGTCCCAGTCGGAACTGTGGGGGCAAAGCGTTAAGGGCCCCCTCCGTCAACACTGTGATGCTCTTGATCCGAACCAGGACCCATACAGCTTGTGCGCGTTCTGCTTCCTGTCGTGGGAGTCCATGTGAAAACCTCCCTTGCGCAGGACATGTTCTGCAGACCCCTGAGTTGGGAGTGCAGGGCGTAGCTTTTACCTCATGCCCCAAGGCACTGCTTTGCCAAACTGGATGATGTTGTTGCTGGGAGGGACAGTACGTCCTCTGCATGTCCATACCTGCAGAATCCCAAGTGGATTTTGCTCTTTGGCTTTGGATATCTGTTTCTTACAAGTTCTTAAATCCCACTTTTCCACTCTGCACTGTGCTCAAGGCAGCTCAATTAACACAATAAATTAGGATCCATAATAATAAAACCACTTTAAACGGCAAGAGGCGGGAGGGCGGACAGTAAAATTTAAAAATAGTATACTTGAAAGAAAAAAAAGTCAGACAGGGCAAAGGCTTGCTGAAATGAAAAGGTGTTCAAGAGGTGATGGAAGATCAGTAAAGGGTGTTGGGTGGATCTTCCTGGGCAAGATGTTCCACATCCTGCCTGCCACAACCACCAGCTGTGCTTCTGGCAGTGATGGGACATGCAAAAAGGCCTTTCTTGCTAACCCCTGTGGATAGGCAGGATCATGATCACCCCCCCCCCCGCCCCAACACAAACCAATCCTAGCTGTGCTGCCTGTGAGTGGGCAGAGTGCCTGCAGAGGCCCTGGTCTTCAGAGGCTTCGAAGTCACTACTAGCTAGGAGTCCACCTGTGCAGTATTACTGAGCAGCTACCCAGGAGCATGATGGTAGTGGGAAATCAGTTTTCAGCCACTCTGATTTGACTGTATAATCCAAATTACTGTATGGCTTTCAGTCTGTATATTTATTATGCTTGCCCTAATGGAACAGGGCGTATCTGTTTCTTCTGCAAGACCTAAGCCTGAAGAGTGCTGCTCTTGAAATTTTGATAACAGCAGCTGTGCATGAAAATTACTGCATTGGATAGGGAAGACTGATTTTGTGAAAGAGGCTTGGCCTGGCCTGGCCATCATGATGGTTGGGTTCTAGGGAACTAACTCGCTCAGTGCTGACTTGTAGGGATCTTGTGGTCAGAAGCAATCTTCCTGGAAGCCAGACCTCAGAGGAAGACCAAGAGTGTGGATGCCCTGAAGAAATGTGAGCACGATCCCCATGTGCTTCTGGCTGTGGCCAAGTGAGTAACAGAACCTCTTTATTATTCAGGGGAGATGGTCTAAATTTCAAAAGGCAGATAGCAGATTGGTACATCGTCCAGAACCCCAAGCTGTTCAGATTCTGTTATCACGTTTCTAATCCTCTGTGTGGGTTTTGTTGCATTTTCCTAAAGATTTTAGAGCTCAGAAGAAGCATTGAAGCAAGGACCCATAGGAGTTGAGCGCTTTATTCCCCCTTGCAGCCCAACCTCCACCACCCTTTGCTTCCCAAAACCTGTGCCCGTCACCCCTCCTTTCTTTTCCATATTCCTATCCCAGGAGAAAGCTTCCATCCCTCTTAAACAGCATTTTCCTTTCAAATCTAGAAAGCAATTTAGTTATCCCTTCCTGTGAGGGTCCAGATGTGTTCAGTATTATCAGGCACTGCTGTGGTTTTGATCTGGGAATCTCGGGGGGTCCTTAGGAAGCAGCACATGAGTAAAGGTGCACAAGCATCCCTGGAATGCAGCTTCCCCATGACCTTGAAGCTTCCCTGGTAACATGCAGCTGCCAGGGAGTCTTGGGTGTACTCTGTGGTGCACGTGTGCTGCTCAAATGAAGTGTGGCAGGACCCCACAGGCCCGGCTAGCATTGCTCCACATGAATGGATTGTGTCACAAAACATGCCCCTGAATCCTCTGCAGTGTCTGGGGTCTGTTGCGGACATGCTGGCTCTTTGGCTCCTAATGCCAAAATGATTTCCTGAAGGTAGGAAGTTTGCAAAGTTTTAAAACTGCATCATGTGGCCAGTAGGAGGAGCTTTCCTAGTTGGTTCCAAAGGACCTAAAGCTCGTGGAGCCACCTAGTCCCACAATGTGGATGGCGGTTCCCATGTCTGAGGGATTTTGAGTTAAGTCAAGGGTTTCAGTAGCACATGAATTCCTCAGTAGGGATGTGCATGGAACCGGCTTGGAGGCCCTTTATGGGCCTCTGAACCGGTTCGAAGAACTGCCGGTTCGAGGGAAGGTGCACTTACCCCTCCCGCCACTTTCTCCCCACTGGCATCCGTTTTTGTAACAGCTAATTGGGGCGGCAGCGTACCTCTCAGCTGCCCCATTGCCCCCGTTTGCGGGATTGCTGGAAGTTCCAGACGTGCCTGCTCATGCTGGATGCACAGGTGCATCTGGAACTTCCGTTCAACAGGGGGCAGTGGGGCGGGAGGGAGGTACGCTGCTGCCCCGATTAGCTGTTACAAAAATGGACACCGGTGAGGGGAAAGCGGCGGGAGGGGTAAGTGCACCCTCCCCAGCTCTTAAAGCAGAACCCCCACCGCCTTCGAGCCTCCCCGCTGCAGTTCCGTGCACCTCCCTATTCCTCAGCGCAGGGAAGGCAGGTGGTTTGCAAATCTCTCACCTGAAACCACTGCCATAGGCTGTAACTGCAGGCATTTCCAACCATAACTGCTTGGCCAAGTGACCAGTGTCCTGGCCTCTTTATGATGCCACTCTCAATAGTGAACAAGTTTGTAAAGAACCTTGGCGAACAGTATCCGAGGGCTGTAACCTGCAGACCTTCCAGGTGGTGTTCCTTCCCTCTCAGCATTCAGCTGCCCCAGGCTTTAAAAACCATTGTGTTTATCAGGCCGTAACATTTTACAGACTGCTCAGCCCTCTAGACAGACTTCCTGCTAAACAGCAACAATTGAAAACTTCTTGATCTTGACTGATCCTTTGTTCTGCTGTGTGGAAACCAGCCCGTATAAAGTGGTGATGCAGCTGCTCCCTTGAGGGAAGGAGACTTAAAATGCATCTGCACACTTCAGAGCCTGTGGGAGCAGTGCAAATTGGAAGTTTGGAATTAAGCACATCACGTATTATTATTATTATTATTATTATTATTATTATTATTATTATTATTATTATTTCGATTTCTATACCACCCTTCCAAAAATAGCTTAGGGCGGTTTACAAAGAGAAACAACAAATAAATAAGATGGCGCCCTGTCCCCAAAGGGCTCACATTCTAAAATGAAACATAAGATAGACACCAGCAACAGTCACGGGAAGTACTGTGCTGGGGGTGGATAGGGCAGTTACTCTCCCCCTGCTAAATAAAGAGAATCACCACGGTAAAAGGTGCCTCTTTGCCCAGTTAGCAGGGGTATCCCCTCAGTCACATCTGTGCTTGGAAGTCCTCGACTGGCTCCTTTCCAGGTGGATTTTCATAGTTAACAGTTGCTCTCTGCTGGAGAATAGGATCGAATTTGGTAGTAAATGTTGACATTGTACCCAGTCTCCAGAACATGCCTCTTGCACGGCTCCCATTCATTTCAGTGGACTTTGCACAGGAGATATTCCCTGTGGCACTGTGCCCAGTGTTGGTTAGATGTGCAAACTGAACAGTATTCCCATTCCTCCTCATTGTGCCTGTTGGTAGCAGGCTGTGTTATGGCTGTTTGTCTACACAGGTGTGTGCCATGTGCTTAGGGGATTGGTGTGCAAGTTCTGAGTGCAGTTCAGCAGAGAAGGTGGATATTGAGCCACTAAGTCTTGGTTAGAAAAAATGCAACTTGCTGCTTGTCCTGGAACAGCTCGTCTTTGAAAAGGAACCAGTAGTTTATCTTGTGCAGTTCATCTCTTTACAAAGGGCAAAGTATCTTCCAAGGAACTTGTTCTCTCTGCACTGAAAGAGCTGAGGTGCAGATTGGTTCTGGTCAAGACAAATGCCCAGCTTGCTGGTTGTATTGTGAGGGAGGGGCCGCTGGTCTGGTTAGCTGGTCTTTTAATCCCTGTCCGCTCCCTTCCCCAGGTTATTCTGGAGTGAGCGCAAAATAACCAAAGCTCGTGAGTGGTTTCATCGGACGGTGAAGATAGATTCTGATCTAGGAGATGCCTGGGCTTTTTTCTATAAATTTGAACTCCAGCATGGAACTGAGGTAACTTGAAGGAGGAGATTGCTAATTTAATGGGATCTGTTACCGTGACGTCACTTGGGAAGCTTTGCTAGCTGCAGGACCAGGGTAGTTTCTTCCTCACTTGCCCTATCCTGCTTCCTTGAAGCCCCTTTGAAGCTTCTGTACCCACAGTCTGGCTCTCTCCTGCGCTTGCTTGGGAAACAGCACCCTTCCCTAATAGCGCATTGAAGCATTCTTTCATTCCATCTGTCAGCAACTCTCCAGGATCTCCAGTGGAAGATCTGCTGCATGTGATCCTTTGATGGATTTAAAAAACCAACCAGCCAGGGATTTGATACATGCAAACCATGTGCTGTACCACTAAGTTGTAGGTCCTCCACAGTTTTTTTGGCAGAGAGCCGGCAGGATTCCAGGCAAGCAACATGTCACTGAGAGCAATAGAGAGAGAATTGATTCAGCAAGTGAGTGGACATTTTGCTGAGAGCAGTGCTGCTGTTGGGGAAAAAGTGAATTGGCCACCAGCCCCCTCACTGGATAAAGGTGTAAAGAAGAAATGGGTTGGAGAAAGAGAGAGAGTTTGGGAAGGAGCTTGTGCATCCCTTGGTTTCATTAGGGATGCTTCATGAACCAAAGAGTCAAGGTAGCTCCCCTCTCATTCCCTCTTCTCCCTGCAGGAGCAGCAGGAAGAGGTGAGGAAGCGCTGCGAAAATGCAGAGCCACGCCACGGAGAGCTGTGGTGCGAGGTCTCCAAGGACATCAGCAACTGGCAGAGGAAGATCGGGGAGATCCTGGTGCTGGTGGCAGCCAAAATCAAGAACACCTTCTAGAGCTTGGGCTGTGTTGAGCCACATCTTGGACCGTGTGACGGGGCCCAGCCTCTTCCCTTGGCACACATGTGTTGGGACTTTGTCTCCTCAAGTGGAAGCTCATGTGCAGGAATTTGGAAAGGAAAGGAGATGAGATTTCCTGTTCAGCTCTGCAACGGGGAGCCAAGCCTTCCCCTGGCACTTCTGTGTGTTGTGCTGGTAACAGCCGTGAGCAAAATAACCTCTGTGTGTGAGAGAGCTTTGCATACCATTATACAGCAGTCCTGAAGCAGGAAGGCTGGAGAGTTGAGTGGCAGGCCTTTTTCAAAACAAAACAAAACAAAACTGATGTCTGAGCCTCTGGTTTGCGTTTTCTGCAGGTTCCCTGTAAAGCTTTTGGCAGGTGAGCCCACCAGGGCCTTTTAATATTCATTTTAGCCATTCTGTCTTCTCAGCAAAGCCCTCCCGTTGCCATCTAATATCTCATGTTGTCTACAATGCCATCTGTTTCTACAGTTTAACCAGTCATGGGGTTCTTGGAGATCCCTCTGAAACTGGAGTTTGGCAAGAGTGCTGAGATGGTTCTGCTTCATGGGGAACATGGCCTGGGGATCTCTGTGGCTCCCCAGCTGTTGGTGAACTACAGCTCCCATCATCCCTATTCACAATGAATTTTGGCTGGAGATGATGGGAGCTGTAGTTCAACAAGAGATGGTGAGCCAGGGTTCCCTTCCCCCTGCTCTGTTGCAGAGCTGCAATTTTCAGGGTCCTCGTAGGAAGCCATGACGTTGAAACCAGCTTAGGGCTGCCTTGTAGACGTGGCCTGGCTTAGATAGAAGCCCCTCTGCTCAGTGACTTAAGGCAGCCGTCACTCAAAGAAACAAGATGTTGGGTGGCAGGAGAAAGAAGCTGACCATGTTGCTTGAAGTGAGATAGGCTCAGATGCAGGGCTTCTTATCCGAGTGGGTCCCCAGATGTTGGATTTCAGCTCTCATATGGACTTGAACTCCAGTGGCCTTTGGGGCTGAGAACAACGTCTGGAGACCCAAGTTTGAGAAGCCCTGGATTAAAGCTCTCTCCTCAGTGACTTGTGGTAGAACCTGGTCAAAATGTTTTGATGGAATTTGTTTACCTTTGGTCTACTTTGAAATTAAGAAACAGATTATTTTTAAAATGGGATGAGCGACTTGCTAGGAGAAAAATTTCTCAAAATATTGGTGTGGTATAAAAACAAAATTTAGAGGAAGTTGGTTTCATTGGAAGTCATAAGGGAAGAGAATAGTCACATGAAACCTTTTTCCGCACCAAGGAGAACCGGCTGCAGGTCACACATTCTTTGGGTTGGAGGCACAATTTGACAGGAGCTTCTGGGCAAGGCCCATTGAAATGAATGGGTGTTGCACAAGTGAACACACGTGTAGGCCTCCCATGCATTTGCTCTGACTTGCTCCCTTTGTGTGCCTCTGTCTTGGGTGACTTGTCTGTACAAATGGATTTTGAAAACAAGCATTCCCAGCTTGTCTCCTTGCTTTGAGAAGTCCCTCCCCTGCTTTTTACCCCTAGGTGAAACAAGACCACATCTCCCCCAACACCATTTATTGCCACGTGTCTTTGTATAGTAGGACGTAGTGGGATATTTCCATGTGTTTTCTGCATGGCCTCTGGGTTGGAAGAAGCGCTCTTAGCCACAATTGTACATAGTATGAAGCTGTAAAATACAATCTTTTTGGACCTGAGCTCTTCTGTGTGTTATGATTCTTACTTGGGGACTTCATGTAGCGAACTGAATTGGTATCTTCTGTGGAAATGATTGATCGGGCCAGTGGTGCAGGGACCTGATTCAGTCTGTGGGGGAGCCAGGAGCAGACACCCTCCTGTACGAGCTTGGGAAGCTGTTTGGTGTGCAGACAGAGCATTGCTCCATCTAGCCCAGGACTCTTGACTGGCTGCAGCTCTGAAGAGTGCTGGGCACAGCTACTCTCCCATCATCTGCTGCCTGCTCCTTTTGGCTGGATATACCAGGGATTTGAACCGGCAGCCTTGCAGGTGCCTCTTACCCCTGTAGCAGCTTCCCAGTGTTAAGTGGCTCTGGGCAGGCCTTTCTCTCCATCTGACTTCACAGGCGTGACTTGTGGGGCTAAAATGCTGATTTGCAGATGTCGTGGACAAATAGGCAGTGGTGCGAGAGTCGCTGCCTTGGCCGCCTCCTGCCACAGTGCCAGAAGCTGCCCTCTGAGTTGAGTCCAGCTCTGGCTGCTGCCGGCGTGTAAGCTCTGCTGGGGACAGGCAGGGGGAGCCAGAGGGAACTGCTGGCGGAGGGACAGAGGGACTGCCAGTTTGTTTTCCTCTTCACCCGCCAATTGTCTCTGTGCGACAGTTAGGAATCGCTGGCTGCTCAGAGAGGTCAGATGAGCTAAAAGAAAACAAAGGCTGATGGGGGGGAGGCAGCCAGCAGCACTTCATTTTCCTCCAGCTTTCTCTGGCTGCCCTCAGGGGAACTTCACAGTTCTTAGCAGTCGGAGCCTCTCTTAACACCTGCCTGCTCTTGATGGCAGGGATGCAGCCAGGCTCACTGGAGGAAAGGGGTGGGCAGAGAGAGGGTGGGAGTTGGCTGCCCTTCTGCTGCCCTTTGCCTCGCACAGATCAAGGCCCCCTCTTTCTCCTCCTAGTAAATCACAGTGAGCGATTTACAGAAGGTAGCACATTGCCCTGTGGACATCTGGCTGGCTTTTGGAAACTTCAGTGTACTAAAGTGTGCCGTCATGTCGATTTTTGACTCCTGGCGCCCACAGAGCCCTGTGGTTGTCCTTGGTAGGATACAGGAGGCGTTTACCACTGCCTCCTTCCACACAATATGAGACCTCCTATGTTTTCTTCGAGGGGTGACCAAGTTATCTCCCCCAACCGTTCATAGGTTTCTGTCATGGGACCTACATACCATACTAAAAGCATTGCAGTCTTCTCCGTTTGAACCACTGGCAGACATATCTTTAAAGTTATTGTGATTCAAATTGGCTTTCCTGGTGGCAATAACCTTCGCTAGACATGTCTCAGAGTTAAGGACACTCTCTGTTTCTAAATCTCTCTGCATCTTCCAGGAAGACTCAGTTCAGCTGATTCCAGACCCTTCCTTTCGGCCCAAAGTGGCTACACCATTTCACCAATCACAAGACATTTTTCTGCCTTCCTTTTGTCCTCATCCCGTTCATCCCAAGGAAAAACAATGGCATAAATTGGATGTTCGCCGCTGTCTCAAAAAATCTATTAAATGGACGACGGATTTTAGGACCACAAATAACTTATTTGTATCCTTTCATCCTAGTACCATGGGGTTGGCCGTGTCAGCTCCGACCATTGCACGTTGGATTAGAGCTTGTATAACGTCGGCTTACGAGGTCCAACATCTGCGGCCGCCTATCCAAGTTCTTGCTCATTCCACCCAAGCAGCGGCCACCTCAGCAGCATTCTCTACAGATGCTCCTATCCATGAGATTTGTAGGGCAGCTAACTGGAAATATCCTCCCACTTTTATGAGGCATTATAAAATTGACCTACATGCATCTTCTCAAGCGGCCTTTGGAAGGCGTGTTTTGCAGTGGGTGCTTCCCCAGGAATAGACAAGGATGTCCCTCCCTAGATGGGTCTTCGCTATGGTAGGTCCCAGAGGTGTCCTCGGTCCCAGCAACAGAGAATGGAGCGTTGGTTTCACTTACCGTGAAGGTGGCTGCTTCTTGCTGGGACCGAGGACACCTCGACCCAACCTCTTGAGGTCCTTGCCTGTTCCTGGTTGACCATCTGAGTTCTTGGTATTAGTGTTTTCATGGGGATTAAGCCTGGGTCTGTATTTTATCTTACTCTGTATAATTCGGTCTTGTTATGATCTGTTACTCTTCTGTATGGTATGTTAAAGTTAACGTTACAGGTGTGCCTTTCACACCTCGGACCGAAAGAAATGGGCGGGGTTATCCCCCTCAGCTTCAAGTAGGCCTAGCTTTCTATTTCTATCCAATCAACTGTCCTGCCTTGGAGCTTACGGGAAGGATAACCCAGAGGTGTCCTCGGTCCCAGCAACAGCAAGAAGCCTTCACGGTAAGTGAAACCAATGCTCCATTTCCCTGCTGCACCATTAGGTGGCTCTCAGTGTAGCAGTCCCCCAGGAATTTGTCACACAGGTGAGGAGAAGGTATCCACGTGTGCAGTGGTTGAAGCTGTAACACGCTGACCTTTCCTCTGGCAAGGCCTTGAGGCAACACAGCATAACCGGAAGCCGGGGTTCTCAAACTCTGGTCCCCAGATGATGTAGGACTACAACTCCTTTAATCCCTGCCCCTGGAGCCATTGTGGGGGATGATGGGAGTTGTAGTCCTACACCATCCAGGGAGCCAAGGGCGAGAGGCCCTGGCTTAAGCAATACCATACACATTGGAATGCATCCCTTGGCCAATTTGAGCTCTCCCTGTCTTTGGGAGGGGGAGGGTGTGGGGAATTGTCTCAGATTTAGGCTGTGTCAGGGCTCTTCCTGTTTATACAGTGCCAGTTTGGGGTGTACCAAAGCTGGGAACCACTTGAAAAGACTCTGAAGGACTACACAATAGGCAAGTGTGTGCAAAATTAGGGGTGAAAACCTTGTTTTCCTAGTGCTTATGGATGTGGAGAAAAGCCTGCAAATGTGTAGAGATGTTGGGTGAAACTTCCAGACGCCAGAGGCATGCAGGCTGCTTGTGTATTTACAGAGAGTCGAGGAGCTGGAATTGGAAGTGCCACGCCGAGTTCTTTGGGGCTTGTCTGAGTGCTTTTGAGTTTCTCTTCTTGGATCCCGTGGGGAGGACAGTTTTCATGCCAACGGTGGACTTTGGTGTGTGATTTGACTATCAAAACACGAGCCCCTCTTTCTGCTGTAACTTCATCTGAATTCTGCTTTAGGGAGGAGGGTTCTGTTTGCCTCTAGCCTCCTCTGCTGGTTGAAAGGGGGAAGTACACTCTCTAACTAGGATCTCTCTCTCATGTTGTGTCGCTTGCAAGAAGTAGGCTGCTGGTCTAGATGGACTAGAGTGCTTTCCAGATTACACACAACAGAGTCACTACTGTCAAGTGTGCTCCCGTACTGCCTGTGTTTCCACATCACAGTCCTCGTGCTGCCAGCAAGGTGCCGTTCACATTTCCGATGCCGCCTTTCCGATTTTCTCCTTCCATTTGGTTCTAGAACATGGCGTGTGGGTCGCAGATAAATAGCTGTGTGTTCCCGTGGCAGGAGGGTTGCGCAAGGTATTTACGTTTTCAAAACGATCCTGCCAAGCCAAAACATTTTACGGGAAAGCGCCCAGACAGTCTGATCCAAACGGGCTCTTCTTAGGCTGGGAGAGGAGAAGAGACTTGCAGGCTGGCCAGTGAGGAAGAAGGCCCAGGTTCTCGCAGCAGAACATCATCATGGAGGAGTAATCTTTTTCATTTCAGTCCAGTTATTTATTTATTTATTTATTTTTGCAATAGGAAATGAGGAAGGATAGCAAAATACTCTGCCGAACCACTGGGATTTTCCAGCTTGGTGGCTGGCAGCACTCCCAGGCCTTTAAACAGCTGCAGGATAGAGGCTATTTTTCTTGGCATGGCAATGCAGGGACAAGGGAAGCTTCACCAGCCAAACTTCTGCCTCCCTGCAGCATTAAGCACAAGAGCTTGGGCAGGAAAAAGATGGCAGCTGTATGTAGAACTTCCAAAGTGTGACATGTTACGGAACTGCTTTGTTAAGATTTTAAGTTGATTCTGTTGAAAATGCTGGAAAGAAATATTCCTACATGTGCTTTTGGGAAGGGTGGCCTCTCTCCCCTCCACCCTTTAAAACAGAGGCAAAAACAAACAGGTGATGCTTTCCCCATCATTATATCTTTGTGCTGTGCAAAGCATTGCTTGTTGGTTTCTGCCTCTTTCCATTGTCCTCTTTTAGGCTACGTTCCTCAAAGAATAAAGCTTATGCGACCACCCTATCTCTGTGTTCCCCTCCTAATAATGCTTGGATTTACAGTTGAATACAAAGCAAATTCACAGTTCATGGGAGGAGGAGTACTTATTTGCCAGTCTGCCATGTTGTTTCGAGACTGTAGCCACTCTTAAGCATAGACAAGGGTTCCTAATCCCAACCTGTGGTACTCCAGCTGTTGCTGAACTACAATGCCCATCACCCCCAGCTACAACTAGATGCCGTAGAAGGCAGCTTCCTAGGCTCTTCTCTAAGCATATCATGACTGTTGTCTCTAGGCCACAGAAGTACACTTCCTATCTGTCCCATGCATTGAACCTGTATCCAGGTTCACTTCTAAAATGAACACAGGTACAGTCATTCACACAAACACGTATGAGTGTGCAGACGTCTGTACACTCGTACAGCATGATGTCTGAATCTGGCATCTCTCCCTTAAAATCTTCCAGCTCTTAAATAAAGGGAGCTGTCTGTCTTTTTGCAGATTGGACACAAGGGGGCAGCAGCAAGCTGTATGACTCTTCTCGAAGGCGTCTTGCTTCTTCCTAGCCATTTATAGCTGCGTGTTCCATTTTGAATTGTTTGCACAAATAAAAGTACATTTTAACACCAAAAGCCTTCCTGCAGTCAGTAAAAAAACAGCCACCACTTCCATCTTCCTTTGATCACTGCCCTGGGGGCTGCAGACCCAGCAGCCCAGCCCAAGGTATGCTTGGCTGAATTGGGGATATATGCGTACCAGAATCCAGGTTCCAGTGGAAGTTGTTGTTGTTGTTGTGTTTGTTATTTATTTTACATTTATATCCCGCTCTTCCTCCAAGGAGCCCAGAGCGGTGTGCTACACACCTTGAAGTCATTTGGTCTGAGTGCTACTTCCCATTGAATTTGTTATGTGTTTGTTTTTGAGTGGATACAGCCTCTTAAGCGTGTGTGCACGCACCCATGCATGTATACACGTGCTGCTTTAAAGCAGGGGTTCGTTCCCAACCTTGGCACCCCAGATGTTTGACTACCAGTTCCATCATCCTTTGGCCATTGTGACTGAGGATGATGAGACTGGTAGTCCATTGGGAACCACTGCATTGATTGATCAGTTAGTCCCAGGCTTGGATATGGCCCCTTTTATTGTGTATTTTGAAGAACTGACTGAAAGATGCATGCGCATGTGAGCGCACACTCCCACACACACCCCTACTAGGGATGTGCATGGAACGATATTTTCATTCTGTTCTGAGCTTGGAACGGAAGGCAAATGCCCACAACGTTCTTGAAACCAACCTTCTGAGAACTATTTTGGACTCCAAAATGGTGCTTTTCTGGCCTCTGTGCATGTGCAGCAGCCATCTGTGTGGTGGTGCTGACCACACAAATGGCTGCATGTGCGCAGAGGCCAGAAAAGCGCCATTTTGGAGTCCAAAATGGTGCTCGGAGCATTCAAAAAGATCCGAATCGCAACGAAGTCATTCCATTCCGAGCTCAGAACAGGTCCTTCATTTGAAGGGCGTTCTGTTCCGAGCTTGGAATACTCGGAACAGCCTATTTCGGGCTGGAACATTAGGACCATGAAACGGTCTTCACATCCAGAACCCTTTCTCCTTCATACAAAAATCTAGCTTTAGCTGCTGGTTTTTTGTTCCTGTTATGCAAATATTAAAGGCAAAGGAGCTCAGGTAGGTAAGAAATCTGGCAACTCTAAAGAAAGCAGGAGTTCACAGCTGTATACACAAGGCAGGGTTCTCCTGGTGTTGCCACTTTACTTGCTCGCCCTGCTCTTCTGCCATCATGAGCAGCCTCACACACTCGCAAATGGTTGCAGGTGAAGTTTGCCCTAGGCCAGCAATTCAGTGATTGTAAAAGCTTCCCCTGCTCAGTGTAAAAAGCACAAGACCATGGTTAATTAAAACAAGATGGCAACCTTTCACTGGGGCTTTTAAATGCACACTTGTATTTGAAGCGAGACCCTCCCTCTTCCTCCATGTTCCCCAGTAATTCCTTGGCTGGGTTGCCAAAGCCCCACGGCTCTTCATAGGAAGAGACCTAACTTGACAAGGATCAATGCATCGCATGCTAGATAGATCCAGGAGCATGTGTTTCAGGCCACTTAGGAGAAAATCTCCAGTTCAGGCAGTTCTCCTTGGCTGCGATTTAAGTTAAACGGGTTTGCTTCTCCAGTGCGCGGTCCACAGGGCTTCACCACAGAGATCAAGGGCTGCTGTGTCTGCAGCACTGCCTAGAAGACTGAGGCCAGTAGCTGTGTTAATAATACTGGAAGTTCAGGCTGTGTGTGGGACTCTAGCCACTGACTACCTCTAGATTCAGAAGTGGCCAGAATTAGTCCACTTTCTCTGGGTCAAACCGGGTGATACATGGGAGATGCATGAACAAGCCCTAGGTGTGTGGTGGTGGGTTTTTGTTGTTGTTGTTGTTGTTGTTGTTGTTTAAAAAGCAAGAAACAGCCACAGGAATCTGCCAGTTCCAGCAGAGCAACAGTGGAGAAAGAAAGAGGTGGCTTCGTAACCCATTCCCTCCTACCATTTTCCAGCCCAAAAATTGCCCTGCAGGGGAAAAGGCACAAGAACCTTGAATCTTTACCTTATGCATGGGAAAGCAACTGGGGGGAAGGGACATTTTGAGTGGGAAATGAGCAGGGAGGGAAAGGGTTAAGCAACCCCTCTACCCTGGGATGTGGGGGGTGGGGGGGGCAGTCTGGAGTGTGGAGTTGGGGCTGTAACTTAGTGCTAGAGCCCCTGCTTTGCTTGCAGAAACTCCCAGGTCCCCTCCCTGGCAGCATCTCCAGGTTGGGCTGGGAAAGACTCCTCTGGAATCCTAGAGAGCTGCTGCCAGTCAGTGTAGACAAGACTGAGCTCGATGGGCCTTTGGTCTGACTCCGTATATGGCAGCTCCCTATGTCCTAAGTGGTAGAGCACCTGTTTTGTACGCCCTGCAGAAGGTCCCAGTTTCACTCCTTGGAGGTATTGCCAGGTTGGACAGGAAAAGACCCCTCAGCCTGGGACCTTGGAGATCTGCTGCCGGTCAGTGCAGGCGATAATGAGCAAGATGGGCCAAGAGTCGGAATCAGCAGAAGGCAGCTTCGTAGGTTCCTGCTGCTTTCCAGTTACAGCCTCTAAGGCTACTTTTCAGATCATCATCATCATCATCATCATCATCATCATCATCATCATCTATTTACACACAGTCTACCAGATGTTATTGACTGGATTTGGTACTTTCATTATCGGGCCCTTTCCAAGGGTCTAGGATAACTAAAGAAAAATTAAAGGTAGTGTCATAGTGTTTGTGCTGTCCAAATAGTGTGGCCTTCCGTAGCTGATGTGTTGTGATTTTATCGATGCCCAAGGTGTCGAGATGGTGTTCAAGTTCTTTTGGTACTACACCAAGGGCACCCACAACTATGGGCACCACTAGTGTTTTCTTTTTCCAGAGCCGCTCAATTTCAATCTGACGGTCCTTGTATTTCGTTATTTTCTCCAGCTGTTTTTCACCAACTCGTCTATCCCCTGGGATTGCAATAGTTTTATTTTATTTTATGATCAAATTGGGAGAGGGTTTGTGCATCTCCTCTGTTAGTACCTTGTTTGCCACTGCGAGGGTGGAGGGGCAGCCAGCATCAGAGAGACCACATTTTGAATGGCCGTGGAGGGACGGGTGAGGTCATGGAAACGGAAGGTGGAAGGAAGGAAAGGGGGAAGGAAAAGGCCGGAGGGAGGAGGGGGAGACCTGGAGGGGAGCCAAGAGGGCATCTGAGCAAAACAGCCGGAAAAAGGAAACTGGCCAGGAGGAGAGTCGTGCAAAAATAGCAGCCCAGGGAGGCTGAGGAGGAGATGAAGTGAAGTTTCCCTCCGTCCCGACCTTCAAGGCTGCAGCAAGCAGCACCTGGCCTCTCTCCGCCCTCCTCAGGGAAGCCTCTTTGCAACCAGCCAGGCTGGGAGGAGGAGGCTGTCGAAAGCAGCAGCAGCAGGACAAGTGCAGGAAAGGGAGACCAGGGAGGGACCGGGGTGGCCAGAGGCTCTTTCACTTAGGGAAAAAGATGGGATGGGAGACGTTGGTGACGTTATTAGGAGAGAAAATGTCTTCCACCTGTCTCACAAGGCGAGACGAAAATGAAATTGGAAATGAAATGATGGCCATGGAAAATGGAATGGAAAAGAACTGGCAGCAGGAGATTCAGGACTGATGAAAGGAAGGACTTTGTTGCTGTCTTTTGTGGAATCTGCTGCCAAAGGGTTGCCATATGCAAGCTTACCAAATCTAGGTGGCCCAATTTGCATATTATGCAAATTATGTGGCAACTAATTTGCATTTTATTCATGTATTTGGCAGATATGTATACTTTCCCCTCCTCCTCTGCCCTCCCAGGTGATTGGATCTAGAGTAAAGTCCAGGCAATCCAGGCAGTGCATTTGAAATCTGTGTAAATCTGGGTGAAATATAACACCCAGGTGGAGGAGCCAAAATCTGGGGGCTACCCTAAATTCTGGGGGACATGGCAACCCTAGGCGATGGCCACTAGTCTGATGGCTGTAAAAGGAGCTTCTACAAGTTCATGGAGGATGGTTGATCAATCAACAGCTAGTCATCATGATGGCATTGTGGAACTTCCAGGTCCAGTGGCAGTATACCCACAATAGGGAATGTTGGGGACAAATAGTTGAAGGCAAAGGACATCTGGATGAATGCTGCTGGAAAGCAAATTTCTGCCTTGGTAGGCTTTTGGGCAGAGCCAATCAGCCCTCTTATGTCCTTTTGCAGTTCTGGGTTCCTGTGTGTCATTTTGGGTAGATCAGAGTTCCCAATTGCTACAGGGCCCACTGCTGCTGCTACTACTACTATTTATATACTGCTCTTCAAATTTCTGAAAATGCTTTACATAGAAAAATAAGTGATAAATAAATACATAAGATGGTTCCCTGTCCCCTACTAAACATCATCTACTCTTGGGGGTCCCTGGATGTTGCTGGACTACAATTCCCATCACCCCTAGTCTTCAGCCATTGTGGCTGTGGATGCTGGGAATTGTAGTCCAACAACTTCCAAGGATTTGAGGCTGGGAATCCCTAGTTTGGGGCTGGTTAGGTTTGGGCCACAACACTGAGGGAAAAGATTACTCATCCCCTCCCCACATCGGACTCTCCCCACATCTCCTCTTTGAGATGATCAATTTATTGTTCATCCTGATGGCTTTGCTGGACTTCCAGGGTCAGTAGCAGTATACCACAGAATAACAAGAGGCTCCGAGGGGCCACCAGGGAGAGGGTGAACACGGGCCCACTCACCCCTAGCTACGCCCCTCCTGAGGGCATTTCCTATTTCCTGGCCCCTGCCCTTATTTTGTCCTTTTTTGCGCCTGCCCTTTGTTGACTTTTTGAGGATGCCTCATTTTGCTAGTGTGAGTTGAAGTGTATTTCGGCAGAGTTCAGTGCTGTGTCCAGCATCTCTCAAAGTTACACCTCCGTTCAGGGAATGCAGGCACCTTCTCTCTACTCTAGTACAGGAGTTCCCAACCTTAGGTCCCCAGAATTTCTTGGACTCCCATCATTCCCAGCCACAATGGCCAGAGGCTCATGTACCTAGGATGGCACCACTGTTGCCAGAACCTAAGGGGTATACTCGTGGGTCAGATGGGCCGTAACCCAGAATTTGCAGCCACAAGACCAGCTCTCCTCTCCTGGATTGCAGGTCTTGCTTTTTTGGTGAGTTTGTGCATCAGTTGATGGATAATCCCCTCTTCCAAGCAGGGCGACATATTGGATGGCCAATCAGTCCCCTGTGCCCTCCCACTTTGCAGACACCACCTCCCCTGGATTGTGCCGACTGCGGAGTGCTTCTCTGCTCAGAAAGCCCTCTTTTGGGAGCCGGCCACAGCGGGCCCATCTGCTGTTCGTTCCCTGGCTCCAGACAGACAAGAGGAATTCCGTTCAGGATGGGACATGGGACAGGATGGGACCGGCAAGCAGGGCCAGGCAGGCAGGTGTGTGAGCGACAGAACAGAGGAAAGGCAGAGAGAACCCCTTGGGCCATGCCTAAAAAGAAGAAAAAGAAAGTGTTTGAAGCAGGGCTGATTGTCTGCGGCCTGAAAACAGCTGCCCACTGCCTCCCCCAATTCCACGTTCTTTCTAGGCAATGGTCAGTTGAACCCTTGACTGTGGAACTCGAGCTCCATGTAGGTGTTGGTCTCTTGACTGGTTTATTCCATAGAGTTATATGCACCTCCCGGCAGGGCTCTTAATGCAGGCCTGCAGCAGGTTTCTCCCAGGCCAGGGGTTCCCAGCCAGATGTTGCTAAACGACAACTCCCATCACAGCCAGCTACAATCGATTGTAGCTGTAGTTCAGCCAGATTTGGAGTACCCCTGGCTGGGAACCCCTATCTTAAGCCAAGGGCAGGGAGGCTGGGCAGGGAACAGTTGGGCCAAAGCAGGTGTATTCTGGGAGGCCCATGATTGGAAAAGCTGGCATCCTTTTCTCTTCCCCAAACCAGGGGCCCAAATCTTGACCAGAGCTGTGGCAAGGGGGAAGGCAGGTAATCCTCTGCGGCCACGTTGAGTCCCCAACTTAAATTGCCCCCTATTACAATTAGCTAAATTTTCTCCCCTGTGGCTAACAACAGCTCCAGCTGGCCATTGGAATCAGGGCCACAGTGTGGAGGGAAAGGCCCCACAGCAGACTGCCTCCCCGTAATCCACAGCCCTGATCCAAAGAGACGTGAGTTTTGTGCAGTATAGAAAATTGTTAGACAGATAGACAGATGGATTGGATTGGATTGATAATTTAAGTAATCAAGTAATTAAGTAGTTCAATAATTAATTAATTAATCAATTGATTACTTGTACCTTAATCTACCCCTTCCCATCGCTGCTTTTGAAAATGAAAATGATATCAGGAAATCCAATCACTTACAGCATTTTCTAAAAGCCAGCTGGAAGAACAAAGCTTCCAGTGAAAAAAGCAAAGAGCAAAGGAGCCAAGCAGATCCCAAATGGGTGGAAGTTCCATAATATGGGGGCCACCACAGAGAAGGCCCTCTCCCACAGGACTGTAAGCCTGGTCTCAGTGGGTAACAGAACAAGCAGGCAGACCTCTTTGAAAGCTCTTGTCATGTGGGTAGATTCATGTAGTCCGACAATATATAAACAGTTTCAGCAGATTAATCCCTCTGTTTCACCCCATGGGGCCCCACTTTTTAAAACATCAAGCAGTTGCCTGCCACCTTGGAGAAGCCGCTGCCAGTCTGTATAGACAATATTGAGCTAGATGGACCAAGGGTCTGACTCAGTATAGGGCAGCTCCCTATGTTCCTTTTTACAGGAGCTGCTCCTCACTAGCATGACCAGGGAGGAGAGCTGGTCTTGTGGTAGTGAACATAATTGGCTAAGCAGAGACCACCTTGGTTTGCATTTGGATGGGAGACTAAATGTGAGTGCTGTATGAGGTTCCCCTTCAGGGATAGGGCCGTAGCTTAGTGGAAGAGCGTCTGCTTTGCATGCAGAAGGTCCCAGGTTCAATCCCGGGCAGCATCTCCAGGTAGGGCTGGGAGAGACTCCTGCCTGCAACCTTGGAGAAGCCTCTGCCAGTCTGTGTAGGCAATACTGAGCTAGATGGCCCAAGGGCCTGACTCAGTATGAGGCAGCTTCCTATGCCACACAAAGCTCTGTGTGGCATAGGTACTCTGTGGGCTTAAGGAAGACCCCTCTTTCCTTGGCCACGACAAGATTTCTCCTTCCTGCTCTGAGAGGAGACAGATTATTTTCCCAGCGTAGGATGTTCTTTTGAGGGGAGGAGGCCTCTGCCCTGGTGTTCCTTTGTCAGCATCCGAGCCATATTTTATTCTGGCAAGTGGCAAAACAAACACAGGCCTCTCGAGAGTCTGTTTGTGATTATATGCCACAACGGCCTCGCCCTGGGGCCTTCGCTTGCACGTGGCATGATGCCAAGCAGGGGGACGCCGTGGCGAAACCAGCCTTCCAGAAGCCTTTCTCCTCCCGGCGTGGCTTCTGGAAGCAGAACCAGCCTCCCGGGTCTCCTGCAGAGAGGGCGCCGAGGTGGCGTTGGACCAGTCCCTGGAGAACCTCCCAAGCTGTGGGAAAAGTCCCCTCCCCGCCACTGGCGTCATCTCTGCGGCAGCCAGAGGGAGAACATGCGGACGGGGAGCTGGAGCCGGGCGGAGCTGAAGCCATTCTGCAGGGCCCATGGCAGGGCAGAGCAGACCGGGCAGGAGTCCTCGGCACTTCCAGCTGGAAGGATCCAGCGGCAGGTGATGGGCCTGTGGCCCCCGAGAGATGGTGCCAGTCCCGGCTGGGAAAGACCCCAGAGGACTTCATCCCCACCATGACCACACTCCCCTCCCTGCCCCCTAAATCTCCTTTGCAAGGGAAAGCAAAGCAAAGAGGGGCCACCACTTTCTGGTAAGCAAACAAGGAGCTCACAGTAGGCTGGTGAGCCAGCAGGTGGCTTCCATGGTGGAGAGCAGAGCAGCATGCTCCGAGGGTTGCCAACTGTCCCTCATTATGCAGGCTGTCCCTCATTTCAGGGATGAAATGTTGGCCCTTATAGGGGCTGTATTCGTCCCTCATTTATTCAGTAGATTCAGTGACATATAGGTCAATGATACTCCGCCTCTTGATTACCACTGCATACACCTCCCAGACCCTCATTCTGGAACTTGTGCCCCTCATTCTGGCAATGAAACGCTGGCAACCCTCATGCTCCTCTACCCAACGGTGGCTTGTCCTAACAAGCCACGGGGGCGTCAAACGAGGGGCAGCTGCCTCCTGCTTTCTGGCAGCCCAATGGCGCCCGTTTCTCCCATCCTGCCCCACCTCTGCATTAATTACAGCTGTTTTGCCTGCATCCTGGCCACTCATCAGGTAGGGCTGTGTGGGATTACAGCTCTACCTGATGAGTGGCCGGCCTGCAGGCAGCATAGCTCTCGCTAATGCGGAGGCAGAGTGGGATGGGAGAAACGGGCACAAGGGGACTGCCGGAAACAGCTGCGCCTCGTTGGACACACACCCCGCCTCACCGGCCCGTTAGGACAAGCCTTTTCCAGCAGGACGTTTCTGAAACATGAACTTGAAAATAGACGTTTCACTGCAAACGAGAAAGCACATTTTTAAAAAATCTTTAGTGACTTTAAAAAAAACTGCCACATGTCTCTTGCTCCCTGCACCAGCACCCATCTTTTCGCCCAAGCTTTCTCAGCTTCCTAAATTTTTAGGTTTTAATTTCTGGTTTATTTTTCAATTGTTAAATATTTTTTTAGTCTTTGTATATGTTTTTAACTTGTTTTATGCTACTGTTAACCGCCCAGAGATGAAAATTTAGGGCGGTGTACAAATTAGATAGATAGATAGATAATATTTTCAGAGCTGAAAGTGGGTCAGTGGGTGCTAGATGCGGCATGAGCCCCGCTCCCCAAATAATGCAGGCTTTGCTTTGGGCAGCAGAGCCAAAGCCCCAGGCAGGTCCCAGGCCTGAACTATAAACACCGAAAGCCAGGGTTTCCAACTTTGGGTCCCCAGATGTCGTTGGCCTTTGGCCATTGTGGCTGGGGATAATGGGAGTTGTAGTCCAGTCAGCAATATTTGGGGATGCATGGTGGGAAGAACCCCTGATCTCAAGAGCAGTTAAAGAAAAAAGGCGACAATAAATTCACAGTTCTGTTGCCAGAAAGCACAAGATGTTCCTTGCAGGCACGAGGTCAAACTAGGAACATAGGAAGCTGCCATATACTGAGTCAGACCACTGGTCCATCTAGCTCAGTATTGTCTACACAGACTGGCAGAGGCTTCTCCAAGGTTGCAGACAGGAAGCTCTATCTGGAGATGCTGCCAGGGAAGGAATCTGGGACCTTCCACATGCAAGCAGGCAAATGCTCTTCCAGAGTGGCCTCTAAGGGGAATATTTTACAGTGCTCACGCATGCAGTCTCCCATTCAAATGCAAACCAGGGCAGGCCCTGCTTAGCAAAGGGGACAATTCATGCTTGCTTCCACAAGACCATCACCTTAAGTGGTGCAGCCAGGAAATGCTTGACTAACAAGCAGAAGGTTGCCAGTTCGAATCCCTGCGGGTACTATATCAGGCAGCAGCGACATAGGAAAATGGTGAAAGGCATCCGCTCATACTGTGTGGGAGGAGGCAATGGGAAACCCCTCCTGTATTCTACCAAAGAAAAGCACAGAGCTCGAAATTGACTTGACGGCACACTTTATCTTACCTTATCACAAGACCAACTCTCTTTCTAAAGGCAAAATTTTGTGGAGGGCTGTAGCTCAGCGGCAGACTCAGCACCTGCTTTGCATGCAGAAACCCCAGGTTCCGTACCTGTCATATTCAGTTAAAAGGACCAGGTGGCAGCTGATAGGAAAGGATCAATGTCTGAGAGTTGCTGCCAATCAGAGCAGACAAGGCTAGGCTAAATGGACCAATGGTCTGACTCAGTATAGAGCAGCTTAATGAACAATATCGGGAGGAAAGATATTGCCAAAGTCATCAGAACATGTACAATTTATTGCCAATGTAGAAATGATGTATGTTAGTTTGTGAATACTGTATCCAATAAAACTTGTATCACAATATAGAATCAAAACTGCAAATGCAGATCACGATGAAACAAGAGATATACAACAGCAGAGGTTCTTCTATTTGATTAGCTGTGCTAGTCAAATGTAATGAAACACTTGTCAAGAAACAGATAGCACTCAGAGACTAACTGAAAAGATTGTAAGTTTGTTTATTATTTTAAGATGGTGGACTGCTTTATGAATGCTTTCATTGGTGAGTGCTTTAATATGCAGAATTGTAATAGCAGGGAAGTGAGAATGTCTGTCCTTAAAAAGATCTACTCTGGAAATCATATGGACTGAAAAATAGCAGAACAGTAATTTATTAAGTATTTATCGTATTTATATACCACCCCATTAAAATCTTTGGGCAGTTTACAATTAAAACTTAAATTTAATTAAAATTCATTACTACTACTACTACTACTACTACTACTGATATTTATATACCACTTTTCAACAAAAAGTTCCCAAAGTGGTTTACATAGACAGTGGCGGGTTAACAGAGAGGCAGAGGAGGCATTTGCCTACGGCGGCCAAATTTGAGGAGTGGCAAATTTTGCATTCCTCAAATGTTGCCGCCCCTCTCTGGGGGTAGCAGGGGCGACGTTAAGAATGGTAAAATTGGGAACCCTCCCCTCCTAACCTCCCCCCATGCTCCCCGCAGCCAACACCATGCCCCATCCTGTTTTTAGAGAGCAAAAGGGGGAACTTTCCCCTCACCCCTCTCCCCGCAGCCACTGCGACCACCACCACGCCCCTTCCCGTCAGGCAGCAGCGTCTTTTTTAAGAAGATGAAAGGGCGGCAAAAGCCTTTTCGTCCATGGGCGGCAAAAAAGCGTAATCCACCCCCGTACATAGATATAAATAAATAAAATGGCTCCCTGTCCCCCAAAGGGCTTCCAATCTAAAAAAAGAAACAGAAGATAGGCAACAACCACTGGAGGAATGCTGTGCTTGCTGGGGCTGGATAGGGCCGCTTGCTCTCCCTGTGCTAAATAAAAAGGTGCCTCTTTGTTCAGTTAGCTTGGTTAGCTCAGTTAGCTTTCAAAATTAGAAAGTTTGACTGTGTTGCTTAAGGACCAAAGAGACTATGGTTTTCTGTCACACCATAAGGATCGTACTTGTTATATATCAACTCCTGTCCCTTTAAGAATCTTAGAATCTATCCATGCTCTGCTTTCAATGGCCCATTTTACTGTGTTTCTCCAGTACTAACCCACCATTATTATTATTTTATTATTTATATTTTATATCCCGCTCTTCCTCCAAAGAGCCCAGAGCAATGTACTACATACTTCAGTTTCTCCTCACAACAACCCTGTGAAGTAGGTTAGGCTGAGAGAGAAGTGACTGGCCCAGAGTCACCCAGCTAGTTTCATGGCTGAGTGGGGATTTGAACTTGGGTCTCCCCAGGTCCTAGTCCAGCACCACTACACCACGTTGGCTATTGATGAAACTGGTTGTCATCCATGAAAGATGGCATTGAACCATCTTATGATCTTTTTAGGTAGTCTCTGAGTGCTTCTTTTCAAGATTATATGACAGCTTCATATATTCAAACGTTCTGTAATTGTGGGGTAGCCACTGGCTGACATCCAGAACAGAAGCTGCCTCATTGCAAGGAGAGGCTGCTTTTAACTCAACCAGAGCAGCAGAATGCCCAGTGGGGTGGGCGGGCAGAGTGGGGATGGGGAGAAGCAATTTCTGCTGATCTCCCCTGCCTCCATAAGTACTCTTTGCCTTCCAAATATATGTCCCTGATGGTTGTGCAACTCACAGGGACAAATTTCTGGAAGGCAAGGAGCACTTATGGAGAGAGGGGGATATCAGAGAAATCTGCTTCCCCCCTCCCATTATGTTCTGCTGCTCAAGAAGACCCCGCCTGTGGGGATGCAGCGTCTGCAGAATTTTGCTCTGGATTGGGGTGTGGCCCCTCCTTATGCATTTAAGGCGTCCCCCTCCCACTCATCTTATTGAACTCCCCCAAAACATATTTTCTCCTCCCCAAAGTATCTTCCTCTCTCCCTCCCACCACTCCAAAGGTAAGTGAGGAGCTGCTCCCCACACGTTCCCCGTCTGAACCCCCCAGTTCCAGATGTCAGCCTGTAATCCTCTTGCACCAAGAGCTGGCTTTTAGAGACTGCCATGGAAGCTATTTCTGCTCACACCCTCAAATGAGAGTACCGTGTGAACCACTTTGAGAACTTGGGTTGAAAGTGGTATATAAATCTGTGTTTATATAAAAGTGGTATATAAAAAGTGGTGTATACGTCTGTGGTATATACATCTGTGCCGTATAGTGTATTTTGCTCCATTTGTCAAGTTCTTTGATTCCCTATAATCTAACCCAGGGCTGCACAATTTGGCCCCTCCAGCAGTTTTTGAACGGCAAAATCCCCATAATCCCCAGCCACAGAGGCCAGTAGTAGTTAGGGATGTGGGGAGTTGTAGGCCAACCTCTGCAGGAGGGCCAAAAGTTGATGCAGAAACACAAGATAGACACCAGGAGCAGCCACTGAAGGGGTGGGTGCTGTGCTGGGGGTAGATAGGCCAGTTGCTACCCACAGGGATGGGGCTTGGGTCAAATTCTCACCTGCCCTGGAGGAGGAATGGGATGTGCTGTTTACAACATTTGCGTTCCTGACAGCGGAGTAGGCTACCATGATGCTTCGCCAGCCTAGTGATGCACGCATGCCAGTTGTGCAGATGCAACATTTGTGCAATTGATGCCGCTCAAGAGTAAGCCCGTTGCGAACAATGGACTTGCTCTCACGTAAAATCATTTGTGCAAATGTTGCATTTGCTCAACTGGTCTGCATGCAGAATCGCTAGGCTGATGGACCATTGCACAGTATGGCAGCCACTGAATTCTGCTAGATCACCGAGAGAGGTGCTGCTGCATTTCTTCTTTGCCTGCACCAGCAGAGAAACTGGTCAAACACTGTCCTTCAGTGGCAGGTGGGTGTCCCCGCAAGACTGATCCATGCTCAAGATCTCTGTTGGCGCCTGGATCTTAAAGTAAAGAGCATCATCAAAGCAGAGTTCATCAGGTGGCTGGGCTAAAAAGGGCAGCTTCAAAACCAACCCTGTGAGGCAGCCCCCTGCCAGGGACATGATGAAGGAGACACCAAGCGCTGCACCCTGATAGAGAGCCTGCTCCGAGGTGCTCCTTGCCAGGTGCTCCCCCGCCGAGATGGTCTCTAGGGTGGCGTTTCCCAGAGGTGGAGCCCGGGCAGGGAACACTTGGTGAAGCTGGAGTCCGTAGGCCTCGTCGGGGACTAACAAGATGGCCGCAATGCTGCCTACTGCACCAGCGATGCCTGGCAGGCCGTGGAGGTTGTGGATGCCACATTGGTCCTGGATGTGGAGCCGGTTGGCCAAGAATGGCGTCAGGTATTTGAAGCCAAGGATGCAGATCAGAGAGGAGACGATGCCCAAGATGAATGCTCCAGAGGGAGTAAGGATCATGTCTGCCACGGCGCCAATGGCCACACCTCCGGCCAACGTGGCATTCTGCAGGTGGCTCAAACTGAGCTTGCCCTTCTTCTCCAGGAGGCTAGAGGTAGCAAAGGAGGTCAAAGCACTGCCACTGAGGGTAATCCACGTGTGGAGAACTGCCCTATGCTGGGCGTCCCCTGGGTGGGCCAGAGCAGCCACAAAACTGGGCCAGAAGACCCAGAGGAACATGGTCCCTAGCAAGGAGAGCAGATCAGAGGCATAAGAGGGTGCCTCCTTGGGGTGTCCCAGCCTCAGGCCTGGCCGGTAGAGGGCGATGGAGACGCCCAGCCCGAAATAGCAAGCGAAGATATGAAGCGTGATGCTTCCTCCCACATCCACAGCCTGGAAGTAGCTCAAGATGATCCACTCACAGGCCACATAGAGAGGAATCTCACACAGGGCCATGAGAAGAAGCTGAAGGGCGCTCGTCCGACCCAGGACGGCCCCTGCGGAGATCATGACGGTCACAGCTGCGAATTCGGCGGTGAGGATGTTGTAGAGGCCGATGGAGACTTTCCCTTGGTGGTAGTGGTGCACGAATCCTTGCACAAGCAAGGCCCACTGGGTGGAGAAGTTGGCCATCAGGAAGTTGTAGGCCACAGCGCTGAGCCCGTAGCCCTTCATGAAAGCCAGCAGAAGGCCCAGCCCGACCAACAGCATCAGCTGTATGTCCTGGAAGAGCGAGAAGAAGGCGTAGAGCTGGTTGGCCCCTGGGCTGGCATGGGTGGGCTGGGAGGCAGGGTCTGTGTGCTCGTCGTATCTGACAAAGAGGACAAAGAACAGCACCAGAATTCCCTGGAAGAGGAAAAGCAGGACAGGCAAGCGGCAGCGGAGGCTGGTTGAGAACACCATGGACATTGTCCACCAGGATAGGCCGAGGGGATCCTGCACAGAACAAGAAAGAAGAAAACCACAACCTTGGCCAATGCACAGGCAAGCTCTGTGCCCCCAGAGGCCATTCAAAGACCTCTTCTGCCTTGCTGTTGGCTTAGGGCCTTCCCAGACAATAGGGCTGTTCACACAATATCCGAAACAGCTGCATAGGCACACTGCACTAAAACCAGATTAGGGTAGTTCACACAATCAGTACCTGAGTAGGTGGTGACACGTGGGTGCTCTGTTTACCAACTGTGTGTGGATAAAAAGCAAAGTGTGTGTGTGTGTGTGTGTGTGTGTGTGTGTGTGTGTGTGTGTGGAGTGATTGTCTGCTAAGTGGCAGCTGGGCAGAGGGGGGCTCCATCCTACCCAACAGCTGTCCTCCAGCTCTTTAATGAGGTAGCAGGGAAAGCACCCACCCCCAGCTGCCATGTAGCAGACAATCACTTCCCCCCTGACCTTGGTTTTTTAATTATTGTTTACCTAATGGCACAGAGGAGAAATGACTTGAATAGCAAGCCAGAGGCTGCTGGTTTGAATCCCCGCTGGTATCTTTCCCAGACTATGGGAAACACCTATATTGGGCAGCAGCAATATAGGAAGATGCTGAAAGGCATCATCTCACACTGCGTGGGAGGAGGCAATGGTAAACCCCTCCTGTATTCTACCAAAGAAAACCACAGGGCTCTGTGGACGCCAGGAGTCGACACCGACTCGAGGGCACAACTTTACTTTAAACCTAGGTGGCCAGATTTGGCTTTAAAAAGGCCAAATTCTGGCTTACGGCCCATTTGACCCACGAGTATACCCCTTAGGTTCTGGCAACTCTGCTTTAAACAAGAAAGTGCCCATCTCCCAAACTTGGGGAGGATGCATCTCCTCCTCAAGTGCCAGTCGTAGGACCTGCCCTAATCTGTTTTTAGTGCAATATGTCTCTGCAGTTGTTAATAGATGGCACTCAGCTTAGTCACAGAGTTGAGGGCCTCTCCCTGTATCAGCACACAGGTGCTAGCTGTGGTCAGGTCACCAAGGCCTGCTGCTTCATGTGCCTTTGTTGCGAGAGGTTAGAAGAACACAGAGAGTGAGGAACATAGGAAGCTGCCTCCTACCGAGTCAGACCCTTGGTCCATTTAGCACAGTGTTGTCTACACTGACTGGCAGCGGCTTCTCCAAGGTTGCAAGCAGGAGTCTCTCCCAGTCCTTTCAGGAGATGCCAGGGAGGGAACTTGGAACCTTCTGCATGCAAGCAGGCAGGCGCACTTCCCAGAGTGGCCCCATCCCCTAAGGGGAAGATCTTCCTGTGCTCACATGTAGTCTCCCATTCAGATTCAAACCAGGGCAGACCCTGCTTAGCAAAGGGGACAATTCAGGCTTGCTACCACAAGACCAGCTCCCCTCCTCAAGAAGCAGGGCATTTGTGGCAGCAAACCACCTGCTTCTCTGCCTTGGAGCAATCTGCCTTTAGATATGGGTGAGGAGGAATCCATCTCTGTTCTCTGTAAGAACTCTACAAACATGAGGGTTTTTTTAAACCTAAACAAAATAGGCAGACCTCGGGTCGACTGAGCTGCTTCTACCTGAGGCTCTTTTTTATCATTAGTATTTGCTGTTCTATTACCTCCCGCCCCCCCCCTCCCATTCTGCAGTTTTAAAACTGTGCATGCCGTTTCCAGAGTTGAAAAAGCAGCCTGTAAAAACCAGGAGTGAAAGACCGTCTGTGTGCTGTCCAGATAGCTTGCTTCAAGACAGCCCTTCCATTGGGGCGAAATCCAGATTGAGTGGCTGTAACAAATACTGATATGTGAAGCACCTGGAATGTTCAACAGGCACTTTTTGGAATGAGGATGGGATAAACCTTCACGTTGAAATGCAAACCAGGGTGTAAGCAGCAGCTATTAGGACGCAATACCATTTTACAAAAACCTGTAAAATGCGGCATGACACCCACCCCCTCCCGCCCCCCTATTCCACCTCAAGGTTCCATTACTGGACTGAGGTGCTTGTGCTATAGGGCTGGGTGGTGAGCAGGGGTGGGGGGGAGCAGTTTTTAAAAGCCATTTCACAAGGCCCTGCGAGAAAAACCAGTCTGCTGCCTTCTGCATCCGGCGCCCTGGGCTGAACTCTGCTCTTAAGGCCTTGTTGCCGCTGACCTTTCCTCAGGGGCATTAAACATTAACCAGAGACAGAATCGAACGCATTGAGAAGCTAGACTTCTGTTTGTGCAACCCCTACAGCCTGTGGATTTCCCAGCCAGATTGTGTGCACGCAAGCTACAATGGCACATCAGCTCCCCCACAATCACTATGGGGCGCATGGCTACGCCCTTGCATAATGTGCCAACGTTCATGGTCCCTCAGATTCCCTCTCCCTGGGATCTAGTGTCAGGCTGACCACACCCAGAGTCTCAAACTGTGGCCCGCCTGCGAATGATGGCCTACAACTCCCATCTTCCCTGACTACTGGCCATTGTGACTGGGGGTTATTTGTAGGCCAACATCAACTGCAGGGCCACAGTTTGAAGCCCCTGATCGATACCCTCTGGGGCAGTCATGGACAGTCGTTGCGAATCCAGAAGTGAAGGTGCTCTCCAGTGTCTCCATGACAGCCCCCATGGCCGTGGCCACCCCCAACAGCCAGAGGTGCTGGTGCTCCTCCGTCCCTGTGCACCTCGCCTCCACAACCCCCATGCTCTGGAGACCAGAGGTCTGACTCACTGACCCACATATATGTTTTCTGAGGGCTGCAAATCCTATCAGCAGCACTGTGTGCTGCTGAGAACTTGGTGTCCCTGAATGATCAAGAGCTTTGTCCCTCCCTTCTGCCGCCAGACAGATGTGGCATCCTGTTAGCACCACTGGCACCACATGCCTGAGCTCAGGAAAGCCCAACAGGAACTCAGGAATTCTTGGACCTGTTGTCTGGAGAAAACACGGCCCCCTTGATTCCCCCTGTTTCCCAAGCTGCACGTCCTAGAACTTCCTGCTCCGGAGGGGAGTCTGAGCCAGCAACTTCCTCTTGGGAAAGTAACTAGTTCAGTTCTAGCACTGGTTCTAAGTTGCTCCAGCAAAACTTATAAGATCTTATCAGAGCTAGAGGCATGCCATACAGATGGAGGGATCGTGAGGAATACATTTGCACGGACATTCTCAAACATGAGCTGAAGTTGAGGCTCGGTTCCTTGTGGTAGTGCATTTGCAGTGCAGGCCAGGCCCCCCACCCCAGGAAGGAGAGCTGGTCTTGTGGTAGCAGACATGAACTGTCCCCTTTGCTAAGCAGGGTCCAGCTTGGTTTCCATTTGGAGGGGAGACTGCATAGGAAGCGGCCATATACTGAGTCAGACCCTTGGTCCATCCAGCTCAGTATTGTCTCCACAGACTGGCAGCTGCTTCTCCAAGGTTGCAGGCAGGGGTGTGGTTATCCTCTGCATCTGACGTCAGATGCAGGGGGCGGGCTACGCCCCTGGTCAATGAATCATGAGTCAGTTCCTGAGGGATAGACATGACACCTTGGGTAATTGTGGCCTCTCGGGGCAATATATACAATCGTTAAATTATGATCAGGCAAAAAACCCCAAATCATTACACAGAGGGTAAGAGACATAGAAAAGCAGAGTGACCTTAGCCTGATTTCTTCTAGATATAATTATCTTGGCTTCCCAATTACCCAAGGCCAGCTGCATACCTTTTACACTTGCCTACACTCAGGCTGAGGAGGGTCTTTTCTCAAGCCCGTTTTAATGTCCTCTCTTCAGCTGTTTTGGAGGGCAGATTTTGAGGGACCCCCTTGGAGGAACGTTTGTGCCCATATGGAGCTGCTGAGGTGGAAACATTAGCACATATTTTGTTCAACTGTCCTTTTTATGATATAACCCATTCTATTCAGATCGATCCCTATCAAAAGAAACACTTGGATTGGTCTGAGGAACATGTTATTGTTTATTTTTTAGAAGATAAGCATGAAGAAGTCACCCATATGATTGCTTGTTTTTGTTCGGAGGCATGGAAAATAAGGTGTCTGCTAACTGGTTTTTAAATTTTTACTTCTGTTATTGTATTGTTTTATGCTGTAGTGCTTATTTGGTCACTGACCATAATGATTCTGAATCTGATTCAGTTCAATGGGCTTCCTTTTAAGTAAGTGACTGTTCTCTCTCCCTGCCCTTTGCCTTGTAGTATTTATTATTTATTTATTTAACTTATTTGTATACTGCCCAAAACGCAAGTCTCTGGGCAGTTTACAACAAAACAATAAAAACAACAAATTAAAACATAGCAACAATTTAAAATTTAAAACAATGTTAAAACTATTAAAAATCATCAATCAATTAAAACAGTATCTCATTAAAAGCTTGGGTGAACAAATGTGTCTTGACTGCCTTTTTAAAAGTTGTAAGAGATGGGGAAGCTCTTAAGCAAGTGGGATTTCACAGAAGTAAATGATTTAGTTCAATGGGCTTCCTCTTCAGTAAAAAGTGCACGCAAAAAGGTTGGATTCAGAAAGCTGCTCAGCTGCACTAGTATGAGTCTCTGGCCAAAGCAGCAAATTAAAAGGGGAATGCGCAAAAGAACCCTGGTGGAAAAATAATAATAAAACCCCTCCGATCTCCTCCCTCCCCTTCTGTGTTGAGAAGCTCCAGTTATATTGGAAGCAAGTGGAGGAGGAGGGAGGTGTGGGGTGCCAAGATTTCTCCCTGCCTGTTTCTCTCCCCAAGGCAAAGGGGACGGAGGAAGCAAGGGTAGGGAGAGAAGAACTGCCCACACTGCAAAACGCTACAGTGAATAAAATGCGGGGCAAGGCTCACTACAACGGAAAAATACAGCTACTTTCCTGCAGCACATTTGCAACACTGTAGGGGAAAACGCATCATTAAAATTTGAATCAAGGCATGGGAAATGTGAACACACCCTGCTTACAACGCAGCAACACCAATGTGGAAACACAGGCAATATGGAGGGGCAGGGGCGGAGCCACCATTGGGCAAATGGGTTCAAAGAACCCAGGCTGCCACCAATCAGGGGCCGTGCCTTGTGGCCCCGACACGCCCCCCACATCTGACATCAGACACGACGGGCATCATTTCACTCCCAAACTGGGCCATGTGGCCCCGTTTGGAAACAACATCGTTCCGTGCTGCATTAGCAACGCGGGCCAGAGTGACTCTCCCTGCCTTTAAAAGCAGGGAGAGCCGTTCTAACCACGCTGCCAATGCAGCGCAGGCCAATCTCCCTCTCAAATGGGGCCGCACAGCACAGCCCCGTTGGGGAGGGAGAATGGCCTGCGCTGCATTGGCAGCGTGGTCAGAACGGCTCTCCCTGCCTTTAAAGGCAGGGGAGGTCACTCCAGCCCACGCTGCCAACACAGCATGAGCCAATCTCCCTTCAAAATGGGGCTGTGCAGCCCCCTTTGGGAACGAGACCATGCCGTGCATCTAATGTCAGATGCGGGGGTGGGGGGTTGGGCCAGGGCGCCACAGCAGCAGCCGGACATGGGCCTCCATCAGCATCGCTCTCTGCCTGTGGAGGGGCACTGAGAGGCTACAGTCTGAGTACGTTCCAGTGTGTAATCTGGAAAACACTCAGGTAGGGCTGGGAAAGACCCCTGCCTGGAACTTTGGAGAGCCACTGCCAGTCACTGTAGACAATCCTGATCTACGTGGTAGAAGGCAGCTGCCTCTCTTTCTGTGGAGCTCCAAGCCAAGTTTACCCTTTTCCACCTCATCCCCCATGCTTGGGCTTTGCTGGTGATTCAGCAGTATGGACATATACAATCCATTCTCTCTCTCTCTCTCTCTCTCTCTCTCTCTCTCTCTCTCTCTCTCTATATATATATATATATATATATATATATATATATATATATATATATATAAAAAAAAATGGGTGAGTAGAGGCACCCTAGCTGCGGCTCTGCATCGCTCCTTGCCCTTCCCTATGATGAGTGGAACAAGAATAAACTGTGCAAGTAGTAACATTTGCAGAACAGATGCTGCGAATGTGAAATGAGAAAAAATGTGCACATTTTCCTAATGGAGATGATGGCTTACAACACCTCTCTAATTCCAGACCAGCACACATGTTGGCTCAGTGCATTTCCAAGCTCTGTCCATGCTGCTAGCGAGCACAGAGCGGTGCTGTGGTGACTAAGAATTGTGTCGGGGCTGCAGCCTCAATTCCTCCACCTTTTCTACTGGGAGAAGCGTCACTACGGGCTGACAGAGTCACCAGAGCTTCTCTGTGCTCACTAACAGCATGGATGGAGTTTAGACTCACACAGAACCAGTGCATATGCCCTGCTCTTGGATGCATAGTACGTGAGCCAATGTACATAGCCTGCCGAAGTGCACAGTCCTGTATATACTGTACACACTGCAGCTTTTTTTTTTTTGCTGATTGTGCACATCAAGGCTTTTTTTTGCTGATTGTGCACACTGCAGCATTTGCACCTTCCATTCCTGGCCCCACTGCTTTCCCCCACTTCCGGATCCCGCCCCCTCTTCCTTTGTAGCCTTACTTGCCTGTCTCTGAATAGGAACAGCTCTGTGCAAACTCAGAAGCCTTCCAGCAGTGTTCCTTTTCAAACCTCCATGGGGTTGCCTTGCACCTGTTAACACAAGAAGGAAAAGGGAAGCTGCTTCTTTCTTATGGAATAGCTGTCTTGTGGAAATGTGTTTCCAAGGGCCCACTAAGGCTTTGTCTCTGAGATGCAAGATAACTTCTTATTACCTTCTGTCCCCTTATAGGCTGATATGAGCCCTGTGCAGATGATCACTGCATTATTCTGGTGTGTGTGTGTGTGTGTGTGTGTGTGTGTGTGTGTGTGTGTGAGATGACACTTCCTGGGTTCTAATTTCCAGGCATTGATTGGGTCTTCTGTTCAGGAGATCCGCTCAGTGCATGGAGGGCAGGACGAGGGCCAACGGGCACTGCCACACCTCCTAATCTGATGTCTGCACAGGGCTATCTTTGAATTTATTAAAGCTACAATTTTTAAAAGGAGGAGGCAAAGGTCTTGACTTTACTGCTCTCTGTCTAGGAAATGCAAGAGGACAAAGTCTCTCCTTGTCTTTATGACTGGAGATATAACCAAAAAAGAATTGCAGCTATCATTAGAAGCTTAGAGTAACTCTTTCATCTCCACCATATCTTATGACTGCTTCTATCTATCTATCTATCTAATGGTTGGAAGTGAAGGACTTTGTCCTGTCTCTTGTCTCAAAGACAGTGGAGAACAGACTAGTGAGTCAGAGGGCTAGAGGGTCAAGACATTGGTCATCCCTTCTCTATGGCTCTGACACTATCCGTTTGGAATGTAGATTGCTACTCTTAGGGACACTTCCTTTCAGCCACTTCCTTTCTCTCCCTTCCCTTTCTGTTCCTTCTACCTTGCAACATGCAAGCTCCTCTACCCTGCACCATGTGTGCAGAGATGCAGAATCCATCTGTATCCAGCTAGATAGATAGATTAGAGATCCTAACTCCTCACTTTCCTATCTAGAATGGAGTTCTCTAATAAATACCATATATATTGATTTGAAACTATGAACTCGCTCCAAGTTACTTTACTCTTAGCATACACGCATGCTTAACTAAATTCCGCCGTGTTGTGCCTCTGTGCACTATGCTATAATGAGAAAGGGTTTCTCCTACCAGAGAGAATTCCCAACACTAATGAATGCACCACTGAGAGACCGTAAAGGCTAAGTTGAAGACAGATAATCCTGGAGAGAATCTATCTATGTGGTTGCTAAGAGTCGATACTGACTTGACAGCACTTTATCTATCTATCTATCTATCTATCTATCTATCTATCTATCTATCTATCGGCTGCTTTTCTCATTCATCCATTCATTCACATACATTTCTGTGCTGTCCTTTGTCCTGAGACCTCAGGGTGGTGAACAATAAATTAAAAATCACAAAAATAAAATTTCAAATAAAAACATACTTGAAATAAAACTAATAAAGCTACAGTCAATTAAAAGGAAAAGAGAGAGCAACTCATTGGCCAAAGGCCTGGCAGTCTTCAGCCTCTTCTGGAAGACTGGGAGTGAGAGAACCATGTAGATCTCAGCTAACAGCAGGTTCCACAGAGTGGGGGCGATCACCGAGAAGGCCCTGTCCCACATGCTCAACAAATGGTCTTCAGGAGATGTTGGCATGAGGAGCAGAGGCCTCCCAGACAAGCCAGTCAATTATCTATCACACCTGCATCCTTCCCTTCTTCCAGGGAGCTCCTGTCAGAATATATGGGGTGATTCCATTTTGATCCCCACCACTGCCCATGACGTAGATTAAGTGGCTGGCCAAAGATCACCCACTGAACTTCATGGCCAAGTGGGGATTCGAACCCAGGTCTTCCAATCCAAGTCCAACAGTCCATCCCAGTGTTCGCCATATTTTTGATAGCTGGCACACAATTGTGTTTCCCACCCCACCTCCTGGCTTATATCCAAAGGCAGACTCCACTTTCGCACTCAGAAAAGCACACTTCTGTTTTCTGAACCACCTGCCAGACAAACTGGCACATATCCTCTGAGCACCTGCAAAGTAGCCCAGTTAATATGGTACCTCGTCATCCTGCCTCCTACTTTGCTCAGCCCTACTGGGCTCAGGGCTGGGATTGTGTATTCTGGGCAAAAGTGATATTTGGGGGGTTCCCTTATGTCTGTCAGCTGTAGCCTAGGCTTGTCAGGACAAGAATATATCTTTTCCTGGGATGGATCAGGCTCTAAATAAAATAAATATGGGTTCCAAATAGCCAATTTTGTCTATAGTCTCTACAAAAATATGATGATGTTGTAAAATTTAGAGCATTGTTATAAAATGTAATGACATCCAGATCTATTGCTACTGTTCAACTATGTTACAGACATTGATTTTAGGGGCTTTCCCCCCTGAAAAGGCAAGCTGTTTGTGGCTTGTATACTGTGCAGTATCTTGCGGGTGGGAGAGTGGGGTCCAAGCTCTGGCTCCATGCTGCTGCAAAGCCCAGGAATGCTGCCAGTGAGTGCAGAGAGCCTGTTTGTCTTCTAAGGATTGCACCAGAGCTACAGGGCCGGTTTTCTTATTGGGAGGCTTGGTGCAACCACTCCGACACAATCCTTCAGAGTCACAGAGGCTCTCTCTGCACTCATTAGCAGTGTCAATAGATTTTGTAGCAGCACAGAACTTGCATGCAGGCATGCCCTGCTCTTCCATTGGCAAGCCACTGCACAGGATGTAAGCCCCTAGGGCCCCCCCTAGGGTTTTTTCATGATAACGGTGATGTTTACATCCCAAAAGAGGTGCACTTAAGTAATTTTGGAGCCTGGAGCTAAAGGCCTTTGGAGGCCCCTCTTTCCCTGCAAATTAAGCATCATTGTGCTTGGCCAGGCGACCACACCACCCGGGACAGACGAAAGAGGATTTGGGGGGCCCCTAGGGGCTGTGGGGGCCCGGGACTTCGGCCCTGAAGTCCAGGGGTAAGAGCTCCTCTGCATGCCAAACTGGTTCAGTCATAATGCTAAACAGTGTGAATGATCCTATGAGAGCTGTGGGCTTCTGCGTTCCCCCTTCTCTGCTTTCGCTCATGCCAGAAGAAAGGGAAGAAGGGGAGTGAATACTTGTGCTTTCATTTTAAGAACAAACCACAGTTATTTATTTATTTAGTTAGTTTCTTGACTGCCCCATCCAAAGGGTCTGGGCGGTGCACAACAAGATTAAAAAACACAAAACCAAACACCATTTAGAACACACTGCTTAAAACGATATAAAAACAATTTTAAAATCGTTCCAAACCATTTAAAACAAATTAAAAATACTTAAAATCAATTTTAAAACCTTGGAAGGCCAGGACAAACAATTAAGTCTTTAGGGCTCTCTTGAAGGCCAACAATGAGCCTAAAGTTATAGATATCTGCCGGGAGTGCATTCCACAGGCCAGGAGCAGCGACAGAAAAGGCCCAGCTCTGAGATGCCGCCGACCAGACGTACTGGTGATAATTGGAGACGAACCTCTCCAGATGACCTCAACATGCAATAGGGATCGTGCAGAAGAAGTTGCTTTCTAAGATAACTCGGACCTAAGCCTTTCAGGGCTTTAAAGGTAATAACCAGCACTTTGTATTCTGCCCGGAAACGTATCGGCAGCCAGTGTAACTGTTTTAAAACAGGCATAATAGGGTCTCTCCTATGAACTCAGGGAACTGTGGTTTGTTAACTACTCAGAGCAGGGCTGACTAACTTGAGGCTCTGCAGTGGTTTTTGGTCTACAGCTCCCATCATCCCATCTTCAACTGTAGTTGGGGATGATGCAAGCTGGCCATACTGGAAAACCTCAGGTTGACCACACTGACATAGAGTTAGAACAAGTCAGGATATCCAACCAAGATCAAATCATGGTTTGATATCCTGGTTTGTTCTTCCTCTAGGTAGTTAACAGACCTCACTTCTCCAAGTCCGTACACATTGCAGAACCGCAGTTCACTCCAAAAGTGAAAGGATAGGTTTTCACTTTCTTTTCCTTGGGTGCAAGAGAGAAGAGGAGGGGGAAGGGGAACATCCAAGCCCATGGTTCCCTTAGGCTCATTCATCATCATCAGCTCATCCTAACAAGTCAGGGGTCACCAAACATGGTGCATAGAGATAGCCGACCGGCAAAAAGAAAGATGTGCTTAGGTACCTGAGTGTACCGCAGTTTGCAAGCTCCATCTCTTAACGTTGGCTACATTTCTAATCTTATTTTTGAAAAACAAAGGCATCCATATTTCATAATATACCAAACAGGAACGTTTAATGCAAAGTTGTGTGTGATACATTTTATGGTCGTGAACTAAGTTCAGATTTGATAAGACAGCAATTTGCATTTATTTCACCTTTTCTCAAAAAATGCCTATTCTTTGCCAAATCCAAACCCCAGCATTTCCCCATGGCTTCAAAATGTCCAGAACGTTTACATCTCTAATCCTGGCATTCAAATCTGCAAAATTCACCAGATCTTGGATTGAAACCAAACCTCTACTTGTGCAAAGAGAAACACATGCAGTCACTGATTTCGTACCCTTCCACTTGGAGACACTCAAAAGTCCCTCCACAGCTTTTGAAAGATCAAGATTGGCAGGCAATGTGTGTGATGCCACACTGGCGAATCACTTAATCACAAGGGCATTTTGTGGATGCACCCCCCATATATATATATATATGGAATTACATTTCCGCTCAGTGCTAAAGCTATCATCCTCAGATCTCTTACCTTATAATCGTTCTGTTAAAGTCCACTGAAGTACTGCATCATTAGAAACCAACTGAGCAAGGATCGCTATAGATTCTGGACCACAATTTTATTGACACACTGTTGAAAATTTAACTCCAGGTCCTTGAAAGAAAAAGATAAAGCTTATAAAACAGAAACCTGGCCTCTTTTTCTAAAAAATCTGCCACAGTTTAGCAGTGCAATGGAAATGAATGTGGATAAAGCAATGCTAAGCGAGAAGGCAGCAGAACAAATCTCAGCAAAACAGTTGGGGAACTTCAGAGGCTCTTTATACTTCTTTCAAAGCAAGAAAACATGCTTAGGAGAAACAAAATAAGAAAGCAATCAACCATTGGGTAGCATTTCTATTACAGTGAATGGCGAAATGTGCATGTTGGTATTTCCATGGGAATGCTCCCAGTCCGAGATGATTTATTGTGAATGCCCAGAAGTCTATACAGTACATATTCCTACACTGTCTCGCAGAACACCAGTGTGGATGCAGATAGTCACATATATGACTGTCAACAGCATTCACTGATGTACCTTTGAGCTTTCAGACATCCCCCAAATGTGCTTGGGATTACCAGTATATTTCACAAAGGAATGTCAACAACCTCTAGAATTCCAGCATTCACTATAATATATACAGATTTCCAATTGCCCTGTAAAATCCTCATTGGACCTGCTTCCTCCCTTCCACTCATGCATTTAGTAAAATATAACCAGATGGTTCAGTGAGCCCCATGCCGACAAGAATTGCCTTTTTCTTTTAAATCGATGGGGACTGTGTCCCTCTAACAATTGCACTGCAGGCAGAAAGTCAACCAAGTACAGCTTTCTCAGTCGTCATGTCTCAGTCCTGAAGATGCTCCATTTCTTATATTTCTGCTTGCCGTGCGGTGTTACTACACAGTGTTTCTATCCCTCATCACAGGTGGCTAATCTCTACCACACACTGCAGAAAACTATTTGGGGGGGGAAGTCCTTCCCAGAGTCTAAATTACACTCTAACATTACTTAAGACATGGCAGTTCATTAAGACCTCCAGAAATACGTACCAACCACTGTTCTCATTAGCTGCTTGTCTTCTCCAAGAAGAACTACAAGGAAATATTGTATTGGACCTTCTTTAAGTCGATAGCATGAGCCTTGGTTCAAATATTTTCTGCACCTTCTGGGCCTTTTATCAATTTCCCAGCAGGTAAAACAGGCCTGGCGCTGACCTGGAGCCAATCACTAGAGAAGGTTTGTCTCTGGAATGCATTGAAGGAGTAGTTGAAGGACGTCAACCCCTGTTGAAAGTTGGGAGAAAGAATTAACTCTCTGCTATTCAAATATGAGTGTTTTCATCAGTCACTTATTACATTAGTGTTACAGGCATATTTCAGGCAGAGTGCACACTGTGGAATGGGTTCTCAACTTTGGGTGCCCAGAAGATGTTCTTGGGCTGCAATAACATCTGGGCAGCCAAGGTTGGGAACCCCTACACAACCATGTCATTTCCAAATAGAGTGGAGCAGCATCTCTGAAATTAGGAGTGGCTGCTGTCGCTGAGTGGCTAAGCACACGTTTTACATGTTTTATGTATTAATTAATTAATTAATTAATTAATTAATGTATGCCTCATCACACTACCTCATCACCAATGAGCTTGAGTTGACTTGCAAATAATGAAACAATGAGCAATCAGAATAAAAATAAATCAGTTCAAAAAATAGGCTAAAGCTGCAGGAAGCATGATTTAAAATGAAGTGAAATGTTTAGACAGCAGCAATTCGAACTCTAAAAATAAAAAAAGAGCAGCCAATAAAACAAGGAATGGGAACTGGACAAACAGGTCTAGGCAAATCAAACCATTTCTTCTGGCATCTCAAACTCAGGAGAATAGACGTCAGGTGCAGGGATTTCAGGAGGGTGTTCAAGAGGTGAAGCTCCATCTACTTTGATGGGACTGCAGTAAGGTTCGTTCATTGGCAGCACCTCCAGGTTGCTCTGGGGAAGACCACTGTCTGAAATGCTGGAGGGCTGCTGCTGGTCAGTGTAGATAATACTGGGACCAATGGCATCATGCAGTAGGAGGCAACTTCTTATGTTACCTTGATCTACTCAAGAAGTGGACGACCTCACACCTCCTACTCACACCTCTATGGAATCCTTAGGCTGAACAAACATACAGATATCCATAATAACTGACATGCAGCTGTTAAGTGTGCAGCATAAAATACTGTAACTGAACGAGAGCTTGAGTGGAGACCAGGGACTCGATCCACGCAATGCCAGTGGAACCCCAAGTTCTCCTCCTCTCCCACAAAGGGCTTCTCACTACTTGGCAAAGCTTCACTGACTGCCACTGTGCAGGTGCAATGGTGATAGAAAATTGAGATCTCTGCCACGATCCCATCCCTGCCATGGAGTAGGCCCCAAAGTGGGCTTTAGCCTGTGTTTCCTGGGCGCCAGTTTGGCTCTTGCAACCTAGGGAGGGCGCGCAGGAGCAATCATGTCTATAGCCCCTGGTCATGTTCCCATTCCAGAGATCAGCCAGGGCCTCTACAGAACTGCTATTCATAGTGGCAGGAAAACCTCCAGGAGGCAACAGGAAACCATGAGGATGCATAACCCCCTAGGGCAGGGATGTCAAACTGTGGCCCTCCAGATGTTTTTGGACTACAACTCCCATAATCCCCAGCCACAGTGGCCAATAGCCAGGGACGATGGGAGTTGTAGGCCAACATCTGCAGAAGGGCCACCGTTTGACATCCCTGCCCTAGGGGCAGATCGAATTAACAGGTCCTCCATGCTTGCAGTGGTTCAGGGTCCCAGTAAGTCTTAACCTTACCAGGTATGGATGCTGGCAAAATTCTCCAACTTTGATTTTGGAAAATAATTTTTTTGGGGGTGGTGGTGGTTAGAAGAGTTGACTCCTGAGAAAAAAACCCCAAGCTTTTCTGTTACCCAAAATGCTTCTCAACTTGCAGACATTCTTCTAGCCAGCATCTCCTTCAAGAACCCACGGCCCTTTGCATCTGGTCCTGAGGATGGCAAGCAGAAGCAACAGCAGTTTCTTTTCCCTGTGTAAAAGTGGTGGCAGCAGACTTTTGTAAAACAAAAACAAAAACCACCTTAGCTTTCTCCCTGCAGGCAAGAGGAAAATGGGGGTGGCTCTTGGGATTAGTAGTTTTTCCAAGGGCTGACATTGCTGACATTGCTGCTGTATTTTTTTCCACAGGGAAGAGAAGTCGCTGCTGACACAGAAGAGGAACTGCCATTGCTGCCATAGGTAAAGGGTGGTTCCAAAACTTTGATTTTGGAAAAGAATTTTGGGGTGTTTAGAAAAGTTGACTCCTGAAGAAAAACAATTTGAGGCAAGAGGGGTTGTTTACCCATTCTGTACTGCTAGTGATCTGTCCATGATAAAGAGAACAATTTGTTATGGGGCCGCTAACCAATACGGTTGTTTATTATTGTTGTTTTGCTATTGTTATTATGACAGAAAGGCTGTCATAATAGAGAAACAAGGCTGTGAACTGTATATTAGAAATGGACAATGTGTTGTTACCCAGAATGGAGAAGTTTGCCTAGTAGGCTCTGAATGCAGAGGCATGCAAGCTCCTCTCTCCCGGCACCATGTGTGCAGAGATGAATCCATCTGCATCCATGTAGCTAGATTAGATTAGAGATCCTATCTCTCCACTTTACTATCTAGAATGGAATTCACTAATAAATACTCCTTATATTGATATGAAACTATGAACTGGCTCCATGTTATTTTACTCTCAGCATACACGCATTCCTGGACAGACTCCGTTGTGTTGTGCCTCTGTGCACCCTGCTATATTAGAAGGGTATCTCTTACCAGAGAGAATTCCCAACATATAGATCTTAGTAGAAAGCAGGGGAAGGGAAACTTCAGGTGGGGAGCAGGGAACCAGGGAGATCGGTTAACATGACAACCAGGAAGCCATTGGTTGAGAGGGGGATCAGAATGGGGAAAGAGCCTTTAGTGGTCACCTTCACTTGTGCATCTACCCTGCACTCTTGACAGTGACACCCCTGCCACCCCCATTCACACCCCCAATTATGCATGGATTACTGAAAGTGGATAGAGAACTCCCCCGCCCCTCTCTCACAACTCTAGAACCAGGGGCCATCCTTTGAATCTGATTTCCAGGAAAAGTAGGACAAAGAAAAGGAAGTACCTTTTCACACAACACATAATTAACCTATGGAAATCTCTGCCACAGGATATGGTGATGGCCACTAGCTTGGATGGCTTAAAAAGGGCTTAGACAAATTCATGGAGGACTGGTCTATCAATGGCTACTAGTCTGGTGGCTATAGGCCACCTCCAGCTTCAAATACCAGTTGCAAGGACAGCAGGAAAGAAGGCATGCCCTCACCTCTTGCCTGTGGGCTTCTCAGAGGCATCTGGTGGGCCACTGTGGGCCACTGTGGGCCTTGGGCCTGATCCAGCAGGGCTGTTCTTACATTCTTATGTTCTTATTCTTTCCATATTATAGCCCTGTCCTTGCTGTCAGTTCCACCCAAGACAGAACCGAGAGCTAAATGCATCTAATTCATGGGCAGCCAGGAAACTGACTGAGAAAAATGCTCTCCCCAGGGAAGCCTGCCAGGCGCCAAATCTGATGTATTTTCGGTGCTAGGCAAAGACTTTTCTTTTTGACAGTCTGCTGCCTTTAGTAGCATTTAGTAATGGGCTTTTTAAAAAACAATTTCTTTTGTTTCTTATTATTAGTTGCAAGCCCCTTTTGGAAACTGAAGAGTGAGTCATTAAATGCATTAGATAGATAGATAGATAGATAGATAGATAGATAGATAGATAGATAGATAGATAGATAGATAGATAGATAGATAGATATGCCAGGGACCTGTGGCCATGACTGGCACCAGACAGCATTGCTTGTATAGCAGCAGAGGACCCCATTTTTAATGAGGTGTTAGCTGCATGAAATGCTGGGTGCAAAACATCTTCTGGCTTGCCTGGCAACACGTTCAAAAAGCACAGTCACTGAGCAGCTGCTTCTCATGGTGTGGTTGAGAAGGTGACGTCCTTCTCCCAAGGCTGAGCTCTGAGTGTGAATGTGGGACTGAGATGAGGCTTGGCTTGGGTAATTGGCTTCCTCTCCATGGGTTGCTTTAGCACAGGCCTGTACAGTTTGTAACCCAGCGAGCCTCCCTGGCAACGGGCCCGTGCCTCTTGCGGGAGGCCCCGCCCCACACTCTGAGAAACACCCCCCTTCCTCAGCAAGCAGGCATCTTGAGTCCAAATGGCGTTGCCAGTTGGGGATGCCATGAGCCACAAGCGGCTGTCAAAAAGGCAGGCAGGCGGCCAAGCCATGACAAAACCGTCCCAAGCCAATGCTTCTCCCACTCCCCACATCCAGTTCCCATCCGTGGGTGCATAAGATCCCCCGCACTCCACCCCCGCAGCTCCCAACACTCCATGTTGTTAGCACATTTTGTTAACATGATTTATGGAGGCAAGAGGACCGCACACATGTGCAAGGGCAGGGCAGTCCACACAGAATGGGTGGGGGCAGGGAGCGTGCGGGTCGCAGCAGCGAGACTTTGAAATCCTTTTAATTTTTTTCATCACATGCTCCCGTGGCTTCATCAGAACTCAGTCATCAAGCCTTTGAAGCTCAGGGCAGAAGGAGTGAGACATCTGGAAAAATTTGGATTAATGAAAACATAATCCCCAAGATGAATCCTGCCTCTTTGCCATTTGTGTGTTCCGCAGCCCTGCTCCAACTTGCTGCGCCGAGTGCATTAATTTGTCCTGAGATGGGCTGTCCTCTCTTCCCTTGCCTCCATCTTTCCCTCTGTTAACCATTCACATGGATCTGACTTGCATCTATCACTGACTGTACATTGTAACCCCTGATTCTTAGGTAAAAAAATAGGCTAATTGCAGACTGTGAGCCAAATGTGGCCAGTGAGAAGCCATATACATGTATGTATGTATGTATGTATGTATGTATTGTTTGTTTGTATGTATGTATGTATGTATGTATGTGGAGAGGAGAGCTGAGCTTGTGGTAGCAAGCATGAATTGTCCCCTTTGGGAAGCAGGGACTGCCCTGGTTTGCATTTGAATGGGAGACTACATGTGTGAGCACTGGAAGATATTCCCCTTAGGAGATGGGGCTGCTCTGGGAAGATCATCTTCCTGCTTCCATGCAGAAGGCTCCAAGTTCCCTCCCTGGCAGCATCTCCAAGATAGAGCTGAGAGAGATTCTTGCCTGCAACCTTGGAGAAGCCGCTGCCAGTCTGTGAAGACAATACTGAGCTAGATGGACCAACGGTGTGACCCAGCATAAGGCACCTTCCTGTGTTCCTGTATGTTGTCAGATTTATATACCGACTTCCACAAAATTATCCCAAAACAGTTTTTAAAAGTCAATATAATAAAATTCTGCAAAATCACATTGAAATACCAGCCATCAAGGAGAGCAGCCAGCAAGGAGAGACTGGCAACCCCCAAGGGATAAAAGCTTGGCCAAATAAAAAACACAGCCTTACCACTCACCAACGCCTTTGTCACAGCAAAAACAAGGGCTGATGTATTTCACAATGTTATGTGTGCGTGTTCCACCGCAACAAAGTGAGTACTGTGCAGAGTTTTGTGACAGTGATACAGCCATTGGAAATAATGGCTGTAGTGCCGGGCAACTGTGTTTGTGCAATTTTTGCAATTGCACAAGACTGTCTTTGTGCAATAGCACAAGTGTTACATTGTAACACGCACATAGTGGCACACAATATGTCAGCCAAGGACTTTAGTCCTGGCCAAACACAGGAGAACAATTCCCTCTTTACCATGTATGCATGCACAGATAAAAATACCCATTTCCATGTGACTGTCCACTGTACCTGCAGTTATGTTAGGTTAATGTATTAGCACTTTCAGTATTGTGAGCTGCTTTGGGAATACATTTAAATCTGCAAATAAATTAAGGGACCGATTGATTGATTGATTGATTGATTAAGTGCCATCAAGTCGGTGTCGACTCTTAGCGACCACATAGATAGATTATCTCCAGGATTATCTGTCTTCAACTTGGCCTTTAAGATCTCTCAGTGGTGCGTTCATTGCTGGTGTAATCAAGTCTATCCACTTTGCTGCTGGTCATCCTCTTCTTCTCTTTCCTTCCACTTTCCCCAGTATTGTGGATTTCTCAAGGGAGCTGGATCTTCACATAAAGTATCTGAAGTATGATAGTTTGAGCCTGGTCATTTATGCCTTGAGTGAAAATTCTGGATTGATTTGTTCTATGATCCATTTGTTTGTTTTCCTGGCTGTCCATGGTATCCTCAAGAGTCTTCTCCAGCGCCAAAGTTCAAAAGCGTCAATACTTTTTCTATCTTGCTTCTTCAAAGTCCAGCTTTTGCATCCTTAGAGTGTCATGGGGAAAACCATTGTCCAAACAATTCTAATCTTGGTAGGTGTAGATGCCTCATGGCATCTAAATATCCTTTCCAAGGACTTCAGTGCAACCCAACCGAGTGCTAGTCTTGGCTGCTGGATCCTTGACTGTTGACGGTCGATCCTAAAAGGCAAAAGCTATCCACCACTTCAATGTCTTCATTATCAATTCTGAGGCTGGTTGCTGTACCCGTTGTCATTAGTTTAGTCTTCTTTACATTTAGTTGTAGTCCCATTTTTTCACTGGGCTCCTTGACTTTCATAAGTAGAGCTTGCAGATCATCCACATTCTCAGCTATCAAAGTGGTGTCATCAGCGTAGTGCAGGTTATTGATGTTTCTTCCTCCAACTTTAAAACCACACTCATCTTCTTTCAATCCAGCTTCTCTCAGTATATGTTCAGTGTATAAATTGAATAAAGAAGGAGAAAGTAGACAACCTTGTCTTACCATTTTGCTGATCTGAAACATGTCTGTTTCACCATATTCTGTCTAGACTGTGGCTTCCTGTCATGTGTATAGGTTTCTCAGGAGAAGAATGAGATGTTCTGGGACACCCATTTTCCTAAGGATTTTCCACAACTTGACATGGTCGATGCAATCAAAGGTTTTTCTGTAGTTAATAAAGCACATATTGACTTTTTTTTCTGGTATTCTTTGGCTTTTTCAATTATCCAGCGTGTGTTAGCAATGATATCTCTTGTTCCCGGTCTTTTCTGAAACCAGCTTGAACATCAGACATTTCCCTTTCCATGTAGGGCTCTAATCTGCATTGGATGATCCTGAGCATTATTTTACTAGCATGTGAAATTAAGAATATTGTGTGATGGTTTGCACAATCTGTTACGTCTCCTTTCTTTGGTATGGGTTTGTAGACTGACCTCTTCCAATCTGTTGGCCACTGTGTCATTCTCCAAATTTGCTGGCATAGTTTGCTGATAGAATGCTGATAGTTTCTGCCTTTTAGGATTGACTGTCAACAGTAAAGGATCCAGCAGTCAAGAAATACGCCGCAGACTAGCACTTGGTAGGGTTGCAATGAAAGCCTTGGAAAGGATATTTAGATGCCATGAAATGTCTGCACCTACCAAGTTTAGAATCGTTCGGACAATGGTTTTTCCCATGACACTCTATGGATGCAAAAGCTGGACTTTGAAGAAGCAAGATAGAAAAAGCATTGACGCTTTTGAACTTTGGTGCTGGAGAAGACTTTTGAGGATACCATGGACAGCCAGGAAAACAAACAAACGGATCATAGAATAAATCAATCCAGAATTTTCACTCAAGGCATAAATGACCAGGTTCAAACAATCATACTTCGGATACGTTATGTGAAGATCCAGCTCCCTTGAGAAATCCATAATACTGGGAAACATTGAAGGAAAGAGAAGAAGAGGACGACCAGTAGCGACGTGAATGGACTCAATTATGACAGCAATGAACGCACCACTGAGAGACCTTCAAGGCCAAGCTGAAGACATATCATCCTGTAGAGAATCTATCTATGTGGTCGCTCAGAGTCGACACCGACCTGATGGCACTTAATCAATCCATCAATCAAGCTAGCTAGCTAGAATTTGGAAGACAAAGCCCGATTTGTGTGGGTGGGGTGCTTCCAAGGATCTCGAATGGACTTTGGTGTAAGTTTGGATGGTGTGTGAATGCACACACTCTCTTCCAGAGGAGATTCGGGATAACAGCCCTGTCTGTAAAGCCTCAGGAGGCTTTTCAGACAGCAGGCTTTACTGTATATTTACCACAAGGCTTTACTGTGAGTTCAGGGCATAAAGGATACTCCAACACAAAAAGAGGATTTTTTTTTTTTTACCCTGGACATAAATCAGGCTAGGTTCCCATACAGAGGGGGAAATCTGAATTGTGTGTGAAGTGTTCTCTGAAATATTGCATGGACTACCGGGTAAATATGGCCAATATGTGAATGCACCTCCACCCTCACAAAGTAAAGTCGTAGTAAAGTCACTGTCTGAAAAAGGTCCAGGAGATACTGCCAGGGAGTGAACCTGGTACTTTCTGCATGCAAGCACACAGATGCTCTTCCACTGAGCTATGGTCCCATGTCCTTAGGTGAACTAACTTACAACACTCACATGTAGTCACCCATCCAAATGCAAGCCAAGGCAGACCCTGCTTAGCAAAGGAGACAATCCATGCTTGGTCTGCCCTGGTTTGCATCCGTATGGGTGACCACATGTGAGCACTGTCTGCTGTAAGATATGCCCCTTAGGGGATGAGGCCACAGCCCAGCATTAGAACATCTGCTTGCATGCAGAAGGTCCTAGCTTTACTCTCTGGCATCTCCAGGGACTTTTATGCACAGCAGGTTTTACTGCAATTTATGGGGAGGTTTTTACTGTGAACTTGAAGTTGTCCCAAAAAACTTTCACAAATAGTGGATTTTTTTTTTACCCCAGATATGAAGCGGGCTACACTCTAATGTGCAGTGAAAAACCCGAATGGTGTGTGAACTGCTCCCCGATAAATCACAGGGACTTCAGGGTAAATCTGGTTTATATGTGAATGCACCCCCTCCATTCTGGAGCAGATGCCAGTTAAAGCGCTTCAAAAGCCCTGTGTGAAAAGCTTCCAGGGAGGGCTGGGAAAGACCCGCTCCAGAAACCTTGGAGAACTGCTGCCAGTCAGTGTAGATCAGGGATTCTCAACACTGGGTCCTCAGATGTTTTTGGACTTCAACTCCCATAATCCTCAACCAAAGGCCACTGGGGCTAGGGATTATGGGAGTTGTAGTCCAGTAACATCTGGAGACCCAACGTTGAGAATCCCTGGTGTAGACAATACTGAGCTAGATGGGCCAAGGGTCTGACTCGGTATAAGGCGGCCTCCGATGTCAGTTTCTGGGTACCTATGAAGAGAGCTGAAAGTGATGGTGACGATGATGAAGATGATGGTGATGATGATGATAGGGCAGTGCCTCCCATGTGCACACACATGTTCATCCCCTCTTCTCAAACAGATCGTGGAGGCTTTCCCAAACCCTGCACAACCTACTCCTAGAAGCCACAGTGCAATGAGTGTACTCATTCCTTCAGATCTCATGCCACCTTCAGTGCTGGGGGGGAATGCCATCTGTCTCCAGCCAATGAGCGCACTTTGAGATCAAAAGAAATGGTGTCAACAACAACAATAACAAAACAACAAAATCTTAACAAACTGATGGAAGAAACCGGCCCCTTTCCTTGTTTCCAGGCCTGTTGCTGCTTGCACCACCTGTCCCTGAAGTAGCATCCCAGGTGTCTGGGCTCCCTAAGGGACTTCCTGGAGGCATAAGCTGCTCCCCTCTTGGAGGCCACTTCCATCTATGCTTTGGGGAGGGGGTGTAGACAGAACCCTTTTCTTCCCTTTATAGACTTGACCTGGGATATAACTGAACACCCCCATTTCCTCTGTATGTGAAAAATCACTTCCCTTAGAGCAGGTGGTTCAGAGGGATGGATCAGAGGGGGGACCGGGGGAACAGGAAAGAGCATTAAATCGGGGGGTGTGTGTGTCAGAGGTTTTGTTGTTTGGTTGTTTTCTATTTACAAACCCCAGCTTTTTCCTGGTGCCGATGGTGGGAAAAACAACAGGATGCTGAACTCAGCCATCTCGTGAGGTACTGGACAATGCCACCAGCACAATAATGCAAGAATGATTTACATTTTATTCAACTGCATCCCTGCTTTTCTCTCTCTTCGATCTCCCACACACACACACACACCGCCCCAAGAACACCTCCTGAGATGCACCTGGCATGGCCTGCCATTTCTAGTGATGGCCTATGCCGGAAGTGTGTGCATGAAATTATTTTTCCATCCCCAGATGTGGTGCATCCTTTTTCTCACTGAAAAAGGAGTGGGTGCGGGGAGTGAAAAAACAAAGCAAGGTTTGCAGATTTCCTTTTGCCATAAACAAACTCCCCAAATCGGCGAAGAGGGGAGGCATTGTGGGACTGGAGCGAGACAAGTCATGAAATGTTCTTCTCCAGAGCGGAAATGAAGCCTCTGCTAATGTTAATGCGGTCTGTCCACTGGATGACGACCTCTGAATATTTGCCAGGTGACCACCAAATATGTGACACCTGCTATTTCAGTGTCTGATATTTGACTCTGATATTTTATTCCAGTTGGTGATGGGTTCTTGCCTTCATGCCCTCCTCATGGGCTTTCCGGAGGCAACTGATTGGCCAGTCTGGGAAAGAGGATGCAGGATTAAGTAGACTTGTGTTCTGATTCAGCAGAAGGGAAGTGCATGAAACACGATTCGGCCTCCGAATCGCAACACATCCCCCTCACCTTTAATAGGGAGGAGAGCAGGTCCATACCTGCTTCTCTACTGCTCTCCACCTCAGGAAGTTTGGCAGTGCTCCCCCCAGCTATGATTGTGCACCTGTGGGGCCTCCCAGCTGACCTCGCACGACGCCAGCATGCACATGGCCTTTGCGCATGCACGGCAGCCCTTTGCATGGTCGGCAACCATGCACAGAGGCCATGTGCATGCTGGAGTCATGCGAGGCCAGCTGAGAGACACCCCCCCAGTGCACAATCATAGCTGGGGGGCAGTACCATTGAACGTCCTGTGACAGCGAGCAGTGAAGGGGCAGGTATGGACCTGCTGTCCTCCCTGTTAAAGGTGTAGGGCAGGGTTTCTTCACCTTGGGCCCCCAGATGTTTTTGGACTACAACTCCCATCATCCCCAAACATGGCCTTCATGGCTGAGGATGATGGGAATTGTTGTCCAGCAACATCTGGGGGCCCAAGGTTAAGAAACCCTGGTATAGGGGATATAGGCCGAATCGCATTTCATGCACACTCCTGTCCATCAGGGCTTTTCTTATGTTCTCAGGAGGCTAGATGAATTTATGGTGCACCAGCCTATCAGCAGCTATTAGTTCTGCTATGAACTCTATGTACATCTTTGGTTCTGTTTTGAGTACCAGATGCTAGAGACACAAACAATGAGTGGGGAGGATGCCTTCTTGCCCTGCCTGGGAGTGATTCGCACATGGCTTCATGCTGCGGGGTAAATGTTGAGCGAAGCCACTTCGAATCACACTCGTGGCATTGAGGGAAGCAGCCCCTCCCCTCTGCTCTTGGTTTTTGTTTTGGTGCAAGTTCACATTGCATGCCTCTGTGTTTTCCTTCTAGCCAATGGGGGTGGGGAGAGCGAGTGAGAGAGAGCGCTCCTTGGTTAACACAGTGTTGCCTTCAAAACCTCGTGTCCTAGCCTGGGAGCATTTGTATACACTAACAGATTTCTTCCCTTTTTTCCAACACATGCATGGCATTTTAACCAGCAAAAACCTTAAGCTAGCAGACTAATATTGTTCAAAAAAGTCAGCTTGAGCAAACACAGAGGTTTTACTTTTGTAACTAGAACATGGAGTTTGCTTCCTGCAGCTAGGAAAGCCAGCTCGATTTGCATTTCTAAAGCCTATATCTACATTCCTGAAAGAGTGTATCCCTCTTATCATGTTAATGATTCTACATCAGTGTCTCTCCCTATTTGCTTTGGCATTTTCAGAAAAACTCCCTTAAATCCAGCATTTTAAGAACCCGGAAATACATTGCGATAAACTAGAATTTGGAAGACAAAGCCCGATTTGTGTGTGGAGTGCTTCCAAGGATCTTGAATGGACTTCTGGGTAGGTTTGGCTGGCTGGTGTGTGAATGCATACACTCTCTTCCGGAGGGGATTCAGGGTAACAGCCTTGTCTGTAAAGCCTCCTGGAGGCTTCCCAGCGGCACCTGGATGTCACTGTCAGGATCAGGGATTGATCTCCTGATCAGCCAAGTGCCAATGCTTCAGCTAATGCTGCACTGGTGCTAGTGTATGTGTGAGGGATGATTTTTCATGCTCTTCCCTGAAATCATCCTCTGAGATGCACCAATGCTGTGGATGATTTCTTGGCTAATGAGTGCTTGCAGGGGGTGGGATGAATTTTGACAGCCTCCCCTTCCCCCGGAAGCTCTCTGTGTCACCCAAATGTATGTCCCTGAGGGCTGCACAGCCCTCAGGGACATATTTTCAGGTGGCACAGAGGGCTTGAGGGGAAAGGGAGGGTGCCAAAATATCCCCTTTCTATTAGTCAAGATATTATCCACAGTACTGGTGCCTCTCAGTGCTGAAATATCTACAGGTAGCAAGAGGCAGCAAATCATGATCCAGCTGGGAAGTGAAGCATACAAGCTGAGTGTGTCTATGAAGAATTCAGTAGGCAGTAGAGAGATCATGTGATTGCTTCACCATATGCCTAGTTCACAAAACCCAACCCATATTTACTGTGCAAAATCATCAGTCGCACTCCTAATACACAGTTCAGACATCCTATTTCTCAGAAACATGGTACAATCTAGGAAGGGAAAGAATAGATCTTGATTATGAGCAGAGTGCTTGTATGAATCAGCGTTGAGTTGACAGTGACCTAATAAATGTGGGTTGAACTGCCAGATAGATGTGCAGTAAATAGAAGATTCAGACCAAGGGTGGTTGCTTGCAAGGTACGATCACAGACTTAGTTGGAGTATCACAAGTGCATGATGTACACATGGAAACTGGACGCAGAGTTCGCTGGATGTAGAATTCTCTGGATGCAGAATTTGGATGCAGAATTCTCTTGATGCAGAATTTGGATGCAGAATTCTCTGGATGCAGAATTTGCATCCTGAGAAACTTGATTTTTCTTTCAAAAAGAAAGTTCCTCATTCACATGGCTACACAGATAAACTTGAAAACCTGGTTTAGACTCAGAAGCTATTTGGATAGGTCAGGCAAAATGCCTCTGAATACCGGTTGCAGGGGTGCAACAGCAAAAGAGAAGGCATGCCCTCCCCTCTGTCTTGCCCCTGGGCTTCCCAGAGGCATCTGGTGGGCCAGTGTGTGAAACAGGATGCTGGACTAGAGAGGCTTCTTGGGCCTGATCCAGCAGGGCTGTTCGTATGTTCCTATGTTCTTATTCTGCTTCCAGACTTGCACTCTTCTGATTTAGTGTACTTTGGCTGGGATATAAGAGCCCTGTGCATGTATAAACTTGATCACCACATTCCCTGCTCCTGCTCAAAAGATAAAACCTGTTCTCCATCTAGAAGCTTGATGGCAGCCGCAAGGCCCTGGCCAGAGACGCCCCCTTCAGAGGCTAACGTTTGGCTCCAGCAAGCATGCGTGTGCCCCGGTGCGGCCTGAAATTATTTCAGCGAGGGGAAGCCTCCACATCCCATGCCAGGGGCTGCAACGCCCCAGCTCTGCTCCTGTGGGCCGTGCTCCAGCTGCTTGCTGTTTTGCAAGGAATTCTGGGCTTCTGCTGGACAGAGATAAGCTCAAGAATTCACGGGGCCGGTTCCAAATATCCTGCCAGCTTCCGCCTGTTTCCTTGCTGCTGCTTCATTTCGTTTGTCTAATTTCCGCTGCATCACGCTGTGGAGAGCTTCCTGTTTTCTAGCCAGAGATCCCAGAGTAGCCGCGACAGAGGACCCTCAGGAGAAAGAGGGTGGGGGTCGCAGGAGTGGAGGGGGGGGCCGCGCAAGGCTATGGGCTGGGGGGAGGAGGTGCATTCTGGGAGGGAAAGCCCTTTTGGATGTGAGAAGATGGACTCTGAGGGGGTGCTGCTGCTTGCAGAACACAGATGAGGACCTGCGTAGCTGACCACACACTCCAAGACGACGTGCTGTCCTAGTTCTATCAGTGGTCCGACTCCACTGTGCATAGCAGCCTCCTATGTTTACAAATCCTTGGGGCGGGCCCGGTGAGCGTGATCCTGGTCCTCAAACCCACACACACGTTGCGGGAAGAGGGATGGGTTACAACCTTGGCCCTCTCCTTTGGAAACACAAGAACAGCAGTTGGCCAATATCTTGACTAAGGACTTTTCAGTATTACATGAGATGTCCCAGTTCTGAGTTCCTGACATACGCTAGCATAGGGGTGGGAGGGGGATTTGGATGACCTCCCCATCCCTTCCCCTGGAAGCACCCTGTGCCACCTGAAAATATGTCCCTGAAGGTTTTGCAGCCCTCAGAGACATATTTTAGCATGCCACTTCTCTCTCAGCCTAACCTACTTCACAGGGTTGTTGTGAGGGGAAACTCAAGTGTGTAGTACACTGCTCTGGGCTCCTTTGAGGAAGAGCAGGATATAAATGTAAAATAATAATAATAATAATAATAATAATAATAATAATAATAATAATAAATAAATATCTGACTTTGTAAACAAGAAATAATAATAATAATAATAATAATAATAATAATAATAATAATAATAATAATAATAATATTTTAGCATGACACTGAGGGCTTCTGGAAGATGGGTGGGGTCACTGAAATCCCCCCTCCCTCACGGAAGCACCAGTGGTGCATTAGTCAGGAACTCAGCACTGGCTCATCTCACAAAGCACTGGTGCTTCATTAGCATGTTGGCCATTGTCTCCATCCCTTGGATCTGGTTCTGGCAACTGGTTTCTGAATGTGATATAGGTAAAGGGGGTGGGGGGATGTTGAAAGTACTATTGGCCTTGGACCTTTAGCCAAACACTTTCTTGCAACAGATATGTACTATGAGTACCTACTAAACCAGGGATGCTCAACGTTGGGTCCCCAGATGTTATTGGACTTGAACTCCCATAATCCCCAAACAAAGGCCACTGGGGCTGGGGATTATGAGAGCTGAAGTCCAAAAACATCTGGGGACCCAACGTTGAGCATCCCTGTACTAAACAATCTCTGAGCATGTGCAGAGTGCTTTCCCTCCTCCTCCACCACTAAGCAAGTGCAGACTCTTCCCTGGACTTAAGAAACAGGGCTTCCTTATTATTGATTACTAGCTTAACCTGCCCAGAGCACCTGCACACTAGTACTTGATGGCTCCCCTCACCCCTTGCCACAGCCCCCCTCACCTCAGAGATCTCTCCACCCTCACCTGAGCCGCACGCCTGCTCTTCATCCAGTTGCTTCTACCCCCCTCACCCCTCTTGGTCATGGCTGCAGCATTGCTGTTGCCTATTGGCCAGGCTGCAGCCCCCTATCTCCAGAGACCTCCCCACCTTCACCCAAGCCCCGCTCCTGCTCCTCCCCACAGGAGCAGCAGCAGTTGACTGGGCCCTTCCTCACTGCCACCACCACCATGGCCACTTGTGCCCCTCAGACTGCTAACAGGCCTTCCAGAGTTAACAGATCTTGTTCATTTTGTTTCCTCATCTAATTCACACAACAGCAGCCTCCTTTTCCTGAAGAGGCTCTTTCCTCCCTCACGACCCCAACTTACAGTAGGGATTCCAACTTACCTTAACCATCGCAGGCTCCTCCTCCCTACCTGCATATGGAATCCCCACTGTCCAATCACCATGGTGCCACAGGCTCCTCCCCCCATCTGCATATGGAATCTCCATAGCCCAATTACCACAGTGCTTCCCCTCTCGAACTCTCACGAGAACTGCCATGCATGGGATTTGCCATGGGTACGCCTTAGAGAATTATAAATATAGATTATTATTATCTGTCTACCCTCCTGTTCATCCAAGGAGCTCAAGGTGGCATGCACAGTTCTTTCCCAAGCTTTTATCCTCATGGCAATTCTGCAAAGTAGTTTATGGTGAGCAGATAGTCCAAAATGACCCAGTGGGCTTCCCAGTCCCAGTGCTCATTGCGACCTCTGCACTACTCGGCACCATCATAAGAATAAAAGAAGAGTCTTGCAGGCTCAGTCCTCCAGGGGCATCAGCAGGGAGCAGCCCATGGCGCAAGGTCCCCCAATGAATTGCTTATTAGAGCCCCAAACCTCATCAGCCCCCTCCATCCTCCATGACCTCCTCCAGAAAGGGACTGCAGGAGTGCGGGCACCTGCACAAAGCATGGGAGAGAGCTCCTGGCCTCACCCAGCTCTCTGCTGCTTCCCCCTTCATTGGTGCTATATTATAATTTAATGTCCATCTTAGGCCCTGGGTATTTAAGAGAACATCTTCTTTGCCATAAGCCCCTCCACTGCCCATTGAGATCACCTGGAGAGCTTTGTCTGCAGTTGCCACCGGCTCATCTGGTTATTACTCAGGGACGGGCTTTCTCCGCTGCTGCCCCAAAGCTTTGGAACGCGCTCCCTGCTGAAAGAAGAGCCTCCCCATCTCTGACAACTTGTACAAAGTCTCTAAAGACTTATTTTTTCACCCAGTTCTTTTTAACTGTTAAAACGGTGTTGTTGTTTTTTAAACTGTTAAAATGGCTTTTAAATGGTTTTAAGGTTTTCATTTTTAATCCGTTTTAAGTTGTAAACCACCCGGAGACAGAAGTTTGGGGCGGTCTACAAATTCGAAAAATATACAAAATAAATAAACTATAAATTATTATAAATATCTATTTTGTTATACTATGTATTTTATTATAATAAAATAATGAGAGCCAGCGTGGTGTAGTGGTGCGAGTGCTGGACTAGAACCGGGGAGACCTGAGTTCAAATCCCCATTCAGCCATGATACTAGCTGGGTGACTCTGGGCCAGTCACTTCTCTCTCCGCCTAACCTACTTCACAGAGTTGTTGTGATGAGAAACTTAAGTATGTAGTACGCCACTCTGGGCTCCTTGGAGGAAGAACGGGATATAAAATGTAGTAATAATAATAATAATAATAATAGTCATGGGGGCATGATTGTGTTTAATAATCAAAAGGGGGTGGGGTGGGCCTGGGCTCCCCAGACCTTAAAGCACCTCCTAGCACTGCTTCTGCTCAGGCCTCTAACCCAAAGAAGGAAAGGGCTGGCAGGAGAAGGGTTAAGCACTCCTTTCCTGCTCCCTCCCCACTACAAGGCCTCCCTTCCTGCTCCCTGCTTTGCAAGGGACAAGGGGAGGCCACCAGGCTCATGTTCCGTCCAGCTGCAGGCAGAGCATCCTTTGCCCGCCCCCGCTTTCTGTTGCAAACAGATCTGTGGCTCTTCCATCCACCCACATTGGGGAGGGGGGATGATTAGAAGCCACCCGGGCCTCGGTTTTGCGTGTGTGAGACACCACAACTCTGCTTTGCTCCACCTGAATCCATCCTTCTAGAGCGAGATTTTCTTTGCTCGCTCCAGGGCCCAGCCAAATGTTCCTCTTTCCAGGGTTGTCCGTGCGGTCACGTCCTGTTTCCTGCCCGGCCGACATTTGTTTCCGTAGAAAAGAAGCAGTGCAAAATCCCCGTCTCTTGGGCCACTCTGGTTGAAACCCTGAATAAGAGAGCACTTTCAGCACTTCCATGCCGTTGCCTCTCCTGAGTCAGACCCTCTGTTGATCCTTCCAGCCCCCTGCGACAAGTGGAAGCCTGTCCTAGAATGACTGATCCTAGAATTAGAATGAATAGAAAATGTTAACAAACAGGGTTTGGGTTTTGGAGCTCCCATTCCTTGCCATTCATTCATGGCCATTGATGGGAGGGGAGCTGGTCTTGTGGGAGCAAGCATGGATTGTCCTCCTTGCTAAGCAGGGCCTTGCCTGGTTTCCATTTGAATGGGAGACCACATGTGAGCACTGTAAGATCTTCCCCTTGGGGGATGGGGCCACTCTGGGAAGAACATCTACATGCCTGCAGGCAGATGTTTCCAAGTTCCCTCCCTGGAAACATCTCCAAGCTAGGGCTGAGAAAGACTCCTGCCTGGAACCTTGGAGAAGCTGCTGCCAGCCTGTGTAGACAATACTGAGCTAGATGTACCAATGGTCTGACTCGGTATGTGGCAGCTTCTTAGATTCCTGTTTTCATTATTACTTTTAAAATTAAAGTATTTCTCTATTTACTACATTAATACCCTGCTCTTCCTCCAAGGAACACAGAGTGGTGTACAAGGTTGTATTTATAGCTGTCATTCTTCACAGTCTAACCTTGGCATTAGGATGTTGCTGAGCTACTGCATGCACAAAGGCAGGCCCAGGGTTGTTGTGGAGGTGTGCTGTTGTGAGTCTCTTTAAAACCATGCATGGCACGAACTCTGCACTTCCCCCATCACTTCCCAATAGGAGCAGCATCAGAGCAGCAGTGACACTGTGCTTAGCAGGCATGAAAGCATGGTGCTTCTGCCATTGCGCTCTCATGCTTTTGCGTAGAGCACAGCGGTGTGTGCAGCACACATCTAGAATGACAGTGGACCGTGTGGTGATATGTGAGCCAGCCGCTTCTGTGGGTGGACTCAGAGAGGAGCCTTTAATTCGTCTTTAGGGGATGGATTTTTCCTCCCATCTTTATTCGACTTACATGTTCATGTCCATTTCTTTCTCATTTTCATTCCATTTCTTTTTCATTCATTTGATTTGCTTTTGTTTTTCTTTAGTTTAGTTTTGTTGTTATTTTTATTTTGTAGAAACCAAACGCGATGGTGTAATTCATAGGAACATAGGAAACTGCCATATACTGAGTCCAGATAGACCATTAGTCTATCTAGCTTAGTATTGTCTTCACAGACTGGCAGCAGCTTCTTCAAGGTTGCAGGCAGGAATCTTTCTCAGCCCTATCTTGGAGAAGCCAGGTTGGGAACTTGAAACCTTCTGTTCTTCCCAGAGTGGCTTCATCCCCTGAGGGGAATATCTTGCAGTGTTCACACATCAAGTCTCCCATTCAGATGCAACCAGGGCAGACCCTGCTTAGCTATGGGGACAAGTCATGCTTGCTGCCACAAGACCAGCTCTCCTCTCCAGTTCCCTGCAGTGAGACAAGGGTTTGGACTAGAAGACCTTCCAAGGGCCTTTCAGCTCTAAAGTTCTATGATCCTACCTTACTTGAACTGAGGCTCAAGAGTGGAGTTCCATTTTGTTTTACTGTATGGCCTGTGAGGCTCTGTTGTTGTTGACAAAAATGGCGGTCACCAGTTGTGGCCATCTTTTTATAGGCGGCCATCTTTATTACCCACAATGCAGCATGACACTGTGTTGCAGGGCATTGTTGGTAAAAAATGGTCACCACCACACACTCGAAAATGGCTACCACCACTTGCCAATGCCATTTGCCACATGACCAAGCAAAATAACCACTGGAAGGAAGTGGTATTGTACTGAAGCTCAAGTCCAGAATCCACAGTTAAAGAAAGATTACGTGTTTGAAAAATAAAAGTAATGAAAAACAAATGGCAACAAACATGGGAAAATTCACTTGTTCCATTCATTCCAGGGTGCATTTGTATCAAAATGAATGGAAATGAATATGAATGGGGCTCATTCATTTCTATTTCCATTCATCCTGAAAACGGTGGTGTGGAGAGAGTGGAATGAGGGGAATCTTTTCTTCCTCTCTCATAACACTAGAGCCAGGGGTCATCTGATGAAACTGATGGCCAGGAAATTGAGGACTGGCAAAAGGAAGTCACAGTACATAATTAATCTGTGGAACTCTCTCTCATGGGATGTTGTGATGGCCACCAGGCTGGATGGATTTAAAAGGGACAGATTCTCAGAGGTCTATCAATGGCTACTGGTCTTGATGGTTATAGCCTCCCTCCAGGCTCAGAGGTAGGATGCCTCTGAATCCTAGTTGCAGGGGAGTAACAGCAGGAGAGAGGGTGTACCTTTATCTCTTGCCTGTGGGCTCCCCAGAGGCATCTGGTGGGCCACTGTGTGAAACAGGATGCTGGAACAGATAGGCCTCCTTGGGCCTGATCCAGCACATGCATACAGTTTACTAGTAAAGGAAAGTGTGCCATCGAGTCGGTGTCGACTCCTGGCGACCACAGAGCCCTGTGGTTGTCTTTGGTAGCATACAGGCGGGGTTTGCCATTGCCAGATAGCTAGTGGGAATTATTGGTCTAGTGAAGCCTACACTATTCTTCACCTCATTATATGACCTATATGACCCCCAGCCTTCCGGCAACAGAAAAAGCGCTGGGAGTCTGCAAGGAACCCTCATTGTCTCTGCACAGAAGGCTTCTTATGCAGTGGGATGGGTACAGAGTGGGAGGGCGGAACTATTTTTGCATTTCTTCCCTCCCTCCAAAAGCCCTTTCCATGTGCATGCCATCTGTGCATCAATCTCCGGCTGCAATGGCCTTCGTTTATGGGAGTTGTAGTCTGTATCCCTCAGGAACAGATTTATGCACATGGAAAGGGCTTTTGGAGCGAGGGGAGAGATGCGAGAATTGCTCCCTTCCTCCCGCTCCGTGCCTAGTCTACTGAGCAAGAGGTCTCCAGACAGGGGCGTAACAAGGCTGGAGTGGGCCCAGAGACAAAATTTTAAAATGGGCCCCTCGCTGATACACACACACACACTTTACAATATATAGCCATGTGACTTGCCTCTGGAGGGCCCCTCGAGGCGTGGGAGCCTCCCCTTGCCTAATAGTAGTTACGCCCCTGTCTCCAGAAGGTGATGGATCATTCAACCACTGTCCATAACTACTGCCAGTTAGAGACACTGGCTGAAATCCTGACCAGTGAAGTCCTGGTGCAACAGGAGAAGCACTGGTGCTTTTGAAAAGTTCATCTAACTCCGCTCCACCAGGGGTTCAGCAAAGGGGGCAAATTTTGACAACTCCCCCTTTCCCAAGAAACACTTTCTATCACCAAAAATATGTCCCTGAGGGTCATGCAACCCTTGGGGACATATTTTTGGGAGACACAGAGGGCTTCTGGGGAAATGGGTTGGGTTTTTTTGCTGAAATCTCCCTCACACACACACACACACACTCTAGCACCGTTAGTCAGGATATCAGCCATTTTATTTCCACTCACAGGGAACTCTGAACACAAATTTGTATGTGGAGAGAAAAGGAAATGTGTCATTTTGGCTTTCTCAGGAGCTCATGTGGACTGCATCGACTTAAAAAAGGCAGGCGGGTGAGTAGGCAGGCCGCACCTCACAGCTGCAGTTCCCGCTTGAAGCCAAATGACTGAGTGGTTGGAATTATGTCCATAATTGGACAGGTTAAAGGTAGCAAGAACATCTTTGATTCTTATCATGGCTTTGTCAGTCAGCCAAGACTGGCTTCTTGGAATGCTTGCTGTCAGCCAAGCCTAAATGACAGGGGCACTTAGGACTGAGCTATATGGTCAGCAAAAATGTGTGTGTGTGTGGGGGGGGGGCAGTTCTTCCTGGATTCTGCCACTCCAGACTGCAGTGAGGAGGAATTGAATTTTTGAGTGCATTCCTTTATTTAAAAAAATCTCCATGCACAAAGAAAATTAGCACAACAGGTGGAGGACAAGAGTAGAGCCAATGTTCCTGTTTTTGCGGATTGGGCTGGATTTTGACCAGGGAGAACCGGGTTCAAAGCTCTGTACAGCTGCTCTCTGGCTAACCTTGGACAAATCATCCTCTCTTGTCCTAGCCTACCTTACTGAGTTGTTGTAAAGATTCATGCCCATTGCCCTGGCACCAGTGCAGCGAGAGAGAAGCCAACAGAACATCGCAACTAACCGCACTGGTGCAGCAGGGAAGTGGCAATTTTTGATACCCTCCCTTTCCCCAGGAACCCCCCCTGTGTGACCCAAATATATGTCTCTGCACCAGAGCAGTCTGGAAGTCCTGTGAGGCTGCTCTCTCGTCGCACCAGTCCATCCTTGCTCTGTATGTTAGCCCCAGACAGAGCAGAGCGATGCCAAAAGCAAATGCAACGTTTGTACTGGGGATATAGCTCCTGGGGATGTTCAAAGTTGCACGTTGGTGCTTTTGCACCCCAAAGCCGCCCCCCTCCCCCCATGAAAGCTATGCAGAAGAGGCTCTGCACAGCAGGAGGTGCGCCACCTTGTGGCATAAACGTGAATATGTTTGCACACGTGCAATACTAGTCCGGAATGCACACTCCAGCCTTCGTGGTGCATCTAGCTTGCGCAGCATTGTTGCATTAGTGCAACACGTCTGTGCAAGTGCTCCAAACCGAGCACTGTTTCCGTGCACTATGACTGCAGCTTGCATTCCAGGCTGGATGCTGGCCATAGTGAAAAAACAGCTGCAGCTGGACCCTAGACAATCTAGAATGAGAGGGGATTGTTTACAGTTTAGGGGGCATGATGGCACCCTTACAAATCTGATCCCCAGCACAGCTCATATTAGAAGCGAAACCCTGGCCTACAGCAGGGGGAGAAGCAGAGCAGTGGGGACGAGGGAGCTATTTGCGGAGGGGACGAGGTGGCCGCGGTGGGCCGGTTCACGCGCTCTTTTCAACACCTCCTCCCTGGTGCGCCAAGATTCCATGATGGAGTGTGAGTGTTTATTCCCAGCAATTCTCATCATTTTCAGCCGGACCGGAGGTATTCAAAGCAGGGAAGGAAACTAGGGCAGCAACTGAAACAACAATAAAAAGAAAACAAAGACCTTTTAAAAAAAAATTTCTCCGTTCATAAATCACATGAACTGCAGGTGATCCCTGGAGCCAGCTAGAGAGGAGTGCTTCAAAAACAGCCAAGAAGCTGCTGCAGAATGAAATCCTGAGCTAGTAGCAGAATAAGGGAATCCTCCTGGTTGTCCATGGAGCAGAAGAGCTGAAAAACAAATGATGGAGGGAATGGAATCAAAGGAAGAAGCAGCTAGGGGCCGTAGAAACATAGGAACATAGGCAGCTGCCATATACTGAGCCAGACCGTTGGTCCATCTAGCTCAGTATTGTCTACCCAGACTGGCAGCAGCTTCTCCAAGGTTGCAGGCAGGAATCTCTCTCAGCCCTATCTTGGAGATGCTGCCAGGGAGGGAGCTTGGAACCTTCTGCTCTTCCCAGAGCGGCTCCATCCCCTGAGGGGAATATCTGACAGTGCTAACACATCAAGTCTCCCATTCATATGCAACCAGGGTGGACCCTGCTTAGCTAAGAGGATAAGTCGTGCTTGCTATCACAAGGCCAGATGTTGACATGCATGGGAGGGAAAATGGGTTCCCAGCTGCTGGCCTGGGATTTGTCACCTGTTGTCCCAGCTTTCTGTGTGTGACAGGCTGAAATTCAAAAGATGCAGTTGTTACCAATAAAGGCTGTGATAAGGAAAGTTTCACTGGTTGAATGAAACCTGCCACGTTAAAAATCTCTGACAGGAGCGAAGTGGGCGGGTGGCGAGAGGTAGTAACTGTGTTTTGGCATCAGAGCAGAGGGCACGGGACAGATTAGGGATGGACAGATGCTCATAGATAAATGGTTGCCTAATTACCCGAATAGGTCTCAAATGCTTGATTGGCTGGATCAATGTCTGTGTAAGCATTTTTGACGGTTAAAGGAAGAAATAGTTGGCATCTGGGATAGATCTCGGCCCATCAATGGTCCCCTGTGAATGTTAGCAGGTTGCATGCTGTGCCTTTCCTACATTTAAAAAAAAGTGTGACAACAGCTTGTTTATTTATTTATTATTTAATCAATCAAATGTATACCCCGCCCAAACTTACGTCTCTGGGCGGCCCACTTAATCCAGAGACGCTTAGGGACCCTGCCTTCCATAAGTGGTGCACACAGTGTGAACAGGAGACTAAAACATATCCCGTGCACAGGAGGGCAGGAAGCATGACACAGCCAGGTTTCTCAGAATGATCTCCATGCAGCAGAGGCTCTTTCTAATGAGCCGGGGGGGGGGGGGGGATGAGGTGCAGTTGCCTCTGGTTCCCGGCAACTCAGCTGCGCCAGCCTCTCCCATCGCATCCCACGTTAATGAGAGCCACGCTGCCTGCAGGCTGGCCATCCATCAGGCTTAGCCCACATAGCTGTACCTGATGAATGACCAGCCTGCAGGCAGTGTGGCTCTCATTAACCTGGGGGCGGGGTGGGGTGGGAGAAACCGGCGCAATCGTGCTGCTGGGAACCAGAGGCAGTTGTGCCTCGTTTGCCCACCCCCCGCCCAGCTCGTTAGGTCCGGTTGCTGCTGGCTCCGTGATTTCAGCCCCCTCCCGAAGAGCAATCAATAAGCACTTGGGATCTCTTAACCATAAATGAACCATTAAGTTTCTACACACTCCTTGCCCTTGTAACGACGTAGGACTTCCTCCTTACATCCACAAGGGCTGGAAACTTGAGCGGGGTTTTAAACTTAAGACGCACAAGCTCAAATTTTCGCAGAATGTAGGGCATGATTACAGATTAAAAACCAGAGGCCCGATTCCACACACCCTCGCTTGGAATATCAAGTGAATAACCATTCCGCTTCTTGCAACGGGCACGGAAGGGGGCGGCTTGTGACTCTTCTGCTCCCCCGCACCCCCCCCGATTCTGCTGGGCTCAGCCTTCCCAGCGCTGGCTTCTCGGCGTGGCTCAATTAACTTTCGGTTTGGTGCAAATGAGGATACTGCTCCAGTTCTGGGGGTGGGGAGGCTTCCTTGGTCTGCCCGTGTGATTCCCCATCTGTTTTGCAGGCTCCCTTTCCTCTCGTTCCAGCAGGACAAGGAGGACTTCGTGTCTTGTGGGTGGGAAGCCAGCTACCCAGTTGCACAGCAGGGACGCACAGAAGGATCTCCTGCCTGGATTTCTCCCCCACAGTGCAGCAATTTGGCTCATGTGACACAGAGGTTTGACAGCCATCACACAGTTCTGAAGCGAGTAAAGCGCCACACACACCAGTGCCTCTGACGCAACCCCTCCCAGGGCCAAACAACACACTAAGGTGCATTCATCACCAGAAAACACATGGGAACCCGGAAGCTCCTCTTGTTTAACAAAATACAGCGGTGGGTGGCAGTGGACGGGGGCTCAATCCCTATCAAGACAGCGGCTGACATACAGAGTAAGGATGCTTGGGTGCCGACACAGATGAGCAGCCTAACAGAACTTCCCAACGAACGGATGCACCGCTGTTGCCGGGAAGAGGCAATTTTTAATGCCCCCCCCTTCCCAGGAGCTCCTTTGTGCCACCTGAAAATATGTCCCTGAGGGCTACACAGCCCCAAAATATGTCCCTGAGGGCTACACAGCCCAAAAATATGTCCCTGAGGGCTCTCCACCACAAAATATGTCCTTCAGGGCTGCATAGTCCTCAGGGACATATTTTTGGATGGTACAGAAGGCTTCCTGGGGAAGGGGGGGGAATGTAAAAATGGCCTCTTCCCTGATGCACCACTGCAGTTAGTTGGGGACAGCTGTTAGCTGTCCCTCTTGCTGCACCAGTGCTTTCTTGAGCTGTATGTCAGCTAGTGATACTTGGGGAGAGGAATTAAACTCTCTTCCCCCAGTTGCTATTTTGGGTGCAAACAGAGTGGCTTCAGAACGTGGTCTTTGAAAAACAGTGCAGGGGGAAAGGCTAACCCCTCCTGACAAGCCACGGTCCCAGCCTGGATTGACTCCTTCCCCTCTGCAGGTGATTTCTGTTAAACAAGAGACGCTTCTGGCTTTAAGTGCATCTCTTCAGCAGAACTTGTAGTTTGATGCTCATTCTGGATTACTTTAAAAACATTTTAGAAACATTTTAAAAAAACGGGCACACAAGGAACAATTTGAAATTTATTTTTAATAGGATAAACGTTGAGAATTACGTTTCCATAGCAATATGTGGCTCAACATTTATGAAGTAGTGTGGTGGTAAAAGACTGAGAATGGTGAACTATGAAGTCTCTGATCCAAACCTTCTCTCTGCCACAGACTCATTTGATGGGCTCAGGCAAACATCAGCTCCCAAGTTTCAACATAATATAGCAGGCCCATTCACGCATTATGTTCAACACTCATACAGTGTACACAGGTACAGATCTGTACACAGGTACGGTCACTCACATGTTATTTTTATTTTGTTTCGTTTTGTTTAATTTAATTTAATTTAATTTTTAATTTAATTTAATTTAATTTAATTTTTAATTTAATTTAATTTAATTCAATTCAATTCAATTCAAATTGATTGATTGATTGATTTAGCATATTTGTATACCGCCCACTACTGAAGTCTCTAGGGAGTTTTTCACACTTGGCTTTTAGTTCGCATCTCCTTCGGAATGAAGGGTGTGTGTTCACATATTGGCCATATTTACCCCAAAGTCCCTGCAAGCTATTGGGGAGCACTTCACACACAATTCAGGTTTTTAAAAATTTCATGTTAGAGTGTAGCCTGATTTATATCCGGAGTTAAAATGTCCACTTTTTGTGTTGTTTTTTGGGGGGGCAACTTTGAAGTCACAGTAAAGCCTCTCAGTAAACCTGCGGTAAAGCTTGCTGTCTGGGAAACCTCGAGGTGGTTTCTAGCAATAAAACAAACCAAGAAATGTTAACAATTAAAACATTTAAAAAATCAAATTAAATACCCTTTAAAACGACCAGAAAGCTAACAAGCTTGGCTAAAGAAATTCTTCTTTAATTGTTCCCTAAAAGCCAACAGGGATGCAGCAACTCTCATCTCGGCAGGAAGTGTGTTCCCCTGCTCTGAGGCAATTACAGAGAAGGCTCGCCTTTGAGTCGCCACCAGGCGAGCTGGCGGCACCCTCAGACGAACCTCCCCTGAAGATCTTAATCGGCGGCGGGTGGAATGGAGGCACAACAGGACCCTTCCTTCCTGTCCCATGCATTTGAAGGGTCTGTAGCCAGGTTCACTTTCGGAATGGACACAGGCACAGTCATTCATGCACACACATGTAGGAGCGTACAGACATTTGCATGCTCGTACAGCATAAGATCTGAATTGGGCTGGTATTATTGCAATAATGCTGACATTGACCTGCTTGGAAACACTACATGGTCACACACACACACACACACACACACACACACCTGACAGCCAAGAAGTGAAGAGTTCTAGAGAAGCACTTCAGGGTTTTGTTTCCTTTGGATCAAGCGCTAAAGCCTTGGCACAACCCCCGCATATCTGCTTGATTTACAGATATGTGAGCAGAAAACCGTGGAGGCAAATACTACTTCTGAGCAGACAGCCCAGCCGCCAATGGTGTTTTAATGGTGTTTTAATGGTTTTAACTTTTAGATTTTAATGGTTGAAATGTTTTACTCTTTTTATTGGTTGTTTTTATTCTCCTGTAAACCGCCCAGAGAACTTGTGTTTTGGGCGGTATAAAAACATGTCAAATAAATAAATAAATAAATGATGCTGAGCCAGGCCCTCAGAGAGCAACCTGTGCAGCTTCTCTCTCCCAGGTACACCCACCTTTCAGCTCACTCCATAACACTTTCCCAGCCTTTTTCATCCTAAGGCACATTTACTTTTTTTTTTTTAAAAATCAAGGTGCCCTGTTCCCCACAATATCAACCTAAGTATAAATTGCTGCCACACAATGGCCCGGTTCACACAGTTGTTTGAATACAGGTTTAATGTGGTTACCAAAGTTAGCGTGATTGTGTGAACCCACATCAAGGTGGGAATCTCAGCTTCGTCTTGGGCAATAACCACCTTGGCATGGGTTCACACAGTCACGCTAATGTCAGTAACCCACATTAAACCTAGATTTAGTCTGCAGTTTAACCCACATTAAATTGAACCCCTGCTTACTGAGCAAAGAGGCACCTTTTGAAAGTGGCGGTTCTCTTTATTGAGCAGGGGGAGAGCAACTGGCCCTATCCAACCCCAGCACAGCATCCCTCCAGTGGCTGCTGCTGGTATCCACCCTGTGTGTGTGTTTTTTAGACTGTGAGCCCTTTGGGGACCGGGGACTGTCTTATTTATGTCTTATTTATTTTTTCTGTGTTAAACCCTTTGAGAACGTTGGTTGAAGGGCGGTATACAAATATCTGGAGGAGGAGGAGGGTGTTCAAACGATTGAGTGAACTAGGCCAGTATCCATCCATCCATCCAGGGGTGTAGCTATAACTGAGTGGACGGGTTCAAAGAGCCCGCCCCCCCCAGCTCCTGAAGGCCCCCCAGCTCCACCCATCCCCATTTCCTTCATTATCTCCCTCCCTCCAAGGGGCCTCCAGGGAGAGGGGTGAACACAGGCCCCCTCTCCCCTAGATATGCCCTTGCATCCATCCATCCATCCATCCATCCTCTTCACAACTTTTCTCCTCCAGCCTCAGTCCCTCCTAGATATATCCCTTGCACACCTCCTGGTGCATCAGGGAGCAAGTCAAGTGTCAGCTTCCCTAGTGGTGCATTCTGGGGCGGGCCAGCTCCAGAAGCAGGGAATTTAAACCCCGCACTTTGTGAGCTGAGTCAGAGTGAGTCAGCACAGCAGACCAGCCAGCGTATTAGCATGCTGTGGTACACCAACTGGGAAATGCTGCGCTAGGAACTTCCAGCGGCTGTGCTCTTTCTCTCTCAAACATGGCCAGCTACTGATCTTTCTTACTGCCCTGTCTGCACATAATGGCGCAGCGGGGGAATGACTTGACTAGCAAGCCAGAGGTTGCCGGTTCGAATCCCGCCTGGTACGGGGCAGCAGCAATATAGGAAGATGCTGAAAGGCATCATCTCATACTGCGCGGGAGATGGCAATGGTCAACCCCTCCTGTATCCTACCAATGACAACCACAGGGCTCTGTGGGAGCCAGGAGTCGACACTGACTTGACGGCACCCTTTGCCTTTACCTAGAGAGCACAGATCTCAGATCCCACCCCCTGCAGATGGAGCAGGCCAGGCCTTTGGATCTAGGAGACAGCCCCAAAATTTGGGAGCTGGATCATGGCCACTCGATGACATTATGGGACCTAGTGATGGACATGGTGGGAGAAGGGCGAGTAAATGAGTTCTCTTTATTCCCTTTACAAGTAACAGGCTTGGAATAGAAAAAGGGTCCCTGGGACAAATACAGATATTATTAAACAAACTACCTCTGAATAGTCTGTCTGGTCTCTGAATATCCTAGTGCCACACAGGGGCCTAACTGGAATTGGACGGACGTGTTTGAAGAACACAAACCAGCCTGGGTCCCCCAAGAAGAGGGGCTGACAAGGACCCCTCCCCTGCTCATCCGCCTTCCTGCCTGCCTCCCCCTGGAATACCTGCCCTAAACTCCATGGCTAAACTCCAGCCATGGTGTGTGGCATAATGACCTCACTGGCCAGCGACTAGTGCTGGACTGTGATGTCATACTGGGCGACTTAGTAAACCGCTGTATGTATGTAGTGGGTCAGCCACAGTGGTGGTAAGTAATCGGGGGGGGGGGGGAGCCGGCAGGCAGACAGGTAGGGGGCTGCAGGTGGGAGTGACAGTAGAAGCAGGGGGCTAGCAAGTGGTGAGGCAAGATGAGGTGGCTGACAATCAGCAAGTAAGGCCAGTAAGCCTTTAAAAAGGGTGCCTACGTTAAATTCTTTAACATGGGCCCTTCAGAACTTGTTATATCACTGGCACCACAGTTAAGTTTCTAGGCATCATGGATCCCGACAGTTGAACCAGGACGGAGCGGGCAATCATCTCTGGGTATGGACGTACACCACGATTCGAGGATGAATCGATTCAATTCGAATCAGGTCAATTTGAACGATTCAACCTTGAATCGAATTGCCATTGACCTCTGTGCAAATCGATCGTATGGTTTACGCAAATTGATCATATGGGCTTTCATATGGGCAGCTTGGCTCTCCTGTTTAAAACCTGCCCTCTGTTTCCCATCCCTCCTCCAAAGCTGGATATTCCCAACGCAAATAGAGCCTGTTTCGATTTGATCCATCAGTTTGAACCTCAATTTTGTTTGCCCATTGCATTGGTTTTCTGTGGGGAGAGCAGGTCTCCCTACTGGGCTTAATGGGTAGACCCGCTCTCCCAGAAAACCTATTGGTAGACCAGCTCTCCTTTCTGGGAGAGTGGTGCTCTGCCCCTGATCTCTGGGCTCAGGCTGATCTACGAAGCTGCCTTCTACCAAACCAGAGTGCTCGACCCAACGAGGCCAGAAATGTGCACTGCAGGAGTGCTCAACCTTGATCTCCAAGGCGTTGTACCTCTCATTGCTATCTTTTTGGAACCCTAATAAGGTTTTGGCTGGCATATATCCATTGAAGTACAACTCCCATAATCCTGAGCCATCCATGTGGCTGGGGTTGATGGGAGTTGTAGTTGTTGATTCCCAACAACACCTGGGAATCGAAGCCTGAGAACCCTTGTTCTCCTGTTACGAGCATGGCCTTAGACCCTAGACCAAATGGTAAAGAACATTTCTGGTGTGCCTCTCCATTGGTTCAAAATTTGAATTCAATGGGCAGGAATCAAACATTCCAATCCGTCTTAGGCAGAAGGAACCCTTGAAGACTGTTCTCTGCTTGTGTTAAAGCAACAGTTCTCAACCATGGGTCACTTGATGGTGCTGGGCTACTTCCCAAAGCCTTTGGCCATTGTGGCTAGGGATGAAGGGCATGGGCATCCCACAACCTCTGGGGACTAAAGCCTGAGAACCCCAGTGCTAAGGGGCTTTCAGACAGGGAGGGCTTTCATGTGGGCAGCTTGGCTCTCCTGTTTAAAACCTGCCCTCTGCTTCCCGTTCCTCCTCCAAAGCTGGATATTCCCAACGCAAAGCCCTCGCAGACCACCATAAATAAGGCCTGTCTCTTTAAGCCATTTCGTACAGTACAGGGGAATGTGCTTGTTGAATTACAGCTTTTTAATCAAATACATGTAACCATGTCACTTAAAGGGCTCAAGAGAAGAAATAATAATGAAAAAACACAATTGGAAGAGCATGATATTAAAACCAGCTGCTTTGCTGTACCCCCACCACACTTAATCGGTTTTGAATGTTCTGGGGAGGGGGAGTGGGCAAGAGAACAGAGCCAAAACACCATATTTCTGTCCATCTTCTGGATCCTGCGAGGTCTGCTTTACGTTTTTGGGGGGAGCCCAGCAGGAGCCGCCGAGCAAGGGGAGCTGGAAGGGGCGCAGAGGCCCCCTTTGCAGCCTGGAATGGTTTCAGGGTCTCTCTTTTCTGTGCCAGCTTCACAGGACACAAGAGAGCTCAGGTTCCCACTGAAGCTCAAGGAATAAAAGGGAGGTCTGTGTGTGTTTGGGGGGGGGGTGGCCCTGCAGAAATGCTGCGGACTCCAAACAGAAGGGCAGGCACACGGGGTTCCCAACTGCCCCACCCCAACCGCACCCCACTCTGGGACCCCCCACCAGTCCCTTGGAACCACATGGTGTGGGCATTGATAGCCGAGGCCTCGACAGGACGGAGTCTCTCTTGCCAACTCTCTTCTTTGCCTTTGCTTTATGAAAGGATGGATGTTCAGGGCAGTGCTTGCCCCACGGCCAGGGGTTCAAAGGGACCGAGGTTTTGCATACGTTGATGTGCAACGTACACCTAAGCGTTGATCTGTATGCATAGGAACATAGGAAGCGGCCATATACTGAGTCAGACCATTGGTCTATCTAACTCAGTATTGTCTTCACAGACTGGCAGCGGCTTCTTCAAGGTTGCAGGCTACAGTCTCTCTCAGCCCTATCTTGGAGATGTTGCCAGGGAGGGAACTTGGAACCTTCTGCTCTTCCCAGAGCAGCTCCATCCCCTGAGGGGAATATCTTACAGTGCTCACACTTCTAGTCTCCCTTTCATATGCAACCAGGGCAGACCCTGCTAAGCTAAGGGGACGAGACATGCTTGCCACCACAAGGCCAGCTCTCCTCACATGCACAATAATGCGCATGTTATGCTCATTGCATGTACACACGTGCAATCCCAATGGAACCTTTTCAAGGGGTTCAGTCCCAGCACTGATTTTTGAAATGCAGGCATATACATGCTTATGCAAATACTGTGCGCACTGCATATGGTGTAATGTGTGAATACCTTCTGGCCACTCTTCTCTGTTGCACCAAGCAATGAGATCATCCTCTTTCTCAGAGAAGCAATGTGCAACTGGGTGCTTGGGGCCCCCGTCCAGCCCTCAAGGGTTCCCTTTGTGGCCTCAAGTACAGCCCTGATCCCAAGGATTCCGCCCCGCTCCCACTGCTGTGCAGGTGAATCACTTTCCCCCAAGCCAAGATACAAGGAATGGGCTTTGGAATCCTCTTCTCCCCACTTTGAGCAGCAACTGAGCCTTTGTCAAACTCACAACTATCCCTTTAGGGCCCTCAATTAATCACTCTTGTGCATGGTAAAGGAGGTGAAGGAGAGCTGGTCTTGTGGTAGCAAGCATGACTTGTCCCCTTAGCTAAGCAGGGTCTGCCCTGGTTGCATATGAAAGGGAGACTAGATGTGTGAGCACTGGAAGAGATTCCCCTCAGGAGATGGAGCCGCTCTGGGAAGAGCATCTAGGTTTCAAGTTCCTTCCCTGGCAGCATATCCAAGCTAGGGCTGAGAGAGATTCCTGCCTGCAATGTAGGAGAAGCCGCTGCCAGTCTGTGAAGACAATACTGAGCTAGATGGACCAGTGGTCTGACTCAGTATATGGTGGCTTCCTATCCTATGTTCCTATGAGCCGAGGCTTGGATAAATAGGAGAAAGTGACTGAGATGCAGAAGGGGAGAACTCGGATTGAGCTCCTGTTTCTATTTGCACTGGTGATAAGGGGGGTAAACGTTACTTGTGTTCTCCTGGGTCATGTAGGTTTAAGCCAAGTGGGTGGAGCCTATGATGTTGGACCATCTTTGCTCCTCTCAAAATATGGATCTTGACCACAACTCTAGGCTTTTGTTTAGTTCTTGGATCCCCAGATGTTGTTGGACTACAATTCCAGTCATCCTCAGCCCTCACTGGCCATTGCAGCTGGGGATGATGGGATTCGTAGTCCAACAACATCTGGAGACCCGAAGCTGGACACTTCTTCTAGAGTCTGAAGGTGAACAATAGGTGTTTATTTAAGGGTTCAGTCATTCTAGTTCAGCACAAGCTACAAATCTGGCAAACCAATGCATAACATTATTGCCTTAAAACTGATCAGCAAGTTATATTACATTATATATAAAGGACTTTCAAAATAAACATTCTTCTGAAGCACACTGGCAGGGAGAAATTCCACAAACCACATGTAAAACAAAAAAATGTCAGGATTAACAACTGTCAGGTTAGAATGTTGGACTAGGACCAGGGAGACCCGAATTCTAATCCTCATTCAGCCATGAAATATACTGGGTGACTCTGGCTGGGCCAGTCATGTATCTCTCAGCTTAACTTCTCTCACAGGGTTGTGGTGAGGATAAACATAACCATGTACATTGCTCTGGGCTCCTTGGAGAGGAGAGAGCAGGATATAAATGCAAATCAATCAATCGATAGATAGATAGACTGAGTTCCCTCTAGAGTTCCAAGTTCCCTCCCTGGCAGCATCTCCAAGATAGTGGTGGGAGAGATTGCTGCCTGCAACCTTGGAGAAGCCGCTGCCAGTCTGTGTAGACAATACTGAGCTAGATGGACCAGTGGTCTGACTCAGTACTGTATATGGCAGCTTCCTATGTCCTTTTTTACAGGCAGCTAAACTAGTTGCCATCACCACATCTCTGCATCTGTCCACCTTCTTCTGAAAGATTGACATCAACCCAAGTGGTAGAACAAATGTTGGGGGAGGGAGGAGGAGGAAGAGGAGGATTAAACAGCCTCTGTTTAGTCCAGTAGCGGCCCATCAAGGCAGGGGGGTGCCAAAGGAGGTGCAGCTGCCTCTGCTTTCCAGCAGTTTGGATTGCTCCTCTCTCTCCCACCCAAGAGCTGTGCTGCCTCAGGCATCAGGCAGAGAGAGGAGCAAAAAGCTGCCTCCTTTGGCACCCCCCTTGCCCACTTTTGACCTTCCATCTATGAGAAGTATTCTCCCCAGTGTCTCTTCCCCACTGGAATTACAGAGGAGAAAACCATCAGCAAATGCAATATGAGTTCCTTCCTCTTCTCATACCTATTTGCATAATTACAGCTCTCAACACTAATGGGCAAGCAGCTGCTGCGCCGTACATGTAGCTAACTTCAAAAGCAGATTGGCTTTCAGTTCAGACGAAACTATTCACATGGACTGCATCCTTTGGCTAGTTCTGCAAGTAGTCACGTGTGTCCTGCACAACTGACATTCAGGGTGTGGGTAAGAACTTCAAAAATGAATTATACATGTTAAAATTGTTGACACTGGATATGCTTAGAGGTCTGACTGGGAGCAGGAAATAGGTTAACAAATATCCCTGTGATTAGTGTAACAAATATCCCTGTGTGTAACAGTGGTAGAAATTAATGGCAAGCAATAGCCTGAATCAGACATTATGCTGTACACTTGGACACATGTTTGTGTGAATGACTGTACCTGGGTTCATTTAAAAAGTGAGCCTGGATACAGGCCCTTCAAATGCATGGTACAGATAGGAAGGGCACTTCTGTGCCTGCGTTCAGCGTAACATGTGAATGAGTGCACCTGTGTACAGAACTGTAACTGTGTGCACTGTACACTTGTTGTACAAGCATCGAACATAATGTGTGAATGGGCTGAATGAGAACTGCTTTACACTGTGTGCAGAAGATTGTATCACTGGTCCACGCAGTAAACATATAATGCGTGAAGGACAAATACACAACACATCCCTAAAGATGTCATACAACTCCCGGTCATACGCCTGGGAACCCTAGCCACCACGGGACTGCACTGCTCATGCTGCGTCCTGAACCACCCCGGGCAAAGATACCATGCAATCGCTAGAATATGTAGGGTAGTGCTTAAGGTGGTGTGTCTTGTGAGGCAGGAAGGCACCAGGTCAAATCTTGCCTCCGCCATAAGCTCAGTAAGTGACCATAGTTAAAACTCTGACTCACTGCCACAACTTCCCTTACCCCATTTGCAGATGAAGATATTCCTACTGTCCTACCTTACAGGATTGTTGTAAGGATTATTAGGATAAGGCACGTGGAGTGCTTTCAACACCCTAAACACACAACAGACATGCTAAGAACGATGATACCTCCCTGTATGGCAAGGAATGGATGTGCTAAATCTGGGGTTGCCATTTTTTAAAAAAACAAGTGTATCCCTTCTTTTATACATCTTCAGCTCAGGTACTCCATAGAGAGAGACAGTGAGTAAGTGAGTGAGTGTGTGTGTAGATAGATAGATAGATAGATAGATAGATAGATAGATGAACATATGAAGCTGCCATATACTGAGTCAGACCACTGGTCCATCTAGCTCAATATTGTCTACACAAACTGGCAGCAGCTTCTCCAAGGTTGCAGGCAGGAATCTCTCTCAGCCCTATCTTGGAGAAGCCAAGGAGGGAACTTGAAACCTTCTGCTCTTCCCAAAGCAGCTCCATCCCCTGAGGGGAATCTCTTACAGTGCTCACACTTCTAGTCTCCCATTCAGATGCAACCAGGGCGGACCCTGCTTAGCTAAGGAGACAAGTCATGCTTGCTACCACAAGACCAGCTCTCCTCTCCTAACTACATACATGCACTGAGCTAGAGCATTTTATTATTATTATTTACATTTTGTATCCCGCTCTTCCTCCAAGGAGCCCAGAGCGGTGTACTACATACTTAGGTTTCTCCTCACAACAACCCTGTGAAGTAGGTTAGGCGGAGAGAGATGTGACTGGCCCAGAGTCACCCAGCTAGTATTATGGCTGACTGGGGATTTGAACTCGGGCCTCCCCAGTCCTAGTCAAGCACTCTAACCACTACACCACGCTGGCTCTTTAGTGGTGCTTGTAATTTTTTGGTGCACCATCCTGGGGTCCTCGAATGAAGGGCGGCATAAATGTGTCACAAATAACTAAACAAAAATGCTTAACTGAGATTCCTCTCCCCTAGAATGAGGCCAAGTAGCAGCGCTGCAGCCACACAGCCCAACACAGACTGAATCTGCCTTTCAAACCAGTCACAGAACGAAGGGCCCAGAACATGCCGGGATCCATATAAAAGTTTAATAGTTGTAACTGCAGTAATGAGCAGTGTGGGGAAATCGCCTTCCCTGCATGTTCTGATTAAGCATGCATGCAGCTCATAACAGCCCGGGAGAGTGGGTGAGCCACCTCCAGGGGGGTCTGAAGCGGGAGAGGCCCCTCTCCCTCTTTTGAAGCTTGCACATGTTGACATGTGGTGCTTCCTGTGACGGAACATGAGGTTTTTACAGTCCCCCCCCACCCCACCCCAAAACTGTTAGCATTTGAGAGAGCAGCCTGCTTAGGCATGATGAGGGATCCCCCTGCAGAGGCGTATCTAGGGAAAATAGCGCCTAGGGCAAGCACTGAAATTGAGCCCCCTGTCCAAACACCTGACACCCATCTTTCAGATAACTTTACCATAATATCAGCTGAAAAATACAAGTCAAGCTTGTTAACCTTTTAATATTTCAAAAACTATTTATCAGTGGACGTAGCCAGACCAAAAAGTGCTGGAAAACTACGAATTTGAGTATGCTGGGGCTCATGAAATACCCAAATACTATTTGGAGATGTACTGTCTAATTCTCTACTATGCATTGTAGCATCACTATTACATCAGTTTTAAAAATAAATTGAGAATTTGACTTTTCCTAGATACTCTGAAAATAATTAAAGGATATGCAGAGTCAACTGTGTCACTGCTTGGAATATATTCTAGTATTTCAGAAAGACAGTTAAAATGAGAGAAAGAGAGCAAGAAACTCCCAGTGGCCTTAATACTAAGGATTTCACACTGATTCAAAGACAAACTCGCCATTAATAGCCATATTATTAAGACATCACATTTAACTCACTTATCACAAGAAGCAAAGTAAGAGCAAATGAATACAATCCTAGTTCATAAGGTTCAGCTCAGTATTCACAAGCCCTGATTCTCTGTACATAGTGCCAAACTAAATTTGTGTACAGTGACTTATATAAAATATATTTTTTAAAAAATTACCTGTAGCCCCTTTGGGGGGGCTTCCTAAAGGCCATGTGTGGGTGGTCTGCAAAGGTTCCCCCTCCTCCCGCTGGCCTCTAGGGCCTCACAGGGACCATTTGAGCATGTGCAGTGGCCATTTTTAAAAAAAATTTTTTTAATGACTGCTGAAAACAAAATGGCTACCGCGCATGCTCAAATGGCCTCTGCAAGGCCTGGCATGGCCTAAGGTCTCACAGAGGCCATTTAAGCATGCATGGTGGCCATTTGGTTTTCAGCAGCAATTTTAATTTTTTTTTTCACTTTTAAGAATGGCGCCCCCTTTAAGTGGCGTCTGGGGCATGTGCCCTGCCTGCCCTACCCTAGATACGCCCCTGTCCCCCTGGTAGAACAATGGCTACTGGTCTGGTGGCTATGGGCCACCTCCCGCCTCAGAGGCAAGATGCTGCTGAATACCAGTTGCTGGGGAGCAACAGCAGGAGAGAGGGCATGCCCTCACCTCTTGCTTGTGGGCTTCTCGAGGCATCTGATTGGCCGCTCTGAGAAATGGGATGCTAGACTAGATGGGCCTTGGGCCTGATCCAGCAGGGCCCTTCTTATGTTCTAACATATGGGGAAGGTCCAGGGCCCACTTTTGGAAGATGCTCCCTCCCATGATCTGCACGCCTTTGTCCTGTGCCCTACATGGGACTAGTGACTTGTGTGAAGATTCAAAGTCACAAAGATGAACTGCCTGATCTCTGTTCCATTATAATGTGGTGATCTTTGCCATGGTAGAACTATGAAGTTGCCTTACACAGAGTTGGGTTCTTGGTCCATCTAGCTCAGTATTGTCTACTCTGACGGACAGCAGATATCTCCAGGTTTCAGCTGGGGTCTTTCCCAGCCCTACCTGGAGTTAACTGGGACTGAACTGAGGACCTTCTGCAGGCAAAGCCAGTGCTCCTCCCCTGAGCTACGGCCCCTCCCCATCGCACAAGACCCCTCTGAACAGACAAAGCTGCCTTCTACTGAGTCGTACTCTTGGACAATCTAGATTGCCAGCACTGGCTGGCAGCGGCTTCGCAGGCAGAAGGAGGTCTGCTAACTGGCCACGTGGGGAACTGAACCCGGGGTCTTCAACATGTCAAGCACACGCTCTACAATTCAGCTGTTGCCCTTTCCCAAAGAGCAGCAGACTTCCCACTTTGGAGGAGAATGGTCCAGATGTGTGGACAGCCGCCATGTCCGAAGCGACCCATGTGGTGTGCACAGCTGTTGTCAGGCCAAACAGGGTGAGGATTGCTCTGAGCATGGATGGATGGTGCTGTGGGAATGATTATATATGATTCACAGTCACACAGGGGGCCTAGCTGTGAGATCCCCACATTCTGGCACACGCCTCCTCATTCCCTTGTCCTCCCAGGATTGGATCACACCCTCCGCTGTCTACACACATGCCTCTTGGCTTCTCCCAGCACGGCGTTCCTATCACTGGCTTCCCTCAGCGGCGCATGCCAATCCTTTCGAGCTGTGCGGTTATTGTGTAACGTGGACAGACATTCACGAGGAGTGAGGTAGGCACCCACCAAATGTGTCCAAACACTTCACAGGGCTTTGCTTCATCACACCATGCATTCAAGCACCTTAAACACCAAGCACAGCTTTCTCGCTCTTTTCCTTCCTTCCAATGGATCTGACCCTCCCATGCCTCATGCATCGACACAGCGTGGGGTGCTTATTTTTGCTTTAAAATTTAATGAAAAAGGAATATGTTTCAGGCCCTTGTGCACAGACAAACAACGGATGGAAACTATACATGGGTTCCATATGGGATGATCAACGGCGGCCAGCCAGAGAGAGAGAGAGAGAGAATTTTTTTTCCTTTGGTAAGCAGCGTTCCTCAAGACTGATGGCTGGACCTCTTCCCAGAATGGCCCCACCGTATCCCGGACCAGCTTTTTCTTGATGGGTTTCAGGCAGCCAGCAAGATTTCGGCTCCAGCAGAAATGCAAACCTCTGCCAGGATTGAGCCCCACGGTGCTCAAGGGAAGGAAGGGTCCGTAGCTTCAGCCAGATCCCGCATCCTCTTGCAACCCCCGAGGGAAGTGACGTGGAGGGGAAGAGTGCCATCTAAAGGCTCAGCACATTGCCCCGAGAGCAAACAAAAAGGAGTCCCTTCCTGGGCTCCAGAGGCATAGCAAGGTTGGAGTGGGCCCAGGGACAAGATTTTAAAATGTCCACCCCCTCACTGAAGCTCAGCTCATTGGGGACGATGCAAGTCATGTAATGGTCCTAGAGAAAGACCTGCTGTTCTGGTAGCTCCAGCTCTTAACACTCACATCAATTTGGGAGGATGAATACAACTGAAGGAAGCCCGGGTGGGCGCACGGCTGGGGGAGTCAGTCATGTGACTTGCCTCGGGGGGGCTCCCCAAGGCAGTGGGGCCCCAGACAACTGTCTCCCCTTGCCCTATCATAGTTACGCCCTTGCTGGGCTCTTCATAGGATCAGAGAATGTTGGAGCTAGAAGGGACCTCAGCGGTCTTCTAGTCCAACCTCCTGTTCAGTACAGAGAACTGCTTCACCATCCCTGACGGATGGCTGTCCAGCCACTGTTCTTGGGAACTGTGGAATGTAGGAACATAGCAAGGAAGCTGCCTTCTACCGAGTCAGGCCCTTGGTCCATCTAGCTCAGTATTGTCCTCACTGACCAGCAGTGGCTCTCTTAAGGCTGCAGGCAGGAGTCTCTCCCAGCCCTATCTGGAGATGCTGCCAGGGAGGGAACCTGGGCCCTTCTGCATGCAAGCAGGCAGATGCTCTTCCTCTGAGCTATATGGCCCCATCCTCTAAGGGGAAGATCTCCCATCCAAATGCAAAGCTGCTTAGCAAGGGGGACAATTCCTGCTTGCTGCCACAAGACTAGCTCAGCACTTTGTCAGTCAAAGGGCTGGCAGCGAGTGGTCCCTCAACCACACCCAGGCTCTGGGAAATGCTGATTGGAGCCCAGTTACCAGCCCTGGTGAGGCATGATGGGGAAAAGGATAGGGAGGGCATCTATGGTTGGAAGTGGGAGAAAAGAGAGGCTCACGAGTGAGGGAGGGCCTTATGCATTCCCACTGCTTACTGTGGGTGGTCCTCAAAAACTCTCATTGCTACTGCATGTGAAAAACAAGCACATTGAAATTGCACCTTGCAATATGTTGTTTAGGTGGATTTCAGCCTCCCCCGCCCCCACTTGTCTTGTTTGCCACTAGTCTCTTGCAAGGCCTGTGTCCTTGTGCTTTTCTTAATAAACCTGCAAATAACCTGAGCTCTCATGGAGAGCAGTGTGGTGAATCATTCTTTGGCAAGCAAAAATCATTGCCTCCAAATCTGGATAAATGAATAGACTAATCTCTACTTTGATCACACGGGTTCTCCACCTTGGGCCCCAGGTGTTCTTGGACTAATGGATCCCATTATCCTCAGCCACAATGGCCCTGTTGACCCTATCCGACAGAGGTTCTCAAAGTTGCCTAAGGTCATTGTGGCTGAGGATGGGGGAAGTTATGGCTGAGGATGGAGGAGGGCAGCATCTGGGGGGATCCAAGGTTGAGAACCCCTGCCTTGATGTGTAAATCAAGAGTGGTGAATCTCCTGTAGCTGAGAAAATCAGAACTTCCAAAAGTATTCTTGGCATTGGCAGCATCATGGGAAACATCTGATACATTTTTAAGGCTGCCTGCCAGTTTTTCACATTGATTGATCACCTGCCCTTACACAGATTTATCAATTAAATTTAAACAACTGAGACACTACCAAAAACTTTCTGAGGAACTGAAGGGAGCATAAGAACTGGCAATTTAAGAAACGAGTGTTACCATTCATTGTTAGTAGAATGTTAAAAGTCTTTGATGTGTTCCGTTTCCTTCCCATTGAACCAAAACAACTTGAATATTTAAACAAGTCTGTCCTCCGTCCACAGCTCTATGAAAATAATCCTACGTTCCAGCTGACCACATTTACCAGGGACACGTCCCTGTTTTCTGGTCCCTGGTCAACTGCTGTCTCTCCTTTGTCCCTATTTTTGTCTTTGGGGATGCCTTGAAGGGCCAGCTGGCCCTACCTCAACGCAGGGTTAAACCAGCCTGCTTTATGCAGTAGGCTGTGGGCCAAATCTCAGGGGCAGTACAACTGCCCCTCCCCAAGAGGGCCTGCAAAGAAACCAGAATGATACCCCTGCTGCATTTGCTCTTCCCTCCCCTGCCAAAAGAAAAGGAAGGGAGGGGTAGGGACCTGCAAGACAAAACGTATATTAGGGGACTGGTTTTAATAGGAGAGAAGAGAACGGGGAGGAGGGAGGAGGGGGGAGGGGGTCCAATTCAAGCAGCAAAAGGTCCAGTTCCAGAACTGACGTGGCGTCTCTTTGTTAGTATGAGTTGCTACTTGAGTTGCTGTTGTCAGGTCTCTATTCCCCACAAAAACTTCTAGAAATGAAATCCCTCCCCTTCCCCATGAAGCTCCTCCCTCACTCCAGCCTGATTGGCTGTGCAGGCAGTCCTTCTGTCAGGAAGGAAGCCCGTACAGCCAGCTCCCTGCAGAGAGGCTGCTCTCTCCAAGGTATGAACATGGACCGCAGAGCGGGGGAGAGGGGCATGGAACCGTGGGCCCATTGGCCCTGTGGTTCCATGCTACGTCTGAACCCGACCATACTTTGCATTTGTTAACAATCTATTGTTGGACAATTAGATTTTTTTGGCACATCTTTAACCAAAATGTTGGGTACATTTTCAATGTAGCAAATCGTTTTTCAAGAGTGTGGGATGTTCTGGGGCTTAGCCCTGCGTGGCAAGATAAACTGGCCCACAGGAACTCAATAGACAGGAATTAGCAAGTGAAGCTTCACACGACATGGAGAGACCTGTTATTACCAGCAGCTTTTAGCAAGTGCTGGCACCCCAGCTCCTTGGACTGTATTTTAGGGCCCCTGGGACTGCCAACCTTGGGAAGGAAGGTGCCCACAGGCCCAGCAGATCCCCTTGAAATCAGTGGAGGTCCTCCTCACTGAATCCAGCCCACATGTATGTATGTGTGTGCATGCATATTATTTTTTCAGATACAGCTAAGTAGCAGCTGGGAGGTCTGCATCGATGCTGAAGTGTGTATTTCATGGAAAGCCTCCATTGCCAGATGCCAGAGTAGTGGAGCTATAATTGACATGAGGAAGGGGAGGAGAAGAGGGTCTTCTGGTTGCAGAGAACTAATGAAAACCCTTCCTTTTCCAGCTACCCAAAGGATGAAATACAAAGACAGTTCTTGTTTGTGACTTCAGAGAAACCACTCGCCTGGTGTTCCCACAATCAAGATGTCTGAATGGAAATATAGGCACATGCCAAAGTCAGGTCTAATAAAAGGAAGCAGCTATCGCAAGGGTTCTCAAACTGGGGTCTCCAGATGTTCTTGGACTACAACTCCCAACATTGCATTGGGTCACTGAGGCTGGGGATGATGGGAGTTGCAGTCCAACAGCATCTGAGCTCCCCATTCTGTGTGTTTATCACACATCTATGTGTTGAGTTTTCTAGAAATAATCTCTCTCTCTCTCTCTCTCTCTCTCTCTCTCTCTCTCTCTCTCTCTCTCTCTCTCTCTCGTATAAACCAGAGCTTCTCAACCTGTGGTACTCCAGATGTTGCTGAACTAGTTGTAGTTTATCAACATCTGGCGTACCACAGGTTGGGAACCCCTAATATAACCCATAGTTTCTCAAATTTGGGTTCCTAGATGATGATGGATTACAAATCCCATCATTCCCAGCCACAATGGCCTTTGACCATTGTGGTTGAGGATGATGGGGGTTAAAGTCCAACAACATTTGGAGACCCAAGTTTGAGAACCCCTGGATAACCTATGGTTTTGACAATAAACCTAACTGACTGCCCCTCACTCAAACCATAATATGAAGTGACAAAGAAACTGTTCTCACGCACCACCTAACTCAGGCTAGGGAAGCCCAGCCTGGGTTAGGATGCGCATGAGAACCACTGGGATCGGGCCCAATCCTGGGAGAGCAGTGCTGCTTAACGCAGCTTTTGTACCCGGCTTTTAGTTAAGGGAGCAAGTGAGCCCTTAACCCAGTCTCTGTGATCATGTGTGTCCTCGGGCTGCATCCAGCCTGGGGAGACACAGAGACAGGTGCCTAGAGAGCCCGTTTCCGGGGGGAATTCCCCAATGCACAGTGAGTGGTGTGTGATGCACTGTGGGATTCCCAGAGGCCAGGATGTGTTCCCCTGGGCTTCTGGAGCTCAATTGTCTGGAACCATGGTCCACCTTCCCAGTGCACTTTTACTGGTTGTTGTTGGCGGGGGTGGGGGCATTCTATCTATCTATCTATCTATCTATCTATCTATCTATCTATCTATCTATCTATCTATCTATCTATCTTTACATATTTTTATACTGCCGAAAACTTACGTCTCTGACAATCTTTTACTGATTGTCTGGGGTTGGGTCTGATATGTTAAGCACAATTTTTCCCCATGGGGACTTAACATGGCATTTGGCATTCCTTGTGAAAGTGGACCTCCCTGAACCAAGTGTCACACGTGGGTTCCATTAGGCACCCCACCCTCCTGGGCCCTGATTAGCTCTGATAGGGACCAAAATGGATACCGGCTTCTGGGGTCTGGTTTTTTGGCTTTCTCCCACAATCCACTGATTTGACTTCCCCCAGTATTGTACTGGAAGTGCCAAGGGAGAGAATGGAGCCTCTGCAGGTTCTTTAGCCCTTTTAAAAGAACTTCAGTCCTTTTAAAATAACAGAACAAAACAAATTCTTGAAGCCTTTTTGTTTTGTCAACCATGAATAATGTCCAACCCAAATCTGCATGAATTTTATTTTATTTTTTGGACAGATGTGTCCGGCACATGCTGTTTTAATATATGAGTCTGATGTCATCCTGTGCTCTGGAATGCCTTTACGAGACAGACCATCTATAAACCTGATCAGTTGTCTTCCAGCAGAAAACACACACACACACCTTGGAAAATTCCCAGGAATAGACAAATCCTCCAAGCACATGGACTGTATCCAGGGAAAAGTGGGCAGGGGGTGGTGGTGGTGGTGGTGGAACTCTGCCTAAGTGCCTATGGAAGACATATGAACTGGGGCTGCTATTTAATTCAAAACGTTTAGCTGATTGTCCTCATTTTAAACTGATTGATATGCTTCAGTGCAAAAAGCATTTGCGTCTCATTAGAGTTGCATGATAGGTGTCTCGTTTGAGGATACGGAGAGAGTTTGAGAACGGAATACCCAAGAGCTACCACCACTCATTCTGGGATGATTGCATGGCCAATTCATCCATTATGAGGGGCTCCTAATTGTGCATTCACAAACCCATCCCAAGCCCCGGGTGGCTGGCTGAGGGGTCATGGCAAGATCTTGCCCTGTACCCCTGCCGGGGGCGTAGCTACGAGAGAGGGGGGCCCATGTCTGCACCTCTCCCTGGCGGCCCCTCAGAGTGAGGGAGATAATGAAGAAAAGAGGGAGGGGTGGAGCTGGGGGCCCCTCAGGAGCAGCTGAGAGTCCTGAGTTCTTTGAACCCATCCGCTCAATTACAGCTACACCCCCTGACTCCTGCAGTGCATAAAGTTAGTACTCAGTTAATACCCCTGCTAACTTAAAGAGGTGTTTCTCTTTATATTGAGCAGGGGGAGAGCAGCTGGCCCTATCCATCCCCAGCACAGCATCCCTCCAGTGGCTGTTGCTGGGGTCTTATCTTAGATTTCCTTTTTAGACTGCAAGCCCTTTGGGAACAGGGAGCCTATCTATCTATCTATCTATCTATCTATCTATCTATCTATCTATCTATCTATCTATCCATCCATCCATCCATCCATCCATCTATCTATCTATCTATCTATGGGATCTAAATCTATGGGATATAGAAGTTCACTTTGGGAACTTTTGTTGCCAAGCGGTATATAAATATCCGTCATATTCTTATTCATATAAAGCGCTCCACAGGCCAACCCTCCATCTCCCTCCATCTCTCCCTTCCACCTGCTGCTGTGGCTCATCCTTAGAAGCCAGGAGGAACTCCAAATGAGGTGTAGACAGACAGCCCAATTGTGCCGGGGCCTCCCATCCCGCCCTCTCACTGCGTTAAGGTCTGCCCCCGGTTCAACAGGTAGAGCTGGGCGAGCCGCTTAGCCCTGATTCAGGGCCCTACCTGATGAATGGCCAGCCTGCAGGCAGCAGGGCTTTCATTAATGTGGGCTGCCAGGAACCAGAGGCAGATGTACCTCATTTGGGGCCCACCCCCGTGCCTTGTTAGGGCAAACCGCGGCTTGAGTGACCGTAGCTCCCAGCTAGAAGATGAAGAGATCGCATGGAGCTTTAAGATGCTCTAGCAAACGCTTTCCAGGCTGTTAACAATGGCCGGCAGAGAAGAACCAGCCGCCCTGTAAGGCAAATAGCTCCCTCCTTCTCTCTTTACACCCACACCTTAACCCTCCTTAAAAACAGTGGACAGGATGGCTCTGTAATGTTTTTAAGGGTACCTGTCAAAATACCTTCTCCATCCTTCCCCAGTAACGACCTGTTAAGAGCCGAGCGCTGTCATTCCGGCTGCATTAGGCCATCAGGCGCTGAGCTTTGGAGTGCTTAAGCCATAAAACCGGGAGGAGTCCGCACCGTAACAGCTGCAGGTAGAGCCATAATGGCAGTGAACTCATCCCCAAACTATTCCATCCCTGTCCATTTCCAGCCCCCTCTTTACACCTGATCACCACTCAAGACTTACTCTGCAAAATGATAATCATAAAACAGTTTCAGAGAATTGTTTCCGGCTTTCCAGCCCTGCCATAAAAAGGACACAGAGATTTTTGAACACACACACACACACACACTGACTCTCACACACACCTGCCTCCCCCTCTGTCTCCCTGCCACCCCACATTTTCTGGAATTGCAATGGCTCTCTTTCCAGAAGAGGCTTCCTCTAGAATCCTTCTGCTTCCTACTGCATCATATGGGGTTGCCAACTGACCAGAAGAAGCACATTGTTCTGCACCTGTGCCTCTAGCTGTGGCTTGATAAACAAATGGTAGCATAAGGGCCAGTTCATACGTGCAATATGCATCACTTGATTTCTCCTTGCAGGATTACTTGCACCAGAATGTACGAAGTGAACAGAGCTGAACAGAATTGTGTTTGAGAACGCATTCACAACTGGCAGTATGAAAGTGCTCTCTGTAGCATTTGAGCAGCAACATTCACACATGCAAGGGGTGTGAATGCACTACTCGATGCTGCAGGCACCCAGTTGTGAATAAGCATGCATTAGTGCACTGAGAAATGTCAGGTGGGTAATTATTTTATTATTCTCAAGCTGGGGAGAAGAGCTGGTCTTGAAGAAGCAAGCATGCATTGTCCCACTTGCTAAGCAGGGTCTGCCCTGGTTTGCTTTTGAAAGGGTGAGTACATATGAGTACGGTCTGCCTTTAAAAGGCAGGGAGAGCTGCCCCATTTGGGATTGTGCCTTGTCTGGCACAGCCCCATTTGGGAGCGAAGTGACACCCCCTGGCATCTGATGTCAGATGCGGGGTGTGTGTCTGGGGCCACGAGGTGTGGCCCGGGGGTGTGTGGCCCGGGTTCTTTGAACCCGTCTGCCCAATGGTGGCTCCGCCCCTGGATTTGCATGTGGAAGGTCCTAGGTTCACTCCTGGCATCTCCAGATAGGGCTGGGAAAGACTTCTGCCTGAATCTTTGGAGAGCTGCTGCCAGCCAGTGTAGACAATACTGAGCTAGATGGACCAAAGGTCTGACTCAGTAGAAGGCAGCTTCCAATGTTGTTTGTTTGTCCACTAGGCCGACACATACATCTGATCATGTCGATTCTAGGGAACGTACTAAAAAAATGGATGACAGGAAATGCCCACTGAAATACATCCAGGTTCCTTCCCAATGGCCATGGAGAAGCATGGAAAACCAGTTGGAAATCTGGAAATTTCATACTGTTTTATATTGTTTTAAATGTTTTGTAAATCGCCTTGAGATTATTTGAATGAAAGGTGTTATAAAAATGTATCAATCAATCTTATTTGTTATTTCTCTTTGTAAACCACCCTGAGCCATTTTTGGAAGGGTGGTATAGAAATCGAATCATCATCATCATCATCATCATCATCATCATCATCAATAGCCATTTGGAAGGAACCCGTGCATTTCGATCGGCATTTCCTGTCTCCCCCTCTTTAATCACTATACAATAAGGGCCCAGTCGCCCACCATTTTGTCACAAGTATAGTCATGAGTTGCCAGCAACCAGGCGCCATCCATGTCACCAGCTGCTATGACGACATCCCTGCCAATGTGTCCCTATTTTCCCAGCGTGGTGTAGCGGTTAGAGTGCTGGACTAGGACTGGGGAGACCTGAGTTCAAATCTCCATTCAGCTATGGAACTCACTGGGTGACTCTGAGCCAGTCACTTCTCTCTCAGCCTAACCTACTTCACAGGGTTGTTGTGAAAGGGAAACTCAAGTATGTAGTCCACCGCTCTGGGCTTCTTGGAGGAAGAGCGGGATATAAATGTGATGATGATGATGATTATGATGATGATGATGATGATGTTGGCAAGTATGCCTAGTGTCCCAAGGGACATGCTGTAGAGATTAATGCTCTCTCAGCCAATGACCTGCCTACTGCTAGATTAAGGTAAAACTCAGTGTGAAATCCAAAACAGATTGTGAGGAGCTCCAAACGGATCTCTCCAAACTGGGTGAGTGAGTTCTTATGTAAGGTTTTTGTATTTTCTTTTTAATTCTTGTGTGCCTTTCAATTGCCCCCATTTCCCCCCAGTTCTTTATTCTGTGTGCAACCCTTCTTTCTTAATATGTTTCATACACTTAGAAGTGGCTTCAGTCTGGTTTAAAAGGTTCTGGAGGGTTACTTGCAAAAGTCTTCCGCATGCGTCTCGTAAGGTCATGCACTACTGATGAGCTGTTTTTAGATTAATAAACTGTTTGTCTAGAGCTGGGTTGCGTGGACTCCAGCTTCACAGGGCCTGTAAGTCCCAAGCCAGACAGTTCTAGGCTGTTGAAGCCATGTGTGTCTGATCCTGGTCAGAGGCTTTAGATCAGTCTTCGGTAGCAGCCTACCCCGAAGGAGTGGCGTGCTCCTCAACTGGGATCAGAGCAATCTCTCTACAGAGGGTAGATCCCAGGAAAGCATAGAGTAACCCCTGTTCTGTCACACATGCACAAGACTCCAGACTGAATCCCTAGGGATCTCAGATTGTGCGTGTGTGAAAGACCCTTCTTGCTAGGCAATCTATTAGCAGTAATAGAAAGATTACTGGCTGGCATACAGTGTGCAAGACTGTGTGCGTTTAGTGCAGTGTGGGCACTGCTGCATTTTCCTAATGCAAGCCGTGAAAGCACAACAGAACAAATGCTGAAATTGCACAAAGGGGGCTTATGAGATCACACAACCATTGGAATCATGGCCATGTGGTTGTGCCCAATTTTGGCATTTCTGCAAGTGTGCACTTTTGCAACTTGCATTAGGGAGATGCAGCAGTGTCACGTTGTGCAAATGGAGCATTAATTGATTGACTGACTGACTGATTGATTACATTTCTATACCACCCCATCCAAAGGCTCTGGGATCCATCCAGATCCACCCACGCCCCATCCAAAGGCACAAGTTTAAAAAACATAAAAACAAACACCATTTAAAACACGCTGCTTAAAACACTATAAAGACCATTCTAAAACAATTCAGAACCATTTAAAACCAATTCAAATACTTAAAAACAATGTTAAAACCTTGGAAGGCCAGGCCAATCAAGTCTTTAGGGCTCTCTTAAAGGCCAACGAGCCTAAATTATGACTATCTGCCGGGAGTGCATTCCATTGGCATTGCACAGTATGTCAGCTATTATTATTGGGTGACATGATGTACAGCCAGTAATAATAATAATAACCAGCATAATCTTAATCAGTCAAAAAGGTCTGGACAAATTAAAAAAGTTTTCAGCTGGCACCAAATGGAAAACAAAGATGGCACAAGGCAAATGTCCCTGGGGAGCATTCAAAAAGCCGTGTGTGGAGGGGCAACTAAAAAGGCCCTTTCTCTGGTTACCAGATGGGGGGGGGATTGGGGGCAGGGTCTCAGCGGCCAGGCCCTGCAGGACACTTTCCAGACTAGCTGCGCAAGAGCAGCAAAATGTTCAGGCAAGTCTCTTTGAAAACGTAAACAGCAGAGGGAGGAGTCTGGCGGAAACTAACAACCTGAAAAAACAGCAACGTCCTTACACCGCCTATACGAAGTCCTAGCTCTATATCTCAGGCATTGGGAATATGAACGGCACCCTGCTGTCCACGTAGGGACTGCGGTGTCACGACGCAGGAACCACACACCCGAGATACGACGTGGCTCCATTGCAGGGTCTAACCTGGAAAGCACCCAGGAGAAAGCATGAAGGGAGCTGTAGTCTCACAACTTTCAACCAGTGTAAAAAAGGGCAGGTGAGCAGTAGTGGGCCAGAGATTTTTGGGTGGAATGGGCATGGCCGAGCAGGAACCGCAGCATCTTAGGATGCAAGAGTCACTCGGGGAAGACTGCCGAAACTTATTTTGTTGAAAAGCAGTATATCAACACATTGAGATGAGATCTGAACTAAAGGTTTGAGAACCCATGCTTTAGGTATCTTCATCCCAAACTCTTCAGGGCTTTCTAGGTTAAGATGAACACACTGGCCCCATTTGCACATAATGGAAACTGGAGCTGAAGGGACCTAAGGTTGAATTTTTAGTACATCCAAACACATACAAGCGCAGTTTGGACAGTAAAGTAAGTGACCTGAGATCTCCTTCCCAAAACTCCAGTTTGAACCTTCAGTTTGTAGTGTGTTTCACCACTCGTAACCGAGGTTAGAAGGTTGCAGCGTTACACCTGAATGCTAAACTGCAGTGCCACTGTGTTAGCCGGACTTGAGGGAGGAAGCTCCTCCCTTGCTCCGGCTGTGATTGGCTGCCGGGGCTGTCCTTCATTCCGGGAGGAAGCCCACACAGCCACTTCCATCTCCCCTCTGCAGGCTCCCTGATGTAACTACGGGTTCTGCTGAATGAGGACAGATAACTGCGGGGTGGGCGTGGAACTATGGCTCCACTACTGGACTTGCGGTTCTGCATTAGTTACAAATGCAGCCTTTGAGTTGGGCCCAGAAATGGAATGGAAACCAGGTGAACTAGCAAGAAGATATGCTCCAGATATTATCAGTGAATAAATAAGCCTCTGCATTTTGCACCAACTCTGTATTTTGTTTCTGAGCAGACTTGAAAGGAGGGTAGATCCCAGGAAAGCATAGAGCAACCCCTGTTCCGTTATACATGCACAGGACTCCAGATCGAATCCCTAGCATTTCCAGTTACAGGATATCAGATTGTGGGTGTGGGAAAGACCCTGCTTGCCAGGCAATCCCACATTCAATGGCAGTCCCACATTTCACATACACAATGTATGTGATGTCATGTATTTTAATTGGTAACTTCTAAATATCTTAAATTGTGTATACTGCCTAGAGATGTACATATCAGGTGGTATAGAAATATAAGAACATAAGAACAGCCCTGCCGGATCTGGCCCAAGGCCCATCTAGTCCAGCATACTGTTTCACACAGTGGCCCACCAGATGACACTACCCAAAAGAGTTTGGCATCATCTGCAAATTTGGCCACCTCACCGCTTACCCCTACTTCTACTGTAGATCATTTATGGATAAATGAAAAAGCACCAATCCCAGCACAGATCCCTGGTGGACTTCCCTCCATTGTGAAAACTCTCTATTTATCCCTACCCTCTGTTTCCTGTCCTTCAACCAGTTAGCAATCCACACATGTACTTGTTCCCTTATCCCATGACTGCTAAGTTTTCTCAGGGGTCTTTGATGAGGAACTTTGTCAAAAGCTTTTTGGAAGTCCAGGTAGACTATGTCAACTGGATCACCTTGATCCACACACTCGTTGACACTCTCAAAGAACTCAAAAAGGTTGGTGAGGCAAGATTTACCTTTGCAGAAGCCATGCTGGCTCACTCCCAGCAGGGCCTGTTCTTCTATATACTTTACAATTTTATCCTTGAGGTTGCTTTCCATCAATTTGCCTGGAACAGACGTTAATCTAATCGGCCTGTAATTTCCTGGATCACCTCTAGATCCCTTTTTGAAAATCGGTGTTACATTTGTAACTCTCCAGTCCTCCGGTACAGAGCACAATTGCAGGGATAAGTTATATATTTTGGCAAGGAGGACAGCAGTCTCACATTGGAGTTCTTTGAGGCCTCTTGGATGGATGCCATCCGGCCCTGGAGATTTACTAGTTTTCAGTTTTTCCAGACAGTTTAGAACATCATCTCTTGTCACTTCTATCTGACTCAGTTCTTTAGCCTCCATCCCCGAAAAGCTTGCTTCAGGAACAGGTATATGCTCAGTATCCTCTTCCATGAAGACGGACGCAAAGAACTCATTTAGCCTCTCTGCAACCTCCATATCCTCTTTAATAATCCCTTTCACTCCCTCATTGTCTAATGGTCCAACCACCTCCCTAGCAGGTTTCCTGCTTCTGATGTATATAAAGAAGTTTTTGTTATCCCCCTTGATGCTGTTAGCTAAATGTTCCTCAAACTCTCTGCCTCCCTTATAGTTGCCTTGCATTTCTTTTGCCAGAGTTTGTGTTCCTTTCTGTTCTCCATTTGGACAGGCCTTCCAATTTTGGAAAGAAGTCTTCTTCCCTTTTATGGCTTCCTTGACGTTACCTGTTATCCATGCTTGCATCTTCCTGGACTTAGTGGTCCTTTTCCTCCTTTTGGGTACACAATCTAACTGGGCTTCTAGTATTGTGGTTTTACATGCATTCTGAAGTGACTATCCTGATTTTCCCTTTCAGCTTTCTTTTCACCATACTCCTTCTTTTGGAGAAATTTCCCCTTCTGAAATTCAAAGTGTCTGTGTTAGACTTCCTTCGCGATTCTCTCCCCACATGTATGCTGAATTTGATGGCACTGTGGTCACTGTTCCCTAGAGGGTCAATGACACTGACATCACTCACCAGGTCCTGGGTACCACTCAGGATTAAGTGCAAGGTCACCGTCTCTCTGGTGGGTTCCAAGACCAACTGTTCTAGGGCGCAGTCATTCAGCGTATCTAGAAATTTGACCACTTTGTCACGTCCTGACTGTGAATTTACCCAGTCTATGTGTGGGTAATTGAAGTCACCCATTTTTACTGCCCTACCTCTCCTTGATGCCTCCCTGATTTCCTCCTGCAACTCCCAGTCACTGTCAGCACTTTGATCCGGAGGGTGATATCACATCCCCAGTAGTGCATTTCTTTTCAGGCCTGATATTGTCACCCACAGGGTTTCTGTGGAGTACTTTGGTCCTCCTAGTTTTTCTAGCTTGCTAGATTCTATGTCTTCTCTAACATACAGTGCTACTCCACCTCCGAGGCGCCCCTCCCTGTCCTTTCTATAGAGTTTATATCCAGGGATAGCAGTGTCTCACTGGTTCTCACTGTTCCACCATGTTTCCCACTATATCTATATCTATGTTAGCAACCAAGCACTCCAGCTCACCCATCTTGGCTCAGAGGCTTCTGGCATTGGCATATAAGCACCTATATGCTGAATCTCTCACTTGATGTACATTATCTTTCTTTTGACTCTTTGACCAGCTGGCACAGTCTCCTGTCTGCTCATTATGTGGTACTGCTCTGTCCCCTTCTGTTTTATCTGAATCCTTTGCACCCTCGCACTTTAAAGGATGGCTTTTGCCAAACGGGATACTGCCCAGCTCCCATCGGCTGTTCCCCAGCCGTCATTTTAAAAGCTGCTCTGCAACCTTTTTGATTTTAAGCACCAGCAGTCTGGTTCCATCTTGGTTCAAGTGCAGCCCGTCTCTTTTGTACAGGCCTTGCTTGCCCCAAAATGTGTCCCAGTGCCTAACAAATCTAAACCCCTCCTCCCGGCATGAACGTCTCATCCACGCATTGAAACCCCTCAGCTCTGCCTGTCTCACTGTACCAGCGCGTGGAACAGGTAGCATTTCTGAGAATGCTACCTTGGGGGTCCTGGACTTCAATACACTATTGATCAGCCTAAATTTGGCTTCCAGGACCTCCCGACTACATTTCCCCACATTGTTGGTGCCGACGTGCACCACGACAGCTGTCTCCTCCCCAGCACTGCCTAAGAGCCTATCTAGATGCAGCGTGATGTCTGCAACCTTCGCACCAGGCAGGCAGGTCACCGTGCAGTCAACACACGGGTCACAAACCCATCTCTCTATCCCTCTAATGATCGAATCACCCACTACAAGGAGGCCCCCACCCCCCTGGGAAGTATCCCCTGTGCGGGAGGATATAGGCTCATCATCCATGGAAGGGGTCCCTTCTAAAGGAGCATTTCCCTCTTCCTCAGACTGATGTCCTCCTTCCCCAAGACCTTCATTCTCCCTGATAGTAGAGGAGCTATCAGCCCTGAAGTTGGATGCCACTACCACGTCCCTGAAGGTCTCGTCCGCATGCCTTTCTGTCTCTCTGAGCTTCTCCAGATCCACCACCTTGATCTCAAGGGAACGAACTTCTTCCCTGAGAGTCAGGAGCTCCTTGCACTGAGCGCACACCCATGACTTCTGCCCATGGAGCAAGTAGTCATACATGTGGCACTCTGTGCAATACACTGGGAAGTGCCCCCTCCCCTGCTGGCCTTCTTTCTTCATAGTGGTTTTGTTGGCTGTTTACAGTATTTAGAGATAGTTTATTATAAGGATAGGTCTCAGCTGTAATGGTCAGCTACTTAACTGTCTAAACAGCCTTTCTCAAGAATATGAGGGAGAGATCAGTAATTATATAAGGAAGGGATTTGTACTTACCTTCTCTTCTCCACCAGGCTCCTTGTGATCACAGGGGTTTGTTTCAGGCTCCCCCACGCACTTCCCATTAAACTCCCACAAAACTCCGACATCCTGTTTGCTATCCCTGTTCGCTATTCTCTGTTCGCTAGCCTCTTGGGCCTTCACCTGTTATAGAGTAGGCTTCAAACTGAGACACAGGATGAGGCTCAATGGAACGTGGGGCCTCTCACAGCCCTAGCTGACTCCACCCCCTCCAGGTAGGGGGGGAAAACACAGGAGTTTGCTAGCCCTGGCAAATGCTAGCCTTGGCAAATAATACACACACAGACTAGGACTTATCGCTTAAAAAGAAACCAGCCCCTCAAAATCTCCCCTCCTCTTGTTAGTTAGTCTGAAGGAGGGGAAGACTATGATAAAAATGATAATAAATGAATGCATGCATGCACGGATGAATGAATGTGCATCCCCCACATAATCCGATAGTCAATCATGGCAGCTGTCAGAGTGTAGCTAACCATAGTCAGGTGACCACGGTCTAGAATAAAATTGTTTTGTATGTTTAAAATGTGCAATGTGAGGATTTGTAAGGTCTTTGATGAAAAGTGAAAAGGATACCCCAAAGGAAAGGGGGTACTCTCATCATGCCAACTTCAAAACATGAATACATTCCATGGGACACATGGGAGCATGGGGAACAACATTCTTTTAGCCCCTGGGCAAGGCAGGCTCCAATGCAAATCTGTCACTGTAGCAGAACATCCTGTTCTCGAGGAAAACAGGAAGTGCTGCCCCTTCATTCTGACATGGCATCCTTTAGAGGTTAAGCAAACCCCAAAGGAAACTAACTCCATCTCTAGAGGCAAGCCAGACTGACTGCTCTGTGACTGCAGAGGATGCATGGAAAGCTCGCTGGAATTATTTTATGCCTCCCATAACTCTGCCCCCTCATTACGAAACTCTACAGCAACACATAATAGCAGCATGCAAAATAACACAGTGCATTTTGCTCACCATATCTCACACATCTTGGGACTCAAGCGTGTTCCTATGAGCAGAATGCCTTCTCTTCCCCCTAATTCCAGAGGTGTGGCGGTAGCCTCTAATTTCTGGGCAGCTCTCTACTCTCCAGCTGGTGGACGGGATGGAATTATGGGATGGGAAAGTGGGGAAGGGAGGTAGTAGGCCTCTTCTTTCATCTCCTGCCCATGCACTGTTGCTCATGACCTTAGCTGCTGGTGTGGAGAGCCCAGGGGTGAGGACATAGGGAAAGCTCACTTAAATTTTGGCGGAGAGAGGAAAGATGCTTTTGGGAGCAGAAAAATATGTTTTGAGGACTGGAGGTATGGGTTATTAGGATTGGCAAGGGGAGTTCAGTAAAGTGAGGAGGAAAACTCCTCAAATGCTTAGGGGGTGGGATTTGTATCCCTGGGGGAGTAGACAAGGCCTAAGTTGGGCAGTTCTTGAGAATAAAAACTCTTGGTTCTGTGTGAGGTCTAAGGGAGAAGAGGCCCCCTCATGCTCAAAGATGGAGCCCAGAGCAGGTTTGGTGTGCAGCCAAGAGGGGGGTCCAGCATTTCGGAGTTAGGACTGTGGGCAGAGCCTGGTAGATTTTGGTGAAAGCAGAGCCTCTCACAGTATCAGATCCTGTGTCCGATACCAACATGCATAATACTTAGCATTTACTGTATCTACCGGAATTTGACTCTGAATTTAAGAGGAGCCCTTAAAAAATAGAAGTGAAATGCAGGTTCTACCTGTATTTACCCAAAAGGAAGGGGGCTCTGAATATAAGATGACCTCTGCATACCTGCCAATGTTTCAGAATAAGAAACAGGGACAATTCTTTAATACCCCCCGCCCCGCTGGGCAGGCATTCTGTGCCTGGCTAGTAGATGGCAACAAGCCAAAGCAACCATCTGATCTCAGAAGCTAAGGAGGGTCCGACCTGATTATCTATCTGTCTGTCTGTCTGTCTATCTATCTAACTAACTAACACAACAGGCTTGTAGATTCCTGCACTATGCATGCGCGGAGGCCATGTGCATGCCAGCACCACATGCAGGTTGCTGGGGAGAGTGCCGCCACATCAGGAAGCAGCATGGAGTAGTGGGCACATAGGTAAGGCCCTGGGCTACTCACTTTTAAAGGTACAACTCACTGCCCCCCTGGTACTGCACTTGAACTGCCGAACCGGTTCATGGGTTGGCCGAACGGGAACAAACCAGTTCACCAAACTACAAACTGGTTCATATTCGAACCAGTGCATGAACTGTGGTTCGTGCACATTCCTACAGAGAAAACATTATTATGTGGAATGAGTAACAGACATGTGGTAAATTGAGAGAGGGCTTAAAACTGTGGTTGCCCAGTAGCTGGATCTCGGGATTGATGCCCTGACAACTATGGGCCTATCCGAAAGGGTCTCGGAATTGACGCACATTGCTTGATCTGGTCTTTCACTCTGATCAGGGTGGTGTTCTGTGGGTGGGGACTCCTGTGATTTCCCCATTGTCATGGACGGACCACCATCTGGTTAAGGTTGGACTCACAGTGACACCCCACCTTCACAGAGGCGAGGGGCCCATTAGAATGGTCTGCCCGAGAAGGTTATTGGATCCAATAGGGTTCCATGAAGCCTTGGAGAGATTTAGTGTTGGCTCTGCAGGTGATCCTGTTGATGCCCTGGTGGAGAATTGGAACAGCAAACTCACCAGGGCAGTAGACATGATTGCTCCTAAGCATCCTCTCCGACCCGCTTCAAAATTGGCCCCTTGGTATAAGGACGAACTACGGGGGTTGAAGCGGCAAGGTAGATAACTAGAGTGCAAGTGGAGAAAGACTCGACTCGAATCCAACAGATTACAAAATAGAGCACATTTGAAGATCTATGCTCTGGCAATACCGGCTGCAAAGAAGCGATTCTTTTCAACCTGTATTACATCCGCAAGTTCACGTCTAGCGAAGTTGTTCAGTTTTGTGAGAGGGCTAGTGAGTGCCTCTCCTCCCTCAGATCAGAATTTGGAACCATCTATAACCCGCTGTGATGTGTTTAATGATTTTGTGTGTGGATAAAATCTCTTGTATTTGGGCCGAATTGGATTTAGACCCCACAATTACTGCAGTGTCTGAATCAGAGGTGTCCAGTGACTCCTCTTATGTGGTCGGGCTGGATCAGTTTCAGTTTGTGACTCATGAGGATGTGGACAAGCTGCTTGGAGCGATGCGGCTTACCACCTGTTCTCTTGACCCTTGCCCAACATGGCCATTGGCCAATACTATCTGGCAGGGAGGTTGTTGTAGAAGGCCTAGTAGAGATCATAAATGGTTCTCTGAGGGAGGGCAGGGTGTCTTAAGGAGGCAATTATTAGACCACTTCTGAAGAAGCCTGTCTTGGATTCTTCTATAGGCCTGTTTCCAACTATAGCAACTATATCAATCAATCAATCAATCAATTGGTTTCCTATTATGTGCAAATGGGGCCAGTGTGTTCATCTTAAACTAGAAAGCCCTGAACAGTTTGGGACCAAGATACCTAAAGCATGGGTTCTCAAACCTTTAGTTCAGATCTCATCTCATAGTAGCAACTATAGCAACCATAGGCCTGTCTCCAACCTTCCGTGGTTGGGCAAGGTAACTAAGAGGGTGGTGGCCTCCCAACTCCAGGCAGTCTTGGGTGAAACTGATTATCTAGACCCGTTTCAGACCGGGTTTCAGGCTGGCTATGGGGTGGAGACTGCTTTGGTTGGCCTGATGGATGATCTCCAATTGGGAATTGATAGAGGAAGTGTGACTCTGTTGGTTCTTTTGGACCTCTTGGTGGCTTTCAGTACTATCGACCAGGCATCTGAGGGGGTTGGGGGTGGGAGGCACTGCTTTGCAGTGGTTCCACTCTTACCACTTGGGCAGATTCCAGATGGTGTCCCTTGGGGACTGTTCTTCAAAAACTGAACTTTGGCATGGTGTCCCTCAGGGCTCCGTATTGTCTCCAATGTTGTTTAACATCTACATCAAACCGCTGGGAGAGATCATCAGGAGATTGGGTGCAGTGTGTTATCAGTATGCTGATGACACCCAAATCTTTTTCTCCATGTCAACATCATCAGGAGAAGGCACAACCTCCCTAAACGCCTGCCTGGAGGTAGTGATGGGCTGGATGAGAGATAACAAACTGAGATTGAATCCAGATAAGATGAAGGTACTTATTGTGTGGGGTCGGAACTCGAGAGATTATTTTGATCTGCCAGTTCTGGATGGGGTCACACTTCCCTAGAAGGAACAGGTATGCAGTCTGGGGTGCTTCTGGACACAAACCTCTCCCTGGTCCCAGGTTGAGGCAGTGGCCAGAGGTGCCTTTTATCAGCTTCGATTGATATGCCAGCTGCCTCCATATCTTGAGATAAATGACCTTAGAACAGTAGTACATCTGTTGGTCACCTCCAGACTTGACTACGGCAATGCGCTCTATGTGGGGCTGCCTTTGTACATAGTCTGGAAACAGCAGTTGGTCCAGAATGCAGCAGCCAGGTTGGTCTCTGGGTCATCTAGGAGAGACCATATCACTCCTATCTTAAAAGATCTACACTGGCTGCTGATAAGTTTCTGGGCAAAATTCAAGGTTTTGGTGTTAACCTATAAAGCCCTAAACAGCTTGGGGCCCTGTTTTTTAAGAAAACATCTTCTTTGCTATGAACCACACCACCCATTGAGATCATCTGGAGAGGTTTTTCTGCAGTTGCCACCAGCTCGTCTGGTGGCTACTCGGGGACGGGCCTTCTCCATTGCTGCCCTGAGGCTTTGGAACACACTTCCTGCTGAAATAAGAGCTTTCCCATCTCTTACAACTTTTAAAAAGGCAGTCAAGACACATTTGTTCACCCAGGCTTTTAATTAGATATTGTTTTAATTGTGTTTTAATAGTTTTAATGTTTTAAATTTTATTGGTTGTAATGTTTTAATCTTTTTATCTGTTGTTTTTATTGTTTTGCTGTAAACTGCCCAGAGACTTTCATTATGGGCAGTATACAAAAATATGTTAAATACATACATACATACATACATCATCTTTGTGCTCAAGTATATACCTAAAAGGTCTATAGTTTCATCATGGCAGGATGTAGCCTATGGCTCATTGGTTCCTCATGTTGAAGCAAAGCATTAAAGTTCTCAAAGTGAGGTGTAATGGCATGCAGCAGAAACAGTATGTACAGTTTACAGACTGGACTCTTGAATATATTTGCTAGTCTGCTTTTTGGGTTCCTCCTGTTTTGTGGTGTTTGGATGTAGCAGGCTCATTATCATCACTATGGTGATATAAAGTAGTATTTGAGGCCATCCCAAATATTTAGTACCCTCTCCAGCGTGTGAGATGTGTGCTCAGTCACACGTTTTAGGACCTTTCTGACTGTTTTGTCACAAAATGAAATGTCTTCTCTGAGATGTTCTTTTCCTTTGGCATTTCGCTAGAATGTTAATAGGTATCTATATATTTGATTCTCCTGGGTGTGCCTTGGAATGTACGTCCCAGCGCCCAGCTGATTGGCTGGGCAGCAGAGGGGCCTGATTGGCTGAGGTGCACCCAGGAGGATTGGTTGCCGTGGCGGAAGCAGGCTCGGCCGCGGAGGCCAGAGGTGGCGGACCTGGCCCGGCCACAGAGGCAAGCGGCGGCGGCAGGCCCAGCTGTGGAGGCAAGGCCTGGGGGGGGGAGAGAAAGTGGGGGGGCAGAAGTGGTGGTGTGGAGGAGAGATGTCTGGGCTCGGCGCGGGCTGGCCATGGTCAGGAAGCGGAGACTGGGGCAGAAGTGGGGTGGGGGAGAGGTAACCGCCGACCCCAAAGAGCTCACAGATGCTCTGTGTGATCGGCTAGTTGATGAGAAATTCAGGTGGGTCAAATGAAAGAGCCTTAGTTCCATGTTTTGCTGCTAGATGTGCTAAACGGCATGGATAGCCAACACCCCAAATCTTTCCATCAGTTCATTTCTTCTGTAGAAGCCTCAGGACTCCATTGTGCTTCCCAATCATTACAGAGGCGTTGTCTGAAGAAAAAGCAGCACCGTTCTCTAGGCTGAGTCCTGAATCAGAGAAACCCCTTTTCAATGGCTGCTGCGATATTTTCAGCATCTGCGTGGTTTACTGTGGGCATATCCAGAAAGTGAGTCCTAACGAAGCCTTCGAAGCCTCAAAGGAGACAAGTACTGGAAATAACCTGTCATCCTCATCAGAACTGCCATCTGTGCTCAGGAAAGAGTGTTTCTTTAATTCATCAGAACTTGATCATCATTGCTTTTGGATGGTACCTATGCTTTCTTTTCCAGTGCATTGGATAAGGTGACTGGCTTTTGTGTGTCCACATGAATATTTCTAGCTATTTCACTGTCTGGAAACATTCTGTCTATCAGTTTATTGACAGTGTCATTCACAGCAAATGGCAAATTATCTTGCGATATTAGCCCCTGGAAAAGTAGTTCTGCCTTCACTGCCTTGTCTGTTACTGAGTTTTATGGACTGGATCAAGTGTTCATCAGTGCTTGGGAGGCCTTTAAGCTCTTTTAACTTTTCACATTTGTCCTGTGCTTCACCACCGCTATATGCAGCTTTACATCATGAATCCCACCGTGTGATACCAAGTAGTCACAGGCACATGTTGGACAGAAAGGATAAGTCTCCCCTTTCCTAGATGGCTTCACGAATCCCCTGCCATCTGAAGAATATGACAAATTGAATGTGGTTTCACAATGTTTTTGCTTGACTTCTCTTTAGGCATACTGATGTTTGGAAGATCTTCAAAATAAAGTGATAGAGTGGTTTTCCCAAGCAATGTGGATAAAACTCCCAAATAAAATATCTCCTTATTGCAGGGATATGGGAAAATTAAACTGAAGGAGTTATGAACATGCTGGTGGATAATGCTCCCAAATATGGTATCTTCCTTTCTGCAGAGATATTAGGAAAATAAACTGAAGGATTTATCAACAAGCAAGGTGGATATGGCTCCCATATGGATTATCTCTCTTTATGCAAGGATATATAAGATGACGGAAGAAATTCTGAAAAGCAAAGGGCTCTGTGAAAGAAATCTGACCCTTTCTGAAGGAATATATAATAAGATTGAAAAAATTAATCTGAAAGGCAAAGTCTGCAGCAGCCAGCATCTGCACTTCATGGCCATTAGGTTTTACTTGACAATGTGGAGAAGGAGGCTCTGATTCTGTCACACTTAAAATGCTATCAGGAAGCGGTTAAGCTGCCTCATCCTTATCACATAGTGAATCAGTAAGAGAATGGACAGCAGACTTGCAAAGTTCCCTCCTTTTTTGCACTTGCTGCAAGTGACGTTCTGTGCAGGACAATGAGCAAAATTGGCCCTGGAGGAGAGAGATGGTGGTGGGAGAGAAAGCTGGTGCAGTAGCACACCACAATGATGAGAGGCTGGTGGCCAAACCTGCCACTGGCTGGCCGCTAAAAGCAAGCAGAATGTGAGATTGGTGAGTGGGAAGAGGGACGGTGTCAGGGGCATTGTGATGGGGGCAGGTTATTTAGGAGAGAATTTGGATCAACCTCTTATTTAGCAGAGATTTGACTGGAACAGAGCTCAGGGAGGAGATCTGGAGACAATTCCTTAAGGGCTAAAACAAGTAAAGGTTTATTGGAAGAAGTTGCAAACTTAGATAGAAAAGCCCACACCCTGCGCTAGCTACCTCACAGTGGAAGGAAGAAGAAGTAACAGAGATAGCAAAGAAGATGGGAGTGTCCTAAGAGTATCAGTCTACCAATCAGAGCAGAGATTCAGAAAGAAGAGAGAACAAGGGGAGCAGTGCTACACTCTACCTCTGCTCCTAATGGGTGCCCCCACAGGTGGTCAGTAGGAGTTATTGAGGTTAAGAGCCGATGCCTTTGGAGTCACAATTCCAACAGGCCAGAGAGGGGAGGGGGTGGGGCCAGTGAGAGCAACGAGGACAGGACTGGGGAGGGGGGGAAGAGCACAAAGACCGGTGGGGCAGCGGTCAGGTGGAATGATGCTTGTAGTGGGGGGGGGGGGGGCCTGCATTCTCTGCCCGCTGGCACAATCGCCACCAGTGCCAACAGGTGGCGAGTGTGACCGAGATTAAAAGATTTTGTTGACTACAACTCCCATCATCTCCAGCCAAAGGCCATTGCAGCTGGGGATTTTTTCCAAAAACAACTTGCAAACACTAGAGGTGTCTGAGGTGTTAACTAGAGGTAATAATGGCATGAAAGGATTAAGTGTGTACTCCACAGGAAGTGGTGCCGCTTGTAACTCTCTCGAAAATTATGAGCCTAAATCCACAGCACTAGTGAGGTTTAAACTAGGGGTTCCTTATCCACTCTGCCATGCCAGCTCAGACTACAGCGGCTGCCTCGTTGTTCCACAGTACAGTCATAGGAACATCGGAAGCTGCCATATCCCGAGTCAGACCATTGGTCTATCTAGCTCAGTATTGCCTTCACAGACTGGCAGTGCCGCAGCGGCTCATTCAGGGTCACAGGCAGGAATCTCTCTCAGCCCTATCTTGGAGATGCCGCCAGGGAGGGAACTTGGAAGCTAGATGCTCTTCCCAGAGCAGCTCCAACCCCTGAGGGGAATCTCTTCCAGTGCTCACACATCAAGTCTCCCTTTCATATGCAACCAGGACAGACCCTGCTTAGCTAAGGGGACGAGTCATGCTTGCTACCACAAGACCAGCTCTCCTCTTGGACTTGCTCAGTGCACATGGCCCTGAATTCAGTCAACCTGACTGCACTTGAGGAGTCTTGATGGGCAACAGGCAAATCTTTCCCCCCCGAAGACTGTCTCCTCTCAGTCCAGGTTTCCTGCCTTTCATGCACTTTAAGGGGGAAGGGACTGAGCGATAAGCAGGATGCTAAGCCTGGGTAATCATTCCACTCTCAAGAACTGAGATCCTGAGGTTTTATTATATCTCTGTTAAGCGTTTTCGCAGCCCCGCTGGCATCCTGAGTCTCCAATGCCCATTAAAAGCCCAGAACCGCTTGTTATGAGCAGTAATGCAGTGCTGCAGAAATGGTTTACAGAGAGCGAGTCCCCCTCAAGCAATTAACTACAGTTGTGTCTCATTGCCAAGAAGCCATTAAAAGGCCCCGGGTCATAGGAACTGGCGGTGGGGCTGGCTGGGGCCCCAGAGGCCTGTCCCTGACTTGCCTACAGGATGCCTTTTTGACACTTCATCATCATCAATCATTTCTCCATCACGTTTCAGTGTACAAAGTACTTTACAACTATTATCCCATTTGCATCACTGGATTCCGTCCTCAAAACATTTCTCCACCCCAGAGCCACAGATTTCCACAGAAAGAAACCCACCTGCCCTTTCCAGTTTGGGGGTGCGTCCGTTTCTGCTACTATACTTTCTGCAGCTGCAGCAACTGGAGCCATTTCTTTCCTTCCTTCTCAAATCACAGATCCCAAATCATTTCCATAGATGTGTATTTCACTTGCAGTAGCACTGCATCATGTGATTTGTAGTCTGGTAAGACACAAATGGGATCCCACCCATTTCTAGTTTGCTCATAATCATCCTGTATCATGGAACTTGGTGCACTGTCAGTGGTTCCAGTAGGCTTAGGAGATCACCCGGCTTTGTGTGTGTGTGTGTGTGTGTGTGTGTGTGTGTGTGTGTGTGTGTGTCCATCCATGTGTCCCCCACTATCAACTTTGCAACGCCTGGACCAATATGAACCAAATCAGGTTACAGTTGTAGGGAGACACAGGCTCACCTCAATGGCATAGTTTGTGATTATTTCATCCACACCGATTCAAGATGGCAGACATGTAAACCTTTGAGACGCATCAAGTGGGCTAACTTGTGAACCACCTAACCGATTTGAATCAAATTTGCTACAGCTGTAGAGACACATAGGGATGCCCTAATGGTGTGGTGTGCGATGATGTCACCCATTCCAATTCAATATGGTGGCCACATGAACATCTGAGGCACAAACAGGCTAATTTGTGGACTGCCTAACCTGTTTGAACCAAATTGGGTACAGCTGCAGTGAGTGACACACAGAGACACCACAATGGCATAGTTTGTGATGATGTCATTCAACTGGTTCAGGATGGCAGATGCATAAACTTTTGAGGTGCAAGTGGGCTAACTTGTGAACTGCTTAACTGATTTGAACCAAAATTGCTGCAGCTATAGGGACACATAGGGACACCTCAATGGCGTAATTTATGATGAAGTCATCCACCAGTCCAAGATGGTGGTCGCGTGAATGTCTGAGGCACAAGCCAGCTAAACTATGGACTGTTTAACCCATTTGAACCAAATTTGGTTCAAACAAGCAAACAAACAAACAAATAAAAAAAAACTTTGGTACAGCTATAGGGTCAATGGGGAAACCTCAATGGCATAGTTTGTGATGATGTCATCCACACCGATTCAAGATGGAAGATGCATGAACATCTGAGGAGCAAGCAGGCTAATTTGTGGACTGTGTGCCGTGAGTGACACACAGGATCACCTCAATGGCATAGTTTGTGGTGATGTCATCCACACCGATTCAAGATGGCGGATGTGTAAACTTTGTAATTGCAAGTGGGCTAACTTGTGGACAGTCTAACCTATTTGGGGAAAAATTTGCTACAGCTGTAGGGACACATAGGGATGCCCCAATGGTGTAGTTTGTGTTCATGTCATCCACCCCGATCCAAGATGGTGGATGTGTGAACTTTTGAGGCACAAGTGCACTAACTTGAGGACTATCTAATTGATCTGAACCAAATTTGGTACAATTGTAGTGAGTGGGATATTGCAGTGGTGTAGTTTGTAATGATGTCATCCACCTAAATCCAAGATGGTGGACACATAAACATTTGAAGGGAAAGGGAGCTAACTTGTGGACCTCTATTTGAACCAAATTTAGTCCCATTGTAGAAACAGTGAAAAGAAAGTAGGCTGATTAGTTCTTACTAGAACAATTGGTTTATTTTGTTCATTGTCACAATGTAGTCCTAAGACTACACAGACACCCATATAATAGCACATAAGCAGTGTCTTTGCACATTCTGTTGCAGGATTATAGAGCACTTCCTGGGAAAATGAGAAAGAAAATGAGTTAGGTTGTATACCCAAAAGGATGAAAGGGACCACTAAGTCCAGGAGGATGCAAGCATGGATAACAGGTAACGTCAAGGAAGCCATAAAAGGGAAGAAGACTTCTTTCCAAAATTGGAAGGCCTGTCCAAATGAAGAGAACAGAAAGAAACACAAACTCTGGCAAAAGAAATGCAAGGCAACAATAAGGGAGGCAAAAAGAGAGTTTGAGGAACATTTAGCTAAAAGCATCAAGGGGAATAACAAAAACTTATTTAAATATATCAGAAGCAGGAAACCTGCCAGGAGGCGGTTGGGCCATTAGAAAATGAGGGAGTGAAATGGATTATTAAGGAGGAAATCGAGGTTGCAGAGAAGCTAAATGAGTTCTTTGCGTCCGTCTTCACGGTAGAGGATACTGAGCATATATCTGTTCCTGAACCAGGCATTTTAGGAATGGAGGCTAAAGAACTGAGTCAGATAGCAGTGACAAGAGATGATGTTCTAAACTGTCTGGAAAAACTGAAAACTAACAAATTGCCAGGGCTGGATGGCATCCATCCAAGAGTCCTCAAAGAACTCAAATGTGGAATTGCCGACCTCCTTGCTAAAATATATAACTTATCCCTGCAATCAGGCTTTGTACTGGAGGACTGCAAAGTAGCCAATGGAATACTGATTTTCAAAAAGGGATCCACGGGCAATCCAGGAAATTACAGGCCAGTTAGCTTAATGTCCGTTCCAGGCAAATTGATGGAAACCCAACCCCTGCTAACTTGGCAAAGAGGCACCTTTTAACGTGGTGATTCTCTTTATTTAGCAGGGGGAGAGTAACTGGCCCTATTCACCCCCAGCACAGTAATTCCAGTGACTGCTGCTCATGTCTATCTTATGTTTCTTTTCAGATTGTGAGCCCTTTGGGGACAGGGAGCCATCTTATTTATTTAGTTATTATTTCTCTGTGTAAAATGCCCTGAGGCATTTTTGGAAGGGCGGTATAGAAATCAAATAAATAAATTAAATAATAATAATAATAATAATAATAATAATAATAATAATAATAATTATTATTATTATTATTATTATTATCCCCCAGTGAGGCACTACCTCGACGTGGTTGTGGGGCTTGTGTGCTCTGAGGAAGGTGAGAGTTATGCCAGAGGTCCAACCATACTGGACAGGTCTCACCAGAGGAGCCAGACAAAGAGTGCCTCTCCAGTCAACAATATGGTGAGACGTAACTTTAATAAATCTATACCGGATTGGTCGTCGCCCGGGTCAACAAGGACCACGCCAGGTGCTATAGTCCCTGGACATCTGGTGACAAGTGGGCAACAGGACTCAGGATCTTCAGTTGAGCAACCAGGGCTGGAGACTGCAAGGTTACTGGAAGAAACGTCGCTTAACTGAAAAAATATATATGAAAAATGCCAACAAGGAAATAATGATCTGCTATTACAAGTCTAGTCCAACTAGAAGAGGTTATTTAAAAAGAATGTACCAAATTTGGAAAGAGAAGCATCCAGATACAGAAATAACAGAACAAAGGCTAGCAGACCAGAGAACATTCATAATAAGAAATAAAGTATTCACAGAAGTTAAGCTGGAAGAACTGCAAAGAGCAACACAGGCTCAAGATATGGAAGAAGAATTAACACCAACTGAAGAAGTTGCTCAGGCGCAGGTGGAGGAGGTGTTGGAAATCGAGGATGCCACTGTTGCTGAACTGTTTCAAAATCAAAACCAGGCATCCTCCCCTTTGCCTTCACCTCAAAAACCCAAATGCCATTTAACAGAAAAGCAACAAGAACTAAAGCAAAAAATAACTGAGCACATGAACCAAACAACCACCAGGGTTCGACTTCCAGCTCTAAAAACAGTTGCCAAAAAACAACTTGCTCAGGCATTAAAAGATGTCAATGCTGCACTTGCAGAAATAACAACCAATAATTTGCAAGAAACAATGTAAAGTGCAGCAACAATAACAACATAAGAGCTCGGATATAAGATTGGTGGACTTGTAAAAAAAGAAAGTAGTACATCACCTAAATGGAAGATTAGATTAGAAAATAAAGTCACCAGGCTTAGATCAGATGCTAGTAAATTGAAAGATATGAAAGACAAGAAGCTGAAGAATGAAAACACCAAACAGTATCTGATCCAAAAATACCACCTAGATTCAAGGAAAATTAGAGAAGTCTTGGAAATAATAAAGCAGCAAATAACAGCAGTTTCACAGATTAGCAGATACAAAGCCAGAATTACACAACACAGGCAGAATCTCCAATTCCAGTCGAATCAGAGACGTTTCTACCAAAGCATAGAAGGAGAAACTACAAGAAACATAGAAACACCAAATAAAGAAGAAATAGTGCAATTCTGGGGGAAATTATGGGACAATCCAATAGATTATAATAAAAAAGCAGGCTGGATGAAAGAGGTCGAAAAATGTAACCAACAAATGTAAGATCTAATAATAACACCAGAATTCATAAGTGAAAGAGCAAAGGAAATTAAAAATTGGACTGCTCCAGGTGACGATGAACTGCATGGCTTTTGGCTTAAACACCTAACAAGCCTTCATAAACAACTCTCAAAACAGTTCAATCACATTTTGCAAGGAGGTGATATTGAACAATGGCTAACAACTGGGAAAACTCATCTCATCATGAAAGACCCAGCAAAAGGTGCAGTTCCAAGTAATTATAGACCAATAACCTGCCTGCCAACCATGTTCAAATTATTAACTGGAATAATAGCAGATGAAGTCATGCAACACTTATTAACTAACAAACAGCTTCCAGTTGAACAGAAAGGAAATTGCCCGAACACCAGAGGCACAAAAGACCAGATGCTGATTGACAAAATGATTTTAGAAAATTGCAAGAGAAGAAAAACAAATCTAAGTGTTGCATGGATTGACTACAAGAAAGCCTTCGACTCATTGCCTCACACATGGATACTAAAATGTTTAGAAACAACTGGTGTCAGCAAAAACATTCAGATAATTATTTAAAAAGCAATGAGCATGTGGAGTACACAGTTAACAATCAATGGCGAGACACTTGGACAGGTTAGCATTAGAAGAGGCATTTTCCAAGGGGACTCACTATCCCCTCTGTTGTTTGTAATCGCCATGACTCCACTTTCACAAATACTAAACAAAACAGGCCTCAGATACCAAACATCTAAAACATCAAGTAATATCAACCATCTGCTGTACATGGATGATCTGAAGTTGTATGGAAAGTCCCAGTCAGAAATCGAATCACTGCTAAACACTGTCCGTATATTCAGTAGCGATATAGCAATGGAGTTTGGACTAGACAAGTGTGCTGCATTAATAATGAACAGAGGAAAAATAAGAAAAACAGAAGGAATAGAACTACCCAATGGAAGCAACATCAAGAACCTGGAAGAGAAAGAACATTACAAATACTTGGGCATACTCCAGGCTGATAACATTGCACACGCTGAAGTTAAAAGAAAAATTTTAAGTGAATACATCAGGAGAGTTAGAAAAATCCTAAAGTCCAAACTCAATGGCGGGAACACCATACAAGCCATAAACACCTGGGCTATACCTGTTATCAGATATGCTGCAGGAATAATAGACTGGACCCAGGCAGAGCTAGAGACGCTAGATCGTAAGACCAGGAAAATCATGACCATCAATCATGCTCTGCACCCCTGCAGTGATGTAGATAGGCTCTACCTCCCTCGCAGCTCAGGTGGAAGAAGAATGCTGCAAGTCCATCAAACAGTAGAGGTCAAGAACCGAGCAGAAAAAAAACCAAGTCAAGAACCGAGCAGAAAAATGGAAAAAGAAGCCCATGGTCAATATTTGTACAATATAAGTGGAAAATCAGACATCACCAAGACCTGGCAATGGCTTAAGAATGGCAACTTGAAGAAAGAAACAGAGGGTTTAATCCTGGCTGCACAAGAACAGGCACTAAGAACAAATGTAATAAGAGGAAAAGCAGAAAAGTCAACAACAAACAGGAACTGCCGCCTTTGTAAAGAAGCAGATGAAACAGTGGACCACCTAATCAGCTGTTGTAAAAAGATCGCACAGACTGACTACAAACAAAGGCATGACAAAGTAGCAGGGATGATACACTAGAACATCTGCAAAAAATACAAGCTAACTGTAGCCAAAGATTGGTGGGACGATAAAATTGAAAAAGTGGTAGAAAATGAAGATGTAAAAATATTATGGGACTTCCGACTACAAACAGACAAACATCTGCCACACAATACACCAGATATCACTGTAGTCGAGAAGAAAGAAAAACAAGTTAAAATAATCGACATAGCAATACCAGGGGATAGCAGAATAGAAGAAAAAGAAATAGAAAAAATCACAAAATACAAAGATCTATAATTTGAAATTGAAAGCCTGTGGCAGAAAAAGACCAAAATAATCCCAGTGGTAATTGGCACCCTAGGTGCAATTCCAAAACAACTTGAAGAGCACCTCAACACCATAGGGGCCACAGAAATCACCATCAGCCAATTACAAAAAGCAACTTTACTGGGAACAGCCTATATTTTGCGACAATATCTATAATAACCAACAGTATTGATGATAAAATCCAGCCATCCCAGGTCCTTGGGAAGGACTCAATGTCTGGATAAAACAAACCAGTCAATAACACCTGTCTGACTGTGTAAACAAGAAATAATAATAATAATGCCCTTATACAAAACTATGGTGCTGCCACACCTAAAGTACTGTCTACAATTCTAGTCATCTCATCTAAAAAGAGACATTGTAGAATTGGAAAAGCTGCCGAAAAGGGCAAGCAAGATGATCAGGGGCCTAGAGCACCTTTCTTATGAGGCAAGGCTACAACAGCTGGGGCTTTTTAGTTTAGAAAAAAGACAACTGCGGGGAGACATGATAGAGGTCTATACAATCATGCATGGTTTGGGGAAAGTGGATAAAAACAAATTCTTCTCCCTCTCACATAACACTAGAACCAGGGGTTGTCCCTTGAAATTGATTGCCAGGAAATCTGGGACCAACAAACGAAAGTACTTTTTCACACAACGCATAATCAACTTGCCACAAGATGTGGTGACGGCCAACCACCTGGATGGCTTTAAGAGGGGTTTGGATAACTTCATGAAGGACAGAAGTCTATCAACGGCTACTAGTCTGAGGGCTGTAGGCCACCACCAGCCTCAGAGGCAAGATGCCTCTAGATACCAGTTGCAGTGGTGCAACAGCAGGAGAGAGGGTATGCCCTCACCTCTCCCCTGTGGGCTTCCCAGAGTAATCTGGTGGGCCACTGTATGTGAAACAAGATGCTGGACTAGATGGCCTCGGGCAGTTCTTATTACTGGTTCTGAACCCTCTAAAATGCTTTTTAATTGCCAAGTATTGTTACTAGGTATGGTATGATATCTCCAGATGATTCCTTTTCTGCAGTGCCCCCTAGTTTGTAGAATGCCTCCCCCCTGGAAGTCTGCCAGTGACTTTTCACTGTCAAGTTATTTTTCTTCAGGCGGGTTCCCCCCCTGCTAAGCTGACTTGTTTTTGCTGTGGTTTGTGCTTTTATTCTGCCTCGCTGCTTTGGTTTGATGTTTCGTTGTTTTGAACTTTTGTATTTGTGTGTTTTAATTGCACTTCTTGTTATTGGGCAGCGCTTTGAGCTTCCCATTACAAATGGCACCGTCCAAACTAGTTAGTCATGAGTAAGCAGCACTCACATCAATGCAACACGTTAGTCATAATTCCAGTGGGATTTGGTCTTGACAAAAGTCTGTCTGGATGTTGGCCAGTGATAACAACATAGTTTCTAGTTTCAGCCAAATAGGAAGGAGGTGAGAGGATAAAGTCCGATCCTTAACTTCTGCCTAATTCTGTTGCTGGTGCAAGAGAGAAAGCCACTCTGCTCAACAGGACTGGATGATTCCCTCCCGATTTCAAGATAGAATTTTATACAAATGGAAAGGTATACCAGTTCCCTCTAGGGAAGATGACATCTTGACACATGAGCAAGGCTTAAGAAGGAGAGGAGAGCTGGTCTTGTGGTAGCAAGCATGACTTGTCCCCGTAGCTAAGCAGGGTTTGCCCTGGTTGTATCTGAATGGGAGACTTGATGTGTGAGCAATGGAAGATATTCCCCTTAGAGGATGGAGCTGCTCTGGGAAGAGCAGAAGGTTCCAGGTTCCCTCCCTGGCAGGATCTCCAAGATAGGGCTGAGAGAGATTCCTGCCTGCAACCTTGGAGAAGCCACTGCCAGTCTGTGAAGACAATACTGAGCTAGATAGACCAAGGGTCTGACTCAGTATATGGCAGCTTCCTATGTTCCTAAGGCCTAGAATATGGCAAAGAGGCATCTGCATCTGCCCCACATTTGGGGTGATACGTGGGGCTTTTGGTTCAGAGCAGGGCTGGCCCAAACTATTGTGGTGCCTGAGGCAAGGTGCCAAAGGCTGGTGTGCAAGGGGGAGAGAGGAAGGCCGGTCGCCAGCAGCCTCCTCTTCTCTCCTCATGCTTCTTGCATACTTTGCAGTGAGTACGAGGAGGGGCGCTCCATGGCAAGTTTGCAAGGGTCAGATTGGTCTGCAGGGTGGAGAGCTGGTCTTGTGGGGGGCAAACCTGAATTGTCCCCTTTGCTTGCATTTGAACGGGAGACTACATGTGAGCACGGTACAAAATTCCCCTTCGGGGATGGGGCCCCTCTGAGAAGAACATCTACATGCAGAAGGTTCCCAGTTCCCTCCCTGGCAGCATCTCCAAGATAGGGCTGAGAGGGACTCCTGCCTGCAACCTTGGAGAAGCCACTGCCAGTCTGTGTAGACAATACTGAGCGAGACGGACCAGTGGTCTGACTCGGTAGAAGGCATCTTCCTATGTTCCTATGAAACATCTGCCTGCCCTGCTGGCAACCCAGCAATCTGCTGCCCACAGCAACTGCCTCGCCTTGCCTCATGGGAGGGCCGCCCCTGGTTCAGAGGGTGTGACTTCCCAGCAGGCCGGAGAGCTGAGGCGCCTATCCTTGTACAAGGAACCCCACCGACGGAGCTGGGAGTTCTAGTTGCCGAAAATGACTGCAACATTTCCTTTGTGATTGCATTGGGCTGATCGGCTTTCCTGTTGGCGGGGGAAAGGGCTCACATGTGTGTGAGTTTTAGCTTCTCCTTTATATATCAGGAAGTGATCGCATAGCAATAACCTGCAAAATAAGTCAAGAGAGGCTCTTCATCCCAAGCCCATTTTGTCTCCTTCCTTCCAGGGTCGGTTCTGGGGACTATAATGTTGTTCGGTCTTTATAAGGCCATTTCCTTCCATAGTCATTTGCAGGATGTTTCCCGTTTTCTCTGCAAGGTTGGGGAGGGGGCGGGAGCAAAAACCCAGCCATTCTGGCAAAAGTTGGATGTTCTGATTGTGGCCAAGAGCCAGACCTCCTGTTTAGCTAGTGATGTCACTTTCCCCTTCTAATTCTGCTACCTCCCCCACCCTGCTAACGTGCTCTAGATGGAAACAAAGCAAAGTTGGCTCCTGTCGTTTTCACTGAAACAGGCATCCAAACCATATATTTAAAAACAAATGTGTGCCTTATTTGTGTTTTAAATGGAGAAAACTTAATCCCATTTTCACCAATGGGAGTCACAGTTATAAGCTTCTTGGAAAATGGTTGGTTAAAGATTTCTTTGCTTTCAATGGCATCTTTTTGCCAACAGCAACAATAAGAGATTGGGGCGGGGGACGACTGTTTTTTTTAAAAAAAAACCTTCTTTCATATATATATATATATATATATATATATATATATATATATATATATATATTTAAAATCACCATCATCATTCAATGAACAGATGTTATCAGGATTTTTCTGCAGTAGACTGGCATTTTCCTTTTGAATTATTCTAGGCACATGCACATGTGGTTTTTTTTACCAGCATGAAACCAGATTAATTGAATGGGTTTAAAATGCTAAGTAGTGGGGTGGGTGGGTTGGAAATATGAAGGCTGCTCAGCTGGTCAAAGGTGGGGAGGGAAGAAAGAGGAATCTACTGGCTGCAACTAAGACAAAGATGTTTGCACACACTGGCTAACACCCAGACTAAGTTATTCAAAAGTACCACTCAGGGGTCATTGTAAAGGACTGCTTAATTTCAGGAGGACTACTCAGAAGTAATTTAGTCTGGATGTCAGTCACTGGTACAAAATGTGACCAAAAAAGAGGATGTGGAACTAATAATGTTATTGTTATGAAATATATTTGTAGTTGTCAAAATTAATGAGGGACAAACTGCAGGTTGCTTTGACTACTGAAAATGCCAAATGAAACAGGGAGACTTCTTGGAACGGCGGAGACAGTCTGTCCTACAACTCCCATTAAACTGGCTGACATACTGCAAAAGTAGGATATAAACCATGTAGAGGCGCAAGTTCAGGTGGTATATAAGTGCACAAGATAAACAAAATGAACAGTAGGTCAGCCTAATAACATTGCATTTGTGCAATTTGCGTACATTATGCAAGTTGCACAAACGCATTTGTGCAAATTGCATTACACAAGAGTAAGCCCATTATTTTCAGTGAGCTTACACAATTGCATAATTTGCACAATTATGCAAACTGCACAAATTCAGTGTTACTAGACTGATGTACTATTGCACAGTATGTCAGCCACTGAATTTACATGGATATAAAAGCAAATTTCCTGGACTGGAAAGTAACTGCATTTCTCCAACAGCGTTTTCATAAGCTATACTGTTATTTGGTTCTCCATTCTTTGAAAACAGGAGAAAAGAGCCACATGGATCAGAATGTACATTTGATTTTTAAAAGCACCTCCCTACTTTCTTAAATCATTGTGCAATGGACACTAAAATGGCATCCTGGCTGCAAAAACAGTAGCAAGTCATGTGCTGAAAACAGGGATACCTCTGCCATTGCACCAACAACATAAGAAAAGGAAATGTCATAAGTCTTAAGTAACTGCTGTGAAGAAACACAATGATGCTTCAGATCAGGGTACCAAGCTTAAAATAAACTCAAGTTACTGGATATCACTGAATTATGTGTCTCGCTGTAAGCAAAGCTCCAGAAAAAAACATGCATGGCACCATATTAATGCTGTGAATCAACTTATCTAAGCCGTCTTCTACACTGGAAATTGCTGTTGGCCTCAAGTAATGTAGCTCCTCTTTATAGGAACAAGAAAAAGCTTGCCAAATTGAGCCTTGTGCATATTGTGTGCAGTTGTGTTAACAAAACCCCCAAACCACACACAAAGACACATCAAGAAAAGGATATCACTCGGTTTTATTAGAAGATGGGTTTTTTCAAATCTGAGAACAGATGGCATGTCCAACGGAACACAAAAGCAACTTACAGCACTGAAAGACAGATGCACAGATTTGCCTGTGTTCGCTCTGAACTACAATCAATCCAACTCTTGAATATCTTTCTTTTAGAGCATGTTGTTTCCCCCAATGCTGAGTGGGAGACATTCCCTTGAAAGTTACCAATACAACATCTAAATAGGAATCAACTGAGAGAAAAATCTGGAAATGGTTGGAGGAGAAACATGTGTCCCCATAACGAGCACAAGAGAGCCAAGGAATTAGGAAAAGATGGTTCGATAATTAATCAGCTTGTAGTGAGGCAAGTGGGGCATGATCCAGCTGTGTTCTCCTGCGCAAGGCTGCAGTAGTGCTCTGTGCAGCTGCCATTAATTTCAATAGACTTTGCAGGGGAGAACCTTCTCTTGGATTGGGTCCTGTTGATCAAAGCAATGAAAATACTTGCCACAGTTTTTCTTAACCTAAAATTCCAGACAATTGCTCCATGTGATTTTACAACTTAAAATGCACACTCCCCCACAAAAAAATAACGTTCCCCTTCTTTAGAGCAGTGTGAATCCAGTCTTGCTACATAACTGCTTTCAATGGCATGGATATCCTTTGATTCATTACAAAAAAACAAAAAAGTGATGCTTGATAGTATAAAATGCTTGAACAAATTAAATATCATGTATAGATAAGATAGATAGATATTATTTTTTAAAAAGCTTAGTAAAAATATAGTCCTGTTGTTTCATTGAAAGATAATACCCTTATTACAGTGAGAAATGTGTTGGGGAAGCGCCCCTCAATTATTCTCATTCCCTACTACAAAATAACCTTTCCAGGGTTTTGATGGTGCCATTTGTCTCTGCTTTGGCGTAAATCAAGGATTCTTAACCTTAGATCCCAAATACTGTGGGACAACAATTCCCATCACCCCCTGCCACAATGGCCTTTGACCCTAACCAGCCGGTGACTATTGTCGCTGGAACTGATGCAGTCCAGCAACATCTGGAGACCTCAAGGTGGAGACCCCTGGTGTTAATGATCTAATTCTGAAAACCTTTATTTGCACGGCATAGCTTAGACCTCAGTGGAAGTGGGAAAGTCTATCTGTATCCTGTAAAGACGGACTGTCGCTCAGTGGTTGGGCATATCCTTTGCATGTAGATGGCTACAGGTCCAAACCCAGGCATTTCAGTTACGAGTAGCAAGTGAGGGGAAGGATCCCTGCCTGAGCCTCTGGAGAGCTGCTAACAGTCACAGTGGACAAAACTCGGCTAGATGGACTAATATTGTGACTCAGTAGACAGCAACCTCTACAACCAGAGTACTTGCTTGGCATGCAGAAGATCTCCGGTTCAATCCCGGGCATCTCCAGTTAAAGGACTGAGAGAGACTCTCTGAAGAGGTGCTGCCAGACAGAGAAGAGACCACCAGATGGACCAGTGGACTGACCAGTACGTATACCAGTGCATGCACCCTTGCGATGACAAGGCACATGAACTGACATGTGTGCATGACTTGGCACATGGCACTCATTTTGTGTGGAATTCTGAAAACCCTTGCCCTCCAAATGCCTGAGTTAATTTAATTGGATTAAAATCTATCAACAGCCCCCATCCAAATCCGTTCCTTTAGATGGAAATCTTAGTGGTTCCAGTGGGACTTGTCTCCTTCTAGGCACAACCAGAATCCAGAGCCTTATTTGCACAGGCATCAGTGGAGAAAGGCTATTCATTTAAGGGTGGATTCTTAAGCCACTGAAGTAACTGAAGTCAGTGGACTGACTTTACATGCAAGAAAGCGGGTATGTTCCAGAGACAAGTATGAGAGCATAAAGGAGCCGTCTACAGTATGTTGCCCCTTTAAAGACGTCCTCAACTTCCCTCCGTCACACCTTACACCATTTTTTTAAAAATCCCTCCTTTACCACAATGCTCTACTTTCCCCCCTCATTTCATGACGTCCTTTATGGGTAGTCCCCAGTCCCAATGTGAGTGCTGCCTTGATGCCTACTGAACCCAATTCAGTCCAATGGGCTTTAGGCACCCCTCCCTTTCTCCGGACTGTGTGCTTCAGGGCTGCAATCCAGAGCCATGGAAATAAATGCAATGTTTCCTACGTGCTCCGCTGGGTTGCAGATGGCCCATGGGGCATATTTAGGATTCAAGTCCTTGGGCTTGATTTGGCTGTGGTTTCGGCTACAAGCCGCCTTTTGGAAAATGGGCCACCCCACTTGGGACATCACACAGCTCCCAACACCTCTCGAGTACAAAGTGCCAACAGCATTGTCCGTGTCCACAACTAAACAGGGCTAAGCCAGGGGTTGTCAAGTGGGTCCCCGGATGTTGATGGACTACAACTCCCATCAGCCCCTGAATCCATTGTGGCTGAGGATGATGGGAGTTGTAGTCCAACAACATCTGGAGACCCAAGTTTGAGAACTCCTGGGCTGTAGAAGCTGATATCCTGACCATGGAGGAGGATCAAAGGCAACAGAGGAGGGGATTTCAGCAGGTGTTGATTGCCATGCTATGGTACTGTGGGGGTGAGCACAGCTGCACCTGCCAAAATTCCCTCCACAGAACTACCTGAGGTTGAGGAACTCTGTTCTGTCTTGCAGCTGGGCATCGCAGAAATGCACCCTCCTTCTGCTTTGGAATAGTCCATCTTTTTGTGCTACATAGCAATACAGTATATCAGTGGTTCAGCGTTATCTAATTTTTTTTAAAAAGCAATGCATTTAATGAGACAATCTAAATACTGCAATGTTCTCAGGCAAGGGGAGAGGGCTTGGAAGCCCAGTGCAGAGAGAAGAAGGCACTTGTGGGCATGGAAAGTGTGCTGAAAAGACCAAATATTTGTGTCTGCACAAGTGTTGGCCCCCAAGAAGAATCTGACCTCAGTTTGGGGCTAATTCACACCTTATGCAGAGACAGGGAGAGCAGCGGAAATGAGCGGGATGCTGGGACTTCTCTCTGCTTCGGCTGAAAATGTGCAAAGCAGAGAACCAAAGGGCCGTTTCACACATGACGCAGCAGGAAACTAGAGTTTGCTCTTGCTCTTGTCAAGGAGCGGCAACCAATCCCAGCTCCCAGCAAGGCTGATGCATGCATTTGCAAATGTATTCACAACATCCACAGGTTACACTTTAAAGATCTTATGTGTGAAGAGGCCCCGACACACAGTGGCTGGCAGCCAGACTAAATTACTCACGAGTGATCCCACTGAAATTGATAGGTTAAGTCACGACAAACTTGCCTCATTAATTTCAATGGGAATACTCATGAGTAATTTGGTCTGGCTGCCTGCCAGCAAAGCCCATGCGCTTCAGGGGTGAGATTCTCCCCCTCCCCCAGTGCCACTTTTGACACAGCTGCGGAAGTGTGAACATACACTCCGTAGGAAGCATTTTAACATCCCAGTAGACCAGGGGTTCTCAACATTGGGTCCCCAGATGTTATTGGACTTCAGCTCCCATAATCCCCAGCCAAAGGCCACTGTAGCTGGGAATTATGGGAGTTGAAGTCCAATAACACCTGGGGACCCAACTTTGAGAATCCCTGCTGTAGACGCTTTGCTCTTCACAATACTGGCATAGGCTCTTCAGCAAACATGCACAGCAGCTGGGCGCTTTCCAGACTAGACCCTGCAACGGGGTCACATCGGATCTCAGAAGTGTGCTTCCACACTTCCTGAGTCGTGACACCGCAGTCCCTACATGGAGAGCAGGGTGCCGTTCACAGTGCCAATGCCTTGTTTCGAATTTAATTGCTGCGATATAGAGCAAGGGCATCATATATCTGGCGTAAGGACGTTGCTGTTTTTTGGCGGGGGTTGTCAGTTTCCGCGAGACTGCTCCCCCCAATGTTTACGTTTCGAATGCGACTTGCCTAAATGGAGGCATGTTGCTGCTGTTGAGCAGCTCGTCTGGAAAGCACCCTGGTCTGTGCTGACCTGAGAGCCCCTTTGCTAAAGAGCACCACATCCCAGAGAGGGCTAAGGAGCCAAGTTGCCCTTGTCTAAAACAGACTAGTATCTGCACACCATGCCTTCTTTGCCACCAGCACTGAAGGGTACATGTACACTCTCAGCTCATTTCAAAACTTCTCCCCGCTTAACCATCACATCTTCCCCCAAGGAATCCTGGGAACTGTCATTTGGGGACAGTGCTGTGAAGGTCCCTGCTGCATTCCCCAGGGTTCCTTGGCCAGAGGAAATGACCGTCAAACCAGGTGAAGCCTGGAATGTAGACGTACCCTGAGCCTCTCCCCCGGGTGAACACATCGCATCAAGGAACAGCCCTACCCAGTGATACAGGTGCTATAGTACACAGCACTGCTGGCATCAGACAAGGCTGATATCAAGCTGCTCTCCTCGCAGGAGAGGCTCTGAGGAGTCACTTTGGACATGGAAACATGGTAGAGGAGTCCCGAGGGATCGGGACGAGTCCTGCTCATATTCAAATACTGGTCGAACTCGTTGCGGTCCACTTCTGTCCAAAGCTCACTGGGATTCAAGTGCTCGACGCCGTCCAGGTGGTGCGACTCGGGAGGCGGGGAGAGCTGGCCCAGGTGGGCCGAAATCCCATTGGAGGCTCCAGCACAAATCTGGTTGTAGTACATACCAGGTGGGTGGGGAGTCCTCATGGCATCCGCCAGGTGTGGTGGGTTGGGTGGGTAGCCCATCGGCATGTTCCGCCCCAGGTTTTTTTCAGGGGGGAACTCCATCTGGGGAGGCGGAGCGGGGTGGTGGTGGTGGTGGTGATGATAGGCCCGGAAGGCCATCACGTTGCAGTCGTCCTGCATGTGGGGAGGGAAAAAGGCCGGCTCGGTCTGTTCCAAGACATCCAAAGGAGACATCTCAGGGGTCGGCAGGCCATAGTTCTCCAGCTCAGAGCCCACCGAACGGAGTTCTCTAAAGTGGTTGAGCGGGGGAGGCTGGGAGTGGCCCGGGTGGCCGAGGGCGCCGGCGGAGCGGTGGCTCATCCCAAAGCTATCGTTGCAGGGCTGGGAGAGGTTGTGGAGGAGGATGCTGGGCTCCATCCTCTTGATCTTCTTGGCTTGCTTCTTCCTCCTGGGGCGGTACTTGTAGTTGGGGTGGTCCTGCAGGTGCTGGATCCTCAGCCTTTCCGCCTCTTCCACGAAGGGACGCTTGTCGGTGGCACTGAGGGCCTTCCATGACTGACCTGGGAAACCCAAAGAGCAAAGACAGGCATGAAGTCACAGCAACGAGCCACCCAGCAAAATGGGGTGGAGGGCGCAGGGTTGCCAACTGTCCCTCATTACGCAGGATGTCCCTCATTTCAGGGATTCAGTGTTGGTCCCTATCGGGGCAGCATTTGTCCCTCATTTATTCAATAGCATATAATTCAATTACAACTACGTCAATGATACTCAGGCTCTTGATTACTACTGCATAAACCTCCCAGCCACCCCCCACAAACTTGTGCCCCTCATTCTGGAAAGTGTGTTGCTCATTTTGGCAATTAAATTTGGGCAACCCTATTGAGGGGTGCGCTGCCCAGCAGATCTGTGCTCTGGTCCTGCATCAGCTGTAGGCAGCCTGGTTTCTCAGGGAACAGCTGCGGCATGCACACAGGTGCTTTCAAACAGGAGGTCGTTTGATTCATCTCTTTCAAAAGAGAAGTGAAGCCGCCCTTTCCTGGGTAGGCCCATTTCTCTCCCAGCTCACCACATCTCAGACCAGGCCACCCAGATAATGTCCAGAGGGATGCTATGCCACAGTAAACGACTCCTGCTGAGTCGCACACTGCAACTGGGCACACAGTTCCCTGGGAGTCAGTGGCACTACTGAACACCGTGGGCCTTACTTCAGAGTAAACATACACTGGAGGGCTCTGCATACCAGCCAGCCCACACCGCATGCAGCAGCAGGGTCAGAAAACATGACGAATCCCACTTCAGAGATGGAGCAAATGGCGTGGAGAGGGTGGATCTTGCCCAAATCCATCCGAGTAGTTCATGGCTGAGATGGGAGATTTGAACCTCATTGCCTCACTATGTGTCTGTGAGCACTGTAAAATATTCCCATTAGGGGATGGAGCTGCTCTGGGAAGAGCAGAAGGTTCCAAGCTCCCTCCCTGGCAGCATCTCCAAGAGAGGACTGAGAGAGATTCCTGCCTGCAACCTTGGAGAAGCCGCTGCCAGTCTGGGTAGACAAGACTGAGCTCGATGGAGCAATGCTCTGACTCAGGATATGGCAGCATCCTATGTTCCTATGTAACCTCACAGGAAGTACTCATTCAGGGCTGACCTGAGGCAAGTGTTGGTGGACTACAACTCGCATCTTCCCAAACTGCAATAAACTTCAGCTGAGGATAATGGGAATTGTAGTCCAACAACACCTGGAGACTCGCTGGTTGGCCATGCCTGCATTTGGTCCTCCTAAGCACCTTTCATGGTGCTCCTCCTAAGTTCACCATTCATGGTGAACTCCTAAGCACCTCCTACTAAGCACCTTTTGACACCAGCATGCCAAAATCTTCAGAGAGGAGAGCTGGTCTTGTGGTAGCAAGCATGACATGTCCCCTCTGCTAAGCAGGGTCTGCCCTGATTGCATATGAATGGGAGACATGATGTGTGAGCACTGTAAGATATTCCCCTCAGGGGATGGAACCGCTCTGGGACAAGCATCTAGCTTCCAAGTTCCCTCCCTGGCAGCATCTCCAAGATACGGCTGAGAGAGATTCCTGCCTGCAATCCTGAAGAAGCCGCTGCCAATCTGTGTAGATAATACTGAGCTAGATGGACCAAGGGTCTGACTCAGTATATGGCAGCTTCCTATGTTCCTTTCAAAAGAGTGATTATATTTATTTATCAGGGGAAGAGCAACCATCCCTATTCAATCCCAGCACAGCATAACTCCAGTGGCTATTGCTGGTGTCTACCTTGTCTTTCTTTTTAGAATGTGAGCCCTTAGGGGACAGGGGACAAACTTCTTCTTCTTCTTTTTCTATGTAAACCATTTTGAGAATTTTCCCATTGAAAAGCAGAATAACAACAATGCAAAAGGGCGCAAACGTCCATAAGCAAAGTCAACTCCCTCTAGCAGAAGGAGCAGTCAAATAGTTACCACACCCCCTTCTCTGTAAACTCCTCAGATAAAACAGAGCCATCTTAATAAGTTGCAGGGGGAGCATTGCTCACTGATAGAGCATGACTCCAGACTCAGTCCTCCACAGCATCTCCTGTTAAAGGATTTCAGGTAGCAAAGCTGGGAACAAACTTTTCTTGTTTGTCCTCAAGGAACTGCTGAAAGACAAAGGAGTTACTCTTGGGTTAGATGGACCAATGGTCTAACTCAGTGTAAGGCAGGCAGCGCCTATGTCCCACCCTGTTCTTTCAACTCAAGTGTAGATGTCAATAAAAGTCTGTGATGGCTAATTCACACAGACACATTTTGCATGCTAAAACCAGCCTGAGCTCCAGTGGATTTCTGCCTTTGTCTTGCGATGGTGCAGACTCACCCAGATCGTGACTCACTGCATCCCAAGGCAACTTGCTTTGGGAAAATGTTCCAGAACATGTTGAACTGCAATCTGGACATTCTGCAGACCTGATCAGCGTGCCAAAATCCTCGGAAACACTTAACTAAGGTTAACCGCCACGACCCACACAAGTGGTGGTGGTGGGTGGCTGCATCTACTGAACCAGAAAGAGGAATTCAGTCTGAGTCACCATGTGCATTTCCAGAAGCAACTCTTCTGGCAGTCTGGACATTTCCCTTGTCTACGCTGAAACTCAAATGTGATCTCTGCAGTGGCTAAAATGCATGCGCCATTCAGGAACAACTCTCTTCCACATTTTGTGCCACGTTAACAATATTGACATATGGCACGCAGAGTGCGAAAGAGGCTCACGCTTTGGGGATTGTTTATGAGATACTTGGGCAGGAGCATCACTTTGAAGAAAAGGGCGACCAAGGCACCGACGATGACATCTTTCTGCTTGAGAGTTTCCAAGGACAAACTGATGTGGCATTTGCTTGTGTTTGTTTAGGGCAGCAGAGCTCCTCCTTATCCTATCTGATGGATACAAATTCGATGATACTGTATTTGGACTTAATCAGGATTGGAGGGATCTTTCCCACCATATGGAATAGGGATATATGCAGTTATACATTGTTTGAATGGCCGAGCCACTGTGGAAAGGAACTCACTACATCATATACAGTTGCATGATCAATTGAGAGGAAACTGGTTTTGGCTGTTTGCAATAGAAGCACCGATTGGTTGGTGCTTGAGTGGCCACAGATTCGCCCTCCCATCTCTAGAGCAGTTTCGTAGCTCTTTTAAGGTTTCACTTAAAATACTGATGCATGAGGTACCAAACAAATGTTGAAAGAAGGCATGCATATTAATGCTGCACTTCTAAAAATTAAAAAAGTGAACAATGAACCTCACCAGTGTTCCCTCTCATTTTTTTCATCGGTGTGTGGAATGAGTTTTGTTCTGGGCGGCAGTGTTAAGGCAGTGTGCGCACCCATGCATTCAGAGTGGGACCTTTGTGATTTAAACCTGAGCAGGATCTAAAATTAATTGAGCGGACCTAAAAAAATGTGTGAGTGCGCGTACACGCGCACACTTTAGAGGGAACACCGAACCTCACTGGTTCATTGGAGCAAGGAGCAAGACAGAAGATGCAGACCAATATGCAGATCATCCATTAGTGTGTCCCTCAAATGCTCGGTGAAAGCAAGGGGAAACTGAGCTTACATAGGAACATAGGAAGCTGCCTTACACCGAGTCAGACCATTGGTCCATCTAGCTCAGTATTGTCAACACAGGCTGGCAGTGGCTTCTCCAAGTTTGCAAACAGGAGTCTCTCTCAGCCTTGTCTTGGGGATGCTGCCAGGGAGGAAACTTGGAACCTTTTGCATGCAAGTGTGCAGATGCTCTTCCCAGAGCAGCCCCATCCCCTGAGTGGAATCTCTTATAGTGCTCACACGTGTGTCCCATTTGAATGCAAACCAGGGCAGACCCTGATTAGCAGAGGGGACAAGTCATGCTTGTTCCCTGGGAAACAATATGACAGTGGGTCTTGTTTCAAGATGTTCCTCTGCACCCTTATTGTATCTCTTTGGGGGTTAAAATTAGTATAGCAGGAAACTGGTGATAGTTATTGTGAATAGGTCACTCTGTTGTTGTTGTTGTTGTTGTTGTTGTTAATAATAATAATAATAATAATATTGTTCTCATCTTGAACACATTTAGGTTCTGTGTAGAAATGTGACAAACCTGCTACCCTTTGCATCTCAAGGTCTTTGGACTGCACCCTTGATCATTTTACCCGTGTATAGGTTTTATGCTTGTATTTTATAGAGTTTAAATTTGGTTTGTTTTTATTTTTTTTTAGCTTAATATTTTTATTGTCATTTTATTGTATGTTTTTTAACTTTCTAACTTTTGTAAGCTGCCTTGAGATTGTTTTTAATGAAAGGCAGTATATAAATTCAACAATAAATAAATAAAATAAAATCTCCGTTCTGTACCTCTCTACCTAGCTGTGTGCAAATACACCACACACACACCTGCCAACTGCAGACAACACTTCCTGCACCTGACAAAGTGGCTTGACTTTGTGCATGAAAGCTTATGTCACAATTAATGCATTCATCTTCAAGGTCGCACAGGACACTTGCAGATAGTTGTGTGCAGATGAATTACTCCTAGAAGCAGAGTCAGGAAAAGGGGTGAGGGAAGGTTCTTCTCAATTTTCAAATATCTCCTTTTGGGTAAAGCAAGTATGATCCAGCAGTGCCGCTCTTCTTCAGTGTTCAGGGATCGCCCAATGAAACTGACTGGCGGGAGGTTCAAGACAGGCAAAATTAGCACATGGAACTCACTGTCACAAGATGGTGATGTCTACTAGTTTAGTTGGCTGAAGGGAAAAAAGCTTAGACTAACAACTCTACTATATGTTAGACCCTTCCACATAAAGTATGAGGGTTGGTTATTCTAGATTCATTAGCGTGCAATACAAGGGTACTGCATGTCTTCTGCAGGTGACTCTAATAACATGTATACCCAAGCACTGCCTTTACTCTGTGAACATTAATCTAGATTAAATACCATCGCCGGATTCTGCACTTGCAGTCTTAAACAGCAGTTAGAATTTCTAGTTTGCCCATAAGCAAACCCTGACAAAGTGGGGGAAATCCACTCCGAGGTCTCAGCACTTTAACCACCCTAACAAAGAAGAGAAAGCGGTAATCTGTCTGTACTCAGCTTCACTCCCAAACTAAATCAGCCATAAATCCTCGAGCATCTTCACCCAGGGCATGAAAGTCCTTTCCCCACATCCCTGTAATATGAACGTAAACCTCACAATAGGCTAGAATGCACCGTTGGTTTAAAAACTATGCTCTTCAGGTTTTGATCTCTGGTGAACAGCATTCGCAAGTGTGTCCTAACAGTGCAAGAGAGGTTCATGGGCAAAAAGAAATTTTCTGTGTAAAAATCCTATAACAATATTTAGCAGCATGCATCAGAACCTGCACTCTGATAGGATAATAGGATAGGGGGGTGGGCACAATTTGTCTTTGTGTATCCCCTGATTGCAGGAATGATAGTATAAAAGGTGTTAAGGGTAGCTAATCTAGATGGAGGATTGTGCGATAAATTTCTGGCCCTATCCATACCCAGCACAGCACCCCTCCAGTGACTGTTGCTAGTGTTTCTTATGTTTCTTTCTAAAGATTGTAAGCCCTTTGGGGACAGGGAGCCATTTTATTTATTTATTTATATCTATGTAAACTGCTTTGGGAACTTTTGTTGAAAAGCGGTATATAAATATTTGTCGTATTCGTAAGAGGGGCTGATAAGAAGCATTGCACAATAATAGATTAATAATAATAATAATAATAATAATAATAATAATAATAATTTATTACATTTATAAACCACCCCATACAGAGGCTCTCTGGACCCTGCTCTGCACCCTCTACACCCCGCTTAATCTTTTTAAAGAACTATCCTGCCAGTCCAGATTAGACTCTTTGTTCAACCAGCATCCCAATAGTGCCTAGGCTCACAAGGAAGCCATGAAGACAACCGCTCTCCCTAATTGTTTGTCCCTAACAGCTGGAATTCAGCGGCATACTGGCTGATCCTAGGGAATCAGAACCAAGTCTGTGTGATCAGCAAGGCTCCACTGATTCCTAGGATCGTGTGCTAGGGTTGCAGTCTGAGCCTTTTTAATCTGCCCACTGAACTAGTAGCCATCACCACATCTTGTAGCAAAGAGTTCCCTGTGTTCATTAATTTTCTCCCATCCCGAACCCCCCATCAGTTTTCCTTGGATGACTCCCAAAGTCTTAAGATAATCAGAAGAGCCTTGCTGGATCGGAGCCAAGGTTCATCACGGCCAGCAATCTGTGTGCCACGGTGGCCAACCCGATGCCTCTGAGAAGTCTGCAAGCGAGGCTTGAAGTCAACAGCCCTCCCCCACGGTTGCTTCCCAGCATTCAGTGGCACAGTGGCTCTGAATACGGAGGTCCCACATAGCCTTTATGGCTAGTAGCCACTGAAAGACCTCTCACCCACCATGGATTTGTCAAATCCTCTTATAAAGTCATCTAAGCTAGTGGCCATCCCTATGTCTTGTGGCAGTGAATTCCATAGGATCGCTATGTGTTAGGTCCTTTCTTTGGTCTGTCCTGAATCTCCTGCCAACCCGTTTCATCGGATGGCCCCAGGTTCTAGTACTGTAATGACCCCAGGTTCTATGTGCAAAGGTGGGAAAGGGTGGAAGCGACAGGAGATTGCCGGGCGCCATATGCTTTAGTCACAGGCTCTGGCAGGAGGGTAGCAGAGGGGCTAGAGCCTTGGCTAAAATTTAGCCATGAGGCAGCAGAGCCCCATTCCCAGGTGGATCAGGTAAGGTGGTTATTATTCGGTCCTCAGCTAATTAGATAAGCGGCTACGCTAGCTTCAGCAGTGCTATGTAAATTGTGCTGTCCTGTCTACAGAGTGAAGGGAAGCAAAGTAAGTCCCAACAGACCGACTGCAAGCAAAAATAAATACATCCCGAAATAACCCCCCAAGTGAATTAATAATTGCTACTTGATGTTGCAGTCACTAACGTCCCACAAAAGACCCGAGGTTGTGGAGGTCTTCTTTCTTCCCTTCCTTTCCAGCAGCCAGGAGTGAATAATACGGGTTAGCCTATCATACGAAGGAATTATTCCACCATCCTGGAACTCCGTGAGTGCGCGAGATTTGTTGCTTTGCTCAGATCTGGCTTTGAGATTTCTTTCTTTTTGCCATGACCAGAAACCCGATTCAGGGTCTTTCCCTTTTGAAATGACCGCTTTACTCTTCGCGCAGGGAATGAGCCGAAGTCAAAGTGCGTCGGAAAAGCTGGCACACCGACCACCGTCTCCCCCCGCCGTCCCTGCCCCCCACCCCGGCCTGGACCCCCCCCCCCCGCCCGCCTTCCACACACTTCCGGGGACCCTGGCCGGGGCTCGCGGCTGCCCTTACCCAGCATCTTGCTCAGCACCGCGTTGTGCAGATCCGGATTCTGCTGGGCCAGCCGCTTCCTCTCGTCCTTGGCCCACACCATGAAGGCGTTCATGGGGCGTCGGATGCGGGAGTCTTCCCCGCTGCCGCCGCCGCCGCCTTTGCCGTCAGATCGGCCGGAGCTGTGGCCATAGCCGGCGTCCGGGCTGGGAGAACGGCTGGACACGGGTCCCAAGAGCGCTCCGCCGGGGTCTCCCCCCGCCGCTGCCGCCGCCGCCGCCGCCGGTGCGCCTGGGCGAAATCCAAAGCCCGCGTCCGGGCTGGGGGTCCGGCTGGATGCTGGCTGTGGCGCCGGGGTCTGCTGCGGGTAGGCGCGCCCCGGATCAGAGGCGGCTGCTGCTGCTGCTGCTGCGGGTGGCGGTGCTGGTGGGGGCGCTGCCGCTGCCGCTCCCCATGAAAAGTCGCCTCTGGGTTGGGATAACTCCTCTCTACAGAAACTAGGCTCAGATATATTCATTCCAGCTAGACGCGCCTTTGGGGACCAGAAAGCGAGCAGAGGTTGGGGCAGCAAAGAAGAGAATCGGGTTCCCTTCCCCAGGAAAGAAAGAGAAGGGAGAATTGCGGGGCGGAAAGAACACGAGGGCACAAGGGCTCTAAGGAGCAGCACCCGAAACTAGTAGCAACAGAAGAGGAGCCGGGGCGGGGCGGAGCGGGGGATAATCCTTCCTAGCCCAAGCAGAGTTTTCTGTTGGTATTCCTCCAGCCAAGGAGGAGAAGAAGACCTCGGCTGAAAGGATGCGCGCTGGCGGAGGGCAACATTATAAAGGCTGGGCGTCTGGCGCGGGGCGGGCAGGGGAGGGGAGGGGGAGGGCTTGGAGTGGCCCACTAGTGGGAGCTCCCGGCTGGGAAACTGGAGAGGGACGGAGGGGGCAGGCCCGCCTGGATCGGAGACCCTCTCGAGCCGCTCCGTTCCGTTGCCTCCTGGGTTTTTTCCAAGGAAATCAGTAATATTGGAGTTGGGGTGTGTGTGTGTGTGTGTGTGTGTGTGTGTGTGTGAACATGGCGAAACTAGTCCTTTAAAGCAGAGCAAGCCGCTCGGCTCTTGCAAACCGCAACACGCCAGCGGCTAGACTGCGCGGCCCGGATTCTTGGGCGCTTTGGCGGCGGCGCACCACTCTCTGGGTTGTCGTCTTTGAATGCCCTTAAGATTTCTCTCTCTCCTATTTCCCCCTTACTGCCAGAGCCGGCACACAAACAGGCCGGCCATTCCTCCGGTAGAGGCAGCTGGGTGCTGCCTGGTGAATGGCCAGCCTGCAGGCAGCGCGGCGGGATGGGAGAACAGGAGCAATCGGGCTGCCGCGGACCAGGGGCTGCTGCGCCCCCACTGGCGCCCCACTGCCTGCCTCCTTAGGACTAGCCACTTTTGGGGGGTGGGGGACAACATAAGGATGGGGGAGATACAGAAACGCGCTCCCTCCTAGCGGGCAACAAACGTAGTCCAGATCTTTTGCTGCATTCCGACGTGCAAAAGTAGCGCCCATCGTTGCTGTGTTTGAGTTTCGGTTCTGTGGTAAGACGGAAGAGTGTGGCGGGTGGAGGTGGGAAATAACCACCCCAATTTCGAAACGGGAACATGATTGGCAAAAGTATCGTTCAGTCGGTAAACTCCTGCGAGCACCAACCAGAGCATCAGGGACTGCACTTCGGGGGCGGCATAGCAGTTGGCACGCGTGTCGCCCCCGCCCCTCCGAACTCACGCACGGGTTCCTAAATACCGGGGCGCGCCGCGGAGGACTGTTTGTCAGTCCTCAGCGGTGGGGAAGGGGGGCGCTACTCTGCACATGCTCAAGGGCACTCCGTGGTCATGACTTCCCCTCTCCCATGGTGGGCAACGAAAATGCAACCCAAGGCTCAGCCTGGCATGAACCTCCTCATAAAGCCCCCTCCCCGGGGGGGGGGGGCTGCAGGCCGGAAGTGCAGCTGGCGTTGCTGCTGCGCAAGGCATGTGCTGCTGGCAGAGGTGTGCGTGGCCCTCAGCCCGCTGAAACCCCTGCGCAAGTCACCTGGTGGCCGCTGCAAGCAAGCTCTACATTTCCTCAAGCTGGTTTGGTGTCCGGCCAGACTGCCTCGGTCTGGTTTTACCTCCCCCTGGTTTTACCCCTTGACTTTACCTCCCCCCAAGCCCGTGGCAATTTCCTAGGGGGGCAAGCAGGGAAAGGCCATGGAGTCAGAGCAAGTCTTCTTCAGCTGTGCATCCTTAGTGCCCCACCACATTCTATATTCGACCCAGCACACAGCATCCCTCCAGTGGCTGTTGCTGGCCTCTCCTTTCAAACAGATTCAGAAGTCCTAGTTTTGACTAGAGTCCTACATCATAGCTTGGGGTCAGAGTATCCACGCAACAGCATTTGCCCATATGAATATGCCAAGGTCCTCAGATCTGGGCCCTGGAACATAGGAAGTTGCCTTCTACCGAGTCAGGCCCTTGGTCCATCTAGCTCACTGTTGTCTGCACTGACCAGCAGTGGCTCTCTTAAGGCTGCAGGCAGGAGTCTCTCCCAGCCCTATCTGGAGATGCTGCCAGGGAGGGAACCTGGGCCCTTCTGCATGCAAGCAGGCAGATGCTCTTCCTCTGAGCTATGGCCACATCCTCTAAGGGGAAGATCTTGCAGCGTTTACATGGTGCCTCCCATCCAAATGCAAATCAAGGCCGTCCTTGCTTAGCAAAGGGGACAATTCATGCTTGCTGTCACAAGGCCAGTTCTCTTCCCTGCTCTGGTCTCTGCCACTGAAACAGACCTGGTTGGCAGGATCTGATTGATTAACTGGTTGATTGATTAATAAATCAATAGTGCCCCCCCTGCCTTTTGGAATGCCCTCCCAAAGTGTTTGATCAGTCTCCCCCTTTGATTAGTTTTTAAAAGAATTTGAAAACCCGCCTTTTAAAGGAAGCTTTTCAAAGCTGAGTTTAAGTGAGTTTGAGTCCTATTTTATCTTGCTGTGGCTTTTGTTTTGTTACCATTTATTGTGCTTTCTTGTGCGCCACCCCAAGCAGCAGTGTGCTGGAAGCCCAGGATGGAATACTGTGTTCGTTTTTAGACTGTGGGCCCCTTGGGGGCAGGGAACCCTCTTCTCCGCCCTTTCCTCATTCCTCTACCTATGTACGCCACTCTGTGATTTCCTTGTTGAAAATGGCTTGTGCTTGCAAGGCTACTCCCAGGAGCACCAGGGCAAGTGTGGTGATGCACTGCTTCGTAGCCATGGGATCTCCCCAAACAGCACAGCGCAGAGGGGTTTGGAACGGCTTTGGAAGCCACGAGCACTTTCCAAGATCGGCAGCTTGTTGCACAGTATGGGGAGGACCACTGTTAATAATAGCAATTCAGTGACAGGGCTTTACCCTGAAGCAGCAGCAGCCGCTCATCCTAATGAGCCGGGGGGGCCCAAATGAGCCCCAGCTAGCTGCCTTTGCTTCCTGGAAACTCAATTGTGCCTGTTTCTCCCATCCCTCCTGCCTCACCCCCTCCCAGCATTAACAAGAGCTGCTCTGCCGGCAGGCTGGCCATTTGTCAGGAAGAGCTGTCTGGGCGCGCGGCCTGCATGCTGGCTATTCATCAGGTAGAGCTGTGAGGGCCTGCTTCCTCCTGTCAGCTGGCCATTCTGGTAGAGCTGTATGGGTGCACCGGTCATTCATCAGGGAGAGCTGTGCAGCCCACATAGCTTTTCCTGATGAATGGCCAACCTGCAGGCACCACAGCTCTCGCTAACATGGGGGTGGGCCGGAAAGGAGAAGCAGGTGCAATTGGGCTGCCAAGAGCTAGAGCCCGTTGCGTCTCATTTGGCGCCCCCCCCCCCCCCGCTGATTAAGACGACCCACTGCTGCCCTGAGGTATGTGAAGTCATCCAAAAGAGAGCCTCCCAGCCCACGCAGCATGCATTTCCTTCATCTCCCCTCCCAAGTAACGGGACTGCTTTCTTTGACCCATTCTCAGGAGCTTTCGAAGTGGCGCAGCAGGGAAATGCTTGACTAACAAGCAGAAGGTTGCCGGTTCAAATCCCCGCTGGTACTATATCAGGCAGCAGTGATAGAGGAAGAGGCTGAAAGGCAACCGTCTCAGACCGCACAGGAGGAGGCGGCCATGGGAAACACCAGGAGTTGAAATCAACTTGATGGCACACTTTCAGGGGCGTAGCTATAATTGAGCGAAAGGGTGCAAAGAACATGGGCCCCCAGCTCCTGAGGGCCCTCTAGCTTCACCCCTTCCTATTTTCTTCATTATCTCCCTCACTCTGGGGGGCTGCCACAGAGAGGGATGAACACGGGCCCCCTCTCTCCTAGCTACGCCCCTGCACACTTTACACTTCCAGAGCAGTACAGCCAGAAGGAAACCCAGCTCCACGGATGACACATGCAATAAATAGCACCCCCAGTTTGGATTTAGAGGGGCAAAGCCTGCCAGGTTCAGAGCGTTTTGCTTCCAAGCAGGCTTGTATCCCAGAACTTCTCATTTTGGAAATAAATGGCTATTTCAAGGACAGAGAAAGGAAGTCCAAATATTCTTATCGGCAAAAGTGTCCAGCAGGAAGCTGGCCACCTCCTCCACGTGGGGTCAGGGCTAAAAGTCGCACTGAGTTGAACGGTTGCTGGTTGCAATCTTATTCATTAGGAGGAAGCAGAGAAGGGGTCTCAGCCTTGGGTCGCCAGCTGCTGTTGGACTACAACTCCTGTCATCCCCAGCCACAGTAGGCAAAGGGATGATGGGAATTGTAGTCCAACAACATCTGGGGACTTAAAGTTGAGAACTGGAGCAGGATGGCCATATGGTAACTGGAAGAAAGAAGCTTATGTATATGGAGAACCTGTTGCAAATGTTTTCTTGATTAAATTGTGGGACAAGCCAGTTCTCACCTCAGGAAAATGTTTAATAATCAGGGCTGTCACCTGGTTAACAAAAGCTCAGTCAGCTTTTGCATGTATACCTGGCAGCAGGTGTCACCTTAGAAGAGGCATTCTCACCTGTGTGAGATGAAAGGGGGAATATCTCACCTTAGAAGAAGCATTCCCTGCTATGTGATACTAGAGGGAGAATGCTTCACCTTAGAAGAGGTATCCCCTCTTGTTTGAGACTAGATGGAGAATACCTCACCTTAGAAGAGGCATTCCCTTCTATGTGAGATGAAAGGGGGGATACCTCAACTTAGAAGGAACATTCCCTGCTGTGTGATACTAGATGGAGAACACCTCACCTTAGAAGAGGCATTCCCTCCTGTGTGAGATGAAAGGGGGGATACCTCACCTTAGAAGAAGCATACCCTCCTGTATGATACTAGAGGGAGAATGCATAATCTTAGAAGAGGCATCCCCTCCTGTCTGGGACTAAAGGAGAATGCCTCATGTTAGAAGAGGAATTGCCTCTTGTGTGGGATTAAAGGGAGAATACCTCACCTTAGAAGATGCATTCCCTCTGTGTGATACTAGAGGGAAAATGCCTCACCTTAGAAGAGGCATTACTGCCTGTGTGAGATAGTGGGATAATGCCTTTTCTAAGATGATATCTGTCATCTGCAATTTTTATTAAAGAATGTATAACATTATATTTGCAAAAGCAAATGTGTTAGATGTGTTTTCGTGGGAAAAATACAGTCACATACAAAAGAGGGTGTTGCAACAGCAGCATATTAAAAAATAGTTTTTAAAAAAGTGATGCCCAATGAATCAGGATGCCTTTTGTGTGTGTGTTAATAAAAAGAACTATTACAGTTGATTAAAGATTGCAGCCCTAATAATCACAAAAGGAATGAGAACATGCATATGAGCATGTGCAGAGTGCTTTCCTCTCTTCACCAGGTCATGTGGGAGCTATCACCTGTCCAGTGCTGTCTCAGCTACCGTGTTTCCTTGTGATCTGGGTTGTTTGCATGCTGTGATTCCTCTGAAGTGCAGGATAGACACAGAATTCAGTTTCCTGAGAATCTCCGCTTTCTCAAAAAACAGCAGTTCACTAATCCAGGGGTTCTTAAGCTTGGGTCCCCAGATGTTGTTGGCCTGCAACTCTCATGATCCCTAAAGTAAAGGAAAAGTGTGCCGTCGAGTTGGTGTCGACTCCTGGTGACCCCAGAGCCCTGTGGTTGTCTTTGGTAGAATACAGGAGGGGTTGACCATTGCCTCCTCCCCGCACAGTGTGAGATGATGCATTTCAGCATCTTCCGATATCGCTGCTGCCCGATATAGATGTTTACCAGCAGGCATTCTAACCAGCTACCTCTTGCTCGCTAGGCACGTTACTTCCCCGCTGCGCCATTAGGTGGCCATCATTGCTAGCCACAATTTTTAAAAATGCAGATGCCCCCTTCCCCCAGACCTGAAGCACTCCTCACATGCTGCTGCTATTATTATTATTATTATTATTATTATTATTATTATTATTATTATTATTATTATTATTATTTCTTGTTTACACAGTCAGACAGGTGTTATTGACTGGTTTGTTTTATCCAGACATCGAGTCCTTCCCAAGGACCTGGGATGCCAGAATTTTATTGTCAATTGTTATAGATATCGTCGCAGAATATAGGCTGTTCCTAGTAAAGCTGCTTTTTGTAATTGGCTGATGGTGATTTCTGTGGCCCCTATGGTGTTGAGGTGCTCTTCAAGGTCTTTTGGAACTGCACCTAGGGTGCCAATTACCACTGGGAATATTTTGGTCTTTTTCTGCTACAGCCTTTCAATTTCAATTTGTAGATATTTGTATTTTATGATTTTTTCTATTTATTTTTCTTCTATTCTGCTATCCCCTGGTATTGATATGTTGATTATTTTAACTTGTTTTTCTTTCTTCTCGACTACAGTTATATCTGGTGTATTGTGTGGCAGATGTTTGTCTGTTTGTAGTCGGAAGTCCCATAATATTTTTACATCTTCATTTTCTTCAACTTTTTCAATTTTATGGTACCACCAATTTTTGGCTACAGGTAGCTAGTAATTTTTGCAGATGTTCTAGTGTATCATCCCTGCTACTTTGTCATGCCTTTGTTTGTAGTCAGTCTGTGCGATCTTTTTACAACAGCTGATTAGGTGGTCCACGGTTTCATCTGCTTCTTTAGAAAGGCGGCACTTACTGTTTGTGGTTGATTTTTCTACTTTTGCTCTTATTGCATTTGTTCTTAGTGCCTGTTCTTGTGCAGCCAGTATTAAACCCTCTGTTTCTTTCTTCAAGTTGCCATTCTTAAGCCATTGCCAGGTCTTGGTGATGTCTGATTTTCCACTTATTTTGTGCAAATATTGACCATGCAGTGGCTTATTTTTCCATTTTTCTGCTCGGTTCTTGACTTGTTCTTTCTTGTAGGCCTGCTTTGTTTCATTGGTGTTGAATAGTTTCACATTATTGACCATTTGAAGTGCATCTTCTTCACTGTCCTTGATATATTCTTCAAGGCCTCTTTTCTCCTCCTCTACTGTTTGATGGACTTAGGAACATAGGACATAGGAAGCTGCCATATACTGAGTCAGACCATTGGTCTATCTAGCTCAGTATTGTCTTCACAGACTGGCAGCGGCTTCTCCAAGGTTGCAGGCAGGAATATCTCTCAGCCCTATCTTGGAGAAGCCAGAGAGGTAACTTGAAACCTTCTGCTCTTCCCAGAGCGGCTTCATCCCCTGAGGGGAATATCTTGCTGTGCTCACACATCAAGTCTTCCATTCATATGCAACCAGGGCAGACCCTGCTTAGCTATGGGGACAAGTCATGCTTGCTACCACAAGACCAGCTCTCATTCCTCTTCCACCTGAGCTGCGCGGGAGGTAGAGCCTATCTACATCACTGCAGGGGTGAAGAGCATGATTGATGGTCATGATTTTCCTGGTCTTACGATCTAGCGTCTCTAGCTCTGCCTGGGTCCAGTCTATTATTCCTGCAGTGTATCTGATAACAGGTATAGCCCAGGTGTTTATGGCTTGTATGGTGTTCCCGCCATTGAGTTTGGACTTGAGGATTTTTCTAACTCTCTTGATGTATTCGCTTCCAGTTTTTCTTTTAACTTTAGTGTGTGCGATGTTATCAGCCTGGAGAATGCCCAAGGATTTGTAATGTTCTTTCTCTTCCAGGTTCTTGATGTTGCTTCCATTGGGCAGTTCTATTCCTTCTGTTTTTGTCATTTTCCCTCTGTCCATTATTAATGCAGCACACTTGTCTAGTCCAAACTCCATTGCTATATTATTATTATTATTATTATTATTACATTTATATCCCGCTCTTCCTCCAAGGAGCCCAGAGCGGTGTACTACATACTTAAGTTTCTCGTTCACAACAACCCTGTGAAGTAGGCTAGGCTGAGAGAGAAGTTCCACCTCCCAGTCCCACCCCCGCATGCCTTCCCACATGAAGGGCTCTATTTCTCTTTAAGGGGGTTGTCTTTAAGATAAGCACTGGGGATAGTTGCCTCCAGAGAGTGCCAGGGGGATTATTTGGCTGGGGATATTCGTAGCCGAATATTTGCACAGTCTTAACCAAAGGGGTGGCTGTTGGCTTGGATGGCTTCATCTATCTATCTACCTACCTACCTACCTACCTACCTACCTACCTACCTACCTACCTACCTATCTATCTATCTATCTATCTACCTATCCATCTATCTATCATATTTTTATACCGCCTTTATACATGGCTTGCAGGTTTGGTTCCCCAAGGCAACTGGCAGGTCACAGTTCAAAACAGGATGCTGGACTAGACAGACGTTTGATCTAATCCAGCAGGGCTCCAAAGGCTGCATACTTCAGACTGCTTGCTCCGGGGATGCCGTTCAAATAAACAGACCGACTCAACAGAAGTAGTAGCATAAATGTATCCGCGGACTGTGAGAAGTTGCCTTCACAATCAAATACCGGCTTGCCCTGCAGTGTCTAAGGCAGTGGTGGTCTTCACTGTTTTCCAAGCGGGGGCCACTTTAGCAAAAAACCTTCCAGGTGAGAGTCCAGGACATTTCCCACTGTGCTGACCTTCGCACGCAGTACTATGCTTTTCTCAGTGTTGTATTGGGAGTGCCCTTTAAGAGAGATGGAGTCCTCTCAAGAGCTCTGGCAGGGAAGAGCTCTGGCTGGTACCCTTCCCAGCATTCCGTGCACACCTTCCAAGATGGTGCAGGGTCCCCAGAGGGCTCCGTTTCCCTTAAAGGGAGCCATCATTGCACAGTGGGAATGGCCATGCTTCCCAGCACGAAGCACAACAGTGCCAGGGGTCTGAGCAGAGTATTGAGCTCTGGCCGAAATGTCACACAGGGCTCCTCACATGGACGGGGATGATGGGTGCTGTAGTCCAACAACATCTGGGGACCCATGGTTGAAAACCTTTGATCTCAGGGGAACTTAAGGTCCATTCACGTTATGTTCAACACTCATACAATGAGTGTACAAGGTACACGGGTACAGCCATTCACATGTTAGGTTGAACACAGGTACAACAGTTGACTTCCTATCCGTGCCATGCATTTAAAGGGCCTGTATCCAGGTTAACTTTTAAAATGAACACAGGTACAGTCATTTACACAGACGTGTATGAGTGTACAGGCATCTGTACACTAGTGTCTGAATTGGTTTATTATGTTTGAGGAAACCTTTCAGGGTTGGGGATTTAGTGGTTCTTAGGAACATAGGAAGCTGCCATATACTGAGTCAGACCATTGGTCTATCTAGCTCAGTATTGTCTTCACAGACTGGCAGCAGCTTCTCCAAGGTTACAGGCAGGAATCTTTCTCAGCCCTATCTTGGAGATGCTGCCAGGGAGGGAGCTTGGAACCTTCTGCTCTTCCCAGAGCGACTCCATCCCCTGAGGGGAATATCTTGTAGTGCTCACACTTCTAGTCTCCCATTCATATCCAACCAGGGCAGACCCTGCTTAGCTAAGGGGACAAGTCATGCTTGCTACCACAGGACCAGCTCTCCTCTTGCTGTGGTGCATCTCTAGACTGACAAGGAGCTGGTTAAATTTGTATCGTCTTGGAGTTCCCCGGCTGAGAGCTCGCCAAGAGATGCAGTCCACAGACAAAGGTTCTCCACTTCCTTTCCCCTTCGATTCCTTCCAAGTCCCCTGATGTCTGCAAATGCACCCCAGACCCCAACATGAAATCTGAAACATTGCATTGGCTGGAATGGGGGCACAGGGTTGTGCAAGAGGCTGTCGGCAGGAGATTGCACGCTATGGTTTGGGTGTATGTGTGTGTCTCTTATATGTCTGGAACTGATTTGGAAAACACGATCTGTATTTAACCCTAAACAAAACAACAGTCCTCTCCCTCCAGTTTACTCTCCAGCCTCCAGACAAAAACAATTGAGGCTGCAAGCTGCATTTTCTTGCCAGTGAAGATATGCAAAAATCCCTCAAGTTTGGGATTTCCAAACACAACTTGCGGCACATAGCGCTACCATGCTCTCTTCCTCCAAATAATTCTTCAGCTGCCTCCCATTTCTCTGGGGAGGTCCTTGAGCTCAGAGGTAGCATTCACTGCAGTTACAGAAGGCTCTAGGTTCAATCCCTGACATGGCCAGTGATAAGGATCTCAGGCCATAGGGCTCAGCGGTGGCCCAAGACGACCTTGCAATGCTGCACCTCCCTTTTTTCAAGCAGTGGCAATAGCCGCTGCTTGATTTCATGGGCGCATTTGTGCATGTGCATGCAACTCATCTCTGCCAACCCCTCCGCCATATGCATGAAATTGCCTTCTTCTGTAGAGTGTCTCCAACACACTAATACCCTTTCCTCATTTCCTCTTCTACTGTACCCTTTTCATTATCAGGCCAGCAGCAAACAAGGGAGGAGACAGTGGCAGTACGTTAGAGCAGAAGGAAGTGGTGGTGAAGAGCTGTTCAGCTTGCAAGGGATACAGGGGGGTGGAGAAGTGGCAGTGGGTATCTTGCTGCCCTGTTGATGCCCCAATAATTCTCCACCTGAGGCAACCGCCTCGCCTCAGGGAAGGGCAGGAAACGACTCCTGCCACAGAGCTTGGAGAGCTGTGGCCAGCCAGAAGAGACTATAGACTGAGATGGGCAGAAGGGAGATCAGGATTTACTGATGGATCTCTGAGTGATCTGCAGGAGAATAAGCAAGGGGCTCTTATTTCCATTTGCTTAACTATAGCAACAACAAAAATGGTTTTGTTTTTCTAAATTAGGCTGCTGAAACCAAGAAAGCTTGGAGGAAAACCAGGAGTGGATTTCCTGTGTGAAAAGCCTGTGAGCTCAGGTCTGATATGGAAAACAAACTCCCAGGCTGAGCATCTGCTCAGTGGCACCCTGATCTTTACAGCTAAGTGTTTGCTGTCCCCTGAGGCACAGTTTTGCACCTGGCTCTGGTTGGTGGACCTTGAATTCTAGTGGAAAACACATTAGGTCATGCAAACCTGCTGATTCGGGGGGGCGGGGGGGAAGAAGTATTATAAACAAATTATTTAATAATTTATTTATATAATTTATAAATTTATAATAATTTATTATAAATTATTTATTATTTAAATAAATTATATGATTTATTTATTTATAAATTAAATAAATTTATTTGAAAATTTATTTAAAAAATAAAAAATAAAAAAATATTTATTATAAATAAATAATACTTTATAAGTATTATAAATAAATAAATAAATAAAGTTGCATTTCTTATGTTTGCAGGGCATATTTATTTATTTATCTATCTATCTATCTATCTATCTATCTATCTATCTATCTAACTTATATACTGCCCAAACTTTCGTCTCTTGGCAGTTAACAATGACATAAAAACAATTAAAACAAATATAAAAGGTTAAAACAGTTTAACAATTTAAAAACAGCATAAAATTAAAACCTACAAATTTAAAAAGCTGAAAAAGCTTGGATGAAGAGATGGGTCTTCAGAGTTTTTTTAAAATAGTCAGAGATGGGGACGATCGTATCTCAGCAGCAGCTCAGAGATGGAAGTTTGGGGCAGGCTACAAATGTGATAAATAAATAATACAAATAAATAAATGTTAATATTTCCAAAATAGACTTGCACAGAAAGAAACATGTGCTCATTTTTTATGGTCGGCTCTAGAGACCAAAACATCCTGTTACCTGAGTATAGCCTTCTGGGTCAGGAGGCGAAGGTTTCCAAATGGTAATAAAGGGCAGGATTGAAATGCTTTCATTCATGCATGTTCCAGCACAATCTTGCTCACCATACAAACACTGCTACAGGCTTCCACACTCCTTCCTAGCATGATGTCATTTTCTGTACACTTCTCCATGAAGGGACCTCATGCAATTTTCATAGCACCACCTGCTGGTCAGCTCTTGCATTCCAAGAAGAACCCTTCCCTTTTCATTAATACTTTTGTGGTGACTGAGGGAAAGGGTGAGTTCTTCTCACAATGCAAGAACTGGCCAGCAGGTGGTGCTGTGAAGATTGTGCAAGGTTGCTGCTCAGCGTGCATACAGAGGGTAAGATTGTGCTAGGAAGGAGCTCAGGCGCCTGCAGCGGGGTATATACAAGGAGTAAGGTCAGACTTGGAACTTGTGAGAAAGCTGTGCAGATTCCTGCACTTGCTTGCTATCTGGAAACTCTCCATATGTGGTGACGGAGCTAAGGAGCACAGCCCTGTAACCTTTTGTAAGCCTGGAGAGGGCTCTGTGATTGGGGGACGGGTGTGCCTGCAGCAAAACCTAGAACATTAACCTAAGATGTGTGTACTGCCACAAGAGCACCATGGGTTGATCAACCATGCAGTTTTTTAAAAATTGTGAAGGCAGAAAATGTGCCCCTTGCTTTATTTAGCAACAAGAACCCTGAGCCAGGCCATTGTTTCCTGTTCAGCTGGCAGCCCTCTGTTTATTAGCAGATTAATGTCCTATCTTTCCAGTTCCATGAAATGAGCCTTGTAAGATTGCCAGCCCCCTAGGCCTGGCTTGGAGTCTCCAGCAATCAGCATCCATCTCCAGGTGAATCCTGAAAGCAAGCCCCGTTCTAATGACTCGATCCTGTGAAAAATATTGGAAAACAAAAATGGCCAGGAATAGCTTCAGCCAGAATTGGCTACCCTAAAGTGCTGTGTGCTCGCTCCACATCTGGCCCTTCTGCATCCCCCTCACACAAGGCCTGTTTCCAATGTCCATCAGCTGTGTGCAAGCAGGAAACAAAACTCAGTGGTGCTTCCTGTTACTCTGCAGCCAGGTAGCTCCAAAGCTGATCTTACTTACCCGGGCATGGCTAGGAGAGAAGGGCACCATGGGTGGGGACAGGCTGGGGGTGACAGCTGCTTGGTCGTTGTACAGCACTGCTGACCTGTACATTTGGAGGATCAGTACAGTTCCCAGTTATGATTCTCTCTCTCTCTCCCCCCCCGCCCCCACCTACACTGAAATTATTCTTGTGCAAAATACTACTACTACTATGCATATTTATATACTGCTTTTAAAACAAAGTTTTCAGAGCAGGTTACATAAAAAAGAAAATAACAAATAAATACATGGATGCAAAAATGCTGGTGCCTGGCTATGACCTGGACTGCTTGTGGGATGCTGGGCAGTGTTCCCTGTAACAGGGATTCCTAGATGTTGTTGACTGCAATTCCCAGAATCCTTGGCCAAAGGCTGAGGATTCTGGGAGCTGTAGTCAACAGCATCTGGAAATCCCTGGTGCTGGGAGCACTTCACTCCCACTTTAACCAATGTACACTGACTGCCTCTTGGTTTGGTTTCTAGGGCCAACTGGAGATGCAGGTTCTTACCTTTAAAGCCCTAGATGGGTTGGGACCCAGGTACTTGAAGGCCCACCGACTCCCACATATACCTCCCTCTCCTATCCCAGGGCTGCACAACTTTGACCCTGCATGTAGTTGCACTAATAATCCCCAGCCACAGTGGCCAGTAGTCAGGGATGATGGGAGCTGTAGTCCAAGCACAGTAGGCAAGCAGTGTTCCCTGTAACAGGGATTTCCAGATGTTGCTGACTACAACTCCTAGAACCCCCAGCCGCAATGGCCTTTGGCTGGGGATTCTGGGAATTGTAGTCTATCACGTGTGGGAATCCCTGTTATAGGGAACACTGTTGGCAAGCCAAATTTGCGCAGCCCTGCAATACATTCTCCCGTCATCATCTGAGGATCTCTTCTGGGTGCTTTACTGAGTAAGCATCCAGCAAGGAGCAGGCCTTTTTGGGAGGGGGGGAAGCCCTCTGGAATGTCCTCCCTGTAAGAATCAGGTAAATCCTATCACTCTCCACCTGGGATTCCCAAACTTGGGTCTCCAGCTGCTGTTGGATTACAACTCCCATCATCCTCAGCCACCCTTGTGGTTTTGGGAACCCCTGCTCTATGCCATTAGGTGGACAAAAGAGAGCTTTGAAAGTGGGCTGAATTGACTTGGTGTAACTTGTCCTGTTTTAATGTGTATTTTTTTAAAAAAAAAATCCAGTGCCTTGCCGTTGCTTCATTATGATGTGTGCTGTTATTTTGCATTCAATTGTAGCTGTTTAAAGCTGTTTATGATGCAGCTGTTTGTAGCTGTTTGTGATGTTCTTAGGTGCCAGTTGGGGAGAAACGGCTCACAAGACTTCCCAATGAAAAAAACAGAGCAAAATGGGAAAAAAGAGAAGAAAATTATCCATATAGGGAAGTGGCCAGAATTCAGGCTTTGGCGTAAGACTGCTAAGAAACCATACCTGTTAGTGAGTTCTGGTGCCTCTAGGTGGCATTTGCTCCCTGAAGAGACAAATTACATCCCAATCTCTGATCAGTTCATTACTTCCTTTCTTTCCCTGCCATGGAAATGGTTTTTGCTGACCAAAGGACAAAGTGGTATAAATATAGAAAGATGTATATTTGAGAGAAAACCCTTGCTGTCGGAGAAAGAGGGTATGCAAAGGCAGATCCCTGGGAATGTTTCTATCTGCCCTACTCTGCTAGTTTAATCACAGCCAAAGGGCTATGCAGATAAAAGCAGGATGTCTCTTGCAAGTTTCAGGAATGGGAAAGGAAAAGAACCCTGTTACTCACCTTGGGGGCAGGGGGGTGTCACTCCTTGATCATTGCGAGGTTATGCAATTGTACTGCTTCAGTAAAGAATGCAAATGAGCAATTGTACATTTCCCAGTGGGCCTCTACAAGCAATTAAAAACGACAATCTGTGATGAGGCAGGCAGGAAAATTGCACATCAAAAAGAGGAGGAAACTGGAGCATGCTGAAATAGAAAATGCCAGCTTGACTGGATTTAGCCTAGCACTGGATAAACTTCGAGTTCTCTTCCAGATGGACAGCAGCCTGACAAGAATGAAAAAGCACAAATGCACACAGTTATTGTTGACAGCCAAAATTCACCTTGTGATGACTTCCCTTTGTCATTCTCCCATAGTTCAGTTTTACAGTGGAGTTGCAACCACTTGGTCAAGCTCTCAATTTTCGGTTGTGTGGAAGCAAGGTAGGAGGAAAACCTGGGTCGCTTTTCCTCCTACCTTGCTTCCACGCAACCGAAAATTGGGAGTACACACAGTTCCCAAACCTGGGTAGAATGGTTTTTGATTGTGTGAATGACCTCAGTAGCTGAGTCAGAACATGCATAGTAGAACAAAACATGACCTCAGGTCTGGATATAGTACAATTGCAGCAGAATAAAGAGCAGAATGCCGAAGTGGTAGCATGGAAGGTACCATTCCAAAATTCAGGCTGGGCATATGACTTTTAAATTCTGCTCCATGGAAAAACTCCATGTCAGAAGAAAGTTAGTATAGCAGAGAGAAAGGCTGCAGACCACCCCTTTATCTGCTTGCTCGTTTTCTGCTTGTAGGAATGGAGTGTTGGTTTTTTGTTTTTTTTACAGGGGGCAACATTCAGAAATATTACCCCCACCCCACCCCCTGCAGTTTGAAATGGTGTCTTGCTTTATTTGTTTGTTTATATGCCCTATTTTGGCTCCAGGAAAACGGACCACCTAAGGCAGCTCACAGGAAAACAAAACCCATTATTTATAATGACAATAAAAAGGGCAGCAGCAGATGAAACACAACTTGCAGTATCAGACAGGGGACAGACACAATCAAACTGTAGATCAAAGGTCTACCAAAATAAAAAGGTCTCTGCTGAGCAGAGGGAGGGAGCTAAGCAGATCTCCAGAACAGGGAGGTCCAGAGAGTGGGTGTCACAACTGAGAAGGCTCTTTCTTGTGCCCCAACCAGCAGCACCTGGGATGCGGGCAGGATATGCAAGAGGATTCTGTCACTTCCTCCCCATCTGATTCAGCTGCATAGTGTAGACCAGGCCCAAGAGCTTCTGAGACGAGTAATGTCAATGCATGAGAAGTTCTTCTAGAGACTGAGTCGGGGGACTAGAGACGGGACCTTTCACTTGGTGGTGGTGGTGGGGGACTAGGGATGAGACCTTTTTGGTTGTGGCCCCTCAACTTTGGAATGCTCTCTTGGAGCAGCTTTGCCACACTCCCTCTCTTAGTGTTTTTAAAAAGTATTCAAGACCTCACTCTTTAGAGAGCTTTTTAGTATTTTTACCCACTGTGTATATCCAGCAGGTTTTAAAACTTGTTTTTATTTTATTTTATTTTTTATTTATTGTTCGATTTAGATACCACATTCCATTAAAATCATCTCAAAGCAGATTGCAACATATGGTTAATAACAATACACAATTAAAATACAAAAAGTAGAGCTATTAATGTGAATATAAAAATAATCTCTATTAAAAAAAAATTTAAAACCTCGATATAAGGTTTATCAAGCTTGGCTGGTAGCCACACGGGAAGGGCCTTCTCGGTTGCTGCCCCAAGACTGTGGAACGCGCTCCCTACTGAAATACGATCCTCCTCATCTCTCACAATTTTTAAAAAGCAATTGAAAACCCACCTCTTCACCCAAGCCTTTTCAGTTTTTTAAATTTTTAGGTTTTAATCTTTGGTTAATTGTTAAATTGTTAAATTGTTTTAAGTTTTTGTATATGCTTTATCCAATAAATGCTGGGGAAAGTTGAAGGAAAGAAAAGAAGAGGATGACCAGCAGCAAGGTGGATGGACTCGATGATGCCAGCAACGAATGCACCACTGAGAGACCTTAAAGGCCAAGCTGAAGACAGATCATCCTGGAGAGAATCTATCTATGTGGTTGCTAAGAGTCAACACCGACTTGACGGCACTCACTCACTCACTCACTCACTCAATATTTTTTAACTTGTTTTATGCGATTGTTAACTGCCCAGAGACTAAAGTTTGGGGCGGTGTACAAATTTGATAAATAAAAATAAATAAAACAATAATACATAAAACACAGAGCAGCAGCAGTAAAAACTAAACTCATTTAAAAGGCTGGGTGAAGAGCCACATCTTTACTTGTTTCCTATGAACTGCAGTGGAAGTTGAAGAGCGGATGCCAGCCCAGAGAGCATTCCAAAGCCTGGGGGCAATGACTGAGAAGGCCCTGTCCTGCGTGCTCAACAGCCCAGCCTCTTTCACCGTCAGCATGTGGAGCAGAGTCCCCCCCACCCCCCGCCGATGATCTTGTCCAAAGAGCAGAAACCTTTGGGAGCAGGCGGACCTTCAGGTCTCCAGTTGGGTTCCAGTTTTAAGCTAGTCTTATAGCAACTCCAAGTTCATACTGCTTTGCTGCCTGCCTGCTTTTATTTCCAACTTGTTTTACTTCTTACTACTATTATTTAGATACCACTTCTCAATGAAAATGTTCTCAAAGTGATTTACATAGAAACAGAAGATTGTTATTCTTTATTATGATCTGTTATGTCTGTGAGCCACCCCGCTTGGCATTGTGTTGGAGGGGCAGACTATAAATATTTTAAACACACAGCCACATTAAATAAGGAATAGGAAGCGTGGGTACCCCCGAGGTCTTTGGGGCTGGTGGACAGCACAGAGACCAGCAAAGGCTTCTAAGACTACAGAGCATGGAGGCATAAGAAGCTGAATGTGAGTCATGTCCTACACACTGAAGGTCACAGAGATGTGTCAGACTCTACCAAAATGTTATCTGACATAATCTGAATCCTTTAGAGTAGGGGTGACCAACCTGACACTCTCCGGCTCTTGTTGGAATACAGCAGTGCAGCCAGGGATGATGGAAGTTGTAGTCTAACAACCATTGGAGATCCTCCAGTTGTTCACCCTTGCAAATCCTTCACCATGTGAAGATGGGCATTTGCCATTGATTGGGAATATGATGTGCAGAAATGCAGATCTAAAGATACTTGCCCTTGTTTACTTGCCCTTACTTTGATCATGTGGGGCCAAAAAACCCTCTATCTTGTGGAGGGATTCCGCTGAATCCTGCTCCAACAGGGCTTTGGGTCAGATTCCCAGCTTCCGGTTACAGCTGACCTATTTCCAGACCAGATCTTGGGTTTGCCCATTTTTGGTGGGTTCCCAGTCTGATCCAGGAAGTGTCTGCATGATGATGCCTTGGGATGCATGTACTGAGATTTCCAGCATGGTGCAGATTTGACTATGGTCTCTAGTAAACCTTGGAGTGTGCAAGCTCCAAGTCGGTCAGCAAGAAGAGGAGGGCCGATTATCTTATTGACTCCTTGATGGTTCAGACCATTGCCGTTTGCACAATCCACTCTAGAATTTCAAACAGACTGAGACTCTTTTCTTCCATGGCTGGTTGATACGCTTGTTTGTGACATCTTGGCAGATCAAAAGATCTGCTTGGGTGGGCACCAGAGTTCCCTCTAAGGTGTGCCCATAGGTGTGCGCTCACACATTTTTTTGAAAAAAAATCTGAAAGACAGCATCGGAAATGTGAACAGGACCTTGCTGACAGTGCAGGGACTGTGATGTCGAAATGCAGGCAGTACGGAAGAAAACTTAACAGACAATAGTGACACCGTTGTGAGCATGTAATGGGGGAAAGCACCCTGCAGCAATAGTGCTTCTCCCAGACAAAAGCAGCCACCCAGCTGAACCAAGTCACCCCTAGGTCAATAGGCCACAGGTTGTTTAGAAAAGCAGGGCTGGCTACATGGGTAGTGTTGTAACTACTCGGACCCTCACGCTTCTGCAAGGCTAGCTTCCATCCCAGAGCAGATGGAGCCGCTCTAGGAAGAGCAGAAGGTTCCAAGTTCCCTCCCTGGCAGCATCTCCAAGATAGGGCTGAGAGAGACGCCTGCCTGCAAGCTTGGAGAAGCCGCTGCCAGTCTGTGTAGACAATGCTGAGCTAGAGAGACCAATGGTCCGACTCAGTATATGGCAGCTTCCTATGTTCTATGTTCATCCCCAAGGAGGGAAAGTGGTCCAAGCTGAGCGGATAGCAAGCTTGGGGTGTGACATAAACATGCGGCCCGTGGCCCTGGCTGAACAATAACCTCCACAGCCAGTCTTTTGACTTTCACTGGGGATGCACAAAGGGCTCGAGGCCCTTTTGCCTCGAGCCCCCTCTCTGCATAGCCACACATGCGCCTCCCCGCCCCAGGTGGCCTCTGGGACAAAGAGAAGCAAATAAACAAATCGGGACAGGCAGGCAGGTGGGTGAGCAGGCGAAAATGCAGCCAGGCAGCCAACGGGTGGGGTGGGGGCGGGAGCCTGGAAATGTGGGGATGGGGACGGGGGGGACGGGCTGCCTCTGACCTCCAGCTTCTCGCCCTTTGTATTTGCCTCGTCGCCGCACAGAGGGAGGAAATGTTGGATATTCCTGGGCAGAGATAAGATCGTGGTAAAAGCCATCTGGGTGACCTCTCCCATCACCCTCCTCAGCAGAGCTGGCGTCTGGCAAGCTGGACCGAGGCCCAGCAGCCAGCCCGGCCCTCCCTGCCTGAGAGACACATGTTCGATTGAAGCCTCGGGTCCCCCCCGCACCCCCGCTTCGCTTCCCCCACTGCGCGCGCGCACACGCCCAGTTTCTCTTTATAGACTCCTGTGTCTCCAAGTGGCAGGACCACACCTAGCCGAGAGGAAGTGCGGCTGCCGAGGAGGGAGACCCGGCGGCTTAGCACTCTTTGAAACAGAACATGCTGCAGGGGGTGGGGTGAGGGTGGGGTGGGGGGACCCCCTCTTGCTTGCCCTCGCCTCGGCTCCTTCCTCCTCCTCCTGCTGCTCCCCTGAGCTCCTGATAGTTTCTCAAAGCTGCTGACTTGGAGGGTGAAGGGAGCCCCCCTGCCATAATAAATAACAATAACCTTTATTTGTTAGCCGCCCCATAACACATTGTTCTCTGGGCGGCTCACAACCGAGGATTAAAACGTGCGATAAAAACACATGCCACATTAAATCATCGAGTCGTTAAATTAAATTAATAGCAGCCACATCATGAAATCACTAGCAGCACATCGGCCTGTTGCCCCAAAGGGGTGTCAGCTGAACAGGCCTAGAGTTGAGGGAGTGCAGCAGAGAAGAGGCTCCCTGAGAGCTCAGAAGAGTCGGCACCGCTTGGGAAAGGCCCAGCGCGGACTGGGACTAGAACCAACCTTTTCTCCAAAGAGAAATTTGAAAAAAAGAATCCAGGGAGAAATCATGGGCATTCGAGGAGGAATTTCAGGATTCCTTCTAAATGCAAAGAGGATGTTCGTGCTCCTCCCATGGAGAAGCACCAATTTACTCCGATGGTCCTTTGGACAAGAAGTTATAAGTAATTCTGCAATTGTTGTCCTTGGAAAAACAATCACAGAGCGTGGAAAGCGAGAGCAGATTGTTCCTGGTTTTTGTTTTTAATGCAAAGCAGCCATGAGTGGCTTCAGGTGGAGTGGAGTGGCAAGGAAAGGGTTAACAGTCACAGCCACCACACACACACACACACACAGACACACACCCAGCAGCCTTCTGCTCAACCTCATAGATATCCATGGCATTTTGCATTCTTAAAAAATTGATCCAAACAGGGATGGAACTGGACATAACTCGTAGGTGTCCAGCCACTGTGGCTGGGCGTCATGGGAGTTGTAGTCCAACAACATCTGGGGACCCAAAGTTGGGAATTCCTGCATTATCAGTCAGACATAAAGTTCCCAAATCCATGTGCGCCTCTTGACACTATTGTGGCAAGGAGGGAGAACTCGGCTCTATTCAGACATTACGTTGTACAAGGAAATAAATGCCTGTACACTCATGCATGTTTTTGGGTGCATGACTGTACCTGTGCTCATTCCAAATGTGAGCCTGGGTGCAGGCCCCCTGAAACGCAGGACGCAGACAACAGGAGCGACTCTATTTGTTGACTGCCTCATAACAATGGTTCTCTGGGCAGCTCACGAAGATAGGAAATGTACTGCTGTGCTGATGTTCAGCTTAGCATGAACAACTGTGCCTGTGTACAGATCTGTACCTGTGTGCACTGCACACACTCACTGGCAGTGTTCCCTCTAACAGGGATTCCCAGATGTTGTTGACTACAACTCCCAGAATCCCCGGCTTCAGTGGCTTTTGCTCAGGGATTGTGGGAGTTGTAGTCAACACCATCTGGGAATCCCTGTTGGAGGGATCACTGCTCACTGGATGAGTGTTTCACAAAAAACGTCCAAATTGCACTCTTGTGGCTGGAGAAAGAGTGCCGAGCCATTGTTCTGCCCATGATTTCTCCCCCACAATCCCACCCCCAGGCTGATTCTCATCATTTCCCCCCAAGCCGAGCTCCATGTCCCGAAACAGGCAGGCTGGAGGAAGCCGGTTGCGGGGGAGAACCAGTGGATAGGGAAAGGGATGCCCTCTCCTCCCAACCGCTGATTCTCCCTACAACTGGGGTTCTCAAACCGTTGGAGTTTGTAATTCTTGTTCAAAGCGCCAGCAAAGGACGTGACCCACTCCAGTTACAGAGTAGAGGGCAGAACTCTGTTGCTGCAGCTATCTAAAGAACACGCATGGAGATGGTTGTACAATCCCAACTAAATAGGTGTATTGGCAAAGTACATTTTGGACAGGAAAAACCTAGCCCTGTCTAAAGGCTACATAATGGATAGGTGGAGAGAGAGAGAGATATGCTTCCATCTACTCTCTAAGAGGAAAGGAAGAGGACCGACTCCCTACAGGAAGCCCTTGAGGAGTCATTGAGTAGAGGCAAGCAGGGACAGGTAAGGAGACCCTCACTACTACCTCCACCCCCAGTGCCCCTAGTGGTCATTAGGATAGCTGGTGCAAAAGGCCAATGCACTGGAACTCCAACTCCAACACAAACTTGGGACCCCAGATGTTGTTGGGCTACAACTCCCCTCAGCCCCAGATGCAATGGCCTTTGCCCATGTTGCTGTAGCCCAGCAACGTCTGGGGCCCCAAGTCTGAGGACCCCCTGCCCTACAAAGAGCCCGGCTCCGACATTCACACTGCCTTGGCAAACCCAGGCTTGGGACAAGGACCGTGGATTGCTCCACTTCCTGTGCAGCTTGAGGGAATGGCCGGCATCCCACGTGCTGCCCATTGGCCCACACTGGCTCTCTGGCAAAACAAACACACAAACAAGAAACAAACAAACGAGTAATCATCGCAGTCTCCGTCAGGATGCCTGAAACCCAGCCAGATCCAGCCTCAGGATGTTTCAGAAACAGGCCTGACAGTGCAAACAAGCAAATATGTTTTCGATCTGCTCTTTGTATGTTTTGGGTTTTTTAAAAAAGCACATTGTTGTGACCCATTGGAGGGTGTGCATTTTTGGAATAAACCATTATGTATTTCACATTATACTAGCTGGCCCAGCGCAGGACACCTGCATGCTTTCTCCCTGCCTCCCAACACCACCCCCCCGCTCATTTGCATCCTTGCGCCACCTCCCCCTGCCCCAGCCACCCCGTGCCCTTCAGGATGGCAGCGGAGGCAACAAAATCTCCTCCCTCCCCACCCAGCCGATTCGGCCCCCCTCCTTAAGCCGCCCCATGGCAGCAGGGAGGACGGGCCACTATGGGGCGCTGGTGAACCCACGTTCGGCTTTCGACAGGGCGACGGAAGGCCCCCTCACTCGACTCACGCCCCCCACCGGTTCGGCCTTCCTTCCTTTGCTCTCCTCCTGCTTGCCCATTGTTTCCCTTCCCTGCTCAGCCCCCCATCCCACCTCCCCTCGCCTTAAGCCGCTGGCCCGCAGCTTCTCCTCAGCCTGTCGGTGGCCGCTTCTCCTCAGCCGGGCCGGGCCACCTGTCCCTGTCACTAACTCCCGCCAGAGCTGCCACGCATGGGATTAGCGAAGGGTAAATTTACTACCATGTTTCCCCGAAAATAAGACAGTGTCTTATATTAATTTTAGCCCCAAAAAATGCACTAGGGCAATTAGCGGTACATCAGAAATTACTGCTAGGTCTTACTTTTGGGGTAGGTCTTATTTTCGGGGAAACAGGGTATATAGATAGATAGATAGATAGATAGATAGATAGATAGATAGATAGATAGATATTTTTAAATGAACAAACAATAAATGGGATGGAGACGCCTTGTCATTTAATGGGCACAATCAGGGCAAAGTTCTCCTGCATAAGTCCCACTGAAATAAATGGTCTTCATTTTTTGTCCTTGAAACCTTCATTTGTTGAGTCCTTCCTTTGTTGAAATCACATCCGCTTCAACAGTCCATTCCTTTCTGTTATTCCCTTTTCTTTTCTTTTCTTTTCCCATTGCTTTCAACGGGAGGCCTGGCTACTATTTTGCTGCCCCTAATTTCTATATTTGCAATCCCATTGGCACAATATTTTCAGGTCTTCTACTGCACCTCGAAAATATCATATCTGCCAAATTTCCAGATAGACAAACACACGGTGGGTGAGAAAGGACTCGAGGGAGAGAGGGGAGGAAGGCTGCTTGCCCTTACCTCCCCGCAGATGACCCCTCTTGGCTCCTTGGATGGGTGGATCGCTCCTCCGCACAATTGCCAGCAGCCGCCGGCAGCATGGAGGGTTGAGGGGGGGGGCTGGGACTCTTTGTCCCAGCATGAGTGCACAGTGCATTATGGGGATTCCCCTGATGCCAGCCAGCCGGGAGCCCTGCAGTCTTCCAGGCTGGCAGAGGATCAAAAAAATGGGGCTGCTTACTCCCTTAATCTCATTTTAAAGGCAGGCTGCAAAGGCAGGATGATCAGCTGAGACTGGGCTTGGCTTTCTTAGCCTGGTTTTGACTTATCGTCAGGACAGTCTCACTGCCTATCTCCACAGGATCGTGACTGACTGGAACTGTTTTTGCAAAGAACAGACCAACACAGAAATGGTAGCCACCATTTCGGCCCTCCACAATCCTCTCTCTGACCACGGCTCAGTCACAATGCAGTATTTTTTCATGGGGGCTTCTGGGAAAACAATCGCAGCCCCTACTGGTGGGCTGGCCTAGCATTACTTGGAATGGGGATGGCGGGGGAGAAATGGCAGCCACCAGCCAGGGAGAGGAGGACCCCTCCCAAAACATGCTGGAGATGAACTTCCAGTTCATCGACCTTTTGCACCAACTGTCCTAATGACCACTAGGGGCATTGGGAGTAGAGACAGTGAGTCAGGGTCTCCCTCTCTATGACCCCTGAACTGACTCTGCAGCACTTCCTGTGCTGCGTCACAATCCTTCCTTTCCTCCTAGAGAGCAGATGGAAACATCTCTCTCTCTCCTTACCTATCCACTATGTAGTCCTTTAGATTAGAGATAGGTCTTTCCTATCTAAGTGTATTTAACCAATAAATATTTAGTGTTTAGTCATACAAGGATCTCCATGTGTTTTCTCTAAACAGCTGCAATATCCAAACCATCCTCTGCTACCTACTCTGTAACTGGAGTGTGTGCTAATTCCTTAGAGCTCTGCTGTTTTACCTATTGTGGGTAAAAATCAACAACCTCTAACAAAACACACCAGAGTCACTGCCACCGGTGTGTTTTGCAACCCTCAAAAAAACCCTACTGATGTGCTCTTTTTTGCTTGCCCCCCCATGCAACCAGTGATTATCCCCCTTCTACTTCATAAATGACTAAAAGCCACCCCCCTCATTTTGGTATCTGTGGATGGGGCAGTACAAATAGGGGACCTTTTAGCCCCATTCACATGTTATGTTCAACACTTGTATAATGAGTGTACAGTATAGCCAGGTACAGATCTGTACACAGACACAGTTATTCACACATCATGTTGAACCCAGATAAAACAGTACACTTCCTGTTTGTACCATGCATTTGAGGTGCCTGTACCCAGTTTCACTTTCAGCATGAACACAGGTACAGTCATTCACACAAACACATGTACGAGTGTACAGACATCTGTCCACTTGTACAGCATTGTGTCTGAATTGGGCTTTTGACTTGGCATTATGGCTTCTGCTGCTTGGGGTGATTCTTGGTTGCCGTTCCAGCTGTTTTTATGGTTTTCGGTGAAATTTGATTGCATTTTGATTAAAGTTTGCATTTAAAGTTTGAATTTAAAGTCTCCGCCCCGGAGGTCCTGAAGTGAATGTATTGACAACAGAAAGGAAAGAATGGAGAGCTCTGTATGTGGGAGGTACAAGAAGGAGATGGACTGTATCTCTCTGGTTTTTGATCGGCCCATTTTGCTGGTGTTTATTACAGTCCTCGGGATTTACTGCAGCGACAACACATCATTTCCAGAGGAGAGTGTTACACTCCCGCCAACTATTTCCAGATGCCCAGAAGCGACTTTTTTTTGCTGTTGTTGTTGTTGGTTTCAGCATTAAGGAATTACCTCAACGCAATGCGGCGTGCGTGCCAAAGTCACGGACAGAACTTGTAGACTGGCCACGGAGAGGAAAACTGTTGGCTGCCATTCAATGGCAACCATCAGTACACAATTTATTTTCTCGACTGCAGCTCCAGAGGAAGAGCATTTCCTACACCTAGACAGGCAGCATCTGCTGAAGCTCAAGAGACGGGGATGGGATGGGGAAGGGCAGGCAGGCTGTCTGGCTGGAAGCGCCGCAGAGCTGGCAGGCCAGTGTTTGGCCCCACACAGCTGGGGCAGCCGAAAGCACTGTGGCACTTGAGACTAGGTATTCATCCAAACACCTTAAAAACCAAAATATAAAGAGAGCCTTATAATCAACTTCATGATGCATGAATATAGGATTAGTGGATAAGGCAGGAGTTCTCAAACTTGGGTCCCCAGTAGTAATTGGACTACAGCTCCCATCATCCCCTGCTGCAATGGCCAAAGGCACAGGGGATGGTGGGAGTTGCAGTCCATCAACCTCTGGGGACCCAAGCTTGGGAACCCCTGGGCAAGGTGAAGTCTCTTTGAAAATTCCAAAATGTGGTCACATTCTTATTGGTCTCGTAGATCCTTCGGTCTCGTATGAGAGGCCAAACATATTTTGACCTTTGGTCTTCATCAGTGGCTTCCTAACTGTTCATTCATATATGAAAAGAAGGATCCATTTATCCCTCTTGAGGAGAAGGTTTCTTTTAATAGAGATTCTTACTGCTCAGCTTATTGGATGGGAACTTCTTACCAACACCTCCTCACTACTCAACACCTCCTTAGCATTGTTGCTTAGAAATACATCACCTGCCAGTCTGGCAGCAATTACCTGAGGCCAGGTGCCAAATGCTGTTGTGCCGCACACCCTTGGTGGGGGCCAGCCCCCTTTCCAAACCAACCCTTGCAAGCTTCAAAAGTGGCCGGGAGGCTGGGGAGGACGGCAGGTTGCTGGCCTCCTCCTCTCCTCTCCCCATGCTTCTTGCAAGCTTTGTTAGGAGCGTAAGGAGAGGCACTCCTTGCAAACCTAGCAAGGGTCAGAGCAGTCCCAAAGAGTTGTTTCCCCTTAACTCCTGCTAATTGAAGCAACAGCACTATTTGATCAACAAAAGCGTTTGTCCATCAATTGTTGAGGCAGCTTCATATGTTGGATTTGAAAACTACAGTCCCTATGATTCGTTATTTGGGGAAATATAGTAGAAAAAACAAGTTCCCTCCCTTTCAAGAGGCGAGGTGAGGAGGTGGCCTCAGGCGGCCTGAGTACTGAGACACCAGCAAGGTGGCAAAATGCTTGCTGCCACCACCGTCACCAAAGCAACAACAACGTCACAAAAGTGACAAAAACAAAGAGGCACCTTTGAAACGTGGTGATTCTCTTTTTTGAGCAGGGGGAGAGCAACTGGCCCTATCCACCCCCAGCACAGCATCCCTCCAGTGACTGTTGCTGGTGTCTATCTTATGTTTCTTTTTAGATTGTGAGCCTTTTGGGGACAGGGAGCGATCCATCTTATTTGTGTATCTGTTTATTATTTCTCTGTGTAAACCGCTTTGGAAACTTTTGTTGAAAAGTGGTATATAAATTGTTGTTGTTGCTTTGGTGACGGTGGTGGCAGCAAGCATTTTGCCACCTTGCTGGTGTCTCAATAATCAGGCCGTCTGAGGCCACCTCCTCACCTCGCCTCTTGAAAGGCAGGGAACTTGTTTTTTCTACTATGTTTCCCCAAATAACGAATCATGGGGACCGTAGTTTTCAAATCCAACATATGAAGCTGCTTCAACAATTGATGGACAAACGCTTTTGTTGATCAAATAGTGCTGTTGCTTCTTAGCTACTGCTATGCAGATGCAGACTGCCTCACTGGATTCAGTAATGTCCCAGGGAAGGTGCTCAACGCCATGTTGCTTCCTTCCCAGGTGCATTGTGGGGCAACTGCCATTGGGAAATGGCCACATTTTAAATTGCCCCTGCTGTGGCTGCCCAGAAGGCAGTCAATTAGAAAAAAGAAGGGAGCCCACTACTGTGTTTTCGGTGAGCTTCCCCACACTGATGCTTCAAATTGAGCTGGTGTATTGCCTCAATTTGATGCGTAAAACTCTATGCAACATCAACACGATGCAAATTAATTGGTACTGGATTGGAACTGATACCGATAATTTGCTCAGTGCACAACTTCTTCTTCTTCTTCTTCTTCTTCTTCTTCTTCTTCTTCTTCTTCTTCTTCTTCTTCTTCTTCTTCTTCTTCTTCTTCTCCTTCTTCTTCTTCTTCTTCTTCTTATTAATAAAAACCCAAACAACCTAAAATTTAATAACCAACCTTAATTCTCACCCTTTCTGATTTAGGATAGCATTCACAGATTCAAATTGCCCCTCCCAACAATTAATCAACAAATGCTTCTTAGCAACCAGTTTTCAGGTGCATACTGCCTCTGAACCTGGAGGTAGCTAGGGATGTGCTCAAAGCACTTTTAGAGACATGTAAAAGGGACCTTTAACAAAAAGGAGAGAAGGTGCTTACATGCTCTCTGCTGTCCCTTCCAGCTTCTTGCTGGGGCAATGCATGTGTCCAAAAGCCCGCCACGGCATCAGCATGTACATGGCACCCACACATGCATGGATGCCATGTGTGTGCTGACACCATGCGGAGCTTTTTGGGATGTACACCACACTAGCAGGGAACTGGAAGGAGCAGCAGAGAGCAGGTAAGCACCTCCTCTGCTTTTTGTTGTTGTTAAAGGTCCCTTTTGCATTTCCCTAAAAGTGTTCGAACTATGCTTTGAACCATGATTCGGGCACATCCCTAGAGGCAGCATATTACCACTATCATTATCATTAAGAATATTTATATACCTCTTTCCAACAAAAGGGTTCTCCAAGCACCATGGAACAGCCATCATGACAAGGTCCCAACAAGGTGGGGCTAGACTAGAGCAAACTGTCTCTTGCCCAAACAGAAAACCCCTGATGCAAGGGCCAGATGGTTGCAGACTAGACATGAAGGGACCACCAACAAAAGGCAAAAGCCGGTTCATGGGCAGTTTTTGGTGGCGTCAGCATAAGCTTTGTCCTCCCCCGAATCGGTCCCCTGAACAGCCCTGCTCTCTTCCTGTGAGCAGCAGAGGGTCTCTCATGGCTGGTATTGTCCGAGGGTCATTCAGGAAATGTACACAATGTCAGGACGTTTTAACACTGACCTCACTCTTTTATGACTCGGCAAGCTTCCTCCACCAGAACGCCCGTCCTTCGAGATGAAACCCTTCAGCACATATGTTGCCAGGCGGTCTGGGAGTGCTTGACCTTGAGCAGTTGTAGCTGTGAAGGACCTGGCTGCTTTTGTAGGCCACAAAATGGAAATATCCCACAATGCACTTTTAATGCCCTCAAGATGATAGAGTAAAAGCACATGGATCGTGCAACAGTTCTATCCAACTGTCTGTTAGCAAGGTGAGGCAGTGGCCTCAGGTGGCAGATTATTGGGATGCCAGTTCGGCAGCAAAATGCCCCCTCCCATCTCTGCCATCAGAGCAGCTCTTTGGGACTGCCTGACACAGCGAACCGCGCAGGGATCACCTCTTCTCATGTTCCTTGCAAAGCTCGCAAGAAGCACAGGGAGAGAAAAGAAAGCTGCTGGCCACTTGCCCTCCACTCTGCCTCCTACCCCACTTTCAAAGCTTGCAAGGGGTGGTTTTGAAAGGAGGTCTGCCTCCACCAGGGGCATGAGGCAAGGCAGGATTTGGTGCTTCAACGCAGGAGCCACAGTGCTTTGGGCCACTCCTTTTTGGAAGGTTGGAAATACCAAGGGTTGTAAGAATGTGACAAATAACCACAGACATCGTGAGGATAATGAGGTTAGTCCAGAGTATATGGCCATGGCAGAAGAGTGCCCCTTCTATTAGTAAACATCTCAGTTCAAACCAGAGCTGATAAGAACTTTCCTGGAAGGCCATTCTGCTAACCTTTCGAGTACAACACATTTCCTCAGTGGCGTACCGGGGGGAAACGGCGCCCAGGGCAAGCTATGGCCCTGAAATGGCGCCCCCCACCCCCACATACCTGGCCCCGCACGGCGGCCAGCGATTCGGCGGTGGCGGGGTGGCGGCGATTCGGCGGCGGCAGGTCCCAAGCGGCGGGTCGCCCACCGAGTGTGGCGGTGGCTGGTGTGGTGGCTGGCGGCATCCCATGGCCTGTGTTGTAGCGGCGGCGCGGAGTGCAGGCAGCGATGCCGAGCCAAGCGGCCCGGCATCTCTGCCTGCATTCCGTGCCACTGCTACAACACAGGCCATGGGATGCCGCCAGCCACCACACCAGCCACCGCCACACTCAGCGGGCGAACCGCCGCCGAATTGCCGCTGCACGCCCGCTGCCACACTTGGTGGGTGATCCGGGGGGTGGCGGGAGGAAAGCCACTTTTTGGCACCCCCCACGTGACCCGCCGGGGTGGCGCCTGGGGCACGTGCCCCCCAGCCTCCCCTATAGTTATGCCACTGCATTTCCTGGATATGAAATTTGTGTTTTGGAATCAGTAATTCCAGTAATGCAAAACCTGCTGTCCTGGTCAGGAGGACCATGATGGGGTCACCTGAGCAGCGAGAGCTTGTTTTGCAGGCCAAGGGATTCCACCATCGTCCAGTGCCTCCACCTGCACCTGGACTCTCCCTTAAGGCAGAAGCAGGGGCATAGCTAGGGGAGAGGGGGCCTGTGTTTGCCCCTCTCCCTGGTGGCCCCTTGGAATGAGGGAGATAATGAAGAAAATAGGGAAGGGTGGAGCTGGGGGGGCCCAATGGAGCTGGGGCCCCCAGATTCTTTGAAGCCATCCAGTCAATTGTAGCTACACCCCTGGAACATAGGAACACAGACACATAGAAAGCTGCCCTATACTGAGTCAGACCATTGGTCTATCTAGCTCAGTATTGTCTTCACAGACTGGCAGCGGGTTTTCCAAGGTTGCAGGCAGGAATCTCTCTCAGCCCTATCTTGAAGATGCTGCCAGGGAGGGGACTTGGAACCTTCTGCTCTTCCCAGAGTGGCTCCATCCCCTGAGGGAATATCTTACAGGGCTCACACATCACATCTCCCATTCATATGCAACCAGGGTGGACCCTGCTTAGCCAAGGGAACAAGTCGTGCTTACTACCACAAGACCAGCTCTCCTCTCCCAAGATATCTTGGCAGAAGGGTGTCCCCAGGGAATGTTCCTTGGCCAGTTTGTGCATTTTATGACATAGTTATGATTATAACTGCACATTATGAGCAATATGGGACTACCATAGAAAATGGCACCCGTGAGTGGAGTCCTCCTTATCTGTAACATGTAGGGACATTCATGTGATGTCATCAGAGTGTGCATTTCCCTGCCATTGCCATCCAATGATCTGTACAAGGAAATGCCACATGGTTATGTCACGATCTAGCATAATGTTACGACGTTGCTGGAGAAGAGTCTATGTCATGGTCATAGCATTTTTGCTGGCAATTCCATGTTGCATGTAATTTGCAGTCCCAAAATATGCCAAGGTCCATCTTTCCCAAGCCCAACCAGCACCCACAATATTTAAAAGAAAATTTGAGCCAGCAACCTTAGTGCTGGCTTGAAATTTCTTTTAAATATTGTGGCTGCTGGTTGGGCTTGGGGGGGATGGACCTTGGAACATTTTATGGAGGGATCCACAGCCTTTTTGATAAATACCAGAGCAGCAGCAGCAGCAGCAGCAGCAGCAGTGTGTGTGTGTGTGTGTGTGTGTGTGTGTGTGTTTGCATTGGCTTAACAGCAAATGCCCAGCATTTTCTGTCCAAAAGAGGAAGTGCTCTAGGAAATGCTTTGTGTTGAACCAGTTTGCCTTGAACTGGGGCCAGTTCAATCACAGAATTCCCCTTCACAAGTGTACCACCCGAACTGGTTCAGCGGCAGAATTCCCCTTCACAAGTATAGCCCCCCGAATTGGTTCAGTCCGGTTCGGTGGTTGAACTGGACAGGATCCAGTTTGGGAAGACATGGAGCCGGATCATGCCGGGTCGGTTAGGGTTAGGGTTAGGTACCCTAACCCTAACCCTAACTGGTTCCGTGCACACCCCTAAAGTGCTGCATCACTCCAGTAAGCCACATCACCACCCTGAAATTTTAGCAACAATTGTGGGGTTCCCCCAGAAAAACTGATAAAAAATCTCCCCATTTTTTTCCACCTGCAAAAGAAGAAGCAGAAATGTGTGTGGCAGTGTGTGTGGCTGGGGTTGGAGCAGCACGAGGTCCCCCAACAGATCAGGAACAAGGAGGCATGCACATTGAACAGAAGTGCAAAACATATGCAACAACAACAAAACCACTGTACCTTTGATTTGCATTAATGAATGTGGAATGTGAGTTTTTGGGGGTCAACACACAACACCAATGATCCTCTCCATACCTCACACTGAGCTGGAGAAGCCGAAAGGCTGCTCGCCTGCCTGCCAGGAGTGCTGAATGAATGGGGAGGGGGGAGAGGAATGGGAGCCTTCTCCCCACCACTCAGATGTGTGTGATCCAATAATCTGGGATGTCTCCATCTGGGAAAGGTTTGGTGTTCCTCCCAACTGCTTGGGGTCCTTGATGTGTTATAACTTATAACAGACCATTACCTCACTGGCGTATTGCAGATGGCTTCAGTCTGGAAGCACATTAAGGAGTTCCCTTGCTCTCCTACGGCTGGGTCTTATAGCCCTTTCATCGGGCTCCTTGGGGGGTTTGTTGCCTGTCATGCCTTCCTCTCATCTCCAAGCTTTTGCCTGACTCGTAAACTGGTCTGGGATGGGATGGAAATACAGATCCTTGAACCATCTCATACAATAATAATCTTGCTTCCCTCCTTCAGAGGCAGTGGACTCCAGTAATAAGAAATCATGCAGTAGATTCCTATTCTGTGGCATTACTGCTTCTCCCGTTGGCTAATTTTAGTCAGAATCCGTTCAAAAGTGAAACGTCCTCCACATTTAGGGGAGAAGCAGTCTGCCAAAGCTGGAAAAATGTTTCAGAAGATTAGCCAAAGTCAAGTCCTACACACAGAGAGATGCACACACTCAAGTATAAGGGGATGGGTGCATGGGCTGATCCAGAGAGGGGGGTGAGGGGAGGCAAGCCAAGCCCTCCTGGCCACCCTCCATAGCTAGACCCCTGCAGTTACTTGAAGGAAAGGGACTTTTCACATATATGGAGCCACATCCATGACTTCCAAGCAGGGGTATAGCTATAACTGAGCAGATGGGTTCAAAGAACTCGGGCCACCCAGCTCCTGCGGGCCACCCCAGCTCCACCTACCCCTAGATTCTTCATTATCTCCCTCACTCCGAGGGGCCACCAGGGAGAGGGGTGAACATGGGCCCCCTCTCCCCTAGCTATGCCCAAACGTCAGTGTTTCTGCCCTGAGGGTTAGTTGTGTCTGGAGCCTGGAGGTCAGCATTGTGAAGAAGAGCTGATGAACATATGGAAGATGGGGCTGGGTTTGCTGCTGTGACCCCACTCTCCCACTTCACTTGTGATGGGGCAAGCTCCCTTAGTCAGTCTTGGAACTGGGCTCAGAGAAAGCCAAATGACTGCTGGACTGGATGGGCCTTGGGCCTGATCCAGCAAGGCTGTTCTTATGTTTCTTATGTTCTTATGCACCCCCAGACTCAGAAAAATACACTAGATCCCCATGCAACTACAGGGAAATCACTAAGAGCCACAACTGGATGCTTCTCCCACCCCAGGGAACTCTCCCTTTTCCCTCTCACCCATCTGCTTCTCTGCCTGCCTCCCTCCTTGTGGTGGTAGCATGCATGAATTGTCCCCTTTGCTGAGCAGGGTCTATCCTGGTTTGCATTTGAATGAGAGACTAGATGTGAGCACGGGAAGATGTTTCCCTTGGGGGATGATGCACTCGGAAGAGCACGTGCAGGCTTGCATGCAGAAGGTTCCAAGTTCCCTCCCTGGCATCTCCAGATAGGACTGAGAGAGACTCCTGCCTGTAATCTTGGAGCAGCCGCTGCCAGTCTGGGGAGACCATACTGAACTAGCTGGACCGATGGTCTGACTCAGTATAAGGCAGCTCCGTATGTTCCTAATCCCCCACCACTCACTTTCCTTCCTTGTGCTGGTGGCAGCATTGAGGGAAAACCTCACGTCTCTCTCTTCCCCTCCCTCCTCTAATGCCTGGATGCCAGCTGTAGTTACATGCCAGGCATCATTGAGGGGAGATGTACAACTCCCTCCTGCTAGTAGGGGTGTGCAATTCGGGTTTTTGGTGATTCGGTTCAGGACATGAACCGAATCACCCCTGTTCTGTGCCCGAATATGGGCTACCCAAATCACCCCTGATTTGGTTCGGATTAGGATTAAATCTGAATCTGAATTGATTCGGGTAAAAAAATGGGTCCCAGGGGCAAAATAGTGGGGTGGAGTGGTAGTGCCTAATGGGTGAAGGTTACCACCCCAATTTCAGGGGGATTGGGCAAAGAGCTGATTTTTGGTGAATTTCTGAAGTTTACGCGTCTTTAAGGTTTTCCCCCATGAAGGGTGTATTGCTTCACCTTGGGGGGAAAGGTGTGTCCTAGTGCCGGGTAGGGTTGGTGGTAGTGCCGGGTAGGGGCAAGGAATCTACCTGAATTTTTTCAAAGGATTTGGGCAGAGGGCTGATTTTTGGCGAATTGTTGTTCACGTGTCTTTAAGGTTTTTCCTCATGTTATAATGGAGCTTTCAGCAGCCCCATAAGTGCACTTGGGGGGTGCTGGGGTGGTCCAGAGAGAGTGGTGGTGTAGTGCACATAGGGTGCCAACCACCCCCATGGGTTTCTAACCCATGGGGTACTTGGTTCTGTTGTTTCAAAGGTTTTCTGAGTGTGGATTCTATGATAGCAAATTACAGTGGATTCATGGTGTCTCATTGAAAATCTCATTTGCTATCATAGAATCCACCCTCAGAATACCTCAGATACAACAGAACCCTGTACCCCATGGGTTAGAAACCCATGGGGGTGGTTGGAACCCTATGTGCACTACACCACCACTCGCTCTGGGCCACCCCCCTAGATGATCCTGCAAAAGACCTTAAGGGCTCTGGGGCTGACTCTTTACGGAGCAAAGAGTTGACAGAGTCCTGTAACTTTAGAGAGTCTGCATAGGCAGCTGTCTACATTTATACAAGTTGATGGTGCGGCAGCTCTAGGAATATGGTATATCGTTCTGTTCACCTCTTCTCAAAATAGAAGCTGTAGAGTTGCGGGAAAGTGCAGAAAAGTGCAACCAGCATGATAATTATCAGAGGGTTGGAGCAACTTCCTCATGAGCAAAGGCTAAAGCATTAGGGACCTTTTTATTTAGAAAAAAGATGACTAATGGGGAAAGGGATGATGGCGGTGTGTACAATTATGCATGGTGTGCAGAAAGTAGATAGAGTAAAGAAGATCTCTCCCCCCGCTCCCGCCGCCCTTTCATCATACTGGAGCATAGGAAACGGATTGGTTGGAAATTCAGGTGAGAGAAGTAATCACTTTGCAGGCCAGTTTGCCTGTGCATTTCCCAGCAAGCTTCATGCAGTATGCCGGCTTAAAGAACACGAGCTGGCACCACCACCACCACCACAACAACAACTGGATGCCACAAGTGATGCAATAGACCAGGAGTGGCCAATCTGAGCCTCTCCAGCATTTAATGGACTACAACTCCCATCAGGTCTTGCCACAATAAATTGTAATGGGGTGATGGGAGTTGTAGTCCAGCAACAGCTGATCAGCCTCAGGTTGGCCAGCCTGCTGTAGTATCTGAAGAGCTGTAATCCTCTTGGTTGTTTCTATAAGCTGCTTGATCTCCTCTTTATCTTGCCCTACTGATGAGGAGCAGGGCAGCGCTCAGGGCTGTCTCCAGTTTTTGTGGGGCCCCCGGTGAAAAACCTTCGCTGGCCTCCCCCATGATGAATCCGTTCCAGCCCTGCTGGACCTAGAAGAGTGTTGCTGTGTGGCAGTGTGGGGTCCCTGTGGTTATAGGGCTTGGGACAACTGCCTCCCCAGTCCCCCAACCCACCTTCAGACTGCTCTGGCAGGTCTACAACAACAACAACAACAAATATTTATATAACTCTCTTCAACCAAAGTTCTCAAAGCGGTTTACATAGAAAAATAAATAATACATAACATAAGATGGCCCCCCTGACCCCAAAGTCACCTTAAGTGGTGCAGTGGGGAAATGCTGGATTAACAAGCAGAAGGTTGCCAGTTCGAATCCCCGCTGGTATGTTTCCCAGACTATGGGAAACGCCTGTATCGGGCAGCAGTGATATAGGAAGACGCTGGAAGGCATCATCTCATACTGTGAGGGAGACGGCAATGGGAAACCCTGCCTCTATTCTACCAAAGACAACCGCAGGGTTCTGTGGGTGCCAAGAGTCGAAATCGACTTGATGGCACACTTTACCACAATCTACAAAGAAACTTAAGGTAGACCCCAGCAACAGCCACTGGAGGGATGCTGTGCTGGGGTTGGATACGGCCAGTTGCTCTCACCCTGCTAAAGATAAGAGAATCACCACGTTCCAAAAGCAGCTGCTCTGTTTTGGAGCGGGGAAGCTTGGTGGTGAGTCTGAAAGATGCCTCCTTTGCCCTCTATTCCCATAAGCAGGGGAGAGGAGAGGCCATGGGGTGGAGAGGGAGCTCGAGGTGGGGAGGGCAGCAATGGGTAAGGGAGCCCCCTTGCCTGCAGCCTGCAACGGCCCTGCCTGAGAAGCTGAGATTAGTCAGCACAGCTGGAGGGTGGACTGAGAGACAGGGAGGTCCCCGGGCCGGCTCCATCGCCTCTTTATAAATAACACTCCTCTGAGGGGCAGGATGTGTGTCAAGGTCATTTTGATCGAGCGTTTCTTTCCTGCTTAAAGAGAAACAAGGCTTTTCCCCCCGCCAGCCGAGATTACTTTGAACGAAGCCTCCTTTCTTTTATTTTTGGATCTTGGCAGAAGCCACCTTTGGAGAAAGGTTCAAGCAGAGAAACACTTTTCCTTTCCACAGAAGCCATGGCCTGGGTGTGGGAGTTGGCCCAGACACACACACACACACACACACACACACACACACACCCCTATGAGATAAAAGCCGAGCCATTTTCAACCCTGAATTCCCGCAGGACACTTTCACATCCCAGGTCAGTTCACACATGCATAGACACATCGTTTGGCTCCGCAAAACTTGACAGCTGGCACCGCCACGGTTGTGAACAGGTTCCAATGCAACGGAATCTCTTCATGGAATCAGTTGGGGGAGGGGTATCCATTCATATGTGGAGGTCATCTCTTCATACAGTGGTGGATGTGCATGTGTGAACTAGTTCGAGGTTATGACTAAGACTCTGTATATATGCTTATAATCATATATTACGACGTATTATGTAGCACACAAAGTAATTCTTCTCACAAATTACAGTTGTTCTCATGACCAGAGATTCCTGGGTAGGAGAGGGTTAACCCAGGGATTTGTGCTCACTGGGGCATGGGCAGTCCTCCCAACCCAACAGATCCGAGCCTGAATAGCCCAGATCCAATACCCACGCGAAAAGTGAGGTAGGAGGAAAACAGAGTCCATCCTACCTCTTCCTCCAATCATGTTTGGGCTAGGAGAGACTGTTTTTGGACTAGAAAGGAGAGCTGGTCTGGTGGGAGCCAGCATGACTTGTCTCCTTAGCTAAGCAGGGTCCAGCCTGGTTGCATATGAAAGGGAGACTTGATGTGTGAGCACTGGAAGAGATTCCCCTCAGGGGGTGGAGCCGCTCTGGGAAGAGCATCTAGGTCCCAAGTGCCCTCCCTGGCAGCATCTCCAAGATAGGGCTGCGAGAGCTTCCTGCCTGCAGCCTTGAAGAAGCCACTGCCAATCTGTGTAGACAATACGGAGCTAGACTCAGTATATGGCAGCTTCCTATGTTGTTCCTACCTGTGCCACCGCTGCTGCTTTTAAAGTGCTCCCGGGCGGCCAGCAGCCATATTTACCATAAAGTTCTGGGGCTTGTAAGGCCAGGGAGAGGAGAACCTTTTCTGTACTGCGGGCTGCCTATCTGCTGCTCATGTGGTGCATTGTGGGATAGTGGATGACCCAGATTGGTTTCCCCCTCCTGATCTCAGCTAAGGAGATTGCTGTTTGTGTAGGCACACGGGTGGCAGAGCCATGAGCAGGCTCTGGTCATCTGGGAGCAGGAAGGTAGGATCCTGCCTTCCCTCCAGCACCCCCCCCCCCTTTAGTCACGTGAACAAGCCCATTAGCTCATTAATCCTTATCATAGCCTACAGGCCTGCTCAACTTTGGCCCTCCAGCTGTTTTTGGACTACAACTCCCATCATCCCCAATCACAGTGGCCAATAGCCAAGGATTATGGGACTTGTAGGCCAACATCTGCAGGAGAGCCAAAGTTGAGCAACCCTGGGAGGGACAGGCCAGGATTCTTCTCACCCTTATCTCTGAGACCGAAGGGTGCAGGGACTGAGGGTGACTAGAGAAGGTAACTTGACAGAGGCACCCAATGTGTTCCCAGACTCACTGACTGATGCATTACGATCACTGAAGGTGTGGTGGTGCTCCTCACACCTCCTGGAAGGTGGAGTCTCCTTTCTGACCTGTAAATCCCGTTGCCTGACACTTCACACGGAAAGAAGAACCTGATCACTCTGTTCTGCGCTGGTGGGACCACTCTTGGAGCACTTGGCCAGCAAGACGTGCAGCTCTCTGACGATAGTAGGGACCCGCCAGGGCTGCTCCACAACTTGAAAGGTAGCCCCTACAGTGTTGTGGTGGGACAGCTGTGGAATGCCTTCAAACCACTTACGGTCTGTTTCCAGTGGGAAAGAGCGTGGCACGGCTGCATGTTACGACTGCATCCCTCTGCATGTTACTGATGCAGATGAGCACGTTGTGAAGACACTGCAAAAAGGCAAGCTCGAAGCAGTGGTGCCGATGAGAGTTTGGGGTGTTTAACCAACAGGCACATGCGTTGTGCACGAGCACAAAAATAAACGTATCAACAGAACTGAAGATTGCAGCAATCAACGCACAGTGGTCAGCTCTGGGTTGCTGGCAGCCACTGGCAGATGTGTTGGACTGGGAGGGCCCAGTAAAGGACCGGGAATGAGGGAACGGAGCAGGAACTGGAGGCAGGAAGCAAGCCAGGAGTCAACACTGAAACAAAGGGGCAGAAACCAGGATCAGGAGACAAGTCATGAGTCAGGATTGAAGAAGCCAAGCAGGCAGGGAGAGCTAAAGCCAGAGACCAAGCCCAGCCGGAGCCAGGAGCAAGACATGCAACCCAACAGGACCAAGGACAAGGGCTGAGCCCAGGCAGGATGCCATTACGCTCTTCCTTTCCTGCAAGAAGCGAATGAGCTGCCTGGCTGGATGGGATCAGTCCAGGCCCCCCAAACTCCATGCCTGGCTAGGCTGCTGTAGTTCAGCTGGTGGCCACACGGGGCAGCAGTATGCAGGTTCTCCGATCCTGGTCTTCAGTACAGGCAGCTCGGTATAAAATCCAGAAATCGGGGTGGGGGTGGGGGGAGCGAAACAAAGAGAAGATTCTTAATGTACCAGTTCTGCTCTGGGAAAGAACACATAATGCAACCGCTGAGGAGAAACCTAGATGAGAATTCTAGAAGCACCCTTAATTCCAGAAACATTCCTATCTCAACGTTTGGTCTCCCATCCCTATGCTGCATTCACTCTCGCAAGCTCTCTTTATTATCTCTCATGGCTACTCCACATCAATCAAAGCCTCAGCTGAATCTCCATAAGGAAATATGGCCAGTTGCTGGAGGGGATCGTGCTACCCCTCTTGACTGGGCCAGAGACACAACTCTTTACAAGAGTTCCCTCTGTGCGTCGGGGGGGGGGGGCAGGGGTTGTGCCCACTGGCCCTACCTCTCCCATCAGTGTGCCCCACTGGCCCTTCTCCAACCTCCGCATTTTCCACAGAACATTCAAAAGGGGCATGTGTGCAGTTATACACATACAGGGGGTCCTCCATCCATGTGACTGCAAACCCTGCATGTTTGGGGAGGAGCCCCCTCACATCTGGCTGGATAAATGATGTAGGGGCAGCTTAGGGTCCTGGCAAGGCAAGGCTGGGCAAGGCAATCAGAGTTGCAGCACCCTGGAGAGCTCCCAGGAAGCAACTTGCTCCAATCAAGGCCAGAGGTGGGAAGCAGTCTTTAAATACCTCCAGGGCTCAGGCTTTCCCTCCCAGGCTCCACCTCCCTGCCAGGAGAGCAGAGAGCAGAGAAAGAGGTAACTACTGGCCTGTTGCTGGCACTGGTGTGCAGGCTCGGGGAGAGTGTGAGCTCCTTTATGTGGAAGAGGCCGGCTCATCAGGTTCTCGGACTCAGGTTCTGGTGTCTCCCAGCTGGCAGGCTTAGGATCCAGTCTGGTGCTGGGGTTTAGGGGGCGAGGACTGAGTCTGGGCTGGGCTCTTCTGGCCTGACTTCTGCCTCCTCTTCCAGGTCAGACTCTGTGCGACTGCTCAGGATGGGGGCCATTCTAACACATGTATATATAGGTTCCCCCTTCAGAGCAGAGAGTAAGCTCTGGTCCCCAACCAGCACACCCTGCTCTGCAGCACCTGTGGCTGCCTACAGAAAGCACTTCCCTTTGATGCTGTTGGTTGAGACTGATTCTATATGGCATGCAGGCCCAGTTCCCCAGGCACCCCCTCCATTTATTCAACTGTTGAATACCTTCTTTTTTAAAAAAATCACAGCCATTGCCCTTTTAAGAACTTTGATGCACCATCTATACGCATGGTCGATTTCTGTCCTACAGTGGCACATTTGTATCCATCTATCAATGTTTTATTTATTCATGCCACGGAGAAGCAAACGAAAATTTATTTATTTATTTATTTATTTATTTATTTATTTATTTATTTATTTATTTATTTAACATATACCACCCAAACTTTTGTCTCTGGGTGGTTAACAGTGCTATAAAAACAATGAGAACAAATATAAAAGGTTAAAACAGTTTAACGATTGGGAAAACAGCATTAAAATTAAAACCTACAAATTTAAAAAGCTGAAAGCTGAATCTGTTTCCTCTGATCTTAAAGGACATGTAACATTTTAAACCTTTAAATGGTGAAATGGCTGGGTCACCGACCCCTAAAACCAGACCTGATGATTGGAGTTCATATTTCAACTGGTTTTATTTTCTTATGTCTGCAAAATTGTCACTTTTACTTCGTTCAGCTGCTTTTATCCTGCCAGCCATTTAAACTGTTGATCACTTGGGGACAGAAATATTTACATTTGAAGAATGAGATCACGGATAGATACCAAGTCAGTCTATTTTATTTATTTTTTTAAACATATTTTTATACCACCCAAAACGTATGTCTCTGGGTGGTTTACAACAAAATAAAAACTGAAAGTCAAACATTAGTTAAAAACACAAGACATTTAAAACACAACAATTTAATTTTTTTAAACACTGTTCTAAAACAACATTAAACAATTAAAACAATATTAATTAAAAGCTACCCACAGTCTCGTGGGGAGGAATATTACAAACCATCATGGGATGGACCATAGCTCAGGGGTAGAGCATCTGCCTTGAATGCAGAAGGTCCCAGTTTCAGTCCCTGGTGGTGTCTCCAGGTACGGCTGCAAGAGACTCCTGCCTGGAACCTTGGAGAGCTGCTGCTAGTCAGTGTTGACCGTACTAAGCTAGATGGACCAAGGCTCTGACTCAGTATAAAGCTGCTTTCTATGTTGCTAAACCAAAATCTTTGCTTTCCTCCATCAATGGGACCTTGTGGAAGGCAAGACGAGTCTTCTTGTCCTGATGCCAATTCTATGGTGTGACTGAATCAGACTCAAAACTCCCTAGCTTAGGTTAACCTCATAAAAAGACCAAGGGTCCATCACATCCAGCATCCAGCTTCCCTACAGTGGCCAAGCAGAAATTATTATTTAAAATATCTGCAGGCAAGGCAAAGCAAACAGAGTTTGTACGTAGTCCGGAAACTACAGTTGGTTCAGAATGCGGCAGCCAGGTTGGTCTCTGGATTGTCTAGGAGAGACCCCTGCTAACTTGTCTAAGAGGCACCTTTTAACGTGGTGATTCTCTTTATTTAGCAGGGGGAGAGTAACTAGCCCTATCCACCCCCCAGCACAGTACCTCCAGTGACTGTTGCTGGTGTCTGTCTTATGTTCCTTTTTAGATTGTGAGCCCTTTGGGGACAGGAAGCCATTTTATTTATTTGTTTGTTTATTCATTCATTCTCTGTGTAAACCGCCCTGAGCCATTTTTGGAAAGGCAATATAGAAATCTATCTATCTATCTATCTATCTATCTATCTATCTATCTATCTATCTATCTATCTATCAAACAAATAAATAAATATTACTCCTGTGTTGAAAGAACTACACTGGCTGCTGATATGTTTCCGGGCAAAATACAAGGTGCTGGTTATTACCCACAAAGCTATAAACAGCTTGGGCCCTGGGTAATTCAGAGAATATCTTATTCACCATGAGCCACACTGCCCTGTTAAGATCATCTGGAGAGGTTTGTCTGCGGTTGCTGCCAACTGATTTGGTGGCTACTCGGGGACGGGCCTTCTCTGTTGCTGCCCCTGGACTTTGGAATGTGCTCCCTGTTGAAATAAGAGCCTCCCCATCCGGGGCAACTTTTAAAAAGGGCTGAAGACACATTTATTCACCCAGGCTTTTAATTAGAGCGATGTTTTTAAATTCTAATCTTGGTTTTAAATGACTTTAATGTTTAAATGATTTTAATTGTTGAAATTTAGTTTTGATTTTAATTGTTTTGTTTTTGCTTTGCTGTAAACCACCCTGAGCCGTTTTGTTTATAAAGATAGATGGATAGATAGATAGATAGATAGATAGATAGATAGATTGATTGATTGATATCCTGCTTTCCAACAAAACAGATCTCAAAGATGCCTCTGGGAAGCCCACATTCAGTGCATGAGTAGCTTTTCCATTCAGTTGCTGCCCAGCAACTGGTATTCAGAAGTATACTGCCTCTTAACATGGAGGCTCCATTTAGCCATTCGCTGCATCTCAGGACAGCCAACACTGCAGAATCTGTAGTGCTGGCTAAAAGAGGAATGGAAGATGCAACAGAATCCACTCAGGCTCCCCCTGTCCTCTGACCTTGTGGCATGTTAGAGGTGAGGGAACCGAGTCCCGGGCGCTTATCTGATGGAGCGTGAACCTTGCCAAAGCTTCGTGCTATCAGCTGGAGACACATGTGCAATTGGCAAGGCTTCTGGGAAGGAACAATACAAACAGTCTTCATTGTGGAGTCAACAATGATGGGAGAAGGAGCCCGTGTGCCGTCGGCGGTCTGAGGGGCTCGCTGCAGGCAATCCCAAGCCAGGAAGATGCTGTCAGAGTCCAAAGCCAGGGGGAGGGCAGATTTCTGGAGCGTGGCTTTTCAAAAACAAACAGAAGAAAGCCTTCTTGGTTTGTTCCCAAAAGAAAATTCGTACTTGGGGAAGGATTTGGAGCCAACAATATAAAAGCAACAGGCTTTGTCGACATAGAAGAGTTATGGCTGCAGTCATCTGTGAGCTTAAAATAAGCAGCTGTTGCCAGCCAGCTGAGGCCAGGAGTTGGCTTTCCCAAGGTGCTAGTTCTCAGCCTGGCTGATGCCAGACTCATGGGGAGGGTCTGCTTCCCAAGAAGGGAGGAAAGAGTTTTTGCATGGCTCAGGAGTTACAGGTGAACTAGAATGGATGGAAAGCCACTGAATGTTCAGAGTATGTGTTCATCATCTCAGTGTTCAAACTGATCTTTGCAAAGTGCCCAAAGTGGTGCCCAAAATAAAAATGCAATGGCTGATCTCCAGGCTAATGCTGCATTAGGTGCAATGCACAAACATGCACACGTGCAAGATGTGTGTGTTGCTAGGCAGATGCCCAAAGGCTGCACAATCTCTTGTGGTCTCAGTCTGCTTGTGCAAGTGTCATGCTTGTGCAACAAGCATAGCAGATAAGCTTGCATCATTCTCTGCAACATACATGGCCTGAGGATGGAAGAGGTTTCACAGCAGGAGGTGTGCCACAGTTTGCACAAGCACACCTTGTTGCACCAGAGCAACACTAGTCTGGAACACAAGCTCCCATTTTAGCAGAACTAGCTAGCACAATGTCCTTGCACTAGTGCATGTTTGTACTAGTGCCACATTAGTCTCGCTATCAGCTAATGAAAACAAAACTGATTACAACAATGCACATACAGATCCATAGAGAGGAGACCAGACTAAAATCCCACAACTTCAAATGACTGGCAGAACAAGTATGTCTTCAGGAATCACCAGAACAATGGGAAGGATGGGGCAGTATGTACTGTAGCTCCTGAGGGAAGAAGCTTCAGAGTCTGGGTGCCGCCACTGAAAAGGCCCTGTCCCACATGCTCAACAGCTGAACCTCTGCAGGCAATGCATCTTTGAATCCTGATTCTTAAACAGGAAGGATCAACGTATGTGAGTGTCAGAAGTGATATCTGGAAGCAGAAGTTCAGGTCTTCCCAAATACACATGCAGAATTCAACACATGCTGAGATCTAGCCCAGAAAATGGAAATTCACTCCGAACGCTAATATTAAATATCAGCATGACACGTAGATGCCTATGAGTTTGCTGCAGCAGAGTTAGAGCTGATATATAGCAATAAGGTACAGGCTGCCCTATTGGGACCTCAGAGAGGAGGGGAACTGGATCAGCGGAGAACTGGATCTTTACATGTTGCACCTTGTAAACCAGAACCCTGGGCACCTAGTACTTCCTTGGACTGCCACGCTGTGATAGATTTCTAAAAACAGGGAGTATCTTTTTAGTGGAGGAGCATAGAAACCTGCAGTTCCTCCCCAACTTGCTAACTGAAGAAATGCAGTCTAAACAGAACTTCACCATGTACTTATTTTGAATGTACAGTATAGATTAGCTGTCTGCCGGGTAAAGCTGGAGCTCCTCCTAGTTAGCAAAAGAATGACACACTGTACTCTATCAGCACCCTTTTGGGCTGTATTATTGGATGCAAGAGAACAGCAGCACACAACAAACCTCTTCTAATAACGCAACTCTTTTTTTGCTAGCAACTCACTGGGAAAGCTCTGGTGCATAAACTTAGATTGTCAAAAAAGAGCAGCTACAGGACACACCACTTAGCTGCAGACTATCTCTAGCTTCTACTCCATCAGGCCCTACAACTGATTTGCATGTAACACAGAACCGTGGGTCCAATGGATTCCCTCTCCTCCTGCTCTCCCGTCCAAATCCAGACAGTCAGTGAGACTGCAGAGAGGTGGGGGAGTAGGCTGTGTGGGCATCCTTCTTGAGTGAAGGACAGCCCGCACAGCCAATCATGCCGGAGTTGAGGGAGGAGCTTCCTCCCTCAAATCTGGTTCCAGGGCCACCAACCAACCTGTGGTTCTGAATTTGGATGTACCACAAGAGGCCTTGAACCTCCAGTTGTAGCGATGAAACTCACTACAACCCAAGGGTTCCGACTGGAGTACACCGCATTCGGAAGTAGCATCCGCAGAACCACGGGCCTATTCAACTGCAGTTCTGCGTTACGTACGAATGCGGCCATAACATCTCTCATTCCGAGCCCTTCTGAGCTTGCCACTTAAAGAGGCAGGACACCACAAATATGAACCAAATATGAACCAAAACCAGACAAAGAAGCTGTTTTGAGATTGTGAGCCCATGGAGGAAATATTGAAATTGCTCTAAGCCCATAAGATAGAGCAGGATGTACGTCTGGGAGATAGCTAAAAAGCAGAAAAGAGTTTCCCCCCCATATAGGCAAATTACTAACAGAGGAATGTGCAACTTGGGAAGCATTCTTGTAGACCAGTAACTTGTATAGTCTTAATGCTGCTATATATTTTAGGGGGAAAGGGGAGATGCTAGTACTATGGAGGAATCTAAAGCAGTACAGAACTTTAACACATTCTTTACATTTGCTATCACCAGAACCCTCTGAAGTAGTAATTAATGTTCCCATCTTCCAGATGAGAAACTGGGGTCAGAGACGGCACCTTGCCCAAAGACACTGAAATGATTTATGTTGTCCACAGGGACATAAACCTCAATTTCCCAGAATCAAGGCAGACTTGCTAGCGCCTAGATCAATGTCCAAAGAAATGTAGTCAATTATAGGATATGAGTCAGAAGAAGTCAGAGGAGGTGGGTCTTCTGAGAAGAAGCGAATGAGAGGCTTTCTAATAGCAGGTGATTGACAGAACTATGGTTGGTAGTGACCCACCAAAAAGCTTATATATGGCTCCTAGCTGGTTGGAAAGATGGGCTGGCAACTGGCAACACATTCGATATGCAAGAGCCAATGTGGTGCAGAGGTGGGCTAGGATTTGGGGAGAACTGGAATCACATCCCTGTTCACTGGGATAGCATGAAATGCCACTGGCTGGCTTTGGGTCAATCACTTATTTCTCACCTGTTCTACCTGTTCACCTGTTGAAAATATAAACAGAATCATGTACCCTGCCCTGAGCTCCTTGGAGGAAGAACAGGATATGAGTGTAAAATATAAACAAACATCATTGTCGTCGTCATCATTGCTGGTCTTGTGGTAGCAAGCATGACTTGTCCCCATAACTAAGCAGGGTCTGCCCTGGTTGCATCTGAATGGGAGACTTGATGTGTGAGCACTGCAAGATATTCCCCTCGGGATGAAGCCGCTCTGGGAAGATCAGAAGGTTTCAAGTTCCCTCCCTGGCTTCTCCAAGATAGGGCTGAGAGAGATTCCTGCCTGCAACCCTGGAGAAGCCGCTGCCAGTCTGTGAACTGTGTACTGAGCAAGATAGACCAGTGGTCTGACTCAGTATATGGCAGTTTCCAATGTTCCTATATTCTTATGTTGTCGTCATCATCATCATCATCATCATCATCATCATGTGAGGCTGCCTTCTACTGAGTCAGATCATTGGTCCATCTAGGTCAGTATTGTCTTCTCTGATTGGTAGCAGCTCTTCAGGATCTCAGGCAAAGCCTCCTTCTTGGTCCTCTCTGAAGGGGTTGCCACCAGGGATTGAACTTGGGACCTTCTGAATGCAAAACAGGTGCTCAACCACTGAGCTGGCTTCAATCAGGATTTGAGAGAAAAGAAAAGAAAAACTAGGGAAGACATCTTCCCGCATGTTGGGCCTCCTGAGAAGTCTGAGACCGCTGCTTTTGCAGTTGGTTACAGGCCTCTGGACCCCTGAAGTCAGTCCCATTTCATCCGCCTCCCCACATGGTGCAACACTCCCCCTCCTTGTGGTAGCATGAACGATGAGGGTTAGGTGGGTGGGGCATGCTTCAGAAGGGAGCGCCAACAAGCCCCAAGAAAGTCCTGGACCTGAGCTCTTAAAGACATCAGGTGGGGGTGGGGGGTGAGGGGATGGGCACTCCTGTTCCACGGTACTCTGCTGTACCACTACTCCGCTCTAGCCAAAGACTGGACCCTACCTCGGAAGAGGAACATTTTCCCCAAACTCTAATGTTAAATGTCAAGGAGATGTGGACGGTTAGGTGCATTCCCTGCGTTAGAGCTGACATTCCAGATAATCATGTGGTGTGGCCCTGTTAGCACTGCAGGTGGGAAACTGCATCTTTCTCTGCTGCTCCTTGTAAAAACAACAACAACAACAACAAAGCAAAGCTGTACTTAGCACTTCCCCTGCATTTGCTGGCCTCCTTCTAGTGCGTCGACTTCCAGCAGACGGGGCAGACAGACAGCCTAGAAGGGCACTAGTGCAGTGACCAAGAAGGCCACATCGCTCAGTGGCTGCTCAAAGCTGCACAATCTTTTGCGGTCCCTCCTGGTCTGCTTGCGGAAGCGTCGCACCTGTGCAACGAGAACCGTGGACAGCTTTGCATCGTTCCCTGCAACACAAATGGTCTGCGGAAGATGTTTCACGGCAGGAGGCTGGCCGTAGCTTGTGCAAGCGCACCTTGTTGCACGGCTGAGTCCGGAACACAAGCAGCGGAATTAGCAGAACAAGCTAGTGCAACATCCTTGCACTAGTACAGGTGTTTGTTTGCACTAGTGCAGTGTGAGCCTGGATGTCAACCTGGGCGCCTTTATCTTAGTGGGAATGAAGGGGGAGCAAGCTGCCAGGTTCTCCAGAAAGCCTCCTAACAGCAATAGCCCCAGGCAGGTCATATGACACTTCTGGTCCCTATGGAAAACTGGGGTCAGGAAAGCCCTGCATCTGGCAACTCCTGGTTACAGCTGCTTGGGCCTCTCCTTTGCTTCGGTTTGGTGCACTCCCAAATGCCATTTTGGTCTGGCAGTTTCAGATATTAGGGGCATCTTATACCAGGGTTTCCCAAACGTGGGTGACCAGATGTTGTTGTTGGACTACAACCTCCATCATCCCCAGCCACAATGGCCAAGGGCAGTTTCCAGACACCCATGTTGCCAGAGACTACCCAGCTGTAGTCTCTCATCTGGAGACTACAACTCAGTGGCCAAAGGCAACTTCTGGAGACCCGTGTTTGAGAACCCCTGTCTAAACTTTGGTCATTGTGACTGGGGATGATGGGAGTTGTAGTCCAACAACATCTGGGGATCCAGGTTTGAGAACCCCTGGGATGGGTCTTTCTTACCCCCATTTTACAGATGGACATGCCTGTCACAGGTTCAATGCACAGGGGGCCACAAGCTTCACGTTCTCCAAACACACGCCTCTCTCCAGCCTCAACCGGCATTTGACTTCTGACTGTGAGAAATCCCAGAGGTGACCCCCTCCCAGGACCGTTGCAGGCTTCCTTTACCAGTAGCTGGAAGGGAGTATTCTTTTGCATTGGTGCCGACAGGCCGGCTGGCTGGCATGTGCCTCCCGAGGGAAGTGTTAGCAGGAGGCTGTGCGTTTCTGGGAATTGTGTGGGTCAAGGAAGGAGGCTGACATTGTTCAAGCAACAAGCTTGCACCAGCCTTCTAAGATCAATGCTTGGTTAGGAGCAGCCGCAGAGATGTATGGGTGAATGCTAGGCCAGCGATCACAGCAGCATCTTCTCCTGCAGCAGGAGTCCCACTTCACACTTGCCTTGCACACTTTGTGAGTCAAATCCTAGTTTACCCACCAATTTCCCCCGCACACCAGCTTCAGGTGCTTTTGCTTTTTTTTTTTTAAAACAGCACAGGTCAATTATCTGTTTGCATATTCAGTCTTTGCCTTAAAAAAAAAAAATGACTGCAAACTCTTAGAAAGTTTTGAAACTGCTCTGGCAGTTGCAGGAGAGGTGCATTGGCGGCATTCCAGCCACTAGCCAGCCCGCATTGCCCACAGCTAGCTTTTCTGCCTTCAGATGAAATCATTCTGAAAAGCTGTGCCATGATTCTTTAGAGCTCTGTCCCAAAGAGAAAGCAGGACATTTCGACACAGTGTGGGCACTTCCAGACCCTCCCGGAATCCCGATGCTTTATAAATGTTAAATTCGTGAAATATAACAATGTATTTTTAAAAGGCCCTTAAGATACACCTGTTTGCTGAGACTTTTTAAACTGTTTTTGCCCCGTGAAATCATTTTGTTTCCCTCTCTGAATTGTTTTTAATTGTTTTTATTCTGTCTTTTAATTATTTGTGTTTATTTGTATATTGTAATTTGGATTGTGTACACTACAATAGAGATGTATATATCAGGCTGTAGATAGATAGATAGATAGATAGATAGATAGATAGATAGATAGATAGATAGATAGATAGATAGAATGTGAGGAAATAAGGTTAGGTACAGTGACGAAACTGGGGGTTCAGATGTGGAAGTCCAATCTGAACCCTTGGGTTGTAGTGAGTTTTGTCACCACAACCAAAGGTTGGACACAAATATTCTCTGTTTACACCATCTCTTGATGTTTCCATTTTGGCTTTAAAAAAAAAAAAAAAGACTCCCAAGATTTTTAGCCCACAGATACTATTTCAGCAGAGGATCCAACATTTTCCTTGTACAAACATCTCCAGTAATGTTTGTTTGTTTTTAGGAGCTCATTTATGCTTGCTTGGGTCCCATCTCCAAGGCCGTTCATATGAACATATGAAGCTACCATGTACAAAGTCAGACCGGTGGCAGAAGTGGGCCAGTATTGTCTACTCTGATAGGTAGCAGCAATCCAAGGTTTCAGGCTATGGGGACCTTCTCAGCCCAGCCTGAAGATGCTGCCAGGGATTGAACCGAGGACCTTCTGCATGCAAGGCAGGTGCCCCTCGTCCGAGCTCTCCAGCATCCAAGAATCTTCTCCATTTGTATGTCATGTGGAGAGAGAGAGAAAGCACCACTGAGGGAAATAGGAGGTCAAATACAGCCCCACCCCCTGCCTGGTAGTTTGTAGTTTTTTCACATTTATATTTTATTTTAGAATATGTATGCATTCTTTGCAATGCACCCAGAAAATCTTAGAGTGTAAACCAAAAATAAAACAACAACAAATATACTTAAACAATCCATTGCTAAAATAGCTAGATTAAAAACTGCAAGCACAAGAATGCAACTTTCAACCTTACAGATATTTATAATACTACGCCACCCAGGCAGAGCTTGTGGCAGTTTCTTTCTAAGCAGTGGGTGTTTCAGACTTTGAACTGGTTCCTTTACAGCAGGAGTTCTTCTCAAACTTGGATCCTCAGATGCTGCTGGACTACAACTCCCACCATTCCTCTTGTCAGGAGTGTTTTGGTCCCCAGGACACCTGATGTTATGGCTTCAAGTACTAAGGTGATATTTTGCTTTAGCCCTTTGTTTAGTTTAATAGTTCGAGATGCTTCTTTAAGCATCTTGGCATGGATGCTTTTTAGTCATCCATGCTTGGGCAATGCTTCCATGCTTCCGCACAGCTCTACCTGGTGAACAGCCAGCCTGCAGGCAGTGCGGCTCTCGTTAAAATGATGAGGAACGGGTGGGATGAAAGAAACAGGCACAGTCGGGCTGCCAGGAACCAGAGGCAACTGCCCCTCATTTGCCCCCCCCCCGCCCGCTCATTAGGACAAGCCGCTGCTGCCTGAAGGGGGATAAGTCTACTGCTGGCTATTAGGGATGATGCCTATATCAAGGTTTTTTAACCTTGGGCCCACAGATGTTGTTGGACTACAACTCCCATCATACCAAGACATGACCTTTGTGGCTGAGGATGATGGGAGTTGTAGTCCAACAACATCTGGGGGCCTAAGGTTAAGAAACCCTGTTCTGTATTATTAATAATAATTTACTACAAACAAAGGCATGACAAGGTAGCAGGGATGATACACTGGAACATCTGCAAATAATACAAGCTACCTGTAGTCAAAAATTGGTGGGACCATAAAATTGAAAAAGTTGAAGAAAATGAAGATGTAAAAATATTATGGGACTTCCGACTACAAACAGACAAACATCTGCCACACAATACACCAGATATAACTGTAGTCGAGAAGAAAGAAAAACAAGTCAAAATAATCGACATAGGAATACCAGGGGATAGCAGAATAGAAGAAAAAGAAATAGAAAAAATCACAAAATACAAAGATCTACAGATTGAAATTGAAAGGCTGTAGCAGAAAAAGACCAAAATAATCCCAGTGGTAATTGGTGCCCTGGGTGCAGTTCCAAAAGACCTTGAAGAGCACCTCAACACCATAGGGGCCACAGAAATCACCATCAGCCAATTACAAAAAGCAGCTTTACTGGGATATTCTGCGACAATATCTACAACAGCAGCAACAACATTGACAATAAAATTCAGCCATCTCAGGTCCTTGGGAAGGACTTGATGTCTGGATAAAACAAACTAGTCAATAACACCTGTCTGACTGTGTAAACACGAAATAATAATTTGATTTCTATACCGCCCTTCCAAAAATGGCTCGGGACGGTTTACACAGAGAAATAATACATAAATAAAATGGCTCCCTGTCCCCAAAGGGCTCACAATCTAAAAACAAACATGAGATAGACACCAGCAACAGTCACTGGAGGTACTGTGCTGGGGGTGGATAGGGCCAGTTACTCTCCCCCTGCTCAATAAAGAGAATCACCACATTAGAAGGTGCCTCTTTGCCAAGTTAGCAGGGGTATATGAAACCTCCATGTTTAGAGGCAGTATACCTCTGAATACTAGTCGATGGGAGGCCAACAGAAACATTGAGTTAGCCACTGTGGGATACAGAATGCCAGAAGTGCATTCTGGTCTGATCCAGCAGGGCTCTGCACGTGGCGTTATGAACAGGTCCCTGCCTGCAAGCAGCTCACAATCTAAAAAATGTGAAAGCCTGGGAAGGGCCCCTCAAGGAATCTGAAGCGATACTGAGTGTGTGTCTTCCCATCACGCTGCTGCCACTTTCCTGATGACTCAGGGAAGTGTGCGCGTGCGCGATGGTTCTAGGAAGCGCTCGATGGGAAAGCCTTTTGTGAGAGTGCAGGAGCCCATGCCTTCCCACAGGCAGCGCTTCAGTGGCGCCGTGGAGAGGAGGGTTTTGCAGAAGCCAAAAGGGAAGTCGATGAAGCCGGACCTCTCCCGGTGAAGGACATCAAGTGGGCAGAGAGGAGAAAGGCTTCGGGGAGGGGAGGGGCACAGCTGGCCTGGAGCACAGAGCAACAGCATGTCTTGAGCTGCTCTGCAAAAGGAAGACGCCGGCTGTGTCTAAAATAGGGGGCCAATGCAAAAATTGACCTAGGAGTGCAATTATTTATTATTATTTTTTACATTTTATATCCCACTCTTCCTCCAAGGAGCCCAGAGCAGTGTACTACATACTTAAGTTTCTCCTCACAACAACCCTGTGAGTTAGGTCAGGCTGAGAGAGAAGTGACTGGCCCAGAGTCCCCCAGCAAGTCTCATGGCTGAATGGGGATTTGAACTCGGGTCTCCCCGGTCTTAGTGCAGCACTCTAACCACTACACCATGCTGACAATGAAGGAGGCACAGCAGCATGCCTTCATTCACACACACAACCCAGAAACACAAGAGGTCAGTCAGTTTCCTTTCACACAGAAACCCTGTTCAGACATTATGCTGGAATTGAAGCATAATGGAGAGGAGAGCTGGTCTGGTGGTAGCAAGCATGACTTGTCCCCATAGCTAAGCAGGGTCTGCCCTGGTTGCATATGAATGGGAGACTTGATGTGTGAGCACTGCAAGAGATTCCCCTCAGGGGATGGAGCCGCTCTGGGAAGAGCAGAAGGTTCCAAGTTCCCTCCCTGGTAGCATCTCCAAGATAGGGCTGAGAGAGACTCCTGCCTGCAACCTTGGAGAAGCCGCTGCCAGTCTGTGAGGACAATACTGAGCTAGATAGACCAATGGTCTGACTCAGTATATGGCAGTTTCCTATGTTCCTAACTGTGTTCACCATAATGTATGCTGTATGACTGGTATGTGTGTATATTTTTGTGTATGATTTTAAATGTGAGCTTGGGTGCAGGCCCCTGAAATGCAGGATACAGACAAGAAGTGCACTGCTGTGTTCAACATAATGTGTGAATCATGGTACCTGCGTGCACTGAGTATACCATACATTCGTTGTACAAGGGTTGAACGTAATGTGTGAACAGGTCTAGAGAGAAATGCAGTTTCAAAAATAAACAGGCTCCAAGGGTGGACAGAAAGATGACACACTTCCCCACACAGGATTCTTCACACAACATATTCCTAGATGAACACTGCTTGGCCAGACAAAGGGTGCACCTTCCTCAGTGCTCTATCTAACCCCATGTTTTGTAGCTGCTTCCCTCACAAACATAAAGTAATCTTATGGAGATTTAACGAAGAGTTTATTCAGAAACAGCTCCATTTTCTCCTTGGCGCTTTCCAGATTAAACTCTACAACAGGGGTAAAATGCTTCAGCTTGGCAAGATCATATTGAAAATGATCCCCAGAATCTCAAACTCCTACAATGGGAAAATACAGCTACTTTTTTTGCCATGCACAGGCAACGTTGTATAGCACTATATAGCAAAGATAAAGTCCGACTATGGACTACGGTGTCACGACACAGCAAGTACGGAAGCACGCATAGCAGATACGTAGTGACACTGTTGTTAGTGATGTGTTCGACGTCAAACCAGTTTGGTCAGACTGTTTGGGGTCGAATCACATGACCACCACCACCCCTGGGCGTTTGGGGGGGGTGTCGTGATTTTTTTTTAAAAAAAATCATCATCATCATCATCATCATCATTATTTATTGTTTACACAGTCAGACAGGTGTTATTGACTGGTTTGTTTTATCCAGACATCGAGTCCTTCCCAAGGACCTGGGATGCCAGAATTTTATTGTCAATGTTGTTGCTGCTGTTATAGATATTGTCGCAGAATATCCCAGTAAAGCTGCTTTTTGTAATTGGCTGATGGTGATTTCTGTGGCCCCTATGGTGTTGAGGTGCTCTTCAAGTTGTTTTGGAATTGCACCTAGGGTGCCAATTACTACTGGGATTATTTTGGTCTTTTTCTGCCACAGCCTTTCAATTTCAATTTGTAGATATTTGTATTTGGTGATTTTTTTCCCCATTTCTTTTTCTTCTATTCTGCTATCCCCTGGTATTGCTATGTCGATTATTTTCACTTGTTTTTCTTTCTTCTCGACTACAGTTATATCTGGTGTATTGTGTGGCAGATATTAGATGATGATGATGATGATGATGATGATGATGATGATGAAATTACCCCTTCTGGGGATCTTGCTCAAGGTGGTGCCAAAGAGCCAGCCGAATGGGCCGGTTTGGAAGGCGAGGAGGCCAGCAGTGGGGGGGGGGGACCCCCATCGCCACCTAGAGCAGGATGCTGAATCCATTCTAAAAGACACATGCGAGTGGCCACTGTGTGAAACAGGATGCTGGACTAGATGGGCCTCCCCGGGTCTGATCCAGCAGGGCTGTCCTCATGTTCCTTTGCCACCATCACAGCATCCTGAGCCAATGAATTCCATAAGTTAATTGTGGGTGGTAGGAAGAAACGCTTCATTTTCTTCACCCTGAATCTACCAGCCATCAATACAATCTGGTCTTGGAGTGTTCTCCAGTTGACAGTGGTCAGCTCTTTTCTTATTTTAGATTTGCTTTGTACTGTGTAACTCTGTGCTCTGCTTTGAGGATAATGATATATTATATAATTAGCTTAAGGGAAGAATGATGTGCTACAAGGAACAGGGGGCTGTCAGTAGTGGCTTTCCTTAACGAGCCGGCGGTCGGGGTGGGGGGAGGCACCAAATGAGGCGCAGCGCAGCTGCCTCTGGTTCCTGGGGGCTCCTGTCGCCCCTCTCTCCCCCATCCTGTGCTGCCCCGGCATTCACGAGAGCAGCACTGCCTGCAGGCCGGTCATTCATTAGGTAGAGCCCGCACCGTTCTACCTGATGAATGGCCAGCCTGCAGACAGCGCAGCTCTTGTTAAGGCTGGGGTGGGTGGGATGGGATAAACAGGCACAGTCAGGCTGCCAGGGACCAGAGGCAGCTGTGGCTTGTTTGGCGCCCCCTGGCTTGTTAAAGCAAGCGGCTAGTGGGGGCTGCTATGGAAAAAATGGCACTCGCGTCAAGCTCTCTTGCTGAGCTACATTGAGTGCTTCAGGGGTGGCCCCAGGTAGTTCGGTGCCTGGGCAAGGCAGCAAATGCCAGTGCCTTGCTCCCTGCAAGCTTTGGAAGTGGCAAAGGGGCAGGGAGGGAGGAGGGAGGGAGAGGGAGGGCTGCCAGTAGCCTTGGCTTCGCTGTTCCTTGCAAGCTTTGCAAGGGGTGTGAAGAGAGGCGCACCTTGCATAGCTTCGGATGGGCCCCAGAGGGCTGCTGCGATGGTGGCAACGGGAGGCATCTTGCCGCCCTGCTGACATCTCAGGAATCGGCAACATGAGGTGGCCGCCTCGGCTCACCTCAGGAAAAGAGTGCCTCTAGCTCGGATGGCTTTGCCAGGAGATTCGACAAATCCTTGGAAGAAGAGAGGTCTGTCCGTAGCTATTGGTCTGGCAGCTTTACGGAACCTCCATGTTCAGGGGCAGTCTACCCCTGGACACTAGTTGCTGGTGAGCAAGCAGTGGGAGGGGGCCTTTTGCCTGTATGCCTTGCATGTGGGATTCCTGGAGACATCTAGTAACTGTGGAAAGCCGGACGCTGGACTAGCATATTATTCTGACCCAGCAGTTCCTATGGTCAAATCCAGAAATGCAATTTTCACACACACACACACACACACACACACACACACACACACACACACACACAGAGCGCCTGCTGGCTTGGCGAGAAGGGAAAGGTCATGAATGGCCCTTCCTGTCAAATGAGCGGGAACCTCTCTCATTCTCTTCTCTCTGGGAATTCCTGCCACTGCCACAGGTCGGCTCCTAAAAAAGGTGGAGTTTCCTCCAGCTTTCCCTCCACCCAGAATTGCTGGCATGGGCTGCCGGTATTCAGGGGGTGGGGCAGGACGACGGGACCACGGCTACTTCGGCACTGAGGCCATCCGCATTCTGCCAAACGCTCCCCAGACAGTCCTAGATTAAGCTCTCTTTGGGGTGGGGCATATTTCTGTAAAGAACTGGACGACAGGACAAGCTCTTAAGGCCTGGACGACAGGGGCAGTCCTTCCACCCTTCATGGGTGTAGTGGCGTGCTGAAGAGCATGAGCTGTGGGCCAGGAATCCCTAGACCAGATCACACTTGAGCCCAGAAAGCACTTGGTTGGACTAGGACTGGGGAGACCCGAGTTCAAATCCCCGCCCAGCCATGAAACTCATTGGGCGACTCGGGGCCAGTCACTAATCTCTCCACCTAGCCTAGCCCACAGGGTTGTTGTGAGGATAAACATAACCATGTACACCGCTCCAGGCTCCTTGGAGGAGGAGCAGGATAGAAATATAGTAAGTAAGCGACGACTTCCCAACCCTCCATTTGTAATCTAGGGATAAGGCGACTGACCTGCCTTAATGGAGTTGTTGCAAAGATTAGTGGGAGAATACTTGGAGGCTTGTTCTCTGTTGCTCCTGGGGGCTGAAATTGCAAGGAACCCGGTTCAGGCTAGACACTAGGAAGAATTTCTTAATGGTGAGAGCTGTTGGACAGTGGAAGAGTCTGCCTCATGAAGTGGCAGGCTCCCCTTCGCTGGAGCTTCCAAACAGAGGGGGGATGGCCATCTGTTAGGGATGCTGACTGAGGCAGGGGTTGGACGAGAAGACCTCCAAGGCCCCTTCCACCTCTAAAATGCGATGATTCCACGAGAAATGCTTTGAAGACTAAAAAGAAAGAGCCAAGTATCAGTATCTGAGGTGGCTCTCAGTTCAGATTTTAGTTTTCAGAGCCAGAGTCCAGACCTCAAAGGCATGGCAAACTTGTCAAAAATGCAAGAACTTTGGCCTGCCACCCGCGAGCCACGTGATCTTAAACGAAGAGAATGGAACGGGGGCAGCGATCACTCCAGTTTTATCCTTTCCTGCTCCCCGTCCTCTGGTGTGGCACTACGTGTGTGTGTGTGTGTGTGTGTGTGTGTGTGTGTGTCAGGGCGGTTTACAAAGAGAAATAACAAATAAGATGGCTCCCTGTCCCCAAAGGGCTCACATTCTAAAAAGAAACAGAAGATAGACACCAGCAACAGTCACTGGAGATACTGTGCAGGGGATGGATAAGGCCAGTTACTCTCCCCCTGCTAAATAAAGAGAATCGCCATGTTCAAAAAGGTGCCTCTTTGCCAAGTTAGCATTGCCTGGATTGGCACGCTGATCTGAATTTGGGGCCAGCCCTTGGGAAACTGGCAGTTCCTGATGGAAGGAAACCACTCCCTCCTCATGGTGGAAAATGAGAAACAGGGTCTGGCCTGAACCAAGTAGCCTGCCTGGGCAGGTCATAGCTAGCATCAGGGATGCTCTCGAGAAACAGCAAGAAGCCATGAATAAATGGAAAGAGCCCCTGGTGGCGCAGTGGTAAAACTGCCGCCCTGTAACCAGAAGGTTACAAGTTCGATCCTGACCAGGGGCTCAAGGTTGACTCAGCCTTCCATCCTTCCGAGGTCGGTAAAATGAGTACCCAGAATGTTGGGGGCAATATGCTAAAATCATTGTAAACCGCTTAGAGAGCTCCGGCTATAAAGCGGTATATAAATGTAAGTGCTATTGCTATTGCTGAGAGTCTAAGCCATGGAATTAAGGGAGCTGCTGTCTGGGCGAAGTGCTGGCTCACAAATGAAGTCAAGTGGATGAAAGCGAATGTGGCTGAGGATCACTGTTCCCTCTCACAGGCTTCCCAGATGTTGTTCACTTCAGCTCCCAGCATCCCCAGCTGCAGTGGCCTTTGGCTAGGAATTATGGGAGTTGTAGTCAACAGCATCTGGGAATCCCTGTTAGAGGGAACACTGTAGAGAATGATGGGAGTTGCAGTCTCAACAACCTTCTGGAGCAGGGATTCTCAATGTTGAGTCCCCAAATGTTATTGGACTTCAACTCCCATAATGCCCCAACCCCAGTGTCCTTTGGTTGGGGATTATGGGATTATAAATCCAATAACATCTGGGGACCCAACGTTGAGAATCCCTGTTCTGGAGGGCTAAAAATCTTTGGCCCTGGAGATTGTACTGCTTAAAGGGAAGCAAGGTACTAGGAAGAAGCATGCCACAAAATTACGATGGACTCATGTTCCTGTACAAAGCTGAAGAAATGAAGCATTCCATCACCAAGCAGATAAGGGTGCCTGGAGACAGACGTGGAGCTTAGGAGGAGTGCCCAGACTGCTGACCTGCAACACAAGCAGCTGGACACACATACAGGAGACCATGCAAAAAGGATCACCACCATCCCTGGAACCATGTGCACCGTCTCTAACGTAGAAGCTGGAAAACTGTTCTAAACGGTCTGGAAAAACTGAAAACTAGCAAATTGAGTTCCACAAAGATCTTAAATGTGAAATTGCCGTCCTACTTGCTAAAATATAACTTATACCTGCAATAAGGCTCTGTACCGGAGGACTGGAAAGTAGAAAATGTAACACCGATTTTCAAAAAGGAATCCGGGGGCGATCTGGGAAATTACAGGCCGGTTAGGTTAACGTAGGTTCCAGGCAAATTGATGGAAAGCATCCTCAAGGATCAAATTGTAAAGCACATAGAAGAACAGGCCCTGCTGGGAGAGAACCAGCATGGCTTCTGCAAAGGGAAATCTTGACGCACAAACCTTTGGGAGTTGTTTGAGAGAGTCAACACGTGTGTGGATCAAGGTGATCTAGCTGACATAGTATACCTGGACTTCCAAAAAGCTTTCTATAAAGTTCCTCATCAAAGACTCCTGAGGAAACCTAGCAGTCATGGGATAAGGGAACAAGTACATGTGTGGATTGGTAGCTGGTTGAAGGACAGGAAACAGAGGGTAGGTATAAATAGAGAGTTTTCACAATGGAGGGAAGTAAAAAGTGGGATGTCCCAGGGATGTGTACTGGGTAAGCAAGAAGGTGTCCAAATTTGCAGATGATACCAAAATCTTTCGGGTAGTGAAATCCAAAACAGACTGTGAGCAGCTCCAAAAGGATCTCTCCAAACTGGGGGAGTGGGCGACAAAATGGCAAATGTGGTTCAATGTTGGCAAGTGTAAAGTGATGCACATTGGGACAAAATATCCCAACTTCAAGTATATGCTGATGGGATCTGAGCTGTCGGTGACTGACCAGGAGAGGGATCTTGGGGTTGTGGTGGACAGCTCATTGAAAGTGTCGACTCAATGTGCGGCAGCTGTGAAAAAGGCCAATTCCATGCTAGGGATCATTCGGAAGGGGATTTAAAACAAAACTGCTAATATTATAATGCCATTATAATATTATAATGATCGAGGTCTATAAAATCCTGCATGGAGTGGAGAAAGTGGATAGAGAGAAATTCTTCTCCCTCTCACATAACACTAGAACCAGGGGTCATCCCATGAAATTGTTTGCCAGGAAATCTCGGACCAACAAACGGAAGTACTTTTTCACACAGCGCATAATCAACTTGTGGAATTCTCTGCCACAAGAGATGGTGACAGCCAACAACCTGGATGGCTTTAAGAAGGGTTTGGATAACTTAATGAAGGAGAGGTCTATCTTTGGCTCCTAGTTGGAGGGCTATAGGCCACCTCCAGCCTCCAAGGCAGGATGCCTCTAAGTACCAGTTGCAGGGAAGTAACAGCAGGAAAGAGGGCATGCCCTCAACTGCTGCCTGTAGGCTTCCAGCGGCATTTGGTGGGCCATTGTGTTAAACAGGATGCTGGACTAGATGAGCCTTAGGCCTGATCCAGCAGGGCTGTTCTTATGTTCTTATGAAAACTGCCTTTGGCAGAGCAAAGCTGCTTGTGCAGACATCCATCAGGTGCTCCACAAAGAGCAGAAAGTTGTGGCCAAGTTGCAGATGGAACACAAGAGTTAGCTCATCCAGACAGGATACAGAAGAACACAAGAACAGCCCTGCTGGGTCAGGCCAAAAGTCCACCCAGTTCAGCATTCTGCCTCACACAGTGGCTAACCAGGTCCCTCTGCAAAGTCCACAGCAACAAGAGAAGAATCAGGAGCTGACCGAACTGAAGGACATCTCTGAGAATAGCAAAGAGCTCCATGAAGAGCTTCAAGTTGCCCAAAGAAAACTTGAGGATTCTTCAAGTTGCCAATGACCAGAAGAGCTGCTAAGTTCAGCCAGCATTTGCAGACCCATCCACCCCTTTAAGAACCCCTTTAAGAACAGCCCTGCTGGATCAGGCCCAAGGCCCATCAAGTCCAGCATCCTGCTTCACACAGTGGCCCACCAGATGCCCCTGGGGAGCTCACAGGCAAGAGCTGAGGGCATGCCTTCTCCCCTACTGTTACTCCTCTGCAACTGGTATTTAGAGGCAGCTTTCCTCTGAGGCTGGCCTATAGCCCTCAGACTAGAAGCCATTGTCCTCCCTGAATTTATCCAAACCCCTCTTAAAGCCATCCAGGCTGTTGGCTGTTACCACAGAGAATTGTGGTAACAAGAATTGTGGCAGAGAATTGCATAGATTGATTATACGCTGTGTGAGAAAGTAGTTCCTTTTAGTCCTAAATTTCTAGGCAATCAGTTTCATGGGATGACCTCTGGTTCTAGTGTTATGCGTGAGAGAGAGAAAATTCTCTCTATCAACTTTCTCCACACCACACATGGTTTTATAGACCTCTATTATGTCTCTCCTCAGTCATCTTTTTTCAGAACTAAATAGCCCCAGGTGTTGTAGCCTTGCCTCATAAGAAAGGTGCTCTAGGCCCCTGATCATCTTGGTTGCCTCAACCCTTTGGGGCTTAAAAACAAACAAACACCACCACCAAATGTTAATATGATAATATAAGTGCTTACACCTAAATAGATTCTCTCCAAGATGATCTGTCTTCAAGTTGGCCTTTAAGGTCTCTCAGTGGTGCATTCATTGCTGTCGTAATCACGTCCATCCACCTTACTGCTGGTTGTCCTCTTTTTCTCTTTTCTTCAACTTTCCCCAGAATTATGGACTATGCATGTGCACGGTCCAGACTGTTCCAGACCGGCACCGAGGGGGGGTGTCCCTTTAAGGGCGGGGGGGTAGAACTTACCCTTCCCGCCGCTCTTCCCCCTCTGGCGCTGTCGTATTTAGTGAAGATTTTGGGGTGGCAGTGTTCTTCGCTGCTGCCCCTGCCCCCGTCGTCGCCTTCAAGTCCTTCTAAGTGCTGCACGCATGCGCGTGCGGCAGCGCGCGCACCTGCCGCCTACATCACATGCACGCTGCGTGTGACGTAGGCGGCAGGCGCGTGTGCACCGCCGCACGCACGTGTGTGCAGCACTTAGAAGGACTTGAAGGCGACGACGGAGGCAGGGGCGGCAGTGAAGAACGCTGCCGCCCCAAAATCTTCACTAAATACGACAGCGCCGGAGGGGGAAGAGCGGCGGGAGGGGTAGGTTCTACCCCCCCCCGCCCTTAAAGGGACACACACCCCCGGTGCCGGACTGCTGGACCGGTTCGGTCCAGTCCTGCTCGGAACCAGTCCGGAGGCCTCCAACATGGCCTCCGGACCGGTTCAGGACACATAGGGTCCAAAAACAAATTCAGTGCCGGAGGGAGAAAAGCAGCGGGAGGGGTAAGTTCTACCCCCCCGCCCCTGAAGGGAGACCCCCCCTCGGTGCCGGTCCAGACCGTGCACATCCCTATGATGGACCCTGTTACTGGTCTATTATTCTTTATCTGCAACATAACTAAACTAAGAAGCACTAGCCTTTGCCCATCCAGCCAGTGCGTTGTAAAAGACTGTAAGTTTTAATTGTGCTTTTGTATTTTCCTACATACCTGTTCCTTGCAACTGGGTAACCACGATTTTTAAAATGTGCCGCCCCAACTTCATCTGGGGTGCTTTTTGAAGGTTTTTTGTGTAACCTACTGAGTATTTTTACCTGTAACTAAGAGCTGGGAAAGCCTCAGATGGAAGCAGTCTGTGGCATTTGAATAAAACTGTTTTTCCTTTTGTTCTTTTCTTTTACAAGGCTCATCCGAGTGGATTTTTAACTCGGGAGAAAGGTGCAGGGGCTGAAAGGGTGCTTTTTTCTGGTGCAAAACATGCCTCAGGAGCACAGGAGCTATTAGGTTTGCACATGGAGGATTTTTGTGTACTTTCCCAATAGTGAAATAAAGAGAGTTTTCCCTGGGTTTTCCACCCAAGCCTGGGGTGGGTGGGGCGGGGTCAAGCTCTGTCAATAAGCGGGTGGTGGCAGCAGACTTTAGAACCAGCCAGAAATAAAGAAGAGTTTTAGGAGTAGCCTTTGCCAGAAAACTCTGTAGGGACAAGTCAGCATTTCTTTCTCTCATGTGAGCTTTCACTGAGACAAAGGCTATACATCCACTACAGGTGTGGATCCTGAAGAAGAAGGCACTCTCTTAAATACCCCTGATGACCCTTCTCACTAGATTCTGGAATAAACAACTGAGCAACAAGTCTTGGTTCTTAAGCAGCAAGCTCAGATTTCACTCCAGGTAACTTGGAGACTGGCAAGAATCTGCGGCAGGTCATCAAGAAGTGGAGGGTGTGAGTTTTGCACAATACAAGTGGTTACAGCTCTGGCTGCACCCCTATTAAAAAGGACTTTGTGGGGGGCAGGCAAGAACATTAATTGGATGATTAAATCCTGTAGGCATGCAAACCTAGCCTACAAATTATCTTGATTTGATCATGTACAGATGTTTTGAATAAAGGCATCTAGCATTAAAATAAAATAAAATAAAATAAAATAAAATAAAATAAAATAAAATAAAGAATGCACCTTTGAAGATAAATCAAGCAGGGGCACCCTAAGTATTGCAGTGCCTTAGGCCCCCTTGTCCACGTTGCTAAGCAGGGTCCATCATGATTTGCATTTGAATGGGAGACTATATGTGAGTACTGTAAACCATTCCCCTTGGAGGATGGGGCCACTCTGGGAAGAGCACCTGAATGCTTGCATGCAGACAGTTCCAAGTTCCCTCCTTGGAATCTCCAAGATAGAGCTGAGAGAGACTCCTGTCTGTAATCTTGGAGAAGCTGCTGCCAGTCTGGGTAGACAATACTGAGCCAGATAGACCAAGAGTCTGACTTGGTATAAGGCAACTTCCCATGTTCTTAACCTTGCAAAAGCCAGGTTGTTCCCAAAGAGTTGCTCCAATAGCAGAGGGTGGTGGTGGATCTTGCTACTTTGCTGGCACCCCCTTCAGGAAAGGACCACCTCTGGAACTAAGTTCCAAACCCTCATTGAGTAACCACCTCCAAAGCCTGGGGTTGCAGCGGTCTATGCTCAGACTGCAACCACAAAACAGATGTTTGAGAAAGACATCCAGAAGTGGTGCATTCCAAACTACAGTGCCTTTTTTTATGATCTTGAGGGGAAGATGCTTTTTTCAGTATTAGCTCTTTTTTAATGTGCTTATGCCACTTTTTCACTTCATGCAAACTGCCCAAGGCAGCACACAATATTAAAAGCACAAAATGGACCGGGTCCCACAATCAGTGAGACCCGGTTCCTAGCGGTGAGCAGGAAGAGCGAGCCCGCTCTCCCCGCTCACGAGCGGGCAGGGAGCCCTGGGTGGCCGGATCGGCCACCCACACGATGGCCAGCTCTGAGACGGAGCCGGCGGGGGCTGGGGAGCTCGGGGGCCGCACGGCGCAGGGCATACTGGGGAGACCCCCAAGCCGGGAGGCTGCTTTTAAGGCTCCCGGCTGGGGGTCTACTCACAAGTAGCCGCGGCATGGCGCAGCGCGGCGGCGCGGCTACTCATAAGCAGATATCTTGGGTTTGCGGAGCACTCGCTCCACAAAACCGGGCTAAGGGGCGGGCTACAGGAGCGGGTTAACCACTCCAGAACCACCGGGCTCGGCTGCGAGCCCGGTGGTTCTGACGATCACAAAAATCGGGCTAGGATTTTCCTAGCCCAATTTTTGTGATCGTAAGAATAGCCCCATGTTTTATAACAAGTTGTTCTAGTAAGAACTAATCTGCCTACTTTCCTTTCACTATCCCTACAACTGGACTAAATTTGGTCCAAATTGGTTCCTACATGCTCCTCAAACATTCATGTGTCCACCATCTTGAATCAGGACGGATGACATCATTACAAACGACACCCTTGAGCCGCCTTTATGTGTCCCTACATCTGTAGCAAATATGGTTCAAATCGGTTAGGCAATTCACAAGTTAGATCAATTGTGCCTTATACGTACACGTCCACCTTCTTGAATTGGGGTGGATGACATCATCACAAACTATGCCATTGAGGTGTTCCTGTGTGTCCCTCACTACAGCCTTACCAAATTAGGTTCAAATCGTCAGTCCACAAGTTAGCCCACTTGTGCCTCAAACATTCACATGTCCGCCATCTTGAACTGGGGTGGATGAAATCATCACAAACTATGCTGTTGAGGTGTCCCTATGTGTCCCTACAACTGTACCCAGTTTGGTTCATATTGGTCCAGGTATTGAGAAGTTGATTGGGGCGCGCGCGCGCACACACACACGGGATGCCGGGATGCACGGGATGCTGGGTGCTCATAAGCCTACGGGACAGTAGGCTAAAAATTCTAAACACACAACAATCAAGTCATAAAGTAATTAACGTGGCTCAGAGCAAGCAAGCAGAGGGAAGCCGCAGCAGTAGACCCATGCCCCAGAATAGCCAAACGCTGGCAAGAATTAGTTGCAGAAGCCTAGATTTTAAGGAGCAGGATGTATTTGGGGGCCTTGACTCTCTGTCTGTAAAATGGGGATAAGAATGCCCCACCCCAGGTGTTCACAGACTTGGTTCCCCAGATGTTGTTGGACTACAACCCCCATCATCCCCAGCCACAATGGCCAAAATTATTGGCTGAGGTAGGGGTTCTCAAACCTGGGTCTCCAGATGTTGCCTTTGGCCATTGTGGCTGGGGATGATGGGAGTTGTAGTCCAACACCACCTGGGAACCCAGTTAGAGAACCCCTGACGTACCCTAATGGGGAGGGAACATAAGCCTGCAGTCCCCATCACTCTTGAAAGTGTTCTAAGCACTTCATAGACCTCTGTGACCCTAACCATACAGTGTTAGTGTCCATATATTGAAGATGGGGAGTATATGCGCTCAGTCAATCAATCAGCTTGTCCAAGATCACATCAGCAGCAGCTCGTCCTAACAAGCTGGGGAGGGGGCACTGCTTTTCTCATCCCTCGCCCATCCCTGCATTAACAAAAACTGTGCTGCCTGCAGGCTGAGTATTCATCAGGCTTAGCCTGCACAGCTGTACCTGATGAATGGCCGGCCAGCAGGACGTGGCTCTTGTTAATATGAGTGTGGTGTGGTGTGGTGTGGGAGAAACGGGTGCAACCGGGCTGCCTCTCTGCACCTCGTTTGGTGCCCCCCTGATGCTGCTGTGTCAGATAGTGAATTTGTGGCAGAGACGAGATTTGAAGTGGCAACGTACTAGTAGTTCACACTCACATTATGCGTGTTTACTCAGAAAGAAGTCCTGCTTCCCAGTTAAGTGTGCATAGGATTGCAGCTGTCAGCCTAGTCTAGATGTGGCCTTTCATACACATGAACATAGGAAGCTGCCATATACTGAGCCAGACCATTGGTCTATCTAGCTCAGTATTGTCTTCACAGACTGGCAGCAGCTTCTCCAAGGTTGCAGGCAGGAATCTCTCTCAGCCCTGTCTTGGAGATGCTGCCAGGAAGGGAACTTGGAACCTTCTGCTCTTCCCAGAGTGGATCCATCTCCTAAGGGGAATATCTTCCAGCAGAGGCATAACTAGGGAAAACGGCGCCCGGGGCAAGCATTGAAATGGCGCCCCCCCGCGCCCCCAACATACTGCATTATACTTAGGTTTTTCCTCACAAGCGCCTGCCGCCGCCGCCGCCAAGCCAGGCCACTGACTGGCCGCCAGGCACCAGCAAAGCAATGGGGGGGGCGCGGGCGGCGCGGAAGGGACCGCTCATGGGGGAGGGGGCGCCGACACGCTCCCTTGACTGCTGCAGCGCTGCTGCACTGAGCAGGAAACATTTGTATTAACAAAACATTTTTTAAAAAATTAAAAAAAAAATTTGTCATGGCGGCGCCCCCCATGTGACCAAAAAAGATGGCGCCCGGGGCACATGCCCCCCTGCCCCCCCTATAGTTACGCCTCTGTCTTCCAGTGCTCACACATCAAGTCTCCCACTCATATGCAACCAGGGTAGACCCTGCTTAGCTAAGGGGACCAGTCATGCTTGCTACCACAAGACCAGCTCTCTTGTGTGTTCTGAAGACATGTCTCTTCTGGACTTCTTCTGTGTACCTTAGAAGTGTCTCAGGAGGCTGCGAGTTCCAGCGGAGAAGGGGAGGAGGAGAAAGGGTCATCTATCTGCTAAAAATCCCACCCTTGCCACTGTTATATCTTAATCCAGTTATCATCTGCAGTTTGTTTGTTTAGACGTTTGTCGCAAGGGGGTCCTGTAGACAGAGAGTATGCGGGGAGGAGTCAGAGAGGAAAAGGAGGAGGAGGAAATGGAGTTGTTGCTGAAACTACCTTTGGTTAAATCCTCATAGGATTTCCTTGTGTGTATGAGGGAAGCAGCTATAAAAGAGCCAGCTCACTGATTTTCCACCCACAGAGGGAAAGATATGCAGCAATTCTGCTTTTTAATGACGACAAGTCCTTATTTCTAAAAGATGGAGTGAGAAGTGAGGGAGTTTCTCTTTCTAAAAGAGGGAGGGGGAGAGTGGGGAGGGGGAGACTTTCCCTTCCCTCCTCTGTCCACCCCATCTTGGAGTGACTGAGCACCCTGGAATCTGGGAAGCATCACGTGCCATTTCTGTGGTCGCATACCACATTGGAGTTGGGATGATCCAAACCACATTGACAAGGCCTGCAGCCGGACCCAGGCACGCTCTGTGCTGGTGAACGCTGCAGGGGGGTCGGGACGAGGTCTTGAACCCAGCCGCCCTGTCCGTGCCATTGACCTGCTCTTGCTTCAAGCAAGACCTTGAGGCCCTTGCTGACGATCATCCTTCAGGTTTTGAAGCCTGGCCTTCCATTGCCTAGATTTTGCCATGTGATGGACGGTTTCCAGGCACTGTACTGTTTCCAGATTCTGGTTTGGAAAGTTGCCTAATCCCTACTACACTGAGGCTCATTGTTCCGAGACCCCTGGAAGCATCTCCCCCACAACTCCCCGTAATGAGAATGCATGCAACGAAGGTTTCAATTTTTCAGCATTTTTTTTTTTTTTGTAATGGATGTATCTGGAAATCCACATGCTACGTGGTCTGAATTGCCAATAAAGCTGTTTCAGTTTTGCTATCCCATCTCATGGCTCTGGCTGTCACAGGGAAACATACACCCATGTGTACACCCAGCTACCATTTCCCCTTCCATGTCCAGGACTGGTGCTAGAGAGAGCATATTTGCTCTGAGAAGCCAGCAAGGGCTAGCCCCATCCTGCTGGGGGCAGCCAGTGCTTGGCTCTCCTATTGCTATATATCCCCCATATATATCCTATGGATGTACGTCCTGACATCCAGAGTGTTCCGAATCCTCAGCCAGTTGGACTGAGGAGGAGCAGAGTTTTACCCGGACTGGCTTCCAAGCTGAGCTCCCTGATTGGCCAAAGGCCCTATGCAAACTTCCTGTCTTGGAAAGGTCTGCAGTCCTGAACATCCCACCGGTGGCCTCCTGGCAGTGGCTGGGCATGTTTGTACTCTGCATCTCAGTACCTGCTCCCACCTGTCCTGCTCTTCTTGCCTGCCTCCTGCTTGGCTCCCATGGAGGGCTGCCTTGAGTGCAGAGCTGGCTCAGCTTTCATGGACCTTTAGGCCTGCCACGTTCCCTGCCAATGCAGCAAGCAGTGGGAGGCAGGGGTGGTCGTTCCATGAGGGGGAGGATAGGCAGTCGCCTCAGGCAGCAGGCTATTGGGATGCCAGGAGGGTGGCAAGATGCCCCCCTCACCCCACCCAGCAGAGCAGCTCTTTGGGACCAATCTGACCTTTGCAAGTGTTCTGTTGCATTTCTCCACACAATCCTTGCAAACTTTGCAGGAAGCACAAGAAGAGAAGAGGAGGCTACTGGTAACCTTAACTTAGGGACCTAGGAAGCTGCCTTCAACCGAGTCAGACCCTTGGTCCATCTAGCTCAGTATTGTCTACACTGACAGGCAGCAACTTCTCCAAGGTTGCACAGGCAGGAGTCTCTCTCAGTCCTATCTGGAGATGCTGCCAGGGAGGGAACTTGGAACCTTCTGTATGCAAACATCCAGATGCTCTTCCCAGAGTGGCCCTGTCCCCTGAAAGGAATATCTTACACTGCTCACACATATAGTCCCCCATTCAAATGCAAACCAGGCTGGACCCTGCTTATCAAAGGGGACAATTCATGCTTGCTACCACAAGGCAAGCTCTCCTCCTCATAGGAACATAAGAAGCTGCCTTCTACCGAGTCAGACCCTTGGTCCATCTAGCTCAGTATTGTCTACACTGACAGGCAGCAACTTCTCCAAGGTTGCACAGGCAGGAATCTCTCTCAGCCCTATCTTGGAGGTGCTGCCAGGGAGGGAATTTGGAACCTTTTGCATGCAAGCATGCAGGTGCTTTTCCCAGAGCAGCCCCACCCCTTAAGGGGAATATCTTACAGTGATCATACATGTAGTCTCCCATTCAAATGCAAACCAGGCTGGACCCTGCTTAGCAAAGGGGACAATTCATCCTTGCTGCTACAAGACCAGCAATCCTCCACTCCGCCCTCCTCTCTGCCGCGTCTACCATGGAAGGAGGCAATCCTATTCTCGGTGCGTAAGTGCTGTGCTTGTGCAAGCGGATCAAGGCTGCAAGAGACAGATTGGCTTTGAGCTGATCTCGCCGATTGATGACCTTCTTGCATGGGTGCCTCTCTGCTCACTCTCCTCTCCTCTCTGCTCACTGCACTAGCGCAGTGTTAGTCTGGATATCAGCCAGTGTGGCTCTCTGGAGTTTTGGAGGAGGCCTTTCCTAGCTTATACTGAAAATACCCAGGATTAAACCTGAGACCTTCTGCATGCCAAGTCAGCGTTCTAGCAGAACACAAAATGCTTGGTCCATCTGCCCCTATACCATCTACACCGATTGGGAATGGCGCTCTAGTATTACAAATGGAAGTCTTTCTCAGCCCTAGATACTTCGAATCTTCTGCACACAGGGGGACAAGCACCCACTCCGAAAAGTAGTTGCCTGCTCAGCTGCCCCCAATTTCTCTTCCAGAAAACTAACATGTGGGACACAGCTCGCCCGCCCAGAAATGCACTTTCCCCCTTTTGTACCCTCATTTTTTCTTCTGTGGTTGCCAACGAAAGCATGCCTTCTACTACTGAGCTACCGCCATTCACCTCATAGGAAACGTAGGAAACATAGGAAACTGCCATATACTGAGTCAGACCATTGGCCTATGTAGCTCAGTATTGTCTTCACAGACTGGCAGCAGCTTCTCCAAGGCTGCAGGCAGGAATCTCTCTCAGCCCTATCTTGGAGATGCTGCCAGGGAGGGAACCTGGAACCTTCTGCTCTTCCCAGAGTGGCTCCATCCTCTGAGGGGAATATCTTACAGTGCTCACACTTCTAGTCTCCCATTCATATGCAACCAGGGCAGACCCTGCTTAGCTAAGGGGACAAGTCATGCTGGCTACCATAAGACCAGCTCTCCTCAAATGGAGGTAGATTCAGGACAGAATGTGTTCCGACTTGGCTGACATTCTGAGACAGGAGGCATGTTGTGGCTACACACTGTTATACACGTGCAAGCATGTTTACGGCAGTGCAACACTAGTCTGGAACACAAGCTTCAAACTTTGTGCAAGTAGCTAGTGCAACAGCTTTGTTCTAGCGCAACCTCCTTCCATAGTTAGACCGGATGTCAGCCACTGCTTCTTCATACAATGCACAATTAGCCTATGGAATTCACTGCCACAAGATGTGGCGACAGCTGTTGGCTTAGATAGCTTTAAAATTGGACCCCTCAGAATTAGGCAAATATAGGCCTGTCTCCAACCTCCCATGGTTGGGCAAAGTGATTGAGAGGGTGGTGGTGTCTCAGTTCCAGGCACTCTGGGAAGGAGATTATCTGGACCCATTTCAAACTGGTTTTCGGATGGGCTATGGGGTGGAGACAGCCTTGGTTGGCCAGTTGTATGATCTCCAATTAGGAATCGATAGTAGGAGTGTGACACTGTTGATACTTTTGATACCATTAGCAATAGCAATAGCAATAGCACTTACATTTATATACCGCTCTATAGCCGAAGCTCTCTAAGCGGTTTACAATGATTTTAGCATATTGCCCCCAACTTTCTGGGTACTCATTTTACCGACCTCGGAAGGATGGAAGGCTGAGTCAACCTTGAGCCCCTGGTCAGGATCGAACTTGTAACCTTCTGGTTACAGGGCGGCAGTTTTACCACTGCGCCACCAGGGGCTCTTCGACCATAGTATCCTCCTGGAGTGACCATAGTATCCTGGATTGACCATAGTATCCTCCTGGAGTGCCTGAAGGGGTTGGGAGTGGGAGGTAGTGCTTTGCAGTGGTTCTGCTCCTATCTCTTGAGTATATTCCAGATGGTGTTGCTTGGCGAATGTTGCTCTGAAGAGTGAGAGCTATTGTATGGGGTCCTGCAGGGCTCCATTTCATCTCTAGTTCTTTTTAACATCTACATGGAATCACTAGGAGAGAACATCAGGGGATTTGGTGCAGGGTGTTACCAATATGCTGATGACACCCAAATCTATTTCTCCACTCCATGTCAACTTCCTCAGGAAATGGTCTAACTTCCCTAAATGCCTGCCTGGAGGTGGTAATGGGCTGGATGAGGGAGAACAAATTGAGGCTGAATCCAAGCAAGATGGAGGTACTCAGTGTGGGAGGTCAGAACTTAGGAAGTGAGTTGTCAGAACTTAGGTCTCCCTGTTTTGGATGGGGTAACAGTCTCCTGAAAGAACAGGTACGTTGTCTGGGAGTAGCTCGGGTCCTAAACCTCTCCCTGGTTTCTCAGGTTGAGGCAGTGGCTAGGAGGGCTTTCCATCACCTTCAGTTGATATGCCAGTGGTGTCAATTTATGGAGATAAACAGCCAGTGGTGCAAATGATGGTAACATACAGACTTGACTACTGCAATCCACGCTACGTTGGCCTGCCTTTGTATGTAGTCCAGAAACTGCAGCTGATACAGAATGCAGCAGCCACGTTGGTCTCCAGGGTTACCTGCAGAGATCATATTACAACCATTTTAAAATTAACTACACTCGCTGCCAATAAGTTTCTGGGCAAAATATAAAGTGCTGGCTATTACCTATAAAGCTCTGAATGGCTTGGTTCCAGGGTATTTAAGAGACTGCCTTCTTCTTCATGAACCGCGCCACTTATTAGGATCATCTGGGGAAGTCCAGTTGCAGTTGCTGGTGGCTCAGTTGGTGGCGACTTGAAAGCGGGCCTTTTCTAGGATTGCCCTGGGACTTCAGAAAACACTTCCTAACGAAATGAGAACTTCTCCTTCTCTGGGCCTTTTTAAGAAGAACTTGAAAACATACCTGTTTAGTCAGGCTTTTAGTTTATAGTTTTGAAGTTGTAAGAGCATGACCTGTCCCCTTAGCTAAGCAGGGTCCACCCTGGTTGCACATGAATGGGAGACTAGAAGTGTGAGCACTATAAGATACTCCCCTCAGGGGATGGAGCCGCTCTGGGAAGAGCAGAAGTTTTCACGTTCCCTCTCTGGCAGCATCCCAAGATAGGGCTGAGAGATTCCTGCCTGCAGCCTTGGAGAAGCCGCTGCCAGTCTGTGAAGACAATACTGAGCTAGATAGACCAATGGTCTGACTCAGTGTATGGCAGCTGCCTATGTTCCTATGTTTTAATAGTTGTTAGTATCTTTAGATTGTGAACCACCTAGGGACTTGTGTATGGGACAGTATTTTTTTAAAGTGCCAAATAAATAAATAAAAATAGAGGGGTGAATCAAACTCATGGAGGAGGAGAGGGCTACTGATGGCTATTGGCCGGGAGACCTCCAATCTTCAGAAGCAGTAGGCCATGGAGAGCAGTGGCTTGTCCGAATGGGCCAACAGGCACAAAACAAGGTCCAGCTGCCTCTGTTTCCAGCAGCCCGATCATACCTGTTTCTCCCATGCCACCCTGCCCTGGTGTTAACAAGCTCTCATTAATGCTGGGGCGTGGCAGGCAGCATGGCACAATTGGTCTGCCTCTCTGAGCCTCATTTCCCCCCACCCCCCCAACCCCGACTCGTTAGGAGGAGCTGCTGTCAGTCATGGAATAAATATTTCTGTGGGTTGCAGGAAGGGGTTGCTGATTATGGCTTTCCCAAGGCAATCTGGTTAGCAACTGGTGAAAACAGGATAGTGAATGAGGTCCGGGGTTCCCATCATTGGGTCCCCAGACATTGCTGGATAACACTTCAAGTGGCCCACTTTCTATTTCCAGTAAGAGCTGGGATACATATATAGCCAGAAGTTGTTATAAGAAAGGCAAACAGCTGAATGACTCACACTCCCAACCCTGCCAGGGCCAGGAGGCCATAGCTCTGGGTTCATCGGAAAGGGGTTTGTGGGAACTTTGCACAAAGGCTAAACTGCATTTGGAGGCACTTTGGTTGTGCAGAAATGTAATAAGCCTTCTTCTCTGGGACCAACGTGGTGACCCCACCTGCCGACTATACTCAGAGGAGTCTCACGTGGCTCAACAGTGCCATCCTCAGGCATCTTTCAATATTGATGTCCTCATAAAGTAAAAGTAAAATATGCTATCAAGCCGATGTCGACTCCTGGCACCCACAGAACCCTGGGGTTTTCTTTGGTAGAATACAGGAGGCGTTTCCCACTGCCTCCTCCTGTGCAGTCTGAGATAATGCCTTTCAGCATCTTCCTATATCGCTGCTGCCTGGTATACTACCAGTGGGGATTCGAACTGGCAACCTTCTGCTTGTTAGTCAAGCATTTCCCCAATGCGCCACTCAGGGTATGAGCTGGGAGCGGTGGGGGACATCACCATATGATCAGAAAAATGGATCCCAGGGATAGTGTGAGCCACAGGTAGGATTTACAGGCCCAACTGTGAATGGACAATTTAGGATGGGTCTGCAGATTGCAGAGAGAAGAACTATTACAAGAATAGGAAATAGTGCCCAGAAGGAATGGGTATTTCTACACCTCTGGCTATAAATACAAATCAGACAGTCAGAAACACGTCTGGCTGTAAGTACTAGTCAGATGGTCAGAAACAGGAGGAGGTTTTTAAAAAGGGGGCAACTGAAAGAGCTAAACTACATTAAAATGGGGGGACTAAATCTTCCAGTTTGCAGAACAGACTAGCCTTCCTGCAGTCCAGCTCACGCAGTACATAAGCTAGGGAAATAACAAAAACATGATGAAAATAATGTCAACACAGGGAGTACATCCCTGGCAATTAATGATGGCCCATTAGAATAAAAACAGCTAGATGTCAACTGGCTGATACTATTATCACCATAGGACTAACAACCAGAAAGTTACAAATAGATAGCTTTCAAATCCCACTCTTCTTTTGTCTAAATTAAACAAAAAAAGCAACAAAAGTGGGGTACATGGGAGCTAGGGCATAGAGAAGCCCCCGTAGACTGTCATTTAGAAACGTAAAATAATACTCTCAGAAATAAAAGTCCCCCCTGCCGCCATAACTCCTGACTCAGTCCTGAGATAGTGAGAGGGAGGAAGGCATATGAAAGGTTTGTACTGGACCAAAGATATGATGCTTGGACCCTTCACAAGCTATGCTTGTGTTATGAAAGTCTGCTCAGTCTTAATGCACACCACCTACTGTGCAGGAATTAGTTATATGACATGTTGATTTTTGCTTTTGTGAATAATCTGCAGGTTTCTAATCTCTTCCCTATTATATACAGGTGTAAAAACAACAACAGGTTGTTGCCTGCCTATAAACATCTATAGCTATTATCGGTGTATAAATGTCTACTAACTCCTAACAGTCACATATTACTTGGTAAAATCCTGCAGCACCTTGAAGATTAACAGATTTACTGCGGCATAAATTTCTTGGGCTAGAGCCCACTTTGCCAGATGCATTTCATTTCCATTCTTTATTATTCTTATTATTGCTGCCTCCTCTTCATACATTTAACCTCCCTAGCTCTCTTTGATGCTCATTTTACAGTATGTCCGTCCCTTCTCCAATCTAGAATTTCATGGTTATTCACTCATAAGAGCCCTGCTGGATCTGATCAAAGGTGCAACAGCCCTCAGCCAGACACCTTTGGATTTGGAGTCCAAGCGGTCCTCTCCAGTTCTACATCCCCAGCATTTGGTCCTGAGAGAGAACACAGAAATCCTGCTGGATTAGACCAGAGGGATGTCTGATTATCACAGTGGCCACCAAATGCTTCTGGGGAAGCCACAAGACATCTTTTTGGAAACTTTTGTTTAGCAAGACTTTGGCCCGACCTCTCCATGACTGTCTTTTCTCCTTCTGGCGCTTAAGTTAATTATTACATTCCTGTGTTTTTGTTAGCTGTGTTTGAAATCATTTATTGCAACTGTGTGGTTTTATTTTATGATGTAAGCTGCCTTGAGCACACCATTTTGGAGCAAAAGCCTCAGTAGAAATCTTAAGCAGCAGGGCTTGAATGCAGCAGCCCTCCCTCACTGTTACAGACATCTGGTATTCAGTGATAGACTGCCTCTTAACATGGAGGTTCCAATGAACTATTAGGGCTAAGGTATTGCTGGCCAAATTTATTGAGGAGCAGCTTAATCTACCTCCTATCCTACTAACTGGGCAGAGGCACCTTTTAAAAAGGCGTAGTAAGTGTAGAGCAAATTTATTTATTTATTTGATTTCTATACCGCTTTTCCAAAAATGGCTCAGGGCGGTTTACACAGAGAAATAATAAATAAATAAGATGGCTCCCTGTCCCCAAAGGGCTCACAATAAAAAAAAAGAAACATAAGATAGACACCAGCAACAGTCACTGGAGGTACTGTGCTGGGGGTGGATAGGGCCAGTTACTCCCCTGCTGCTAAATAAAGAGAATCATCACATTAAAAGGTGCCTCTTTGCCCAATTAGCAGGATAGGAGGTAGATTAAGCTGCTCAATAAATTTGGCCAGCAAATGTTCCTCATTCAACCCAAGCACTGAATCCCTCAGAGTCTCTGCCACATTTATTTTTAGACTGGTTTCCTGCCCTTGAGGGGCTCACTTTTTCTCATTCAGGTTTGATAACTTGTATTCTGAAAAGCAGTATATAAATATATTAAATAGTCAACCTCTTTTAAAGCTCTCAGAGGAACATAGGAAGCTGCCTTCTACCGAGTCATGGCATTGGTCCATCTAGCTCAGTATTGTCTACACGGACTGGCAGCAGCTCTCCAAGGTTTCAGGCAGGGGTCTTTCCCAGCCCTACCTGGAGATGCTGTCAGGAACTGAACCCAGGACCTCCTGCATGCATGCAAAGCAGACGCTTCACCACTGAGTTAGGACGAATCCTGTTATTCCTTTTCCCATTCTTGCCGACCCCACCCCCCCGCTTGCTCACTTGCTCGCTCGCTCCGCTTTCCAACTTGTGCCAACGGGTCTTGTAGTCCGCCCCCCGCAACAAAGCTCGGGAGCACCCCTGCGTCAAACTACACCTCCCAGCATGCCTTGCGGAAACGAACATTCCCGCGCGCCGCCCTCTGGGAACGAGAGTCCAGCCCTGTTGGGACGAGCCGAACCGCCCAAGGAGCTGAGGGGGCGCGACAGGACTACAACCCCCACCGTGCTCCGCGCTGGCGCATGCGCAGAGTAGCTGGCGCTGGGAGCTCGTCTGCTGCTTTTGCCGCGGCGGGCCGGACTGCGGCACGGCGTTCTCCGCCTGTATTGTCCCCCTGCCCACGCCCTCGCAGCGGGGCGAGCCGAGGAGCCAGCGCCATGGGCGGGGAGGAGGAGATCGTGCGCATAGCCAAGCGGCTTGACAAGATGGTGGCCAAGAAAACCGCAGTGAGTGACTCCTCCGCGAGCCTGACGGACAAAAAGGCTCCCTTCGCCTGGCTGCCCACCCCGCGGCTGACAGCCCCCTTCCCCGCCCGAAAGCCTCGCTGCTTCCTCCTAAGCGAGGGGTTTATCCCCACCGCGGAGGGAGCAGCTGCGGCGCTTCGCCTCAGCCTCCTAGCCCCGCCCACAGCCCCCCCGCGCGAATTTCAAACTGCCAACCCCGCCCACAACCGCCCTTCATGGTCAGCCCCGCCCCTACCCCTTGGCAGCGGTGTCTCCTCTTCAGAGAGACTCTCAGCCCCGCCCACCTGCCCTCGCCCCCTTTCGCAATTCGCTGCCATTAGCCCCGCCCCTGCTTTCTTAGGAAAGTAGCCCCGCCCACTTTACTCCTCACAACCTCCAGCAGTGAGCCTCATATAACATATTTTGCTTCCAGCCCTGCTAGGGATGTGCACATATTTGCATTCGGTCCCGAGCTTAGAACACAAATTCCCGGAACTTTCTGTTGAGCCAGTTGTTCTGGAATGTTCCAGGCGTCATTTTGGATAGCAAAATGGCACTTGGGGCTCTGTGGATGCACAGCAGGCTTTTCCATGATGGTGACCATGCAAATGGCTGATGCGCATGCACAGAGACCAGAAGAGTGCCATTTTGGGGTAAAAAATGGTGCTTGGAACATTGCTGCTTGAACCGGGGTTCTGTTCAGAGTTTGGAACAGGCACTTCGTTTGAAGGGCGTTCTGTGCCGAGCTTGGAACACTCGAAGAGGCCTGTTTTGGGTTGGAACATTCTGAGCTTGGAATGTTCTGCACATCCCTAAGTTACGCCCTCCCCACTCCCCTGCCTTTTGCTGCTCGTTTACAGGTCTTATGTTTTCTAATTATTCCTCTTGAAATTTGCAGGCTGGCATTCTATCCACAGGGTACACACGGTGGTTCAAAACAAAACAATTTTTAAAGAAAAAGATGTAAAATATAAATATTTTACAAACTAACCAGGCAGCAAATTTTTATATATTTTACATTTTTTTGTATTTTATATTTTTGTAAAATATTTATATTTTACATTGAATTAATGATATGTGTGTGCGCCCAACCCCCATAAGAACAGCCCTGCTGGATCAGGCTCAAGACCTATCAGTCCTGCATCCTGTTTCACACACTAAGCCCACCAGATGCTGCTGGGAAGCCCACAAGCAAGAGATGAGTGCATGCCCTTTCTCCTGCTGTTACTCCACTGCAACTGTTATTTAGAGGCATCTTTCTTCTGAGTCTGGAGGTGACTAGTAGCCATTGATAGACCTCAGACTAGTAGCCATTGATAGACCTGTTTTCCATGAATTTATCTAAACCCCCCTTAAAGCCATCCAGGTTGATGGCTGTCACCACATTTTGTGGCAGAGAATTCCACAAGTTGATTATACGTTGTGTGAAAAAGTACTTCCTTTTGCAGGTCCTAAATTTCTGAGCTGAGTTTCATGGGATGACCCCTGGTTCTAGTGTTATATGAGAGGAAGAAAAATTTCTCTCTATCCACTTTCTCCACTCCATGCGTGATTTTACAGAACTCTATCGTGTGTCCCCTCAGTCATCTTTTTACTAAGCTAAAAAGTCCCAGGTGTTGTAGCCTTGCCTCATAAAGAAGATGCTCTAGGCCCCTGATCGTCTTGGTTGCCCTCTTCTGCATCTTTCTAGTTGTATAATGTCCTTTCTGAGGTATGGTGAGGGAAGACAACCCTGCGAGGGAAGTCAGGCAGAGAGTGGCCTAGATCTCATTCTTAGCGACCACATAGATAGATTCTCTCCAGGATGATCTGTCTTCAACTTGGCCTTTAAGATCTCTCAGTGGTGCATTCACTGCTGTCATAATCGAGTCCATCCCCCTTTCTGCTGCTGGTCATCCTCTTCTCTTCTCTTCCCTTCAACTTTTCCCATCATTATGGACTTCTTAAAGGTGCTGGGTCTTTTGTGCCTCGAGTGAAATTCTGGATTGATTTGTTCTGTGATCCATTTGTTTGTTTTCCTGGCTGTCCATGGTATCCTCAAAAGTCTTCTCCAGCACCAAAGTTCAAAAGTGTCAATGCTTTTTCTATCTTGCTTCTTCACAGTCCAGCTTTCACATCCATAGAGTGTCATGGGGAAACCCATTGTCCAAACGATTCTAATCTTGGTAGGTGTAGACACGTCACGGCATCTAAATATCCTTTCCAAGGCCTTCATTGCAACCCTACCAAGTTCTAGTCTGCAGCATATCTCTTCACTGCTAGATCATTTACTGTTGACAGTCAATCCTAAAAGGAATAAACTATCCACCACTTCAGTGTCTTCATTGTCACTTCTGGTTGCTGTACCCGTTGTCATTAGTTTAGATTTCTTTATATTGGTCGTAGTCCCATTTTTTCACTGTTCTCCTTGACTTTAATTACTAGAGTTTGCAGATCATCCACATTCCTAGCTATCAGATGAGCAGAAATAGATGGGATACAGAAACCAATACCATCTTACGTTCTCAATCTAAACCATTATGCATAAACATTGTAAAAAAAGACCCACCCTATTAAACTACAATGCAAAACTGTAATACTAAACCAATATTAAACCAACAAGTTATCACTGATTAGTTTATGGCAACAGGTATAAGTAGCAGTGCAGAACTTAGCAACTTGTCTGTACGCTCTTGAATGGTGGGAGAAGGAGGTTCACATATAGAAAGCTGCTCTTTACTGAGTCAAGTCCTTAGTTCATCTCGCTCAGCTCTGGAGCTATTCTCACGACCAGCAGGAACTGGGCTAAGGAAGCCCAGCCTGGTTTCTGCTAGTCATGAGAACTGCTGGGAGCCACTCAGCAGCAAGCCCGCTTATGGAGCCACCACTTCGTTTTTTTGGTTGTGTGTCTGCCACGGCTGCTTGTGGGAAAGTGAACGGGCAGGCTAATGGCCGGCCAAGAAAGCGGGAAGGCGGGAAAGCGGCGGCTGTGAACAGGGAAGAGCTGAGGGGAAGGGCCGAGAATGAGGGAGTGGGGCTGAGAAGGGGGGGGGGAGCCAAGAGGGATGGGGGAGGGCCAAGATTGAGGGAGGAGGGGAGAGAACTAGAGGCGCAGATGCTCCGCTCCCGGGCCAGCTAGTATGTTTTAAATTTTGTGCACCACATAGAGATGTATATATCAGGTGGTATAAAAATATGATTGATTGATAAATAAATAAAGTGACTACTAAGATATCCTGGGTAAAGGCAATTGCTTTGGACATGCCATGTTTCAAAGAGGCCATGGAAATCTTTTCAGCAAAAGTAGGAATCTACCCACTCTAGGTTTTGTGTGGGACCTGACTTGAATGGACATACGGAGGTTATTCACATAATCGAAAACTGTATTCAATTTTCGGCTGTATGGAAGCAAGGTAGGAGGAAAACCTGAGTAGAAGTGCTTGTGTGGAAGCAAGGTAGGAAGAAAACCTGGGTAGCTTTTCTTCCTACCTTGTTTCCACACAATCACTTCTACCCAGGTTTTCCTCCTACCTTGCTTCCACACAACCGAAAATTGGGAGCACACACAGCTCCCAAACCCGGGTTGAACAGAGTTTTCGATTGTGTGAATGACTTCATAGTTTCTGACTTTTTACAAAGATGAAAAGGACTGAGCTTTCCTAAATGGCAAATCGGGCATTCTGGATATTGCTGTAACTCCTGGACCTTCTCACTTTGCCCAGAATGAACTTTCTACAGCCTCTGATTTTGCACTGCTGACTGAATTGCATTCAGAGATGAATCAGAAACAGAACCTCTTTACAGAGATCAAAAAACCAAACCTTCTGGCACTTTAGGCCTCTTCCTGCCTCTGCGGTTAGGCACCTGTAGGCTTATGTTCTGCAAAAGCCCAGAGTATTTACTGTTTGGATTGAGCTAGAAAGCTCCATCTGACGGGACGGGCTGCCAAAACTCCTTGACATTCCAGACTGACATGTGTCTGGTTAGCTCTGCAGAAAATTAGCCTCTGCACATTTCTTCTGTGTACATGTCAAGTTGGACAAAAGAGAAGAAACATCCACAAACGGGAAGAAACAAAAGGGAAGAAGGGAAAAGGGAAGAAACATCCACAGATGCCAGAGGAAACTCTGATTTAACTTATAAACCAATATCTTAAGATCTACAGACCTATTAAATAAATCTTTGGATTTTTAAGGATTTTTTTAAAAAGTTCATTCAATCTGCTTTATCTGGCACCCATGAACTGCGCTCTCTCTCTCTCTCTCTCTCTTTTTGGTGGGTGTAGACCTTCATTTCTGTATGCAAATAGCTATAAGTTGAATTTTCTGCACAACCAGACTTTGATGCAGAAAAACTTTGGTTTGGAAACTCCAGCTTGTTGTTGTTGCTTTTGGTGGGGTGGGGTGGGGGGTGCAGAGAGGGGGAGGGAATGTCCTCTGACTTAATTAGGTGTAGGTATCATGGTCAAAATAGTAAATGCCTATTTTTGGCACAATTTTCTCCTGTTATCCAAAGGCTGTGATGGCTGTCATTTGTGCTGTCATAGATCACAGGAACATGGCCATAGACCTGATATATGTCGAATTCTGAGCATTAGCAAGAGGCTGTGGTTATTTTGTTTTGCTCTTCCCTGGGTTGCCTCTTCACAATATACTGAAAAGATATGTCTGTGATAAGGCTGTGAAATAAGAGTTTCCAGGCATGATATGGTAGGGTACCAATGTGGATGATCAACCTCATTAACAGTGCAAGAAACCTGTACATGTTTACTCTGAAGTAAGTCCCACTGAGTTCAGTGGGACTTACTTCAGATATGTTTGTTTGCTACCAGGCAAAAACCACCTCTCTGGAAAAATGAAATACTGGCTTGAATTTGAGAACCATGACACAGTTTATAGCAATTGTCACTCAGAGCAAGAATTTCTGTTTTGACTGGTGGTGTTTTCTGTTCCAGAAACAATTTTGTGCCTCCGGGAATTTAGTTAGTATTTTGCTAGGCTTCATTTCAGATGATCTTTTAGAAGCCTTTCAGATTCATTTTAATTATAAGTATTTGTAGCTCATAGTATTCTTTTTCTTTTCAGGAAGGGGCAATGGATTTGTTGAAGGAGCTGAAAAGTATGCCAATAACCCTGAACTTGCTGCAGGTAAATCACGCTGCTGGATACCCCCTGTCTTCTACCCTGCTGCCAGCCCCTGAACTCTCCCTCTACACCTGCTGATCTGTCTAAAGTAGGTTGCAAGGCCACTTGGGAGGTCTGTGCAGAATCCTGCATACTCATAGTGTTACATATTATTACCAGTAGTGGCTAAAAGTATTGGAATAAGTGATGGCTGTGCACTGTGCCCCAAGTACTCCCAAGTTATGTCGCAAAGAAACCCCAAATGTATATGTCATAATTTAAAGTTAATTTGTATTGCCTGTACAACATATTGTGGTTTTAGCAGTTTTCACAAGATTTGGGATATTTTCGAAAGGATCAAGGTAGAGGGCAAGGTTGGCATGGACTTGGCGTCACGGGGATCTGTGGGAACCTGTACTTCTGTGCCTCACTGCTAGGGATGTGCAGGGAACCGGTTTGGCTGGTTCTGTATCCGCTTGAGTTGGGCTGAACCACTTTAGGGGATACACTTACAGGTGAAACTCGGAAAATTAGAATATCGTGCAAAAGTCCATTAATTTCAGTAATGCAAATTAAAAGGTGAAACTGATATATGAGACAGACGCATTACATGCAAAGCAAGATAAGTCAAGCCTTAATTTGTTATAATGGTGATGATCATGGCGTACAGCTCATGAAAACCCCAAATCCACAATCCCAGAAAATTAGAATATTACATGGAACCAAGAAGACAAGGATTGTAGAATAGAACAATATCGGACCTCTGAAAAGTATAAGCATGCATATGTATTCAGTACTTGGTTTGGGCCACTTTTGCAGCAATTACTGCCTCAATGAGGCGTGGCATGGATGCTATCAGCCTGTGGCACTGATGAGGTATTATGGAAGACCAGGATGCTTCATTAGCGGCCTTCAGCAAATCTGCATTGTTTGGTCTCATGTCTCTCATCCTTCTCTTGGCAATGCCCCGTAGATTCTCTATGGGGTCAGGTCGGGCGAGTTTGCTGGCCAATCAAGCACAGTACACTGTATACTTTTCAGAGGTCCGATATTGTTCTATTCTACAATCCTTGTCCTCTTGGTTCCATGTAATATTCTAATTTTCTGGGATTGTGGATTTGGGGTTTTCATGAGCTGTACGCCATGATCATCACCATTATAACAAATTAAGGCTTGACTTATCTCGCTTTGCATGTAATGCGTCTGTCTCATATATCAGTTTCACCTTTTAATTTGCATTACTGAAATTAATGGACTTTTGCACGATATTCTAATTTTCCGAGTTTCACCTGTATAAAGGGGAATCCTCACCGGAGTCCCCTTTACAAGTACAGTGGGTGACTAAATGGCCCCCACTTGCATGGAGACCAGAACTGAGCTGCTGCCAAGCTGGCGGCGTGGTAAAAGACGGGGGAGTGTGCTGCTTGGGACCACTGGGAGGGTGAGTAGTGGCGGCCGCCGCCATGGTGGCCAGGTCAGCAGCTTGCTTACTCACTTGCTGCCTTGCCTGGCCCCCTTATCATGCTGAACCAGTTCACCTGAACCAGGCCTGGTTTGCTTTGATCATGGACCGAACTGACAAACCGGCCCTGGTTTGGCACCAACCATTTGTGCTCACTCCTACTCCCTGCAAACGCCTTCCACAGCCCTGCTTTGTTTCTGAGCCTTCAACAGACAGGCTGACACCCTAATGTTGTGCACAGGCAGCTAGAAAATGGCAGATGCACAGTGCTTGCACACCACTTCATAAGCATAGGGGACCACTCACTAGGGTGGTCTTCACGGATCCCTCCTTTCCCTAGAAGTGTTCCATGAAATCCAGAAGTAGGTCTCTGATGGTCATGCAGCCCTCAGGGGCCTTCTTCTGGTGGAAGTGGGGGATCAAATACTTATGGCTTGGGCTCAGGGTATTTAAGAGAGCACCTTCTTCTTCAGGAACCCCACTGCCCATTAAGATCATTGGGGGAGGTCCGGTTGTGATTGCCACTGGCTCACTTGGTGGCAACCCAAAACAGGGCCTTCTCTAGGGTTGCCCCTGAGCTCTGGAACACTCCCAAATGAAATCGGAATCTCAACATTTTTGGTTGTTTTTAAATGGTATTTGAAAGGACACCTGTTTTATCAGGCTTTTAGTTTATGATGTTTTAAAATTTTAAAGTTTTTTAAGGGGTAATTTAAATCTACTTTATATGATTTTTAGGTTTTAGTTGCTGTTTGGTTAGATTGTAAACTGCCCTGACATTCTATACAGAGCGGTATATAAATATGACAAATAAATAAATCTGTGAACATCAGCCCCTGCACATGAGCAAACCCGGCTGATTTTTTCCTCAGCCTCTTGGACAGCGATCTTTCTAGCGGCCATTACAAAGTCCTGTGGCCATAAATTCCTCACTGAATTTATAAGTTGCATGAAGAAGTGCTTATTTTGTTCTTGCTGACCCTGCTGCCGATCAGTTTCATTGCAAGACTCCCTGTGTTTGGCGAGTCCCATGCAACGCAACATCCTATCTCTAGTTGTGAAAGACCTTGGATGTCCCAGAGGAGGAGAAAGGGCAAAACCAAGCCAAGCCAAGGTCTAGGCAGTACCCGGGAATATATTCTTGCTGGGCTCAATGAGGTAATGGCTCTAAAGCATCCACAACATTAGGACTGCTGCTGAATGTGATAGTGCCAGTGGAAACTGTCAAGTAACCTGAGGCCTGCTGACACTTTTGGCACTGTTAATTGTGCTGTGAGGACCTTTGTCTCGCTGGCCATGTGATGAACTAACTGGCTTCTTGCTTCGCAGTCGACCCGCATTGGAATGTCTGTGAATGCCCTCCGGAAGCAGAGCACAGATGAAGAAGTGATCACACTTGCCAAATCGCTTATCAAGGCCTGGAAAAAACTCCTAGGTGAGGGACTGAACATGTTTGGAGAGATTCATCCGAAGAGCCCAGCTGCTAGATCAGACCAAGGGTCCAGCTACTTCTTTTCCAGCAGTGGCTAACCAGATGTCAGGGAGAACTCGCATGCAGGGCACTGAAGGCAACGGCCTTCCCCTGTTCTTTGTTCCTTCTTATCTGGCATTCAGAGGTGCTGCCTCTGAACATGGAGGCTCTACTTAGAACATGAGAACAAAAAGCCCTACTGGATCAGGCCAAAGGCCCATCCAGTCCAGCCTTCTTCCTCCTGCAGTGACCAACCAGGTGTTATCTGGGAAGCCTGCAAGCAGGAAGCAGAGTGCAAGCGCCCCTCCCGATAGTGTTATCTGGTACCTGGTGTTCCGGGGCATGTGGCTTTTCTTTATTGTACCATCTGTCAAAGCCTGCATTCATAATAATAATAATAATAATAATAATAATAATAATAATAATAATAATAATTATTATTATTATTATTATTATTATTTTATTAATTCAATTTCTATTTAGCACAAATCACAACTGTTTAATTTGAAAAACTGACTGGCCTCTAAACCTGTGACACAGACTGTGCTCATAACCAGGGAGCATTACAGTCTTTTCGGTACCATGGGCAAATATTCCTGCATGAGGAGTGCCTGTAGGCAGTGCCTAGGGAAATGTCGCCTGTATTCTCTCTAACAGGGATTCCTAGATACTGGGGACTACATCTCCCATAATTCCCAGCCAAAGGCCATTGCAGCTGGAGATGCTGGGAGCTGTAGTGAATAACATCTGGAAATCCCTGTTAGAGGGAACAGTGCACCTGACCCTTTTCTGGGCAAACAGGCCTGAGCCTTTATTGCCAGAAAAGCTGCCCTGCCCGCCCCCGCCTGCACCGGCAACAGCTGCTCCCTAGCCAGAGGCTCATAGGATGCAGAATCCTGCCCCGCCCTCTGCTTGAGAAGTGTCATTTCCGTTGGGTCCACAGCAAGAGCCGAGAGACAGCTCTTCAAGAACTCTGATGCGAAGTGTGCCTTCCTTGAGAGTAGAGCCAGCAGTTCTGACAGCTGCTACGGTCAGCAGGGCCATGTGTCAGGGTTATCTGCTTTGAAGCAATGCAGCTGCCATAATGGGTTAGATCATTGGTCTGTCTAGCCCAGTATTGCCTGCTTTGCCTGGCAGCAGCTCTTCAGCACCCCAGGCAGACGTCTTTACCCACACCTGCTACCTGATCCTTTAACTGGGGATTGAACTCTGCCACTGAGTGATGGTCTCTTACATTGAACAGAGTAGCATTATTTTTCTTTTCTTATTTTGTGAACTTGTATACCACCCACTACCTCTTGTGAGCTGCTGCTTTGACGCTGCAGCTTACCGGGTCATTTAAGGACATTCAAGCGGCTGAACATCCTAAGTCATCTTAGGCTAGGATGGCAGAGAAAGGGTTGCAGTTTAGGCTTCCTGCTCACTCTCTTCGCCTCTTCTTTGCCATATTCAGATGCCTCAGAGGATAAGAGTGAAGAGAAGAAGAAGAATTCTTCCTTGCCAACTTCCTCTTCAAAGGAGAGCAGCGATTCAAGAGACCAAAGGTAATGCTTCCCTTAAGCCAGAGATGGAGTTCTGGTAACTGGTAGTGCCCTGCCCTGCCCTCAGTTCAGTAGCAGCTTGTCCTAATGAGCCAGAGGATGCCAAACGAGGCGCAGCTGCCTCGGGTTCCCGGCAGCCCGATCGCACCTGTCTCTCCCATCCCGCGTTGCCTGCAGGCTGGCCATTCATCAGGTAGAGCTGTGTGAAGCCCTCACAGCTCTGCCTGATGAATGGCCAGCCTGCAGGCACTATGACTCTTGTTAACACGAGGGCAGGGTGGGAAAAACAGGCGTGAGTGGCCTGCCGGGAACTAGAGGCAGCTGGGCCTAGTTTGTCCTGGCTCATAAAGTGAGGTGTTTTCCTTCCTGTGCTCGCATGTTTTCCTTCCTTTGTTGGAATGGGGAAGTTTCACCTCATATGGACACAATACATTTAAGGCTGCACAAAGGCAACGTTGAGGAATAGGAGGGGGGTGGCTATAAGCAGACCCATCAGGGTGGTCCCCCTCTCCCTTTTTTAAAGCTACGGTTGTAAATGGAACAATAAACGACTACAAAACACGGTGGCTTTTGTGAGTTTATTTTGATTACCCTTGTTTAGTATTTGCTTCATCTTCATTCTCTCTTAATTCTCTCCCACACTGGGCTTTTCTTTATTAATAAAAACATCAATTCTGGTTTTGTTGATTTACTTTGTGTTTCATTTTTTTCCTTTGTCATTAACCTGTTCTCTCCCTTCCCCTTGTAATCGAGGCAAACACACGTGCATACACACACACACACACCCCACACACTCTTTCCCCCCAAGGCAACCTAAAGCTTTGTCATCACAGGGTTTTAGTGCTTCACTTCAGCTGAAACAGGGGAGTGAGAGAGAGGGCAATGAGACCAGTGTACCAGTGTGCCCTGCCTCAGTCCTGTGACTTCTCAGCTCTGAGTTGTGGGGACACGACTTTTATCCCCAAACAGCAGTACAGACTGTTGCACACAAACGCCGGGGATAGTGCAGATCCCAGAAGTCTGTTATGCATCAGCCTTGTACAGATCTACACAGCCCAAACTGCCGCATGAGGTCCCAATTCTAGGAGGCCAGAATATTGACACTGATTTAGCCTCTGGCATTTTTGCCTTGATGTCTTAAAGGGATGCCTTAGGTGGACAGCGTGGCCACCTAATTGCATGGTGGTTCCTTTAAAACTGATCCAGTGGTGTGTCTAGCTGCACAGAGAGCTAGTTGGTTGCATCTTCAGCCATGCAGTGAATGGAACCTTTTTGCAAGTGCTCAGAAACATGAGGAAGCGGTTGCCATATTATTGCCTAGTTTGTTGTGTGGCCAGAAATTATAGTGACAAGGTGACCATTCGAACAACTGGAAACTGGGTAGGACAAGTGTCCTACCCAGGTTTGGGAGCTGTGTGCACGCCCGGTTTGTGGTTGTGTGGGAGCAAACAGCTAGGTAGGTGGAAGGAGAAGTGATTGTGTGGGAGGCAGGAGCTGGGTAGGACAGAGCCATCCTACCCAGCTTTCATTCCCAGCATTTGACCAAGGTAGGAGGACAAGCTGTCCTCCCCAGCTCCTGCCTCCCACACAATCACTTCTCCCTCCACCTATCCAGTTGTTTGTTCCCACACAATCAAAAATTGCTAGTGTGCACATCACCCATCACACTTGTCCTACCCAGTTTTTGGTTGTATGAATAGCCTCAAGGTTTCCCTGTGTGTAGAACCATCACAAGGTCTATTCTGAAGTGTCTTCCATGAAAGAAGCAGCTTTGTGTATTCACTCTGGGTCATGAGACCTGAAGACTGTGAACAAGGGATTGTGCTGTAGCCCAGGACCGCAAGAGCACATCCTCTGTATGCAGGAGGTCCCTGTGTCAATCCCTGGTGGCATTTCCGGGCAGGACTGGAGAACTCCTTCCCTGAAGCCCTAGAAAGCTGCTGCAAGTCAATGTGGAAAATACTGAGCTAGACTGAGCACTGGTCTGACTTGGTATATGGCATATACAAGACAGGGATCAGGCTTCCATTACATTCCTCTGGTTAATGTGGCTTCAGAATTTAGCATTTCTCCACAACCTAAAGGGTTAATGATTTTATTTCATGAAGAGCTGAGATTTCTGCTTCTTAGTTTATAAAGTTGGGAAGTGTAAATCCAACAGTCTATACAATGAAGCTTGGACGATGTGTGTAAAAAGGTATGAGGATAAAAGGTAGGCCAAGTTCACATGTGTAGGTAACATTTGAATGCACATAGGGCACTTCCTTATACTGAGTCAGACAATTGGTTCATCTAGCTCAGTATTGTCTACACAGACCGGTAGCCACTTAAGAACATAAGAACAGCCCTGCTGGATCAGGCCCAAGAAGGCCCATCTAGTCCAGCATCCTGTTTCACACAGTGGCCTACCAGATGCCGCTGGAAGGCACAGGCAGGAGTTGAGGGCATGCCCTCTCTCCTGCTGTTACTCCCCTGCAACTGGTACTCGGAGGCATCCTGCCTTTGAGGCTGGAGGTGGCCTTTAGCCCTCCAACACTTCTTCAAGGAGTCTCTCCCAGCCCTATCTTGGAGTTGCCAGGCAGGGAACTAGGAACCTTCTGTATGCAGGTGCTCTTTCCAGAGCAGCCCCATCCCCTAGGGAATATCCTACAGTGCTCACACATGTAGAGGGCATTCACACAACCAAAAAGTGTGTTCTACCCGGGTTTAGGAATTGTTTGTGCTCCCAATTTTCAGTTGTGTGGAAGCAAGGTAGGAGGGAAACCCTGGGAAGCTTTTCCTCTTACCTTGCTTCCACACAGTGAGGCTCTCCACACGAGCAGTGTGGTGAGCTGGATGGGGTTAGACGGGGAGAGCGGGCCAAGCCTGCTCTCCCTGCACACGAGCACCCGCAGAACCTTCACGGAGCCGGTAGGGCCTGTGGGAATCAGGGGCTACCTGGCTCCCGGAAGTCCCAGGGAAACCCCCTGAGACTGGGAGGCTCGCTTTAGTCTCCTGGTGCGGGTCTCGCAAATCGGTACAGAGCTGCTCCATGGCGACTTCCAATTGCCAAAATGGGGTTAGAGCGCTCACTCCGCTAACCTCATTTAAAGCAGGGGGAACTTAAGTGGGCTTTCTGCCGGGAGACGCATGGCTCCTTGTGGTTCCCACTACCGCAGGAAAGTGGGCTGGGCTCCCTTATTTCCCGCGGTTGTGAGAATAGCCTCAATCACTTCTACCCTGGTTTTCCTTTAACCTTGCATTCACACAATGGAAAATTGGGAGCACACACAGCTCTCAAACCTGGGTAGACACGGTTTTTGATTGTGTGAATGACCTTGTAGTCTCCCATGCAAATGCAAACCAGGGCAGACCCCCTTTAGCAAAGGGGACCATTCATGCTTGCTGCTACAAGACCAGTTCTCCTCTTTTCAGACTGAAGCTTTCCTCACATGGCTCCAGTGAGCTCAATACATCAGTGCAACCCCTCTATTTTTGGAGGGGGGGGAGTGGTTTGTGTTGGTGAGCTTGACGTTGCCAGACCGGACAGAGAGCCGCTCCACACAGCTTGCTGGCACCGTGCAGCTGCCTCTGTGCAGTTGTGCTTTGAGTAGCAGCAGCCCCACCGTTTCCTTGTCTCAGCTGAGTCTTCGCTTGATGAGAATAGTGAGGGATGTGCACGAACCTGTTCGGAGGCCCTTTTACGGGCCTCCAAACGGGTTTGAACACCAGGTGGTTCAAAAGGTTGGAAGGGGGAGGGTGCACTTACCCACCCACCCCATTCGTTTCCCCCACCGGCGCTCACTTGAAACTGGTCTGGTGGGCCAGCAGCGTACCTCCTGCCCACTCATCAGACCGGAAGTAGCCCGTGCACACGTCAGTGTGTGCGCATCTTGCGCACGTGCCTGACATGTGCACGTACAGAGGCTACTTCCGGTCCCTTCCGGTCCGAGGAGCAGACGGGGGCGCGCGCGCGCAGGGAGGTATGCTATTGGGGGGGGGGTAAATGCACCCTCCCCTGCCCTTAAAGTTATCCCCCCCCCGCCTTCGAACCAGCCCCCACCGGTTCCATGCACATCCCTCCAAGCTGTAAGGCTTCCTTCAGCCTGCTGCAGCTCCATGTGGGACAGTTCCCCCTTCCCAATGAGGTTCCTTAAAAGCAGCACCTACTCTGCGTCCCAGTGCACAGTGCCACCTTCTGGTGCTTTGAACTCCTGTTAGATGTTTGGGTAAACCAAGACAAATCTCCTTCAGCTGGCTGTGGTAGAGCCATCAGGTTGGAAGGTCGACCTGCTGCCTTTTGCAGGACCAGCCACCCATTACTCGGCTCTCGATTAGCCCTATGAGAGTAGGCCCTATGGCCCAAGGAGGAGCGAAGTGAGGACTTGTAGCTGTGTGTTCTCCCAATTTTTGATTGTGTGGAAGCAAGGTAGAAGGCAGGCCTGGGTAGAAGTGATTGTATTGAAGCCAGGTAGGAGGAAAAGCGACCCAGGTTTCCTTCCAACCTTGCTTCCACAAAACTGAAAATTGGAAGCACATACAGCCCCCAACCCCAGGTAGAACACAGTTTTTGCTTGTGTGAATGACCTCTGTGAGTATGAAGTCAACCCCATTGACTGCAAGGGCATTCACATGAGCAGCCTCACCCAGGCTAGGGCAGCCCAGCTTGGGTTGGGCTGCTCATTGGGAGCACCAGGATTGCTCCCAACCCCAGTGCTGCAGCCCCCACTAACCCAATTTTTTAACCTGCCGTTTAGCCAAAGTTAAACAGACCTGTGGTTCATTTAACCTTGGCAGGCGATTGTGAACGGCTGCAATGCAGGCAGATAAATGTTGCATCCTAGCCATCTCTGTCTCTCTCTGTTAAGAGACAGAGCTCTACCAACTGACTCTCTGTAGAGCTTCCCCAAACCACCTCCGATTTTCAGTACAGCAACTTCCTTTTGTCCTGTCCTCCCCCAGTTGGGTTGGACCTCCAGCTTAATCTGCTGCCTTTGGTATCAGAGTGGCAGGATGCTGCTTTCTCCCCGAGAGCTGGAATGTAGGTCCCACACTGATCTCTGTGACAACCTGACCCCCAAATTTTATGGGAACCATTCTCACTCAGCTTCCTTGAGCATGCCATTCTATGGACACTTAACAGCAGTACTGACTGGGTTGTCAGAAGATGATGTGACACTGTAATAAGCATTTATAATCTCAGCCAAAGCAGTGAGATTAATCCAGGGTAAGTAATGTGAATACTGCTGCTTGTGTAGCCATGATCAGGGCCTCTTTCTGCAACTGCATGGCAATCTTCTTTTGAAGCCTCTCATTGTGGTTTAGACACAACAGAAATTTCTCCACAAACATTGACGAATATTCTGATTAATGATGCGTTGCTGTTCCTGCTGGATTCGACTCACACTGCTGGCACTCCTGCATGGGCAGTGGCAATTTTGATATCCCCGCATCCCCCCAAGAGCACTTTGTGACACCCCAAAATATGTCCCCAAGGGCTGCCTGACTGCCAGGAACATGTTTTGGCGTTGGCACAGAGGGCTTCCTGGAGAAAATCAGCATTTGTTCCCCATGCCTGAGTGCCAGTGCTGCGTTAGTCAGATCCATCAGCTGCATCAACGCTTCTCACACAGTAAAGGCACTTTGTTAGTCGGGATGTTATCCATTATTATTGTTATTATTATTTACAGAGCAGCATCAGTGGGCACAAGAGGATAGATTTCTGTCTCAAAGATCCCTTCCCCAAAGGCTCTAAAATTCAACATGGGAGCCGGCAGAGGAAGTGAAGGAAAATGGAGACGGGTAAATAGAAAGAATATGCGTTCATTTCGGCTACACCAAAATACTAGGGTGGTTCACCTGATGATTGCTAGGGCTGGAGACCCTAGTTTGGGAGCTGTGCATAATATTTGATTGCCTGTGAGCGGGGCTCATTCCACACGTGTGATAAGCAGCAGCTGGGTCAGAGGACTCTCTCCTGCCCAACAGCTGTACCCAGCTGCTGAATGAGGTGGTGTGCACGGAACCGCACCTCTGCGGTCCAGAACTGGGGAGGGGGGCTCTTTAAGGGTGGGGGAGGGTGTACTCGCCCCTCCCGCCGCTTTTCCTCCTCCAGCGCTCCCATTTTTTAACGCATTTGGGGCGGCAGGGTACCTCCCTGTCTCCCCTTCCCCCCGTTCCTTTACAAAAGGCATCAAAAGCTGGACTGCACGTTGCGTGCGTCACGTCCGTGTGTGCGCATGTGCACACGTCTGACGTGCGCACATACACGATGCACGGACATGACGCACGTGCGCGTTGTATGCACGGGCAGTCAGGCCTTTGAAGCCTTTTGCCGAGGAACGGGGGAAGGAGCGGCAGGGAGGTACCCTGCTGCCCCAAATGCGTTAAAAATGGGAGTGCTGGAGGAGGAAAAGCGGCAGGAGGGGTAAGTACACCCCCCCTTCCCTTAAAGGTCCCCCCCCCCCCCGCTGCCAGCGTCAAACCGCTGAACTGGCCCCAGGTCCGGACCGGTCTGGAGGCCCTTAGAATAGGCTCTGGACTGGTCTGTGCACATCCCTAGAATGGATTAGGAGGGAAAGCCCTCTGGCCAGGGGCGTAGGGAGCTGGGCCACGGCCGGAGAACTAGAAACACTGGCTGGCTGGGCTCCCCACCCAAGCACAGTCAATGTTTCAGCAAAACCCTGGCTGGGGAGAAGAGAGGGGCCTTCGTGCTCCCAGTCAGCTAGTACCTTGGCTGAGAGTGAGGGGGAGCTTTGGCAGACCCTCCAGACCCTGGTGTCTGGGGGATGGTATCCCCCCCTTGCTCCATGTTCCCTATGCCCCTGCCTCTGACCCAGTTGCTGCTTACTTCATGACCGTGAAAGGAGCCCCTGTTTTCCCCTCCCAGATGATCAAATATTGGCAGCACGTGCAGCTCCTGAACTAGGGTGGGAAGCATCTCCTACCCCAAGAATCACAGAGGTCACTCAGACAATCTGTCTTTGATTGTGAGAATGACCTCCTTGCGTAACTGCCCTAATGTCCACAGTAAACAAGCCTTAAGTATGTGTGGCTGAAATAAAGCTTTGGGGGCTCAGGTTTGGACGCTTCCTATCCCCACGTGAGCCCATGGGTGCTCTTTTAAAGGCAGTGAAGCTCTTCCCACGATCAAGTGGGAAGGGCTACCTTCTTGCGCGGGGAGGAAGCCCGAAAGTGCTGACTTCCCTGCAGATGATCCTCCTTTGCGCTCGAGGCAAGTGGATCGCCTGCCCAGACAAGCGGTGGCTTGTCTCCGGCGCTTCCGGGCCTGGCCACAGCTCACCCGGCAGCTCCGGCGGTCGGGCGTAGGGAAGCGCGACCGTGTGGCACCCCGCCCCTCCAGAGCCCCAGTAATGCACCTCGTGAGTGTGCGTTGCACTTCCGGGATCCCCTTCCCCACACATGATCAATTGAATGAGATTAAAGGAGCACTTGCTCTGTTCAGATCGTTTAAGGGGGTGGCTACGTAGGCAGGCTTGGAGCCAACGGGCTCACCCTTGAGCCCGCTGGTTCTCATGAGCGAGCAAAACTGGGCTGGGCTCCCTTCGCCTGGTTTTGCTGGCTTGTGAGAAGAGCTTCAGTGTTAGAACTCACGGTGGGGTGTAGGGGACGGGGTTGTCTTCTAGGCCCCAGGCATTATAGGTCTGTCGGTAGACCTTGCCGAGGGCTCCTTGTGCCATGCCATCTCCAAATTATCTGGGCACCCTCTGTCCTCAGCGTCCCCTGGCGAGTGGCTGCCAAAGGGGATGGTGACCCTTCCGAAGTGGTGCCATTTCAAGGAGCTGAGTGAGAATGGTGGCGGAAGAACATAGTTTGCCTGGGAAAGATGCCACCACTTTGTGCCTGCATAGAAGTGCCGAGCAGGCTGTGCCCACTGATGGCATCTGTTAATGATGGCAGTGCAGGTTAGTACAGGCCTCTGTAGAGAGGCACAGCTTCGTAGGAAGCACTGGGTTGCCCAGCCTACCACCCTCCTCTGATGCTCCCATCATGGTAGTGGCTAGTAAGGGCAGGGACCTTGCCCTTGTCCTGGGCTGCTGCTCTGACATACCACATTTACCCAGAGGATGACTGAATTTAAGACGACCCCCTGAAAGCATGCAGGTTAAATACAGATTGTGTCTGCATTTACCCAAGAACACTGAAATTTAAGGTGACTCCACGATTTCTAACATCAAAGAACTTGGAGGGGAGCCGTGTCTTAGATTCAAGTAAATGCGGTTCATGCACTGCCCTAGAGACTGTTGTTGATCACGGGTGTGCTTTGTAGGTGTGCCGTGCTGTTTTAGGGTGAGAGAGGCAGGCTGTAAGTGAGCAAACAAATAGAATTAAAGACAGCTGACATGATGACACCCATCATTCTAGTCAGAATACTGTGCCCTGGGGCTGCAGACAACGTTTCCGTGGGTTTCCTCACTCTGGAAACTAGTAGGAATGCTGCTTCTGCACCCGCTGCTTCTAAACAGCCTCACAGCTTGCTTAGAAGTCTCTCGCAGCCCCAGGGCATTATGGCTCCCTTACACTGTGCATCATGTCAACCACTGATTCCTTATTATCTTGGCCATACAAGGAAATTTGAGAATCCTGATGTTAAGGCCTGCTGCTATCTCCCTGGGGAATGTGAAAGTGGGATGGATCCATAGTATTTTTTTGATAAGGGTGTGCATATACAAATAGGTTGTGCATATGTGAGATGTCAGTGTGGAGATGTCCACGCCACTGCTTTCCATGGGAACAAAACTACAAGAGTCACTGCATATCCAGAGTGGGTGAGGGAATCTCAGAGCACATCCGTACTGCAAAACTATATTGGTTTTGTAGCCGTTCAGTTGTCATGCCTTTCATCAAAGAACCCAGGGAGTTGGTTTGATGAGGGCACTGAGAACTCAGAAGTCTCATCCAATCTTTCTCCCAGAGGAGAAGGAATGATTATAAAACCAATTACAGATATAGAGAGAGTTGGAGGGACGAGATCTCTAGGAGGTTGCCATTTTAGCAGGATTCTATAAAGCTGAACACTCTTAATATGATCCTTAATATTCTCCTAAAAACCCTCCTGAGAATGATATTTCAAAATGTCTCTGGGAAACTTGTTCTGTGACTGCATACAGGCAAATGTGAACAAGCTTTTCCTCATTTTCGCCTAAATCTGCTCCCTGTGGAGTAGGAACCAATTCTCTGAGCTGCTGTTCAGAGGGCTATGAACACTAGGGAGCTTGTTCCCTTGAGAAGATGCCAGGACCCCTCACTCAAGTATGGCAGTGGTTGTCAGGGCTGTTGTGCCACTCTTGTTGTCTTTCCTCTGCATGGCACAGAGCAGGAGGTCAGCATAGAAGTGTGTCGTGGGCTCTCAACTGGCAAACTGGGGGCCTGGGAACCAAGATCAGCAAAGCTTCAACTCCATTTAGTTTCTGAATACACTCTTAGTGGTATCAGGCCCAACTGATCTCAGTTGCTCACCTTCTTCCCAGGTCTTCTAGTCAAATACCTGCTGGTCCCCTTATGTTTGCCGTGTGCATTTAGAGATGGGTAAATTCTCCAAAGCTTAGCTCAGATTACTTCAGAACAAATCTGATTTCTTTAAAACAAACAATAAAAAGGAAGACATCAGATCATTTCTCTGAGCCTTTTCAACAGGATGGAGTATAGGGAATCTTCCATACTAATGAGGCTTGCACAAGAGAACTTTCCAGCCAGTTTTGCCTGTGTGAAGTAAATGTTAATTGCTATATTTGACTATCTTCTGAAAATGCCATACTCTTTAATCTGAACAGAATTTGCTTTTATACCAAGGGGTCTGATAAAAGGGTATGAGCTACTTTCTTTGTTTATATCATTTGTATACTGCCCATCCAAAAGTGGCTCAGGACAGTTCACAATAATTTTTTTTAACAAATTTAAAAATATTAACATAAATAAAACTATTTAAAATTAACATATAACTCATTCAAAAGCCACTAAAACCACATAAATATTATTAAAAGCAGGCTGAAGAGGTGGGTCACAATGTCTATATGTAGACAATGAGGCGGGTCTCGTGATCAGTGAGACCTGCTTTGGGTTTGCAGAGAGAGCGGGCTAAGCCCGCTCTCCCCGCAGACTATCTGTGAGCCCTCCCTGGGCGGCTGCAGCGGCTGCCCACATGACTGCCAGCTCCGTGTGGCCCCTGGAAGCTCCAGTATGCCCTGCATGAACTGGCAGGGCATACTGGAGAGACCCCCGAGCCGGGAGTCTGCTTTTAAGCCTCCCGGCTGGGGGTCTACTCATGAGTAGCGCTGCGGCTACTCACGATTTTAAAAACCAGGTTTGTGGAGCAAAATACTTGAGCAGGTTACCCGCTCAGGAACCACCGGGCTCGCAGCCAAGCCCGGTGGTTCACACGGTTGTAGGGAATCGGGCTAGCGGAGGCTAGCCCGATTTTCTACAATCGTGTGAATAGCCTCAGTGTATTACAGAGACTTGGTTGGGAGAGGCTGGTGGCTCTGTCTGATCCCAGCTTTTCCATCCAAGGTACTCTGTTGAGGAGAAGGGGAGGGGACATGGGTGGGGAGGTGGAGTGGCTGTGGTCTATAAGAACAATATCTCCCTTGCCAGGATCCCTGTCAAAGTGTTTTACCATATTGAATGTACGTACTTAAGTTTGGGGACCAGGAATAGACTGGGACTTCTGTTGGTGTACCTGTCGCCCCACTGCCCAATGGAGTCCCTAACTGAGCTGATGGACTTGGTCTCGGGCTTGGCGTTGGAGTCTCCCAGGCTTGTGGTGCTGAGCGACTTCAATGCTCACTTTGTGACCAATTTGTCTGGAGCAGCTCAGGAGTTCATAGCGGCCATAACAACTATGGGCCTATCCCAAGTAGTCTCGGGACCAACACATATTGCTGGTCACACGCTTGATCTGGTCTTTCACTCTGATCAGAGTGGTGTTCCGTGGGTGGGAACTCCTGTGATTTCCCCATTGTCATGGATGGATCACCATCTGGTTAAGGTTGGACTCACGTTCCACCTCCGCAAGGGCAGGGGGCCCATTAGGATGGTCCACCCGAGAAGGTTATTGGATCCAATAGGATTCCGAGAAGCCTTGGAGGGATTTAGTGCTGGCTCTGCTGGTGATCCTGTCGATACTTTGGTGGAGAATTGAAATAATCAACTTAGCAGGGCAGTGGACACGATTGCTCCTAAGCGTCCTCTCCGACCTGCTTCGAAACTGACCCTTTGGTATATGGAAGAACTTCTGCGGCTGAAGTGGTGAGGTAGGCAACAAGAGCACAAGCAGAGAAAGACTCACTCAAATCCAACAGATTACTACATAGAGTGCATTTGAAGACTTATGCTCAGGCGATACATGCGGCAAAGAAGCAATTCTTTTCCTCCTGTATCGCATCCACAAGTTCATGTCCAGCGGAGTTGTTCAGGGGTTTGAAGGGGCTAATATGCAACCCTTCCCCCTTGAATCGGTACTTGGAACCAACAATTACTCACTCTGATGTTTTTAATGAGTTTTTTGTGGACAAAATCTCTCGTATTCAGGCTGACTTAGATACAAACTCCACAATTGTTGCAGAATCTGATGCCGAGGTGTCCAGTAGCTCCTCTTATGTGATGACCCTGGATCAATTTCAGTTTGTGACTCCTGAGGATGTGGACAAGTTGCTTGGAATGGTGCGGACCATCACCTGTCCTCTTTATCCTTGCCCGACGTGGCTTATATTATCTGGCAGGGAGGCTGTTGTAGAGGGCTTGGTAGAGTTAATAAATGAATCCCTGAAGGAGGGCAGGATGCCCCCTTGACTGAAGAAGACAATAATTAGACTGCTTCTGAAGAGGCCTGCCTTGGATCCCTTAGAGTTAAGCAACTACAGGCCTGTTTCAACCTTCCATCGCTGGGCAAGGTGATTGAGAAGGTGGTGGCCTCCCAGCTCTAGGCGGTCTTGGAGGAAACTGATGATCTAGATCCATTTCAAACTGGCTTTCGGGCGGGCTGTGAGGTGGAGACTGCCTTGGTCGGCCTGATGGATGATCTCCAATGGGGAATTGACAGAGGGAGTGTGACTCTGTTGGTCCTTTTGGATCTCTCAGCGGCTTTCAATACTATTGACCATAGTATTCTCCTGGAACGTCTGAGGGGATTTTGGGTGGGAGGAACTGCTTTGCAGTGGTTCCACTCCTACCTCACTGGCAGATTCTAGATGGTGTCTCTTGGAGACTGTTGCTCTTCCAAATCTGAACTTTCCTATGGTGTCCCTCAGGGCTTCATATTGTCTCTGATATTGTTTAACATCTACATGAAACCATAGGGAGAGACCATCAGGAGCTTTGGTGCAGGGTGTTATCAATATGCTGATGACACCCACATCTACTTCTCCATGTCAACCTCATTGGGAGGAGGCATAACCTCCCTAAATTAAGTGGCGCAGCAGGGAAATGCTTGACTAACAAGCAGAAGGCTGCCGGTTCAAATCTGGTACTATATTGGGCAGCAGTGATACAGGAAGATGATGAGGCAATGGTAAACCCCTCCTGTATTCTACCAAAGAAAACCACAGGGCTCTGTGGGCGCCAGGAGTCGAAATCAACTCTCAGCGGCACACTTTACCTTTAGAGGAGAGCTGGTTTTGTGGTAGCAAGCATGACTTGTCCCCTTAGCTAAGCAGGGTCTGCCCTGGTTGCATATGAATGGGAGACTTGATGTGTGAGCACTGGAAGATATTCCCCTTAGGAGATGGATCCACTCTGGGAAGAGCAGAAGATTCCAAGTTCCCTCCCTGGCAGCTTCTCCAAGATAGGACAAGATTTCTTTAAGGGAGGAGAGCTGGTCTTGTGGTAGCAAGCATGACTTGTCCTCTTAGCTAAGCAGGGTCCACCCTGGTTACATATGAATGGGAGACTTTATGTGTGAGCACTATAAGATATTCCCCTTCGGGGATGGAGCTGCTCTGGGAAGAGCATCTAGGCTCCAGGTTCCCTCCCTGGCATTTCCAAGATAGGGCTGAGAGAGATTCCTGCCTGCAATCCCAGCCAGCGCCAAAGTACTTTCAGGCACATCCCTAGTTCCTATGAAAGTTGCCTGCCAAGCTCTGGATTTCACACAGCTTATTTGAACTGATTACCTTGACCGGAGTTCCCCTGGTTCCATTCCCAAATTCCCATCAGGCCTCCTAACATGACTTCTTGCATATGCACAGAGACATTCTGACTAGCTTCGTGTTTTTTTTAGCCTTGCCAAAAGGCAGGACCCTCCGAAGACCCCCACCACCCCCAAAATCACCACCTTCCCACCGGTGCCTGTCACGTGTGACACTGTTCGCAACAAGTGCCGTGAAATGTTGACTTCTGCTCTACAGACAGACAGTAAGTAGCCGGGGAAGGGGCGAGGGTGGGCACTTCCTCAAGGGCTACTTTTCGTCTTGCAGCCCTGAGTCTCAAGCATGGCAAGAGAACTGCCGTTGGGAGCTGTTCATAATATTGGCTGCCAAACCCTGCAACTTGACATTTCCCCGCCACACCCCAAAAATGTGTGTTGAAAAGTGTTAGCGGGTGTACTGTGTTGTAATATGGGAATGGTCGGAGGGGTGGCTCTGCACGTTTGGTTTGATTTGGTCCCTTTCGTTCTGCCTACTTCTCTCAATTAAGTGGCAGCCTTAAATGGGACAGCCCTCTGGCTTGCAAGCTGGCAATCCTCCCGCACTCCAGCGGGTCCTGCCTCATCTGTCATCCAGCGCTGACGTGCAGATACCAGGAAGGGTAATGTTGGGTAGGGAGCAGGCCCCTTCAGGGACTTGGGTTCCAAGGGTGTTCTTAGGGGGGACTTAGGCTCTATGGGTGCTGTCTTGAGGGGCTCCATGCCTGGAGCTCTGTCAGGCTCTGGCCCGGGGTCAGGGCCTGGGGCTGGGGCTTTGCCTGGTGCCGGTCCTGCCTCTTACTCGGAGTCACCATTCAGGATTAGGATCATGACGTCAGCTTGAGGAGAGGCCGTGGAATATACTAGGCCAAGTGTAGTGCGTAGACATCAGCAATTCCTGCCTGTTCTCGCTGGCACCAGGGCAGCAGTACAGCGGCTGATACAAGTTGGGGTTGAGCTCCCAGTGGAGGGGGTCAGAGGAACCGGTTGGTGGCCCGCAGGGATCTATGCCCCCTGCCTCCATCATAGCTGCTGCCAACTTCCACCAACTTGTCGGGCGGCTACTCAGAAACAGGCCTTCTCCGTTGCTGCCCCTGGACTTTGGAATGCACTCCCTGTTGAAATAAGAGCCCCCCCATCTCTGGCAATTTTTAAAATGGCACTGAAGACACATTTATTCACCCAGGCTTTTAATTAGGTTTATAGTTTTAAATGATTTTCATTGTAAACCGCCCAGAAATGCAAGTTTTGGGCAGTATAGAAATATCTTAAATAAAAAAAATAAAAAGAGCTATGCCTCTGTTTGGCAGGTCATCAGTCCCTCTTGTCTCTCAGGGTTAATTGTGGACTGAAAAGAAATACTGAGCTCCTTTGGAGGGCGGGGAGCAAATGTAACAAATGAATAATGGACTTTAGCAAATTTGTGCCAACCGGTCTGGCATGAGGTGTACTCTGCATTGTGACTTTTGGCTAATTTATATGTCCTTTGATAAGTTCGGTGGGACACAACACTGAAGTGTGAAGGCGTTTGCATGTGGTTGTTCATTTGAAAGTTTAAAAGCGATGAGAAAGACCAGATCATTAAAAGTTGGAAATTGTATGCAGCCTTCTTTTATTGATGTACGTTAATGTGCCCAACATGTTTCAGCTATAAGCTTTCTTCAGGGGCATTTATCCAATAATCTTGTAAGAGATCTCTATTTAAAAAGAGGACTGCTTTAATGTATTATCAGTTATCAATATTGATTTACAATGTAATTTATGTCAATAAAGAAGCTCGCATACCATTTACATCATCTTAAGACTTGGTCTTTCTTGTTGCTTTTGCATTGGATGCTTTTTGGGGGTTTTGCTGTTTTCATTTGAAAGTTCAGCCATGATCCTGAGCAACTTGGGTATTGCTGTTTGCTTTAGTTTGGTGTTTTGTTTTTTTGTTTGTTTCTTGACAGATGACCATGTTGCCATTGGTGCTGACTGTGAACAGCTTGCTGCCCAGATTGAAGAATATATCCTTGCTTTCTATATGGCAACTGAAAGGGGTCTTTGGAGGTTTATGAGTAGCCACTGTTGCAGAATACAAGCTCCTAGCTGCTATATTCCAGGCTATCTCTACTTTGCTTCACAGTCACAGCAATTTAACTACCATAGCTTCTTTTGCAGAAACCTAGGAGAGGTAGTTTTGAGAGGGCATTGAAAATTCCTGGGTGGAGATCCCTACCCTTTTAACAGAAAGTTAGCTATAAATGTTAGCTATAAAGTACCACGGGAAGTTGAAGGTCAGCACCATGGTCAGCACACAAAGCCAAAGGCTGGCTTAACCAGCAGGACATCAGTCAGGAAGCCTGTCACTTGCTATGTTTCCCAAGGACTGGTCCTGCAGGGAGGTATGTGGCCCCCACCCCTTTCAGGGAGATCTGCTCTCAACCAAAGGGATACATTTGGTTATATAAAAACATAAGAACAGTCGCTCTGGATCAGGCCCAAGACCTGTCTAGTCCATCATCCTATTTCACACATTGGACCCACCAGATGCCTCTGGGAAGCCCACTGGCAAGAGCTGAGGGCATGCCCTCTCTCCTGCTGTTGCTCCCCTACAACTGGTATTTAGAGGTGGCCTATAGCTCTCAGACTAGTAGCCACTGATAGACTTGTCCTCTGTGACTGTATCAAAGCCCTTCTTAAAGCCATCCAGGCTGGCGACTGTCCCACATTTTGTGGCAGAGAATTCCATAGGTTTGTTTGTTTGTTTAACTAACATATTTTTATACCACCCAAAACTTATGTCTCTGAGAAGTTTGTGTGTTATGTGTAAATGTACTTTTGTTGGTCCTAAATTTCTAGGCAATCAGCTTCATGGGATGATCCCTGGTTCTAGTGTTATGTGAGAGGGAGAAAAATTTCTCTCTCTCCACACCATGTATAATTTTATAGACTCTCTCCTATCTCCCCTAAGTCATCTTTTTTATAAACTGAAAAGCCCCAGGTGTTGTAGCCATGCCTTGTAAGGAAAGTGCTCTAGGCCCCTGATCATCTTGGTTGTCCTCTTCTGCACCTTCTCCAGTTCTTTAATGTTCTTTCTGTTCCATGTCCTTTCTGAGGTATGGTGACCAGAACTGTACAAAGTACTCCAAATGTGGCTGCACCATAGATGTGTATAAGGACATTAAGATATTAGCAGTTTTATTTTCAGTCCCCTTCCTAATGATTACCAGCATGGAATTGGCCTTTTTCACAGGTGCCACACATTGTGTCAACACTTTTCAGTCTCTCTCCTGATCAGTCACTGACAGCTGAGACCCCATCAGTGTATATGTGAAGTTGTGGTTTTCTGCCCCAATATGCATCATTTTACACTTGCTAACATTGAACTGCATCTGCCATTTTGTCACTCACTTCCCCAGTTTGAAGAGATCTTTCTGGAGCTCCTCACAATCTGTTTTGGATTTCACTAGTTTGGTGCCATCTGCAAATTTGGCAACTTCGTTGCTTACAACAACTTCTAGATCATTTACGAATTAATTAAAAAGCACTGGTCCCAGTACAGATCCCTGGGGGATCCCACTTCTTACTTCCCTCCATTGTAAAAACTCTCCATTTATACCTACCCTCTGTTTCTTATCCTTCAACCAGTTACCAATCCATGCATGTACTTGTCCCATGACTGCTAAGTTTTCTCTCTCTCTCTTTTTAAATATTTATTTTATTGTTTTAAAAAAGATATAAACAAAGATAAATAAGAAACAGAAAAGAAAGAAGAAACAAGAAACAGAATAATCAAACTCAGCAATTACAAAGATTCTGAATATAGTCTTATGTACGTTGACCTAAATTCCTTCAGCCACCATATCTCTCCCCCTGCACCCTACACATTATTGAGTACAGAACTAAGTTTTCTCAAGAGTCTTTGCTGAGGAACTTTGTTGAAAGCTTTTTGAAAGTCCAAGTATACTATGTCATCACCTTGATCCACACACTTGTTGACACTCTCAAAGAACTCCAAAAGGTTGGTGAGGCAAGATTTACCTTTGCAGAAGCCATGCTGGCTCACTCCCAGCAGGGCCTGTTCTTCTAGGTGCTTTACAATTTTATCCTTGAGGATGCTTTCCATCAATTTGCCCGGAACGGACGTTAGGCTAACCGGCCTGTAATTTCCCGGATTGCCCCTGGGTCCCTTTTTGAAAATCAGTGTTACATTTGCTACTCTCCAGTCCTCTGGTACAGAGCCCAATTTCAGCAATAAGTTGTATATTTTAGCAAGGAGGTCGGCAATTTCACATTTGAGTTCCTTGAGGACTCTTGGATGGATGCCATCTGGCCCTGGTTATTTGTTAGTTTTAAGATTTTCCAGACAGTTTAGAACACCATCTCTTGTCACTGCTATCTGACTCGGTTCTTTAGCCTCCCTCCCTGAGCAGCTCGGTTCAGGCATAGGTATACACTCAGTATCCTCTTCTATGAAGACAGATGCAAAGAACCCATTTAGCTTCTCTGCAATCTCCATATTCTCCTTAATAATCCCTTTCACTCCATCATCATCTAACAGACCAACTGCCTCCCTGGCAGGTTTCCTGCATCTGATGTATTTAAAGAAGTTTTTGTTATTCCCCTTGATGCTTTTAGCTAAATGTTCCTCAAACTCTCTTTTCACCTCCCTTATTGTCACCTTGCATTTCTTCTGCCAGAGTCTGTGTTTGTAACAATTAAAGGGATGGGTGGGAATACAAAATCCCTCCCTAGCTGTGAGGAGTCTCGGGTAGGCTGCCACCATCCACTTTTTAATATAAGCAGATTCACCCTTCAAAGGGAATATTCTGGGAGACTAAAGTGGAAAACCCCTCCTTACAAGAAAGGCTTGAGCAGTCTTAAGCCTTTCAGGAGCATGCGACTAGGGCATGACCCAATAAGGAGTGACACTCTATAACAGGCATCCCCAAACGGCGGCCCTCCAGATGTTGCTGAACTACAACTTCCAGAATACCCAGCCACAAAAAATTGTGTCTAGGGATTCTGGGAGTTGTAGTTCAGCAACATCTGGAGGGCCGCAGTTTGGGGATGCCTGCTCTATAACAACAACAAGGATTTATTAATAATTGGATGATCTGGAAAACTATAGAGGCATCAGCAATCACTGCTTCCATTCAAATCAAACCCTTTCCAGGAACTATAAGAACCATGCTGTCAAAACCAATCACTTAAACAAAAACAAATTCCTGAAGTGTCTAGCTAAACTGGTCCCTATCTTTCCTGCTTACCTTCAGGTAAGGAGCTCCTGTTGATTCCCAGCCCAAGGCTGTTAGTTTCCCCTTTCCCTACAGTAGTTGCTGTTCAGACTCAGAGGCCTCCAGGGAAGAAATGAACTCTAGCACACCCCTCCCCTACTTGTCTATAGGCTGTTGTCCAGTAAATCCTGCCCCACTTTCTGGATTGGGCCACAGGGAGTTGATTCTCCCAGGCTTTCTTCCCTATTTGGAGAAACTCACATTCCAAGTATATCTATGTGGTCACTAAGAATCGACACTGACTTGACGGCACTTGAATCAATCACAATCAATTGAAGTCACCCATTATTACAGCTCTGTCTCTCTTTGATGCCTCCCTGATTTCCTTCTTCAACTCCCAATCACTGTCAGCGTTTTGATCAGGAGGGTGATAACATGTGCCTAGTAGCACATTTCCTTTCAGGCCTTGTATTGGCACCCACAGAGTTTCTGTGGAGGACTCTGGGCTTCCCTTGTTTTCTAGCTTGTTAGCTTCTATCCCTTCTTTCACATACAGTCCTACTCCACTCCAATTCGCCCCTTGCTGTCCTTTTATAGCGTTTATATCCAAGGATAACCATGTCCCACTGGTTCTCACTGTTCCACCATGTTTCTGTTATGTCCATTATATCTATTTCTGCGTTAGCAACCAAGCACTCCAGCTCACCCATCTTGGCTCGGAGGCTTCTGGCATTGGCATATAAGCACCTGTACGCTGAATCTCTTACCTGGTGTGTGCCATCTTTCTTTTGGCCATTTGATCTCGTTGACAGGCTAGTACATCGTTCTGTCTGCTCTTTATCTGGTTCTACTCCGTCCCCTTCTGGTTTATCTGAAGCATTTACACCCTCACACCATAAGGGACGACATTTGCCGAACCGGATACTGCCCAGCTCCTGTTGGCTATCCCCCAGGTGTCATTTTAAAAGCTGCTCTGCAACCTTTTTCATTTTAAGCACCAGCAGTCTCGTTCCATCTTGGCTCAAGTGGAGCCTGTGCCTTTTGTACAGGCTCGTCTTGTTCCAAAATGTATCCCAGTGCCTAACAAATCTAAACCCCTTCTCCTGGCACTACTGGCTCATCTATGCATTGAGACACCTGTGCTTCACCTGTCTCGCTGGCCCTGCTCGTGGAACAGGTGGCATTTCTGAGAATGCTACCTTGGGGATCCTGGACTTCAGTATGCTACCCAGCAGCCTAGACTTGGCTTCCAGGACCTCCTGACTGCATTTCCCAACATTGTTGCTGCTGACGTTCCTGAACTGTGTGCTCCAGTGGGCGGTGCTGTGTCCTGCTGTTGTAAGGGTTTCTGAAGGTGGGATTGCTAGAGCCGAGGTTGTTCCTTGGGAGGATGCATTTGGTGTTTCAGAAGATGGGCAAGGAAGGCCCCCTGGGCACAGGGGTTAAGAGCATTGTGGTTCCTTGGGATTCTTCCTTTTCCTCATCTGTGGAGATCTCTGTCTTGGTGACCACTTCCCAAGATTGTCAGGATCCCAGGACTCCTCTGCTAATGTACAAGGGTCTCAGTCCAGGTATGACACCCAGATGATCTTTGGACTCACGTGTCATTACGTTGGGGGCTGGAGCTAAGGGGGGCAAAAATGCCTTGCAGTGCTCCTTAATGACTTCTGAACTTATATACCAAGATGTCAAGAACACAGACTTAAAGTACAAAAACCGCGTCCGGAGCCGCATCTCCAATCTGAAAGACTCCAAGAATCCTGATCTCCGAAAGAATGTCCTGTGTGGAGTGATCACTGCAGAGCAAATTGCAGTGATGACCTCAGAGGTGAGATGGAGGGTTGAACAATCTGAAAACTCAATGGAATTAGTACCGGTTTACTAGTTAGCCTGATCTCAGAACCTCAAGAAATGGAGTCCTGCTCCCAAGATTCTCAGCACCTCCTAGTGCTAGGGAAGAATATCCTATGAAACAATGCAAAAGGCTGGTTCACGTGATCTTTCATTGGGTAGGAGAAGCCTCCTTCCCAAGTCGGGGAGCTGTGCACACTCTCGTTTCCTGATAATCTGCGAGTAAAAAGCACAGGTGTTGGGGGCGGAGGAAGTGATCATGCGCAAAGCAGCAGCTGGGTTGGAGGGCTCTCTCCTCCCCAGTAGCTGTATCCAGATCTTTATCTAGGTAGGGCGAAAAGCCCTCCGATGCAGCTGCTGCTTTGCAGAGAATCACTTCTTCCCTCTCTGACCTTGCATTTTATTCGCAGATTATCAGAAAACAGTAGCGTGCCCAGCTCCCGAATTTGGGTAGGAGGACTGTCCTACCCAGTTAAAGATGGTGTGAACACCCCTAAAGCGTAACAGAGACCGTCTTTCAGAAGGAAAAGGGTATTTCAGGAAGATGACATGGCTCAGATGAGAACACCAGATTTGACATGCAACATCATGGTTTGGAGGGTACTTAAGGTGTTGGACTGACAGTATAGATTATGTGTTATTCTTCTTGGGTATTGTGCCTGTTTTGTAGACAGTGGCTGACATTTTAACTAAATTTGCTAGAGGAAGTCCTGTTATTTTATTTATTTATTTATTTATCATATTTTTATACCGCCTGATATGTAAATCTCTAGATGGCATTGGAATTTGACTGTCCTTTAGAGTCACTCCTGAGTAGTACTATTGAGCAGCTTAGTCTGGATGTCAGCCAGTGTGAATATATCTAATCGCCATTGCTGTGGCTCCCTTGTTTTAGAGTTTAGGAATACATTTAGGAGTAAATGGGGAGTGTACATGCTGTAGGCATAGCTGCTGCCTCTACACCACAGAGGAAGGGAGGGCTTGCTCCTTGGTGGAAGCCGTGGACACCAGATTCATTCATTCATTCATTCATTCATTCATTCATTCATTCATTCATTCGATTTCTATACTGCCCTTCCAAAAATGGCTCAGGGCGGTTTACACAAAGAGATCATCTGGCTAGGCCTAGCATGGGGAAGAGGTCAAGGGCAGACTGCAGGCCTTCCTAGCCAGGAACTGAAGGTGGACACTGGCAACTGTATTGGGTAAAAGGAACCTCTTTCTGCTGACTGCAGGATCCTGTGGCTTAGATTAGACTGGAGATCTGGCCATTATGGCTGTGGTTAGTGGGAGCTGTAGTCCAACGACATTTGAGGAACAAAGGTTGTGAAATTCTGCCATAGCGGAAGTGCTTCTGGGTCTGCTCACATCTTGCTCATGTGCTCTGCCATTGCTTTATTTGGAGTGAGACAGTTGGCTGCACTATCTAATTTGGTGACATTGTGGGGCATTTAAGTCACTTTCATCAGCCATGTGGCTAACATTCTTATAATCATCTAAGCCTATAAAACAAACAGGTGATGCCTCTGGCTTCTTTGCCCAAAAGGAAATGGCCAGCAATGAGCTGAAAGAGATCCGGAAAGCTATGACCAAGGAATCCATCCGAGAGCATCAGATGGCGAAAACGGGAGGGACCCAGACTGACCTCTTCACCTGTGGGAAGTGCAAGAGAAAGAACTGCACCTATACCCAGGTGAGGCTCTGGACTTTGACTGTGCTGCCTGAGAGACCTGACAGTTTGCTCATCAGGACCCTGAGCATCCTCTCCTTCCATGGAATCCACTGAGAGGTGAGGGTGCTCGGCTTCTCCATGAAGGTGCTGACAGGATCTGGCCTTTTGGCTTCATGTTCATACCCAGATTTGCAGTGCATCAGTTGAGGGGAAGGACCATACAGTACAGTTAGTCAATCATTTATAACCCTGGAAGGCCAGGCCAGATAGGTTTTAAGGGCTCTCCTGAAGGGAGGCCAGTATTTTATTTGAAACAATGGGAGTAATGATTAGAGATGTTGCAAATCCCTAAGCAAGGCCTTACCAGTGATGGCCACAGTGAGGTTGTACCATGACCACAATTGTATGCATTTGTTCATGGAACAAGTGGAATCTGGGACCAACATAGGCCATTCATCCCAGTTCCATCTGTTCTGAAAGTGAAAAGGCCAGGGGAAGAAATGGGACAGATGGGCCCAAATTGGGGTATGTGGCTTTTAAAAAAAATTCTGGCGCTCCTGAAATGGAAACTGGGAGGAGAGCTGGTCTTGTGGTAGCAAGCATGACTTGTCCCCATAGCTAAGCAGGGTCTGCCCTGGTTGCATCTGAATGGGAGACTTGATGTGTGAGCACTGCAAGATATTCCCCTCAGGGGATGGAGCCGCTCTGGGAAGAGCAGAAGGTTCCAAGTTCCTTCCCTGGCAGCATCTCCAAGACAGGGCTGAGAGAGATTCCTGCCTGCAACCTTGGAGAAGCCACTGCCAGTCTGTGAAGACAATTCTGGGCTAGATAGACCAATGGTCTGACTCAGTATATGGCAGTTTCCTATGTTCCTATGAACCTGAAATGGATGGCTCTGGCCCTGAATGGGCCCAGGGACGAATCCTAAAAATGAAGAGGGCTCCCAAAGAGAAAATACTTTCTATGTACTCCCCTTAATGGAAACTAATTTCATTTTGGCAAGGTTTTCACCAGGGGTCAATAAGAAAATATTTGGGATGAGGAAATGTCACCAGAAGCTGTGATTTGTTAATCATTCCTCCACGATTCAGATTCTTCAGAAACTGGCCATGTGATAAAGACCTAATAACACCCTTAAAAAAAGAAACATCTTATCGCTTCTTGTCCAGACATGATCAATCCCCCCACATGGGGGCAGATTAATCAGAAATCTTAATCATGGAAGAATCACAGGGAGATGCCAATGTTTTAAGAATTAAATGGGCCCTTGGGTGGAGAAATCAGTACTAATTGGTGTGGTCTCATTTGGAGTACTGTGCACAGTTCTGGTTCTAATGTAGGAGGTAGTGATGACCAACTGCTTAGATGGCTTTAAAAATGTAGTCATCAAATTAAACAAGGGCAGGACTAGTGGCTAGAAGCCATGAAAGTCATATAGAACCTCTGTATTTAGAGGCAGTCTATCTCTGAGTAGCAGATGTTGGGGACAGATCAGAGGGGAGGGCCTTTGACTTCATGCCCTGCTTTGGGCTTCCAGAGCTGGCTACAGTTGGAAAGGGTGCTGGACCAGTAAGGGCTTTCGGTCCGATCGAGCAGGGTCCCCTTTCCCCTTTAGTGCAGGGATTTATCAAGCTTGGGTGTTATTGGACTACAACTCCCAGTGCCTTTGGCCGTTATGGCCGGGGATGATGGAGTTGGAGTCTAACATCTGGGGACCCAAGCCTGAGAAGCCCCGCCTCAGTGAGTCGTTTTCAAATCACATTTGAAATACTACCACATGAGAACAGTGACCTGATCTGGACGAAGGTCCTTCCATTTTGAAGCAGTCCATGTTTGCACCAAGTCAGGAAGTGTGGTAGGGATGTGCATGGATTGAGGTTCATGCAGTGTTTTGGCGCTGTGAGGTGGCAAGCAGTGAGCGGGGTCTTTTGAAAAAGAGAGCAGGTCCTTACCTGCTCTCCGCTGCCGCAAAACCAGTGCACGGACCCTTGGTTTGTGCTCATCGCTACAGTGTGGAAGGCTTGAGATCCAGCAATCCGGGGGATCAGTGACCTTTCTGCACTCATTCTCAGCATCCATGGCTTGTTTCATTCACCCAGGTGCAAACCCGCAGCTCAGACGAACCAATGACGACCTTTGTTGTGTGTAATGAATGTGGGAACCGCTGGAAGGTAAGCATGATAAACCACACAGTTCTTTGAGTCTTCTTTTCCCCATGAGTGGCACCGAGATTGTGCTGAGGATTGATGGCGGATGTGGGTTGATGGGGGGCGGGCTGCTACTTAATCCTTGGGCTGCTCAGAATTGTTTCCCCACCCTCCTATGACAAAACAGAAATGAAAGGACAGAAAAGCAGTTTGGCGAGGGCAATTTTGAGCAGGCAAAGGATGGAAGAACAAATCAGCCCCTCCACCTCATCCTTCCTCTGCTCAAACTTCCTCTGCCCACAGCTGCTTTTTACTTTGCATGTATGGAAAAATAATGAGAGAACTGCACATAACATGTGGTTATTTGAAACTCTGCATATTTGCAGAGAACAGTGTGCTGCCACATTTGCTAAAAGGCTTCACCTGTACACTCCGTGGCTGACATCCTGATTGATGATGGCTGCGTGCATGTTAAAAAAGTGTGTGTGTGTGTGGCTGTAGTCTCACTTGGAGGATGGGGCGCAAGGGAGGATGACTTTTGCCAATCTCCCCTTCCCCCAGAATTATTATTATTGTTGTTGTTACATTTTATATCCCGCTCTTCCTCCAAGGAGCCCAGAGCAGTGTACTACATACTTAAGTTTCTCCTCACAACAACCCTGTGAAGTAGGTTAGGCTGAGAGAGAAGTGACTGGCCCAGAGTCACCCAGCAAGTCTCATGGCTGAATGGGGATTTGAACTCGGGTCTCCCCGGTCCTAGTCCAGCACTCTAACCACTACACCATACTGGCTCCAGAAGCACTGTGTGCCACCCGAAATTACGTCACTGAGGGCTGCCTGACTTTCAGGGACATCATTTTGGCTGGCACGGAGCGCTTCCAGGGGAAGGAGAGGCCTTCAAAAAGCTCTCCTCCCACTCCAGTGATCATCCGCACTGCTGAAGTGGGCCTAGAGCTGCTGCACAACTCCTGCTCTTGCTTGTAGGCCTGCAACCTTCATCAGGATGTTGGCCACAGAGATTACAAACACACATTTGTTTTATATGAACCGTATTCTTATAGTGCCCAGCGAAGGATCCGGGGAACTGCAGCTGATGAGGGTGCTGGAAATGATCCTGCAGACCCCTCACGCATCTCACACTCCCCAGACGTGAATGACAGAGGAGGCCCCAACCCGTTACCTTTTGCAATGGCCAAGGAACACCGTGTGGCTAAAACTGGGGAGGGGAATCAGGGCTGTGGACTCTGTTAAAGGCTCCTCTGCCTTCCCCCCACCCCATAATCTGCGTGCTGCACCACGGCCACAAAGAAAAGTGGGGATTCCAGTCGCCAGGGTTGTGCCTTTCTTATGTTCACATGACTGCCTGCCCCTTCTCCCTGCCTTGCCAGACCTATTCCTCTTCTCTTTCATGAATTCCATCTCTTCCTAGTCAAAAACTGAACACAGACTCTAACGTTCTGCAAAGGAAACCCTCTCCACCGCTTCCGTGGGTCCTCAGCTCCCTGACCCACACGGGTAGAAGAGGCTTTGGGGGGATCGGTGGGCCTCTTCCTTGGCGTTCTAAATCCAAGTCTCTCCCCACCAACCTCTTGCAGTTCTGCTGAGATGTCTCAGGCGAGACCAGCGACAGCCAATCCTGGGCCGGCTCTCCGCCAAGCATTCCCCGGCACCGCCAGCAACTTTTGTACTGTTTTTGTCGCCCAGTTTGCTTTGTGCTCTGTGCATCACCCAGGTGAGGAAGGCCCCTCCATCTGCCCTCCCTCCCTCCGAAAATAGCAGCGGCTGGGAAGGGCGGCTGGGAGGGCACCAGCTGGCGTCTTCGCAAGTGGACCGGCCGCCTTTGGAGTTTCTCATCCGAAGCAGTCTTGTCAGGGTTTGGAGCAGTATTAAACTTGTGTGTGTTTTTTAATTTGGCCAGGCGTCTCGTCTTGAATCCCGCTGCGCCCTTCCCGAGCTGAAACCAGGGCGCCTCGAGTTCCGCAGGGCAAAAGCAGAGGCTGCCCCCAGGGGTGCGGCGGGCCAGTTGCAGGGCTGCTCTTGCCATGTCCCTGCCACGAAAGCTTCCGCTTCGCACCCCAGCCTGAACTGCATCTCAGACTTGCCTGGGAGTTCTTGGCCAAAAAGAGTTCCCGGACTTCTTGGCACTTTCACCAAGCTACCACTCGTAGGCTTCTCTTGGGGGAAGTTGGGACAGTGGAACTGGGATCAAACCAGTTTGAATGTGTGGTGTGCGTGTTCCTCTAGTAAGTCGCTATGGCTCATCTTAATGAGCTGGGGGAGATGTCAAATGAGTTCTCTGGTTCCCTGCAGTCCAACTGCACCTGTTTCTCCCATCCTGCCGTGCCCTGCCCCTGTGTTAGCAAGAGCTGTGCTGCCTGCAGGCTGGTCATTCATCAGATCGAGCTGTGCAGATGTGCTGCCTGCAGGCTGGCTAAGCCCGCACAGCTCGACCTGATGGGCAGCCTGCAGGCAGCACACTGGCCCAGCTCGACCTGATGAATGGCCAGCTTGCAGACAGCATGCCCTCAGCTTTACCTGATGAATGGTCCTCCTGCAGGCAGTGCAGCTGTCATTAATGCAGAGGCGGGGGTGGGCGGGATGGGAGCAAGAGGCACAACCAGGCTGCTGGGATCCAGAGGCAGCTGTGCCTCATTTGGAGGCCCTGCTGCTGCTGCTCCTGCTCCAGGGAGGAAAACACTTCAGGGAATGAGTTTGCTTTTGCTATTGGCTGAGGAGCTGGTCGTTCAAGGAGGAAGAGACTCCCCTCTGTTCCAAAGAAGAACGTCCCCGGGACTGACCTTGTTCCTAGGCACATCTGGGGCAACACTTTGCAGTTGGTGGCAGAGAGACCTTCTCAAGGGTCCGCTTCCTGCTTTCGCCCCCTCCTCCAGCTTCCTGGTCGAAACTGCTCCCTGAACCCTTGAGGGCTTATTATCTGCACTCTGTATTTATAGAAGCCTGCACCCGTTTAACTGCCCTGGCTTCTTCCTCCCCACCCCAAAGAATCCTGGGACCTCTAGTTTGGTGAGGGTGCCGACTGCTGAGAGAATTCATCTCTCTTGCCGCTCTCGGAGGAGGCCAGCATTCCTAGTGTCTAATGGTGCATCTCTGTGACAGACGCCTTCAACTCAACTTTCCTTTGGTTCAGCAAAGAGCTGTAACCTCTGCAGGCAGAGGTTCTCAAGGCATTGTGGGACTAGAACTTCCATCATTCCCAGCCGCGACGGCTGAAGGATGATGGAGGTTGCAGGCCAACCTCTGGAGACAGAAGCTCTGTTGTAGGAACTAGAGAGCTGCTATTCCTCCTCTGTCGTCCTTACAGGTTCCTCCTTGAGATGAAGCAAATGTGAACGAATCAGTAGGCTGGGCCTCACAGCCCTAACATAAGGAGGAGGAGGTGGCTCTGGCAAAGATTTGGGAACTGTGTGTGCTCCGGATACTGGATCGTGCAGACAGTCCTGGCTGGACAACATGGGCAGCCGACATTGGTAGTCTGGGATTTGATGTAAGGTGCAGAAGGTCTGCTGCCCAGCCAGGAGTGCGTGCAGCTGACAATGATTTCCCGGTCCTCTATCTCATGGCTAACCGAACCCTAGCTGGAGCCTCAAGCTCCTCACTTTAGGATTGTGAGAACTAGACCTGGGTAACTGGAGGAGAGCTGGTCTGGTGGTAGCAGGCATGAATGGTCCCCTTTGCTAGTTTGCATTTGAATGGGAGTGTGAGCACTGGAAGATATTCCCCTGAGGGGATGGGGCCATAGCACAGTCGAAGAGATCTGCCTGCTTGCATGCAAAAGATCCCAAGTTCCCTCCCTGGCAGCACCTCCAGATAGGGCTGAGAGAGTCTCCTGCCTGGAACCCTGGAGAAGCCGCTGCCAGTCTGTGTAGACAGTACTGGGCTAGATGGACCCATGGTCTGACTTGGTAGAAGGCTTCCTGTGTTCTCAACTCTAGTATAAATAAATACAGCCTTAAGCACTAGGCATGGTCCTTATCCTCTGGTATGTATTCACTCAACAACTTGCACAGGTTTCCATTGGGCCCACTGGAGAAGTGAAAGCAAGAAGGGCCATCCCAGCCTAAGACGGACAGAGTGAGTTGGCCAGCATGTGGATGAGGCATCCAGTGCTTTGGGGAGCCTGAGCTCTCTGGGTCTGAGAGAGATCGGGAAGCCTGAGATGTATAGGGAGAGCCAGAGTGGCCCCCTGAGCAGAGGAGTTGGGCAGTATGCTTACATATCTCAAGGTGGCAGCAGTCCACTCTACAGAGCCAACGGGTGCCAAGTATGCCACCCTGAGCCATTTTTGGAAGGGCGGTATAGAAATCAAATAGACCAAGAAGTGAGGCACAGCTGCCTCTGGTTCCTGGCAACCCGAAAGCACCTGCATCTTGCCCCACTCCTGGGTTAACAAGAGCTGCACTGCCTGCAGGCTGACTGTTCATCAGGTAGGGTTGTGTGGGCTAAGCAGCCTGCAGGCAATGCGGCTCTCATTAACAAAGGGGCAGAGAGAGAACGGTTTGGTTTTCAAGGAGCTACCTCTTGCAAGCTGTGCCTATTCTTTTTTCTATCCCATGTACATTGTGAATGAACAAAACAATAAAATTCCCAAATGAACGACGGCGATGGGTGATTCATATGATACACCTACATATAATTCTGAAATCTCACTATCTCCTCTGAAAAATAAATTGGGTGTATAGGTACATTTTGGCACCTGTTTGCACAGCTGTAGTCTGAACTTGATCATTGGGGTTTGGCAGAATTCCCTTCCCAGTTTCAAAGAGTGGCTGGAAGTATGCAAGTGAATCACGGTGGGTTAGATTGCTAAGAACTAGAAGCTTGCTTCACCAAACGTCGCCCCTTCAGCCAAAAGAGAAATAAAGCCATGTGCATAGCCTGACATGAGGGCGGGTCACACAGTCTTCCTCATCTAGAGTTAATGTGGGTTACCAACGGTAGTGTGATTGTGTGAAACCATGCCAAGGTTGGACACTTGGGCCCTAAAACACCTTGGCATAGGTTCACACGATCACTCCAGTGTTGGTAACCCACCTCGATTCAAATGACTGAGCCCTTTCTCAAGATGAAGACTTGAAGGGCCGGGGCAGGAAGCCTCAAAGAGCTCGCCTCCCCCGCAGACGAGGTCTGTGGCTTTGCTGGGTGGGCTCATTGCCGCAGATGATCAGAGAGGCCTCCCTGGGCAGCTGGATCAGCCGCCCAGATGATTACCGGCCTCCCAGGCTCCAGAGGCCCCATAAGGCACCGCACAAATGTGCAGGGCTTCTTGGGGACCCGCCCAACGCCAGGCAGCTTGTAGCCTCCCAGCCAGTGCGGCGCTGAGCCTGCGCCGCACTGACAGACGCTTGTTTAACCTGCTTTTTGGGTGCCCCTGCACCTGAAACACAGCGGGCCACTTAAGAGGGCTCGCTGCCGGGAGCCACGTGACTCCCAAAGGGTCTCACAACCAGCCCAAACTGGGCTGGGTTCCTTTAGCCTGGCTCCAGCTGGTCGTGAAAATAGTTTTAGTGTGTCCAGGCCTCCTTCCCTCCCGCTGTCCCTCTCTCCAAACCCAGGTGAGACAAAGAAAGAGAGTGCCTTCTAGGTCAGAGGTTCTCAAACTTGGGTCCTCAGATGTCGCAAGACTCTTAAGTCCCATCATTCCCAGCCATAATGGCCTTCTGGGACCCAAGTTTGTGAACCCCTGTTCTAGGCTGTTACCAAATCAACTGTAGGCTTGTCTTGTCTGGGTGCCATCCCATCTTAAAGGGACAGAAGTCCTAAAACGAGACAGAATTGCACACACCCAGCCTGACACGCCATTGTGCTCTTCGAAATCCTGAAGATGCTGGAGATATAGGATCGATTTCATAGCGTCTCTCAAGCCTGGTTGCAAAATAGAAACAGCCCGAACCAATTATCTGCTAGGCTTGGGCCGCAATTAACTGTAACTAACCACTTCCTCATGCAGTGGGACTAGCAAACACGGGACTTCTTTTTTTAAACTGTTTCTTAAATACTTTTATTAACCCCTCCCCCTTACCCAATATTCTTCATTTGGGTAGGAGATATTTTTTTAAATTAGGGGGTTTTGCTGGAGGGTTGGTAGGTCAGATAGACAGAGATGGAAGGATCTGACCTCATGATCTGAAAATACAAAGCGCACCCTGTTTTGGGTTCTACACCATGTGTGCTTGGAATGGGATTCCACAGCTATTTTGTACCTGTGCCAGTTTGAGAGCAGACAAAATATGGAAAATACAACAGGCCATCCTTCTCCCCACTCCCCAAGCCAGCCTTCTATGCTTTGCAGAAATAAGCACATTTATCCCCTTCCCCACTCAGTGCACCGTCCTTGCTGCAGCCACTCAACAGGGGAAGGGATTGTGGATTGAGCTAATCAGCTGCTGCGGTAACCATGGCATTCCTGCACACACACACACACACGGCTGACACCTTTTTGAAGTGGGCCCTCCAAATTTTATTTATTTATTGCATTTATATACCGCCTTTTGTTAAAAGGGAACCCCAAGGCGGTAATGGGTAACCCCGAATGGCAGTAAGGATCACAGCCCAAGATCCACTGCAGAAAAACAGTCCCTGATCATTTTTACTCTGAAGGACTAGCAAGACCTTAAGAATAACAGCTGACATACTGTACAGCTCCCTGAGCAGTGTTTAGTACAATGCAGGCACTACTGCATCATCCTAATGGATCTTGTGAAAGGTCCCATTTGCACAAAGGATGAGATTGTGTGAGGGAATGGCATGATTGCACAACCACTATTTCCGGTGGCTGTACGATTGTGCAACTTCCGCATGCAATTTTGTTTGTGCAAGTATGCGCCTTCACAGCAACCACAAGGAAGATGCAGCAGCACCTGTGTTATGCTAAACGTGTGCAGAAGGCTGCACGCCCTGTTCATAAGTGATAATTGTAAAAGCCTTGAGAGATGCTGTAGGGGATTAAAGCCTTTGTCTCAGAGCTAGCTCACGTGAGGGAAAGAAAATGCTGAGTTATCCCTGCTGAGCTGCCTGGGTGGGCTTCTCATAAAACTACTCTGTATTTCCGGTAGATTCAGAATGCTGGCACCACCCCCTCCTTATTGATGGAACCTCCATGGGCTTGGGGTGGGACATCCCAGAGAAAACTCTCTTTAAGTTTGCTATTGGACAAGTTAAAAAATACCTTCCACATGTATGCCTACCCAGGATGAGAAAACTGATAGCTGCTGAGTGCTTGAGGATGTTTTTGCAGCAGAGAAATCTCCTTTTCTCCCCGCCCCCCTGCACTTTTTCTTGAGTTAAAAACCAACTCTGACAGGCTTGTACAAAGAACAGAACAAAAATTACTACAGACTGCTCCAGTCTGAGGCTTTTGGCTTTAGATACACTCAAAAATACTTAGTCGGGTACAAAAATAGGTTGTCGTAGGCTTCAGTTTTAGATTGCATTTGATTGATTGATTGATTGATTAAGTGCCGTCAAGTTGGTGTCGACTCTTAGCGACCACATAGATAGATCCTCTCCAGGATGATTTGTCTTCAACTTGGCCTTTAAGGTCTCTCAGTGGTGCATTCATTGCTGTCGTAATCGAGTCATCCACTTTGCTGCTGGTTGTCCTCTTCTTCTCTTTCCTTCAAGTTTCCCCAGCATCATAGACTTCTCAAGGGTGCTGGGTCTTCGCATAATGTGTCCGAAGTATGATAGTTTGAGCCTGGTCATTTGTGCCTCGAGTGATTGCATTTAGGCATACTTAAATGTTTACGGAGTCTTCTGCAATGCCCTAGGTGGGTTGAGCATAGGCTAGTGTTTCTTATTCTAATTACCTTGCAGGTAAACAATAATACAACAGTATCAGGGATATACATAGCACACAAACAAAGAAATATAAGTTCCTAACTCACAATCTGGCTAAATAAACTGTTCCCTATTCTGGATTCCCTTTTCCTTGAAAACACACCAAAACTCCTGATGAGAAATCAATCTTCCTGCAGATCTCACCCAGAGAGATTATCCTGAAGCCTCCATCCATGAGGTATCCGATCCCATGCTAGTCCGCACTCTCTGCACAGACTTCCTTTCTCGTTCCCAGAATTCCTAGCAACAGCTCTCTTGGTCCCACCCACCTGGTGTACTGATTGGTTGCGCCCTGGAGTACACCTGCCTGTCAGTCAAGACAAGGGTTCACTTCCTGTTAACTCTTTAGAGGGAGGGGAGGCTGGTCACTACAAATGCATATTTTTGGAAAACTGTGTTATGACAGTCAGCTCAAGCCTCAAACAAAGAGATAAAATGCAGCCACAAAGAACAATATACCTGGATCAGTCTAAAGAACCTTCTGCAGCAACAGGATTCCACCACACAGAAACTCCTGCTGCTGACTATAAGTTCCACAAGAGAACATAAAGAGTCCTGAGTGTTTTCCACACTGGCCGCTGCAACATGGCAGAAACATTTTTGTGGATTGCTCATCCAGATTGCCCTCAGTCTCGCCACGTTGTAATATGGGTCCAGACAGAGGTACTGATGGTGAAGGGCACCTAATGGCGCAGTGGGGAAATGCTTGACTAACAAGCAGAAGGTTGCCAGTTTGAATCCCCGCTGGTACTATATCGAGCAGCAGCGATATAGGAAGATGCTGAAAGGCATCATCTCATACTGCGTGGGAGGAGGTAACGGTAAACCCCTCTTGTATTCTACCAAAAAGAAAACCACAGGACTCTGTGGGCGCCAGGAATCAAAATTTACTTTTCTTGCTTCTTCCTCCCTCATCAAGTGTTCAGCGCTTATGACAGGGGAAGGAGAGTCGGCAGGTGCTGCACACTGTGGGGAAAGCGATAGTCTCCCTTCCCTTCCACCCCTGCTGCAGGGTGAGGTGGTGATCACTTCTTAGGCAGTGAGGGAGATTAGTTTCCCTCCCACCTCCGGGTTTCTCCGCTCTCCGCCCTCATCTAAACCTCTCCGGCCACTCCTTCTTCTTCTTCTTTTTTTTAAAAAATGATCATGCAAGGGTTTTTGTGCAAAGATGCAATTGCTGATACTTTGAGCGGCTGATCCTGAAAGCATCTGCTGTCATTTTCCAGTCATGTTAACCCTGTTTCGTGGTGAGCAGCTGGGTTAGTTGGGATCTGCAGTGGAGCTTATCAATGCAGACAGCTTTTTTCCTTCCCATGGAGAGCACTCCTGGCAGATTTGCGCAAGTGCACCGAGAAATTGTTTAAACAACAACAACAAAAGTTCTGTCACGCCAACGACCCCCCCTCTCCCTCCGAAACCCCAGTGGCCCGAGATAGAGGAGGAGGAAGGGCCAGTGGATGCGTTCTAGAGGTGGAGTATGGAAGCTCCCAGCCTGGAAATCCCGCTGCAGTAATCAGTCAGAATACTGCCTAAGAATCACTGTGCTCCCGTTTTCAAACTACTGCTTCACTCCATCACACTTTGCAACACTTTAAGCATTGCCAATCTCATAGTGTGGAAAACGCCCTGCTGGATCTGTCGAGATCAAGGGTAGCCAACCTGAGGCTCTCCAGCTGTTGGACTACAATTCTCATCATCCCCAGCCACCATAAATTGCAGCAAGGGGCAGAGCCACTATTGGGCCAACTGGTTCAAAGATCCTGGGCCGCCAATGGAAAAGGCCGCCGACGCACAGTGGCTTGGGCTCCAGAGGATGTCACATACAAAGGGCGTGTGGCCTGGGCTGCCGAGAGCTGGAACGAGCTCTCAGCTTGTCATTTCAGGCAGCATTGGCAGCCAGCCACATGACTGCAGGCTCCTCGTGAATCATTGGCAGGCTTGTGCAAGAGCCCAAGGACACAAATACTGAAACCAGCCAGCCTGCCTGCACTTTAACATAAGAACATAAGAACAACCCTGCAGGAACAAGCCCAAGGCCCATCTAGTCCAGTATCCTGTTTCATACAGTGGTCCACCAGATGCCACTGGAAACCTACAAGCAGGAGCTGAGGGCATTATTATTTCCCAAAAAATAATTAAAAAATGGCCACCAACAAAATGGCCACCGCGCATGAGCAAATGGTCTCTGCAAGGTCCTGGGCCAATGCAGGCCTCGCAAAAGCCATTTGCACATGCACGGTGGCCACCATTTTGGCCACCGCGCCACTTTAGTAAGGCCCAAATGGGGGGGAAAATGGGCCTAAAAGGCCCCAAAGGGGCATTTCAAAGGCCGGCAGTGGGGGAGGGGGAACCTTCATGGATGCCCCCACCACCCCAAGGAACTCCCCCAGAGGGAATAGAAGGTAAAATACTACTACTACTACTACTACTACTACTACGAAGAAGTGAATACATCAGGAGAGTTAGAAAAATCCTCAAGTCCAAACTCAATGGCGGGAACACCATACAAGCCATAAACACCTGGGCTATACCTGTTATCAGATACACTGCAGGAATAATAGACTGGACCCAGGCAGAGCTAGAGACGCTAGATCGTAAGACCAGGAAAATAATGACCATCAATCATACTCTGCACCCCCACAGTGATGTAGATAGGCTCTACCTCCCTCGCAGCTCAGGTGGAAGAGGAATGCTGCAAGTCCATCAAACAATAGAGGAGGAGAAAAGAGGCCTTGCAGAATATATCAAGGACAGTGAAGAAGATGCACTTCAAATGGTCTATAACCAGAAAGTATTCAACACCAATGAAAAAAAGCAGGCCTACAAGAAAGAACAAGTCAAGAACTGAACAGAAAAATGGAGAAATAAGCCACTGCATGGTCAATATTTGCACAATATAAGTGGAAAATCAGACATCACCAAGAACTGGCAATGGCTTAAGAATGGCAACTTGAAGAAAGCAACAGAGGGTTTAATACTGGCTGCACAAGAACAAATGCAATAAGAGCAAAAGTAGAAAAGTCAACAACAAACAGCAAGTGCCGCCTTTGTAAAGAAGCAGATGAAACCGTGGACCACCTAATCAGCTGTTGTAAAAAGATCGCACAGACTGACTACAAACAAAGGCATGACAAGGTAGCAGGGATGATACACTGGAACATCTGCAAAAAATACAAGCTACCTATAGCCAAGAATTGGTGGGACCATAAAATTGAAAAAGTTGAAGAAAATGAAGATGCAAAAATATTATGGGACTTCCGACTACAAACAGACAAACATCTGCCACACAATACACCAGATATAACTGTAGTCGAAAAGAAAGAAAAACAAGTCAAAATAATCGCCATAGCAATACCGGGGATAGCAGAATAGAAGAAAAAGAAATAGAAAAAATCACCAAATACAAAGATCTACAAATTGAAATTGAAAGGCTGTGGCAGAAGAAGACCAAAATAATCCCAGTGGTAATTGGCACCCTAGGTGCAGTTCCAAAAGACCTTGAAGAGCACCTCAACACCATAGGGGCCACAGAAATCACCACCAGCCAATTACAAAAAGCAACTTTACTGGGAACAGCCTATATTCTGCGACGATATCTATAACAATTGACAATAAAATTCTGGCATCCCAGGTCCTTGGGAAGGACTCGATGTCTGGATGAAACAAACCAGTCAATAACACCTGTCTGACTGTGTAAATAAATAAATAAATAAATAATAAAAATTTGTGACCCCCCCCCCCACCGACAGAACCGAACCGGGGCAGGGGCGGTGTCAAGGACTGCTGGACTGAACTGGTCTGGTCAGGTTCGAGTCCAGTCCGTACTCAAACCGAGTTCGGACTCGAACCGAACCAGGCCAGCTGGTTCCGTGCACACCCCTAATGCCTCCTTGTCGTAAGGAAGCTATCATTATACCATATTTGAAACAACCTACATTGAACCCCTCAGAGCTGGGCGACTATCGGCCTGTCTCTAATCTCGCATGGTTGGGCAAGGTGACTGACAGGGTGATGGCCACTCAGCTCCAGACAGTCCTGAAGGAAACTGATTATCTAGACCAGTGTTTCTCAACGTTTTTGGAGTCATGGACTGGTACATTATTCATGCGCAGGTTCCTGGACCAGCAGTTAGTAAGGGGGTTGCCCCCTTCGCCCTACCCCAGGCACACCCCCCCCAATAATTTAGGGCAGCTCTCCAGAGCTCATTTCCAGGCAGCCCTCGCTGTTGGATAATGTTTATTTCGAGGAAGTGAAATGAACGTTATCCATCAGCGAGGGCTGCCTGGGAGTGAGCTCCGGAGAGCTTCTGGTGGCCCCTGCTGGTCCAAAATTGTGTGTTTTTTTTGGGGGGGGTTATTAATGATGCCTCACGGACTGGTACCCAATATCTCATGGACCGGCACCAGTCCACAGACGGGTGGTTGAGAAACACTGGTCTAGACCCATTTCAAGCTGACTTTTGGGTGGGCTATGAGGTTGAGACTGCCTTGGTTGGCCTGATGGATGATCTCCAATTAGGTATTGATGGAGTGTGACTGTGCTGATCCTTTTGGATCTCTTGGAGGCTTCCAGTGCCATTGACCCCAGTATCCTTCTGGGTTGCCTGAGGGAGGTGGGATGAGGTGGCACTGTTTTACAGTGATTCAGTTCTTACCTTTCTGGTAGATTCAAGATGGTTTCACTTGGAGACTGCTGTTCTGCAAAGCAAGAACTAAAGTATGGAGTTCCACAAGGTTCCATATTGTCTCCAATGCTCTTTAACATCTACATGAAACCTCTTGAAGAGATCATCAGGAGGTTTGGCGCAGGGATTTTTCAATATCCGGATGACACCCAAGTCTATTTCTCCCAATCAATTTCATCAGGAAATGGCATAACTTCCCTAAATGCCGGCCTGGAGGCAGAAATGAGCTGGATGAGGGATAATAAAATGAAGTTGAATCCAAATAAGACAGAGGTACTGATTGTTGGGGGTGGGGTGGGGGGCTCAAAACCCAAGAGATGATTTTGATCTGCCCATTCTGGATGGGCTTACACTCCCCAATCCAGGTACACAACTTGGGAGTGCTCCTGGATACAAAACTTCCTCTGGTTTTTCAGGTTGAGGCAGTGGCCAGGAATGCTTTTTATCATCATTTAGCAGGGGGAGAGTAACTGGCCCTATCCACCCCCCAGCACAGTACCTCCAGTGACTGTTGCTGGTGTCTATCTTGTGTTTCTTTTTAGATTGTGAGCCCTTTGGGGACAGGGAGCCATCTTATCTCTGTGTAAATCACCTTGAGCCATTTTTGGAAGGGCGGTATAGAAATCGAATGAATGAATGAATGAATTTGTGGCTGATACATCAGCTATGCCCATTTCTGGAGGTAAATGACATTAAAAATGGTACATAGGCTGGTGATCTCCAGGCTTGACTACTGTAATGCACTCTACATGGGGTGTCCTTTGTATGTAGTCCAGAAACTGGTACAGAATGTGGCAGCCAGTTTTGGTCTCTTGGACAATATGAAGGGACCATATAACACTTATTCTGTTATAACACTTATTCTGAAAGAATTGCACTGCCTGCTGCTATGTTTCTGAGTGACATACAAAGTGCTGGTTATTACCTGTTAAGCCCTGATTGGCTTAGGTCCAAGGTATTTAAGAGACTGCCTTCTGCGTCATGAACCCTGCCACCTAGTAAGATCATCTGGGGAGGTTGGGTTACAGTTGCCACCAGCTTGTCTGGGGATGTCTCATGGCCCGGTCTTCTCCATGGCTGCCCCAGGGCTTTGGAATGCACTCCCTGTCAAAATAAGAGCTTCTCCATCTCACCTAAAGGCCCTTGACACCTGTTTTCTCAGGCTTTTAACGGAAATTAATTTTAAACTGCCTGATTTTATCCTATGAAATTATTTTAATTGTTCACTTTGTGAATTGTTTTTGTTTTATTCTGTGAAAGTGTTTTGTTTGTTTTTATCTTTATATTGTAATTCGGATTTTGTACACTGCCTAGAGAAGTATATAGCAGGCCGTATATAAAGTATTTATGCCTCAGACTAGCACTTGGTAGGGTTGCAATAAAGGCCTTGGAAAGGATATTTAGATGCCATGACGTGTCTACAATTGTTTGGACATTGATTTTTGCCATGACACGTTATGGATGTGAAAGCTGGACTTTGAAGAAGCAAGATAGAAAAAACATTGATGCTTGTGAACTTTGGTGCTGGAGAAGACGTTTGAGGAGACCATGGACAGCCAGGAGAACAAACAAATGGATCATAGAACAAATCAATCCAGAATTTTCACTGGAGGCACAAATGACCAGGCTCAAACTATCATACTTTGGACACATTATGCAAAGACCCTGCTCCTTTGAGAAGTCCATAATGCTGGGAAAAGTTGACAGGAAGAGAAGAATAGGATGACCAGCAGCAAGGTGTACGATTACAACAGCAATGAATGCATCACTGAGAGACTTTAAAGGCCAAGTTGAAGACAGATCATCCTGGAGAGAATCTATCTATGTGGTTGCTAAGAGTCAACACCAACTTGACGGCACTTAATCAATCAATCAAAATACAATAAATAAGTAAATAAACAAACAAACAAACGAGGGTTGTCCCACTCAGTCTGATTTGTGTTCAAAACCAACTGAGTGGAGGGCATAGTCATCTTTGGAGACTTGAGCCATAGGAAGCACAACCTGATCACCAATGTTGTTGGGGGGAGTGGGGAGGGTGCCCTCCAATTTAAGGATTTTGCATGCCTTGTGGAAGAAGATAGGAAAATCTTCCTGAGGAAACAATGTGAGGTGGACTGTGAGGGACCTGCCTCATCTTCGGAAAGCTCGCCCACTTCCCTGAGATTGACACATCAGACCCATTCCCTCTCTCAGAAACATTTTGTATATCAAGAGGTTTGGGGACAGGGAAAACCATGAGAAGGTAGGAGTTCTCTTCCCAGGTTAGGGCATATATTCAAGTCATGTGGAGAACTCTGCTCAGATCCACTAGAATGTTTGGATTGCTCCCTTCGTCTCTTATTGCTAGAGTGCCCCCAGGGGTGCTGTTGCCACTAGGATCAGCTTCAGGAGCTAAGGTCAAAATTGGTGGGACTTCTGGATTGTTGGGGAAATGAGAGGAAAGCCCCTTGCAGAGCCCCTATGCCACCAGAGACAGGCTTGGACATGCTCAGGAATCACACACCCCCTGCCCCAACTAAGGCTATCAGAATTGTGCAGGCACTTGGGGCTAATGACACTCATCCCTTCACCCAGTGACTGATGGGCATGCTTGTGCTGCCCACCGGAGGTCCCAGAAACAGATTCCACCTATCCTGTGTATGCCCCTTCAGAGCACCTATGGACCAGTGTTCTCTATAAATTTTTTTCCATCTGTTTGCAGAATGAGGTTTGTTTTGGGCAGCAGTATCAAGGCAGTGTGTGCACATGTGCATTTAGAGTGTGGCCTTCCTGATTCAAACTGATCTAAAATTAACTGAGTGGACATCAAAAAAACATGTGAGCACGCACACATGTGCACGCCTTAGAGGGAACACTGCACTGGACTCTAGGGTTTCTTCTGCCAAACCCCCATGATCGGGAGTATGCCATGCCCGTGAGGTTTCTGGTGTGAAGGAAGCTTTGGGAAGAGACTTTGCCCCTTTCTTCATCCTAGTGTGAGTACTGGTGGTAGGAGCCACTAACCCCATGCTTCCCAGCAAACAAAGGTGACAGTCATTGGAGGGAGAGAACTTTCTCTTGCTTCTAGGTGAGTGAGCGACCATGTTGGGGGAAAAGTGACACCCAGCAGTGACGCGGTGCCCCAGTGGCCAATGGAGCTGTTTGGCCACAATTCTGTCTCCCTTTCCCCCTGCCTCATTACTATCCACACAGGGAAAGGCACATGCAGGAGAGAAAACAGGAGAAACAACGAAGAACTTTACAGGCACCAGCAACAAGGAACAAGGAAAGGGCTTCTGCTTCAGAGTGAGAGAGGGCAGAAACGGGGGCTGAGGGGATGGCTCCTCCTGCATGGCCTGTGGTAAGGGGTTTTCTGATTGGCCCTGTCTTGGAGCAGGTGGGAGGAGCAACCCAGCACTGGATGCACTCCCCCACTGAGGGAGAATGAAGCACTCGCTGGCTGGGCTAGGCCAGTGGGCCCTGTGCACGTGCCCCAACGACATCAGCATGCTTCTCCAAAGGGCATGGTTGGCATCAGGGCCCTAATGCACTGCCTCTCAGCCGCTCTCAGCCAGCGAGTGCTTCGCTCAAGTGGTCGCAGGCCAAGAGGCTGATGGGTGGGATGTCCAGGCCATTACATTGACATCACAGAGTACAGTTGGCAAGTCCATTTTCAAATGTGGGCCTTAGCCTTCCTACAACCTTGCCCCCACTGATGAAAAAGCAACTTGAGGGCAATTTTGAGTTGGCAAAGGAGATCGAGGAGAAAAACGTGAACCAGTACTCTTCCACAGTTTGGAGTCTTCTCTAACAGAGCAAAGTGATGCCACATCACAATAGTTCAGTGCAGGGCTTCCCAGGAAAAGAAACAGCAGCCGCTACCATTAAGGCCCCCCGTTTTATCCACCGTAGTATTTGCATCTCGGAGGCCAGCCAGCCAATGGCGTTTGCTGCTGGTAGCAATGGGGCTGGTAGCAATGGCCACGACTGCCAGGACCCAGTTGCGTGCCTGCAGCTTCTAGATGACTCTCTCTCCCTTGGCGACCATTAAAAGAAAGTGCTATGAGAACAATGAACTACCCATCAGCAGAGCATCCTTGGCCATGGTGGCTTCACATCCCATGTAGGCCATTGCTGGAGTGCTGCAATAACTGCTCCCTCCACCCTCAATCCAGGACAAAAACTGTCTCCGTAGATGGGACATAACCCCACATTGTTGTCATGCCCTCTCCCCTGCTGTTACTCCCCTGCAACTGGTACTTGGAGGCATCCTGCCTTTGAGGCTGGAGGTGGCCTATAGCCCTCCGACTAGTAGCCATTGATAGGCCTCTCCTCCATGAAGTTATCCAAACCCCCCTTAAAGCCATCCAGGTTGTTGGCTGTCACATCTTGTGGCAGAGAATCCCACAAGTTGATTATGCGTTGTGTGAAAAAGTCCTTCCGTTTTTTGGTCCTAGATTTCCTGTCAATCCATTTTATGCGATGACCCCTGGTTCTAGCGTTATGGGAGAGGGAGAAGAATTTATCCCTATCCACTTTCTCCATACCATGCATGATTTTATAGACCTCTATCATGTCTCCACACAGTCATCTTTTTTCTAAGCTAAAAAGTCCCAAGTGTTGTAGTCTTGCCTCATAAGAAAGGTGCTCTAGGCCCCTGATCATCTTGGTTGCCCTCTTCTGCACCTTTTCCAGTTCTACAATGTCCTTTTTGAGATGTGGTGACCAGAAATGTACACAGTACTCCAGGTGTGGCCGCACCATTGTTTTGTATAAGAGCATTATATTAGCAGTTTTATTTTCAGTTGCCTTCCTAATGATCTCTAGCATGGAATGGGACTTTTTCACAGCTGCCACACATTGAGTTGACACTTTCAATGAGCTGTCCACCATGATCCCAAGATCTCTCTCGTGGTCAGTCACCAACAGCTTGGATCCCATCAGCGTATACTTGAAGTTGGGGTATTTCGTCCCAGTGTGCATCACCTTACACTTGCCAACACTGAACCACATTTGCCACTTTGTCGCCCACTCCCCCAGTTTGGAGAGATCCTTTTGAAGCTCCTCGCAATCTGTTTTGGATTTCACTACCCAAAAGATTTTGGTATCATCTTCAAATTTGGCCACCTCCTTGCTTACCCCTACTTCTAGATCATTTATGAATAAATTAAAAAGCACCGGTCCCAGTACAGATCCCTGGGGTCCCTCATTTCTTACTTCTCTCCATCGTGAAAACTCTCCATTTATACCTACCCTCTAGTTCCTGTCTTTCAACCAGTTAGCAATCCACACATGTACTTGTCCCCTTATCCCATGACCGCTATGTTTCCTCAGGAGTCTGATGAGGAACTTTGTCAAAAGCTTTTTGGAAGTCCAGGTAGACTATGTCAACTGGATCACCTTGATCCACACACTTGTTGACACTGTCAAAAGAACTCTAAAAGGTTGGTGAGACAAGATTTACCTTTGCAGAGGCCATGCTGGTTCACTCCCAGCAGGGCCTGTTGTTCTATGTGCTTTACAATTTTATCCTTGAGGATGCTTTCCATCAATTTGCCTGGAATGGGCTTTAAGCTAACCGGCCTGTAATTTCCCAGATTGCCCCTGAATCCCTTTTTGAAAATCGGTGTTACATTTGCTACTTTCCAGTCCTCTAGTACAGAGCCTGATTGCAGGGATATGTTATGTATTTTAGCAAGAAGACTGGCAATTTCATATTTGAGTTCTTTGGGGACTCTTGGATGGATGCCATCCAGCCCTGGCAATTTGCTAGTTTTCAGTTTTTCCAGACAGTTTAGAACATCATATTTTGTCACTTCTATCTGACTCAGTTCTTTAGCCTCCATTCCTAAAAAGCCTGGTTCAAGAACAGGTATATGCTCAGTATCCTCTGCCGTGAAGACGGACGCCAAGAACTCATTGAGCTTCTCTGCAAACTCCATATCCTCCTTAATAATCCCTTTCACTCCCTCATTGTCTAATGGTCCAACCACCTCCCTGGCAAGTTTCCTGCTTCTGATGTATTTAAAGAAGTTTTTGTTATTCCCCTTGATGCTTTTAGCTAAATGATCCTCATACTCTTTTCACCTCCCTTATTGTCACCTTGCATTTCTTTTGCCAGAGTTTGTGTTCCTTTCTGTTCTCTTCATTTGGACAGGCCTTCCAATTTTGGAAGGAAGTCTTCTTCCTTTTTATGGCTTCCTTGACATTACTTACCTGTTATCCATACTGGCATCCTCCTGGACTTAGTGGTCCCTTTCCTCCTTTTGGTTATACAGTCTAACTGGGCTTCTAGTATTGTGGTTTTGAGTAAACTCTATGCATTCTGGAGCAAAGTTACCCTCCACCTTGGCTTTGCCACGTGGGATGCATCTTATGACACCAGGGTTATCCCATAACCAGAAAAGACACAAGAGCCACAGCAGCAGCGCCACTTGTGTGCTGTGGAAGACCTGGCCGGCAACACACTGGAGGCTTGTTGGCCAAGTGGCCTGCCTTGGTACAACTCTAGAAGCAGCCCCACCTCCCCATATTTCAAGGGACAAGAAGAGTGACCTTTATGGAGCACAGGTTTGTCAATGCCTACTAGGATGGTGGCTATAAGCAACCTCCAGCCTCTGAGGCAAGATGCCTCTGAATATCAGTCGCAGGAGAGCAAGAGCAGAGAGGGGGCACGTCCTCAGCTCTTGCTGGTGGGCTCCCTAGAGGCATCTGGTGGGTCCATTGTAGGAAATAGGATGTCAGACTAGATGGGCCTTGGGCCTGATCCAGCAGGGCTGTTCTTACATTCTGATGCTTCACAGGAGTACTGCAAGGGCCAGCCCAGGAGACGAGAAAGCATTTTGCAAAGGTGTTGGTTAAATAAGGAACATCTGCTAGCCAAATTTATTGAGGAGCAGCTTAAGCTACCTCCTATCCTGCCCACTTGGCAAAGAGGCACCTTTTAACGTGGTGATTCTCTTTTATTTAGCAGGGGGAGAGCAACTGGCCCTATTCACCCCCAGCACAGTACCTCCAGTGACTGGTGCTGGTGTCTATCTTATGTTTCTTTTTAGACTGTGAGACCTTTGGGGACAGGGATTCGTCTTATTTATGCATTATTTCTCTGTGTAAACCGCCCTGATCAATTTTTGGAAGGGCGGTATAGAAATCAAATAAATGATAAAAAATGAAAATGAAAATGAAAGAGGTGCAGGCATTTCTCTGCCCAGTCCCCATTTGTCTACAACACATAGCTGAGTCTGGACATGTGTGTTTTAACATGTATCTGTGACACTCACACTGCTCCCTCTCAGCCGCAGCTGCAATATGGGGATAGTAATACTTACCTACTTGCAGGGTTGTTGAAAAGATTACATCACGATAATACACATGAAGCACTTTGCACACTCTGATGTTAAGTATTATATTATTCCCCGTCATTTGATTCCAGCATTCCAAAAGGCACAGAGGATGCTTTAGGGGACATGTTGCTGTTCTCATCTTCGCTGAATCTGTCAGGCCCTTTAAAGAAATATCTTCATTTATGCAATTTGCTTTTATTACTTCTAGTGGAAGAGAGTTCCACAGGTAAAAAAGTATGTTTGAAGCCAGCCACGTGGATGCATGTCCTCTAATTTCACTATCTCGTGAAGCGGGGGGGGGGAGAATATCTGTGGCTTCTTATGCAACTCCAAGGTGATAAGAATTACAAGCAGAAACAACAGAACTGCAAATAATACCTTAAAGAGAGAGAGAGAGAGAGTCTGTAACTGACTGGTCACAGAGTGGATTTTTCAAGATGGATGTGTGTGTAGGTGGATGGGTGAAGGCAGCTTCAAAGGGAACAATGTTCAGTACACACACTGCGTGCGCACGCACACACTTTAAGAAGGGGCAGTGAGGAGCAGGCTGCAATTTGGGGCTTCTCCTTTTCTCCTGGACAGAGCATTGTTCTGCTACAATTCTGACACCCAGAATAAAACAACAGAGAGGAGCTAAACATTATTTGGGGGCGGGGGGGGAGGAGGAGGAAGAGTGATGATGCCACATCTCTTACGGTAGATGACAGAAAAACAGCTGCAGGATTTGAAGGGAATGAGAAACGATTCAGGTGAGAACTTTGCTTGGGCCAACCCTGCCAGTAGAAAAGGAAGAGGGCGGCCATATTCCACCCATGACGAGACTTTGGTCTCTCGACTGGCAGCTCGCGCTTCCTTTCACGGCAATGTCATGGGAGAAACCTGCCTTCTCTAGAGCTCTTAATAGGGACAGAAGCGCTACTTTGGGCAGCCCTCCCCGAGGGGTTGTTTTTGAGCAACGTGGGCCCAGAGGCATGCCATCGCACTCCGAATGGTGGGACGGCAACCATGTCCTCCCTATGCTCAGAGGTAGGATGCCTCCAAATCCCAGTTGCAGAGGAGCAGCAGAGGGGCTGTCTCCACCTCCTGGTTGCATGGCTTCCCAAGGCATCTGGTGGGCCACTGTGGGAAACACAGGGTGTGAGTTTGCCAGATCCAGCAGGGTGGTGCTTATGTTCTTCAATCCCATTCTCTCTTCACAGCTGCTTAGCCTACCTAAGCTGGTGGACACCTGGGCGGGGGGGGGGGAGGGAGAGAGAGAAGGAGGCTCTCTGAATTGCTCCCTCCCACTCCAGCAAAGCCTCTTCGGGAGACGGCTGCTGTGCTACCGGGCGGGGGCGGCGCAGTGGAGTTCTTCTGCCTGATGGGGGCGGTTGGGCACATTCAGAAGCGAGACCCACCACTGTCATGACTGTGCCTCATGGGGAGTGGCCGTGTAGCTAGAAAGATAGGGCTTCCCTTGTTCCATCCAGAGCTGCTCCCCGCTGAAGCTTTGGCCCAGTTTTCCCACCTGCAAAGGAGCTCCACATCCCTTTCCCAAATCCACCCTGAATCCTGGAGCCTCACCCCCAGGGTCAGACGTCTCAGAGTGGCGGCTTGCCAAGCTTCTCTACCCTCAAAGGCCCTGGAGTGCACCTGTAGACAAGTCTCCCGTCTTCCTAGTGCAGACACACAACCACACTCCGTGCTGCCAGCACGTGGTCAACGCGGGGTGGGGTGGGGTGGGGGAAGCAGCCTGGGCCCACAGCTAAACCGGCCGAGTTTCAGAAAGTCCGGGATGACTCCCAGGTTCATTCTGCTGTGGACAGCACCACTGGGACACTTGGCATTCAGTGGGAGCCCTGAACGGCTCTGTCGGTCCTGTTAAGAGCTCTGAAGCAAGGCACTCTTCCGTTTTCCCTCCTCAGAGGAGTGGGAGACCCCTCCCTGAGGCCCGGACCCTGATGGCATAGATGCAAGTCGGAAACAGAGAAAACTTCCGAGCTGCACAGAACCCTTCTTCAGGCAAGAAGCACCTGCAAAAGGCTTCTGTGCCGTCCCAACCCTTCCAGTTCTTAAACTGGTCTGACTGCAGTTATCACCTGAACCATGTGGAATTTTCTCTCAGCGTCTACAGGAACACCATGGCAACGGCTCTTTTTAAAGAAAACGGAAGAGGAAAGACAGCTCAAAGAAAGAACAACATTCAGAGAACGGGGCCGTTGGCCTCTCCCCCTTGTGCCAAGTTCCCACACGTTTCCCCCACACCAGCGGGCTGCTCTCTCCTGTCCTCCTGTTCTTCTGCCTGGTCAGCTGGGGCCAGCTTGCCAGCACGGATTCAGTAGTAAAAGCAGAGGCCTGAGTTTGTGGTTCATGGGACAGCGGGTGCCGTTGCCCCACTCCCTGGCAGCAGGAGGCCGGGCACCCAGACCCAGAGCAAGTGTTCCAGTGGCTGGACAGCCAGGCTGTAGTCTGAAGTGAGGTGGACCGAGGGACCTGACGCGTCTGGGGTGCCATTTTAAGTCTCTTGGTTCCGCGAGACCCCAGCGGGAGCTGCGGGTTTTTTTTTTAAAAAAGGAGACACCTGCTGTCTGAGAGGAGAACCATCGCTTCATATTTTGCTTCCCTCGACGATGGTGAGAGGAGTTTAGGACTCCGAGGACGACCGAGAGACGCTCTGGATCAACGCTTTGTATATGGCAGAGTTCAGGAAACGGGGATAGGAGTCTCTATGCATAAGCGTGTAGATCTGCAGCTGTGCGTCGTCGAAGGTGTGTGAGGAGGGCTCCTGCATCTTGCGGTTGATGCCTTCACGCACCCGGGAGTCCAGGCTGACCTGAGCAATGGGAAGAGAAAGCGGGGGAGGGGGGAATGCTTAGAAAAGGGGTTCTCGGACTTGGCTCTCCCAAGCAGCGTTCCCTCTAACAGGGATTCCCAGATGTTGTTGACTACAACTCCCAGAATCCCCCAGCTATAATGGCATTTGCTTGGGGATTAGGGGAGTTGTAGTCCACATCTGGGAATCCTTCTTAGAGGGAACACTGCCCCCCAAGATGCTGTTGGCCTACAACTCCCATCATTTCCAGCCACAATGGCCAGAGGCCAAAGAGCAAAGGCCAGGATGGCTGCGGGAGATGGGAGTTGTAGGCCAACAAGACACCTCCGGGCAAGGAGCCAAGTGCGAGAACCCCTGACTTAGAAGGTGATAGAGAGAGGAACTGCTGAAGAAGGTGAGACCTAAAGAGGGAGATGGAAACATCGGCAGTGTGGAGGAAAAGGTGGGGTGAGCAGGACACAACGTGCTCAGAACCTAGGGTTGCAAGTTCAACCATGGTCGTTCCATCTGCAGACCAGGTAGGTCTTGTGCACCCAGCAGCAGAGCCAAGCTGGGGCTGTGAACAGCTGCGCTCCAGACCAGACCCAGAGTGGTCTCTCCAACTCGGGGCTCAGCATCAGGGGCCTGAACTAGAAACTGGAGGACTGGGAAATGCTGGCTGACGTCCTGGTAGTGCGTGAGCCCGCTTGAGTGGCCAGTGTCCTCTGAGGGGGCAAATGCTCATTCTGATTATTGACAGGGTCTGCAGCCCGAGAGATGGGGAACAGGCAGTGTTCCCGCTAAGAGGGATTCCCAGATGTTGTTGACTACGACTCCCAGGATCCCCAAGCAAAAGCCATTGCAGCTGGAGGATTCTGGGAGTTGTAGTTAACAACAAGTATTGCCTGATTAATCAGGGATGCCATTTGGGCCAACAGGGTTTATTGGATTAATCTAACAGATCAATTGATTAAAGGCTGAAGCTCTAGACAACCAGACAGTCAATCAAGTACCTCTTTGGGCGAAAGGATGGAGATGTAATCTTCGTAGATCACCCGCGCCTTCTCGTCAATGGCATGTTTGTTACATTCATTTTTGAGTTCCTCACAAGCTAACCAAAACAGCATGTTCTCTTCGCTGTACTCAGTCCGTAAGAATTCCCGAAATATGTTCCTGCCGGCCGGGTTTTTCATCAACTTGTCAAACGACTGGGACCAGCCCTTGACTTCCTCAGTGCTTGGCTTGGTGCTGGAAAGGCGAGGCGACCCCAGCAGAGACGAAAGCACACCCACACCGAGGGAGCCGGGAGAAACAAAAGGAGCAGAAAGTGGAGTTAGCGGAAAGCCGTGTCTGCAATCCCCGCCTGGTCTCGGCCATCTCTGCCAGGCTGGGGGCTCGTAGGAGCAGCTCAGAGGTAGGGTGTGGTCACACCAGTGTTCCTTGTAAGAGGGATTTCAGCTGTTGTTGACTACAACCCCCAGCATCCCCAGCTGCAATGGCCTTTGGCCGAGGATTATGGGAGTTGTAGTCAATAACATCTGGAAATCCCTCTTCCAGGGCACACTGGTCACACGTGAATGTTTATCCTGTGATGACCATGATGTGACTTTGCATGCAGAACGGACACAGTGGGGGACGTGATGTGCAGCCCTCGGTCGCTGGAAGGCGCTCTGGGCCCACAAGCAGCCTTCAGGATCCTTGCACGGGAGGTTTTTCCCCCTGCAGTGGGTCATGTGCAGGGGGGAGGGGGCCATGACCCCTGCCTCCAAAAGTCCTCTTCCCCCTGTATAAATCTGTTCATGGGGGTCACACAGCCCACAGGAACAGGTTGATACCAGGTGGACAGGGATTTTAGAGGGAGGGAAGAAGCGCAAAAATTCCTCCTCCCTCCCCTTCCGTGCCTGGTCTGTAGTGCAAAGCAGCCTTCAGTGCAGGGACGCTGAAGGCTGAAGAACATAAGGACTGCCCTGCTGGATCAGGCCCAAGGCCCATCTAGTCCAGCATCCTGTTTCACACAGTGGCCCACCAGATGCCGCTGGAAGCCACAGGCAGGCGTTGAGGGCATGCCCTCCCTCCTGCTGTTACTCCCCTGCAACTGGTACTCAGAGGCATCCTGCCTCTGAGGCTGGAGGTGGCCTATAGCCCTCCCAACTAGCAGCCGTTGATAGACCTCTCCTCCATGAAGTTATCCAAACCCCACTTAAAGCCATCCAGGTTGTCTGCTGTCACCACATCTTGTGGCAGAGAGTTCCACAAGTTGATGACGCGTTGTGCGAAAAAAGTAGAGGCTTCTTGTAGGCCTCCAGTGCTCCTTCCAGTGACAGCGGGCTGTGCAGCATCACCATCCTCATGTCTCCCAGCTTTCATATCTTCTCAGACAAAATGCTCTCAGCAACGTACTTAGGCTTGTCCTTTAATTTCACCAAGGGTCACACTGATTAACTTAATAATAAGACAGTCCTTAAATTTCGACTCTTTCCCTCCTAAGGCCAGATTTACGGTAATTCACTTCCTTCTACTATTTTACATGGTCAATTTAAGGGTATTGCTCACAATAACTGGCATTGTCCCTGTGGAGATGAAGTGCTTGAATCTTTCACTCGTGCTCTTCTTGTGTGATTTTTATGGAGATGCGCGCACAAGGTCTCCCACTACTGTTTTAGTTAAATACCCAGGAAGAACTTTTGAGTCAGTATCTGACCTTTTTATTGGCTGATACCAGTAAAAGCCTGACAGAAACTGTTGCTACACTCCTTTTTTTTCCTGTAGTAAAGGCTCACAAAAGTAACATGCTAGTTTAAGTGCAGTTCTCTTGGATTTCATTTTGTTTCTTTTAATGTGTAATGGTCTAATATCGGCTGTTTTAGTTTTATTTATGTATAGCTATTTGATATCCCCCCCCCCACTGTTTAGGCATTTTAGTTTGCATCCTGTAATCAGTGGTTTGGTGCTTTTGCACCTCATTCGTATTTTTATGACGGGTTTGTGACCACTTTATAAACTTTATTAAAGACTGGCTGATGCTTTCATCTCACATGTTCAACTGAGAGTCATCAAGAAGAGTGGTGTATGAAGCTGCCGTCTACTGAGTCAGACCCTTGGTCCATCTAGCCCAGTATTGTCTACCCTGGCTGGCAGCAACTCTCCAGAATCTCAAGCGAAGGACTTTCGCCACCCTGCTACATGACACGGAGGAGAGCTACATGGAGGAAAGCTCGTCTTGTGGTAGCAAGCATGACCTGTCCCCTTAGATAAGCAGGGTCTGCCCTGGTTGCATATGAATGGGAGACTTGATGTGTGAGCACTGCAAGATATTCCCCTCTGGGGATGAAGCCGCTCTGGGAAGAGCAGAAGGTTCCAAGTCCCCTCCCTGGCAGCATCTCCAAGATAGGGCTGAGAGAGATTCCTGCCTGTAACCTTGGAGAAGCCGCTGCCAGTCTGGGTAGACAATCCTGAGCGAGGTGGACCAAGGGTCTGACTCAGGATATGCCAGCTTCCCAAGTTCCTAGATCCTTAAGTGTGTGCGTGTGCATGTGCGCACGCGTGTGCCAGGGACTGAACCTGGGGCCTAAGGTGCCTTCTCAAGGTAGAGCAGTGAAGAACAAGAGAGAATTTCTTTCCCACAAAGGGATACCATAGAAGCAAAAAAAAAAAAAAAGAGTATTTTGCAACAGACATAAAGAAATAAAATGAATACAATGGCTTCCTTGGCTTTTAAGTTCTATTAGCCCACACAACGTGCTGGGAATATTTCGAATGGCATCAGGCGTCTGCACCCCGGGAAAGAGGAGCATGCCTAGCCAAGGAAGGCTAGAAGGGGTGACCTGTTTAAACTATTCCAAGCTCGATGTATTTGCATACATTATATTAGCTTTATTTATCCTGTTTTAAGTCAACAGCGAGGAGGATTGCAGGACACGGAACCCCATCTCCCAAAGAGTGGAAATCCTTCCCTCTCCCCCCACTGCCCCCTCCTCCGTACATTCTGTTTTTATTTTTCTACCCTGATACCCTACCCTTTCAAAAAGGAGCTCAGGGCAACAGGCACCCCCCACTTTGATCGTCACAACCACCCTGTGAAGTGGGTTCCTAAGCTTTTCCCGCTTCACACATTTCCAAGCCTTCCAAGAACCACCACAAACTTATTTCTTTTTTGGAAGGCAGAAGAGAAAAGAATATAAGCGGCCAGAGGGTCAGTTTACGTTGGTGCCAGTTTCTATGCTTATCCAAGGCACAAGTCAATCCAAGCCCCATGGAGTGCAGAAGGGAGACACTCAAGTGCTCCTCCTTTGAAATGGAGGAGTTAGAAAATGCACCACTGGTGTATACATCTCAGGGGCGTAGCAACGTTGCCAGCGGCCTGTGTCCAAATGTTCTGGTGGGTCATCACCACCGCAGCTCCCTTTCTGCTACGGTCCCCTTCCTGGTGCCAGGCAGTAATATTATACCACACCGTGGCCAGTCTGTTTCCCTTTGCTGGCCACGGGGGCTGCAGCGGTTGCCAGGGCTGCAGCAGCCGGCAGAGGGGTGGGTCGCAGCGGAGGTTCCAGTCGGCGAATGGCAGCTCCCTTCCCGGCAGGGCACCCAGCTGCCTGTGTTCTTCACACACGGCCACACAATTATAGATTCACCCCCTGCTTTGGCTGAATTGTGCCTTGGTATTTATTCATTGGTTCATAAGATTGATCCTGCCCCTGGTGGCGCAGTGGTAAAACTGCCGCCCTGTAACCAGAAGGTTACAAGTTTGATCCTGACCAGGGGCTCAAGGTTGACTCAGCCTTCCATCCTTCCGAGGTCAGTAAAATGAGTACCCAGAATGTTGGGGGCAATATGCTAAATCATTGTAAACCGCTTAGAGAGCTTCCAGCTATAGAGCGGTATATAAATGTAAGTGCTATTGCTATCTACGTGGTTCCAATGAAGCCCGTGGAACAACTACGAAGTCCGTCAATAAAGACACGAAGCTGTCCACACACTTCAGTAAAAGCCCATAAACCATGCAAGACCAATCAAAATCTGGATATAAAAATGGCAGAAATTAAACAAGTCTAGGCAAAACTTAATGGCTTGATTAAAATCATCATCATCACCACTTTAGAGATGTGCATAGCAGGCAGTATAAAAACATGGATCTTGATAGATAACTAAATAAATAAAACGGTAGTGTAATCTTGGAAAACTAAAGTTAACTCCCAAAATGCTCGACAGTGCACCGTGATCCTTCAGTATCTCTTAAAACCAACACACAGTGGGACTGCTGAGCCTCTCTGGGTGGGTTGCACAGCAAAGGTGTCACCATGAAAAAGACCCTGCCCTTTCCGTCAGCTGGCTAGATATCAGAGAGTGTTCACATCTGGAGCAAGGTCCCTTCTGGCGGCCAAAATGCCCAGGGAAACGTGTACAGATGATACAACAGCAGAACTGCCAAGTACACAGCAGGCCAGAGTGCTGCAAAGAGGTAACTCACCAGGCTTCACAGTTTGGGATGGTCTCCAGTTTGGTTTCGCGTGACGCCCTCCATGCCCGCTCCCGATCTTCATTCCTTAAAAAAAGAGGAAAAGGTCATGGGCTGGACAGGCCGGGCACAAGAAAGGTCTTATGAGCTGGGTTTTAGAAATATGGTTCTGTTCACCTGTTCAGCTGTATCTTGTAATTTAATACCATGAACATAAGAACAGCACTGCTGGATCAGGCCCACGGCCCATCCAGTCCAGCATCCTGCCTCACACAGTGGCCCACCAGACGCCGCTGGAAGCCACAGACAGGAGTTGAGGGCATGCCCTCTCTCCTGCCATTACTCCCCTGCAACTGGTACTCAGAGGCACCCTGCCCTTGAGGCTGGAGGTGGCCCACAGCCCTCTGACTAGTAGCCATTGACAGACCTCTCCTCCATGAAGTCATCCAAACCCCTCTTAAAGCCATCCAGGTTGTTGGCTGTCACCACATCCTGTGGCAGAGAGTTCCACAAGTGGATCACGCGTTGTGTGAAAAAGTACTTCCGTTGGTTGGTCCTAGACCTCCTGGCAATCAATTTCATGGAGTGACTCCTGGTTCTAGTGTTGTGTGAGAGGGAAAAGAATCTCTCTCTCTCCACTTTCTCCACGCCATGCATGATTTTATAGACCTCTATCATGTCTCCTCGCAGTCATCTTTTTTCTAAACTAAAAAGCCCCAGGTGTTGTAGTCTTGCCTCATAAGAAAGGTGCTCTAGGCCCCTGATCATCTTGGTTGCCCTCTTCTGTACCATGTTTGATGTAAATATTTTAACCCAGCCACAAAAGATTCCCCACAAATGGGAATCCAAGTGGGAGAATCCCTGTTCTAACCTGTTGCTAGCTGTGCTGAGCCTCTGCAAAAAGGGTGAGTGGGTGGGAAGGCATCCAATACAAATCTGCATCTGTATCCCTTGTACAAATCTGTATCCCTATCACCATTAAGTAACATGAGCTAAGAAAAGACAGGAGGGGTAAAAGGGGAAAAGACAGGAGTCTCTCTAAGCTGCTTTGAGTTTCTTACAAAAACCCAAATGGAGAAAACAGCCACAGAACTCAATGGAACTTAAGTCTGAGTAGTGTGGTGTAGTGGTTCCAGTGAATTAGAAGGACCTCTGTTCTGATTCAGGAGGGCCCTTCTAAATGTTCTCATGAGTGTCCAACTAAGGTCGGGAGATGGGTCCAAATCCACACCAAGCCATGAGGCTTACTGGATGACCTTGGGCTAGTCACTACCTCTCAGTCTGACCTGCCTCACAGGGTTGTTGCGAGGATGAAATAGGGGAGAGAACCTTGTAAACGAATCCTGAGAGGAATAATCAAATTTGGGGAAGAAAACATACAGCCACATTTACCCGGTTTGACCACTAGAGGTCAGTGTTCTCTCACAGTTAAATTGTCAATAGCTTAAGGAGCAGGAACAGAAATTGAGCTATTGCAAAGCGAAATCTTTGCTACTCTTTGGCTGGGGGCAGTCACCAGAGGCAAAGGACAGGGCTCGCGTCCCACGGCACCTCTGCAGAAGACAACCCCTTCATTGTGTGCAGCTTGCCGTGCAAGAAGGGTGTGAAAAACGTACCTGCACCTTCTAAAACGCCCTCTTCTGCCTACAGTGCATGGCTATCAAAAACGAAGAGGAACTGTTTTCTCCTTGCAGCTCAAATTAGAGGCCTAGCTTGAATCTGAGGTTACAGGCTCATTAGAAAGCTGGTTAGAGCCCAATCCCCTCTGAAATCTCACGGCCCAGAGACATGCCAGCCACAGCTCTGGACATATTTAAACCAGCTTAACAATCATGGCTTTCTCCAAGGAACACTGGGAATTGTTGTTTCTGCAAGGAACTTGTGAACAGACAATTCCCTGGGCATCTTGGGGTGTGTCAGAACTGCCTTCAGGTGATCAGACAAGGAAGCTTTTTACAAAACAGGCTCTTTTGTTCCTTTCATAATACAGTTAGAGTTGCCATGCCCCCTGGAATTCTGGGTTTCACCCGGATTTTAAGCATCTCGCCCAAATTGCTTAGCCCACCTGGATTTGCCCAAATTTCAGCTGTCATTTAAAAACAAAACAGCTAAGCTCTAGTCCTTGTAGAAGCAGAGTTATGGAGCAAAATGTGCAGTCACTATTCTGCTCAACCGCTGGACTTGGATTAAGAGAGCTAGCACAGGAGGCTCGCTGGGAGGATTTCACTTTCACAAGTACAGTGACCCCCTGAGGAAGGTTGCCTTTGTTTTTTATCAGCAGGGAATCTCTATTGGGCAGTTGAGAGGATAGTTTGCTTTTGATGTAAATAACTGCCTGCCTACCAGGCTGTGTATTGTAATGTTTAAGGACTTTCTTAGCTTTGCGTTCAATGCATGCCTACTTAGAAGTAAGCACCCTTAGTTTCAATCAGATTGTCTCTCAAATAAGTGTGAACAGAATTGCAGCCTTCATTAAAAAGCTGTGCATTTTTTGTTTGTTTTATTGCTGCTGTTAATATGTCATGGAAAATGGTCAGGCAAAGATATATCTTCCCCAATTATTGTTGGTAGATATCCAGAGCAAATGCAAGTCAACTGGAAAGTGCAGATGCTAATTTGCATATGCAAAATTATTTTCAAGCCAATTTACATAATATGCAAACGAGGCACGTAGATTTGGAAAGTTAGAATATGGCAGCCCTAAATACAGTTAGGGTTGGAGTGAGACAACCCTCCCAGTTTCACCATCCCATTGTGGGCACTCTGGCATTTGGATTTTACAAATGACTAACATGGCTATGTGTAGGCAAGCTGGCTAGTAAACCCTGAGAGTTTCCAGAATGTGGGGAAAAAAAATACTCCAACTGAAAATGGAAGTTCTCATTGCTATTCCATGGAGTGTGCAGATGATGTCTCCAACATGCAATTCCACATGCCATCTGCTGACTTGCTGCTGCCCCTCTATGATGAGAATGGATTCTTTTGATACTTTTTACGGAGAAGTGGAAAGAGAACTTTTGTTTTCAAACAGAGTACTGCTCTGTTTAGAAACACCCATTATTGCAGACTACTTTTAGTCCCAAGACTAGATTCTCATCACAGATTGGCAGCAAATGGCCAACAGGTGGCGCTGCAGAACTGTGCAATGGCCAAGGATGTCATCTGAAGGTCTTGTGGAAAAGCAGAGCAGAATGTCCATTTTCAAATGCAGTATTTCTCCACCCAGTAGCACCCACTACTGCAGATTACTAAGTTTTTGTGGGCTTTTATTTTGCAAGCAGAGTTCACACTGCGGTCACATCGTTTAGGACTGTGGTCATTATTTTTTCCGCTTTTTCCTTTACTTATCTGATTTTGCAATTTTCCTAGCAAGGGCTCCTTGTAGGGAAGGTAGGGGGTAGGGATATGTAGGGGGTAGGGATGTGCATGGAACTGCGGTGGGGCAGTTCAAAGGTGGTGGGGGTCTCCCTTTAAGAGCAGGGGAAGGGTACACTTACCCCTCCTGCCGCTTTCCCCCCGCCGGCATCAGTTTTTTTAACAGCCCATCGTGGCGACAGCGTACCTCCTACCGCCCCATTGCCCTCGTCATCCTGATATGACCGGAAGTTGCTGACGCATGGGCGCGCACACATCACGCACACACATGTGTGTGCCCATGCCGGGCAACTTCCGGTCATATCCGGAAGACGAGAGCAAAGGAGTGGCAGGGTAGCACGCTGCCACCCCGATGGACTGTTAAAAAAACTGATGCTGGTGGGGGGGGCGAATGGGGGGAGTGCACCCTCCCCCTGCTCTTAAAGGGAGACCCCCGCCACCTTTGAACCATGAAGGGCCTCCAAACCGGTTCTGTGCACATCCCTAACAGGGGGCAGTTTTAGAAGTTGATGTAATTAACTGTAATTAAGTGTATAGCAAGTTATTCCTGCACAAGATGCCATTCGCCAGGATGGTTAGCCTAGAAGCAGCGAGAAACCCAGGTTCAAATCCCCACTCCAAATATGGAATGTGCTGAGTAGGGAATCCACTTAGAAGCCCTGGGTCTTTGGCTTGGCTCCTTGGGCTTAGCTCACTAGCCCGTCATTATTTGTGGTCGCCACCAACTCCCTCTCGTCCCTCAGATCCTTTCCTGGCACAAGCAAGCAGAGGCCTTAGGAGAGAAGCAGGTCTTCTCTCATTTGCACTGGGATATGGAGATGGTAAGGAAGAGCGGGAGTCCTCTCCTCTGCTGTTTCGTTCCTTCTCAAAAATGGCAGTGGAAATGAGATCTTTAGTGAGGAGATCTGTGTGGTGCCATGTGTCGTGCTCACAAAAGGGCCGGGGGCACTCAACACTTGGCGATCTGGCAAGTGGATGTGTAGATGCCTGATGCTGAGCCATCTTGGGCCAACGGCTCTCAACCTAACCTACCTGACAGGGCTGTTGTGCGGAGAAAATGAAGGGAAGGGTCAGAACTTTGTATGCCACTCTGAATTCAATGGAGGGAGAGTCGGATAGAAATGAAACCAATAATAATAATAATCCCGTCAAGAGGGCCGACAGATGCATTTCCTTGGGAATCAAACACAAGTATGCGTCGATTTCTGAAAATGATGCCGGCGGCGGCACAAATGCACGATGCTGTGCTCCAGGAAAAGAGATCACCTCGAGCAGCATTGGAAGTCGGTGCAGCTGTATTTAGAAGGGGGTGACTGTGTCAGTGCATTTGTGAAGGGCACCAAAAGGGGAGAAAAGATGGATTTCAGATATGGCAATGGCCTTCCAGAAAATCATATGGCAACAACTCTAACACCCAAGATTCTCTAACATAGGAACACAGGAAGCTGCCTTCTACTGAGTCAGACCCTTGGTCCATCATCTAGCTCAGTATCACCTAGCACAGACTGGCAGCGGCTTCTCCAAGTTGCAGGCAGGAGTCTCTCTCAGCCCTATCTTGGAGATGCTGCCAGGGAGGGAACCTGGGACTTTCTGCTTGCAAACAGAAAAGGGCTCTTCCCAGAGCTGCTAAATCCCCTAAGGGGAATTTCTTACAGTGCTCACATGTAGTCTCCCATTCAAATGCAACCAGGGCAGACCCTGCTTAGCAAAGAGGACAATTCATGCTTGCTACCACAAGACCAGCGATCCTGACAGAATTACGGCACCAACACCTCAAGTAAACACCAAACGTTTAATTACAGAACAACCAGATTTTAAAAACTGCCATCGTACTGTATAGATTAACATTGAAAGAGTCACAAATAGGTTGCCACTAAGACATAAAGATGTGATTTATCCAGTAGAAACATATCACCACAGAAGCCGATGAGATTTGCTTTCAGCACCAGCACATTTCGTGTGTGAATCCACATTCCACATCTTGCTTGTATGTGTGGAAGATGGGATGTAATTGGTGAACAGAGCTTCAGCTGGTAGATCAATCCAATTCAAGTTTCAGTTACCATATTTACCGGAATCCAAGACTAGGTTTCCCCCAAGTTCTTGGAAACTAGAAATCAGGAGGTCATCTTAAATTCAAAGTTCTCTTCCTTTTGTGCAAATAGGCTTCTCCCACCCTAGTACCGACCATGAGAACAGCCCTTCAGCTTAAGACAAGCAGAAAAGGTTCCTCCAGACGACCAGAAGTGTCAACCAGGGTGAGAGGCAAGCGACACACGCCCAAGTTACTTCAGCTTCTGAAGGCTGCCCTGGCTCCCACCTCGTACCATTGGCCACAGCCCTGACTCAAGCTGCCACAGGAAGAGAGGCTCCTGTCTGCAGCTCCTGTCTCTTCTTCCCTGCTCTTGAAGGCAGTCAACACGCAGGAAGAAAATGGATCGACGGAAACCTTGCCGCCCACGGAAGCAACCCTGGGGGCCTAAACCTCACCTCAGGCTCGCCTCACCGAGGCTACTGCACAGAAGGGGAAAACAAACCCCATAAAAACAACCGTTTGTTTCTGGGGAGCTGAAGCTTGGAAGACGCCAACACGCTCCCTGCGCATGCGCGAAGCCCATTGGTACAAAAGACAGAGACCATGTCAGAGAAGATACTTTCTCCCAGGGAAACAGTCCAGCCCCTTTGCTTTGGGGAAGAGGGAAATGTTTCAGTTAGGACAGGGCTTCTCCGACCTGGGACCACGGTTCCCTCTAAGGCGTGCGCACGCTCACAAGTTTTCTGATGTCTGCTCAGTTAATTTTAGATCCTGCTCAGGTTGAATCAGGAAGGCCCCACTCTGAATGCAGGTGCCCACACACTGCCTTGATACTGCCGCCCAGAAGGAAACTCATTCCGCACTCAGATGAAAAAAATTAGAGGGGCCACTGCCTGGGACTCCAGCTGAAGTTGGACTACAACTCCCATCATCCCCAGCCACAATGGACAAAGGGCCGTTATGGCAGGGGATGATGAGAGTTGTAGTTCAACAACATCTGGGGACCTATTTGAGAGACCCTGGTTTAGAGTATCTTTGGTGAAGAGATGGCATATACAGAATCCAGTTTCACCAAAGGAAGGGAAAGAATGAAGGAAGGACTGACACAAGTCTGAGAACCCTTGGACAATTTACATTTCTATCCCACTTTCCTCCCAGGAGCTCAGGGCAGCTTCCAGTGTTCCCCACCCAATTTAACCTTACAACCACCCTGTGTTTCCACACTCCTAATCTGACACTCTAGCCACCACAACACATGAAGGCTGTTCACACAACCGAAAACTAAGCAGGCCAACTCTCCTACCCAGGTTTGAGAGCTGTGTGCACTCCTGATTTTTGGCTGTGTGACTGTGGGAGACAGGAGCTGGGCAGGACAGGGCTGTCCTAGACAGCTTTCATACCCAGAATTTTACCAAGGTAGGAGGAAAAGCTGCTCTACTCAACTCCTGCCTTCCACACAATCACTTCTCCCTCCTCCTACCTCCTATCTCCCTCCACCTACCTAGCTGTTTGCTCCCACACAACTGAAAATTGGGAACGCACACAGATCCCAATCATGGGTAGGGCACGTCTCCTACCCAGTTTTCAGTTGTGTGAGCAGACTCATTGGGTCTTTATTCCACCTCTTAGGAACAAAGTTAATGTGATGGTGTAGGATCATTCATAGGAAGTGTTCTGGAAAAAACAGCAGCCACCAGGAGCACCTCCAACATTGTCACCAGTAAGCTTCCCAAAATAATCAAAATGCCCCCATCTTTTTACCATCTGAATGGAGGGAATGCCTCTCCTACCACTGCCCCAGAAGAGGTATCCCCTCCTGTGTGAGCGTCAAGGGAGAAAACCTCTTCTAAGATGGTTTGTGCCATCAGCAGTTTAACCTATTTTTTAAAAAAAAACATATAGACCACTTGGTTGTAGGTGCCTTTTTAGTCAATTAAAAAAGCTTTTACCTGAATGGTCTAACCAATGAAGAGATTAAAGATTACATCCCTAATAACAATGCTTTGCTTTAGGAAAAATAAAATAAAAGATCAGTGCAGCACACACAGGAAGGAGAGTTGATCTCGTGGTAGCAAGCCTGAATTGTTCCATTTGCTAAGCAGGGTCCACCCTGCTATGCATTTGAATGGGAGACTACATTTGAGCACTGGAAGGTGGGGCTGCTCTGGGAAGAGCACCTGTATGCTTTCATGCAGAAAGTTCCAAGTTCCCTCTCTGCCACCTCCGGATAGAGCTGAGAGAGATTCCTTCCCGCAACTTTGGAGAAGCTGCTGCCAGTCTGGGTAAAAAAAATACTGAGCTAGATGGACCAAAGGTCTGACCCAGTATATGGCAGCTTCCTATGTTCCTATGCACAGGATAACGTAGAGCTGTTCTCACTATTATTAATCATCATGATGATTTCCCTGCCTATCGCGTTCTGAAGCTGGGGACAGAATTTGGGTAGAGTGTGCTCATCCTATCCATCTTGGGCTCGAAAGACGATCAAGCTCCCTGCCTCCTACCTTGTTGTCATCTAAAATATGATCCAGTATCAGGAGCGCACACAGCTCCCAAACAAGGGGCTGGAGGCCTACACTCTCTGCAGCCAGTCATGCACCCACCAAAGATGTGGGCTCACTGGCTCCACAGCACTCATCAGCATATGGATGATTCTGATGACGGAGGGGGAGGCTCTGTGCATCCTAAGTGCTGCGTCAAAGCAGCTGTGGCCCACTCCCATCATTCCCAACAGAAATACGGCATGACCGCTCTGATCCCATGAAACTGAAGGTCTGGAAATTTAGGACCGACAAGAGGAAATACTTTTTCACACAGCGCATAATTAATCTATGGAATTCTTTGCCACGGGATGTGGTGATGGCCAACAGCTTGGACGGCTTTAAAAAGGGCTTAGGGGCTTCGTGAAGGACAGGTCTAACCATGGCTACTAGTCTAGTGGCTATTGGCCACCTCCAGCCTCAGAGGCAAGATGACTCTGAATACCAGCTGCAGAGGAGCAACAGCAGGAGAGAGGGCCTGCCCTCATCTCTTGCCTGTGGGCTTCTCAGAGGCATCTGGTGGGCCACTGTGGAGAACAGGATGCTGGACTAGATGGGCTTCCTTGGGCCTGATCCAGCAGGGCTGTTCTCATGTTCTTATGACACAGCACTCTGGATGCATGGAGCCTCCCTACCATTGCTAGGGACATCCATGTGCTGGTGAGTGCTGTGGAACCAGTGAGCCCACGTCCCTCGTGGGAGCACTGCTGGCTGTGTGGAAGGGAAACCAAAGCATGTAAGGAAATGGGAGCGTTTTCTAGAACAGATTGTGGGGAAATGAAGAATACTCTGAATTTTTTATTCTTTATTTTTTTAAGGGAAGGGAAGGGAAAAAAGAACCCAAACAAAACTGAACGCATGGAGCTTCCAAGGGCCTCCACGCCGCAAAACGCAAACACCAGACCATCTGCTCAAGATGGTGTTTAGACTTGCTTTGTTAAATACACCCCCAATTCGCTTTCAGCTATAAATGCAGTGCAAGCACATGGCCCATCCACGGCCGCTGACAAATGAGGCAGCAAAAGAATCAGGAACCTTCTCAGACTGGCTTGGCAAGGCTGTGGGTGGGGACGGCAAAATGGTAACCCCCAATAGCTCTACTGCCATCACCCCAAACAATTCAGACATGGCTATTAAAGGAATTAGGAAGAAGGAGCCGCCACTGCTACATCACTACAGGCAGCCCTCCCCCACCACCCGAAACATTTGAGAAATTTCGCAACCCTGAAAGGAGGCAGAACACCACCTCCCAAATTGGCCAGCTGAGAATGGAGAACACCCCCACCCCCCCTTTTTTAGGGTGGGTGGGTGATGGATTTTGTTCAGGCCCATGAAAGATGTTCTTGCTCCACCAGATCTTTGGCTAGATTAATAGTAAAGTGAAAGTAAAGTGTGCCGTCGAGTCAGTTTCGACTTTTGGCGACCACAGAGCCCTGTGGTTGTCTTTGGTAGAATATAGGAGGGGTTTCCCATTGCCTCCTCCCACGCAATACGAGATGATGCCTTTCAGCATCTTCCTATATCGCTGCTGCCCGATAGAGGTGTTTCCCATAGTCTGGGAAACATACCAGTGGGGATTAGAACCGGCAACCTCTGGCTTGATAATCAGGTCCTTTCCGTGCTGTGCCAGACCCATCCCTTATTCCTGGCTGCCCCCATCTTTCACCTGTGGCTTGTGTTTTCAGCTGCTCCTCCATCCTAATGTTTAATTATTTTTACAATCAACTGTTTTTAACTTCTGCTGTGCCCTGCTTTGCGCGTTTTATTTTAAAACAGAAAGACAGGAAAGAAAATATTTTGACAAACGAACGAATGAATGAATGAATGAATGGTGCGTGGCGCTTCCCACTGTGCCCAACCTCTTGAATGTGAATTGAAGGAGAGCTGTTCTCTCCCTCCCCATGTCCCACAGTGTCCTCCCCCACCCCCCCACACATACCATGAGCAACTGCAACAGCAGCACCAGCAAAAGCAGCAAGGGTTGGAGCGTTGGTTGTTGCTGGGCCGTCGCAGAGTTGTGGGAGAGGTCTCATGCCGGGACATTGGAAGTGGTCTCTCCGGGTACTCTGGATCCGGGTACTTCAAGGGAAGAAGCAGAATGGAGAGGGTAAGCAAAGCAGCTCTGGGGGACTGGCTCCTTGACCAATGAACCCCTTGGAGACGGGACATTTCCAGAACAGCTGGATGCTTTGTGGACACTTTGTTTTTTAAAGGGCAGTTTAGATAGGACAGTTTAAAAATAAATAGGGCAGTTCATATAATTGTCATTAGGGTAGGAAAAGCCTCCTACCCGAATCCGGGAGCTGGGCGCACTCTATCATGCGTTAGATAAAAACAAGGACTGAGGCAGGGAGCTTGATCATCAGTCAAGCCCCAGCTGGGTAGGACAAGCGCACCCTACCCAGATCCCGTTCCCAGCTTCTGAACAAGGTCGGTGGGAAAATCGTCCTAACGAGCTGAGGCTAACACACTATTGAGAATTGGGAGTGCACCCAGCTCCCGAATTAGGTAGGAGGCTGATCCTACCCTAATGATGTTAATGTGAATTGCCCTAATCATTATATGGCTACATCTCTGTAACAACATTACACTTTGGGTTCTACCAGGGGTTTTCAAACTTGCGTCCCCAGATGTTGGACTGCAATGCTCATCTCCCCCAGCCACAGTGGCATGGTGGCTCAGGATGATGGGAGTTTTAGTCTAACAATATCAGAGGACCCAAGTTTGAGAACTTCTGGGTTACACTACTTAATGATTAAGGAGACTGAGCTATAAACCAGGACTTCCCTAGTCTGAATCTCGCCTCTGCTATTGACTCACTAGGCGGCCTTAGGCAAGCCACTCAGGCTCATCTGCAACAAGGGGGATAAAATTACTTACGCACTTTTCAGAGTTGTTGTAACAATTCTATCAATACAATGCATGTGAAGCAGTCTGAACACTCAGAAGCGCTATATAAATGCTCATGATTATGCTATTTACACACAGCCTATCAGATGTTATTGACTGGGTTTGGTACTTTAATTATTGGGCCCATTCCAAGGGTCTAGGATTGTTTTTAATCAATCAATCAATCAATCAATCAATCCTATTAGGGTCTTCAACAACTTGAAAAACAGGCCTGATCCAAAAAAGTCATCTCAGATACAAAAGAACTTCAGGAATGGAGAGCAGGTGCTTGGAAATTAAGTTCACATAAATTAAGGAACATGGGTTGGGTGGATAAGGTCTGGGGTTCAATCTCTGGCGTCTTCAGTTAAAGGACATCTTTCCTTTCCTATTACTCTACTGGCAGGGCAAGGAAAGATGGCTGCTTGAGACCCTGGAATGCTACTGCAAGTCAGGTTTGGCTGGATCAGACTGAAATCATACAGAGCCATGCGTACATGCGGCAGAATGCAGATGCAATTAACACAAGGCCTATGCAGGAATAATGCCTGCCATGTACACATGGTAAGGGCAATGACATTGTGGTGGCTAGCCACACTTCCTCCACAGACAGTGCTCAATGGCCACATCTCTCAGTTCTTCCCACATTCGGTGCTATCGTCTGCACACAAGTGCTGAACAGGGATGTGCAAATTGATTTGATCACGAACCAATTCAGGTCAAATCGGGAGATTTGATGATTCTGCCCCAAATTGAATCACCCTGGAAAGAAGGGGCCAGATTAAAGATAGCAGAATCATCCCCTATTCAACCTGAATCAATTCGGGCACCATTTTGATGGCTGTTTTGCTGGAGAAATGGGCCTCAAAATTGTGCTTATTTCTGGGGAGAGCTGGTCTACCAATTGGAATCAGCCGGTAGACCAGCAGGCTGAAGCACTAAGTCTGGAGTGGAGGATTGGTCTACCTGCCGATCCCAATTGGTAGACCAACTCTCCCCAGAAATAAGTGCCATTTTGAGGCCCAGTTCCCCAGCTTCAAAATGGCACTCGATTCAATTTGGGTGAAATCAGGGTGATTTGTCAAGGTGATTCACTTTTGATGAATCAGCTGGGGTGTGTGTATGCCTCCAATTCGATTTGACCTTGAATCAAATTGCAGATATTGATTTGCACACATTCCTAGTGCTGAATGCATGGAGTCCCAGAGGATGAAGCACTGGTGCAGGGGCCATGGTTAGAGAGTGTGCTCTTGTATGTCTTCCTCACATTCAGGCCTAACGACTGACCAGCGTGACAGTCTTTGAAACTTCTACTGTTTCTATTGCACACACAGTTCAGAGCAGATGACAAGTAGCTTGCCTGCATAGTGCTACATGCAGCTGGTACAGAAACCTTCCAGACCTCTCCAGCTGCCTCTGATCGGTTATCTCCCATGTGGCTATATATAGTTTGCTAGGACTGGAAATACAATAGATGATACCTGCTGACTGGGCAAAGAAGCACCATTTCAACTGGCCCAAGCCCGGCGCTCCTTCAAGGGCTGCTGCTGGTTCCTATCTTGCCCATGTTTTTAGCCTACTTTCCTTAAGGAAAGTAAGCTTATGAGATCACCCGCAATTCTGTGTATTTTTGTGTGTCCCTATCAATTTCGCAATGCCTGGACCAATATGAACCAAATTGGGTACAGTTGTGGGGACCCATAGGGACACCTCAACAGTATAGTGTGTGATGATATCATCCACTCTGATTCAAGATGGCGGATGCGTAAATGTTTGAGGCGCAAGTGGGCTAATCTGTGAACCACCTAACCGATTTGATGCAAATTTGGAACAGTACCTCCAGTGCCTGTTGCTGGTGTCTATCTTGTGTTTCTTTTTAGATTGTGAGCCCTTTGGGGACAGGGTTAAACCAACCTTTAACCGTACCATAAGACCACATCAGCCGCTCACCTGTTTCTCCGCTTCATAAACAGTCGGCATGGACAGTTCTGTTCTGCTGCGGTGGCCCACTGTGGCTGTCTTTGATGGCCAATGGCTGGCCACACGTCCCGCTGATGCTTGCCCTTCCTAGGGCCCCTGCGGCTTATCGGTTGGCACCTGCAAGAAGAGAAAGGCAACCCCCCCACTGGAGTCATTCCAATGGAAGTCCCATCTCGCACACAGGAAAAGGAAATCCTAAACGTCATTTGTTTCAATATCCCAGCCCATTCTGAGAGTTTGGCATGGCCTGTCATTTTAAAAGACACAGCACACATCTGGACTTCTAAAAAAGCCCCAAACCCTCAAAACCCAATTTAGAAAGAATGATCCAAGTTGACTGAACTCTAAAATGGCATTCACTTGTGACTAGTTGTGCAAGCATTCAAAGCCACATGACAGCCTTGCTCAAATGTGCATCCAGCTCCCAGTCCAGTAAATAGTCCATGCATGCAAGTTCAGGCTCAAATCCGGATCTCCTAAGCTAGGAGCAGGCAAAGTTGGCCCCAGCTATAATTGAACAACAGCTGAAGCTCCAAGGCTGCCTGCCCGTCTTAAGTTTTACTGGGGCAAGGATGTACACAAGAAAGTACATGAAAGCTTAACCTTGGTCACCTTTGCCCAAATAAAAGTATCCTTGAACAGATCCAAGACTTTACAAGTGACACGTGGCTACCACTGAAAACAGCAGCCCTGTGTCCCTCTCTCCCTCCTTCCCCCAAGTCATAACATATTTTAATAACTGCAGGAATGGTGGTTGTGCACTAGAAGCACTCTGTGCAGCCTGCAAACATGTCCCCGAGGGCTGTGCAGCCTTCCAGGAGATATTTGCGGGTTGGACAGAGCATTTCTGGAGAAGGCGAGGTTGGCAGATATTGTCCCCTCCCCCTGTGCATGTGAACGCCCACACTGCTCAAGTGGGATGCAGCTGGTGAGGGCATGCATCATTTGGCACAGCTGCAGGCTCCAATGCTATTGGCTGTGGCATATGCACCAGAGAGCCTCTCTGTTCTTGAAAGCCAAGCTAAGTAAGTCACAGTCACATATCAAGTCAGATGGAAAGGCAATGGCTTGTTCACGGTCACTTGCGAGTTTCATGGCTGAAAAACATTTGAATCGCTAAGAACAGCCCTGCTGGATCAGGCACAACTTGGCCCACGTAGTCCAGCATCCTCTTTCCCACAGTGGCCCACCAGATGCCTCCGGGGAGCCCCACAGGCAAGAGGTGAAGGGGGCTTGCCCTCTCTCCTGCTGTTGCTCCCCGGCAACTGGGATTGAGAGACATCCTGCCTCTGAGGGCAGGAGGTGGCCCATAGCCACCTACAGCTTGGTCTCTCCAACCCTCCAGGTCTCTACGATCCTAGTTGGATGCTATCAATTAGTTGTACCACTAGTGTGCAACTGATGGGTCAGGATGCACAACTGGACCACAACCTATCCCAAGGCTAAAAAACGCAAACAATTTAAGTGGGTTCTTTAAAGCATGTTTGAGCAAAGTGTGGGTTCCGTTGTCTGAAGTGGTGGGAGGCGACGGCACCAGACCACAATGGCTTCCAACAGCCCGCTGCACATCCAGTTTCACCAGCCAGCTGCACATATGCAGCTTTTTAAAAAGAAACCCCTAAAGCCACAACATGCATATGCCAAGGGCAACAGTGGCCTTCTGCAACGTGGTATATCCCACATCTACGGGCACTATCCAGAGGCGATGCATTTCTGAAACAGGCTCAAGTCTGGCGGCTACCCTGCCAGGCCACGGGAGTCCCCCAGCTGTTGCACCACCAAGCACAAGGTGCCACCACTCCACTGCTGATACAACCTGACCCAGAGGTGGAAACAAACAAGGTCTTCAATGGGACTACGGAGCAGGGAGGAGGAGAGAGGATCAAACCCCCAGTTGCCTGGGAAGCCAGTAGCCTGTGAATTTCCCCACTTTTCTTCACCAGTGGCTCAATTCAAGGCTTGCTCTGTTGCACCTTGAGCCTAGGAGAGGAGAGCTGGTCTTGTGGTAGCAAGCATGAATTGTCTCCTTTGCTCACTCAGCAGGGTCTACCCTGGCTTGCATTTGAATGGGAGCCTACACCTGAGCACTGCAAGATATTCCCCTTAGGGGATGGGGCCATTGCTCAGTGGAAGAAATGGTGCTTCTTTGCCCAGTCAGCAGGTATAATCTATTGTATTTCCAGCAAACTGTATATAGCTGCATGCAGAAGATTCCAAGTTCCCTCCCTGGCAGCATCTCCAAGATACAGCTGGGAGAGACTCCTGCCTGCCACCTTGGAGAAGCCGCTACCACTCTGTGTAGACAATACTGAGCTAGATGGACCAAGGGTCTGACTCAGTTGGTGGCAGCTTCCTGTGTTCCACCTCTAACAGGCTTGGATGCAGTGCTGCTTCAGCGTAAAGAATACAGACATGCAGAATCTGACTCTTGCTCCATTGTCATTATGTGTTCAAGAGGAAATTCCTACCTCCTGTTGATAATGCGAATAAGGCACAACATGATTTCTGCTAAACACTTATGCAGGATCCCCATGAATGTTTGTGAGCTGATCTTTTCCCCACATCACCTGAGCATTGAACATGCAACCCGAACGGAGGAGAGCTGGTCTTGTGGTAGCAGGCATGACTTGCTCCCCTAGCTAAGCAGGGTCCACCCTGGTTGCATATGAATGGGAAACTTGATGTGTGAGCACTGTAAGATATTCCCCTTAGGGGATGAAGCCTGCTCTGGGACAAGCACCTAGGTTCCAAGTTCCCTCCCTGGCAGTATCTCCAAGATACGGCTGAGAGAGATTCCTGCCTGCAATCTTGAAGAAGCCGCTGCCAGTCTGTGCAGACAGTACTGAGCTAGACAGACCAATGGTCTGACTCAGTATATGGCAGCTTCCTATGTTCCTATGCTTGGGCTCTTTGCACAGCAGAGGCACACTGCTGCATCTGAGCCGTGTGTGACTCGCACCCCACACTGGCGCACAATGGCTGGATGTGCTTGCTAGAGCAGGATCTGAATGGAACTAGGAAGCGTGCCAGCAGGGGACCAAGCCAGCCCGCAAGGCTGCCGACCAAGGAGATAAAGGAGCACCTCAAACACGGCTCCCCTCTTTCTTCTACCTTGTGGGAGCTGCAGCTACAGACAGTGCCCGCAGATCAGACACAGGAAGGGGGTGGAGCTCCCCGAGGCCAGACACAAGCTGAACGCCTGCTGAGTCAAACTGAAGGCCACGTTGCATCTTTTAAGCACACACAGCTCAGACTTCGAAATGGGCCATATAAATACGTAACGTATGAATGAGCTGGGACTAGCAGCCTGAGCAGACACAGAGCTGAGTGCCTAGAGCAGCCGGATTGAGGGGAAATCCCTCAAGGCACAATGCTCCATGCACAGTGCATTTAGGGATATCTGGAGGCCGGCCGGGTTGCAATTTCCTGGCCTCCAGAAGTCTGTGCTGTCCGGAGCAGTGTGGATCATGTGGCCGCGTGAACCGCTCAAGATTGACTGGGGGGGGGGGAGAAGCTCCATCTTGCCTTCCCTCCCACGCCCTCCCCGGCCGCAAAAAATGGTTATGAGAACTACCTTAACAAATGGAAAGTCCTTAAATATTCCCTATAACTCAAGGGTTTTCAGACTTGAGTCCCGAGATGTTGTTGGGCTACAATTCCTATCATTCTCAGCCGCACTGACCTTTACTTTGGCCACTTTGCCTGGGGATGATGGGAGTTGTAGTCGGACAAAATATGGGGAACCATGATCAAGAACCCCTGCTAGAATGAGATTCTAGGGGCAGCCCTCCAGGATGAGACAGTAGCCCTATTCAGACATTATGTTGTAACAAGTGTACAGATGCATACACACTAGTACGTTTTTGTGTGAATGCCTGTACCTGGGTTCACTTTAAAACTGAACCTGGGCAAAACCCCTCAAATGCATGGTGCAGATAGAAAGTGGGCTGCTGTACCTGTGTACAAATAACATAACATGTGAACAACTGTACTTGTGTACAGATTTGTACCCGTGTACGCTGCACACTCATTATACGAGTGTTCAACACAATGAATAGGGATAGAGAGTTCATCTAGTCCAGACTCCCATTTCTCACAGTGGCCAACCAGATACCTCCAGGAAGTCCACAGAAGCCGAACATGAAGAAAAGAGCTCTTCCTGCTATTGCTCACCAGCAGCGGGTATTCAGTGGCATACTGCCTCTGAACATGGAGGCTCCATCCAGTCGCCATGGCTAATTGATCTGTCTTAGGGACATAGGAAGCTGCTATATACTGAGTCAGATCATTGGTCCATCTAGCTCAGCATTGTCTACACAGACTGGCAGTGGCTTCTCCAAGGTTGCAGGCAGGAATCTCTCTCAGCCCTGTCTTGGAGATGCTGCCAGGGAGGGATCTTGGAACCTTCTGCTCTTCCCAGAGCTGCTCCATCCTCTGAGGGGAATATCTTACAGGGCTCACACACCAAGTCTCCCATTCATATTCAACCAAGGTGGACCCTGCTTAGATAAGGGGACAAGTCATGCTTGCTACCACAAGACCAGCCCTTCTCTCCTCTATGTTGTTTTCTTTGGCCAGCCAGGCAGCCACCCCCTGCCATTTTTGTTGCTTGCTGGCCACCACCATTTTCTCCCCTCGTCATACCCGTCGCTATCCAGGCAGCTGCTCGCGAACTCTTGCGAGAGCTGCTAAGCATGGGATTAGCCACAGGTACGCCTTAGATAGATAGATAGGTAGGTAGGTAGGTAGGTAGGTAACTCTGTCTCTGAATATCCTAGGGATGTGCACAAAACTGGAAAACCCGGTTTGGTTTGAGTAGAACCAGACTCAAACCGAACTGAGTTCAGTCTGGTTCTTTGCACACTAGAGGTGGGCCCAAAAGGGGCTGAAAACTGCCTGAAAGGATCCGGAAATGACCAGGGGGAGGCCAGCAGGGGGAGGGGGAACATCAGGAGACACTCCCTCTGTGGCAGCACCCCTCAAAGTCCCACAATGGTGGTAAGTCCACCTTTTTGTTGTTGTTGTTAAAAAACCCCAAACCCAAACCCCTGAACATCCCTAGAATATTCTAGTCTAGGCACCAGAGATAAATATCTAGGCGCCATGTCGCCCTGGTGCCTGGGATCTGTCAAGCCCTGATTCAGCTGGATATACCAGGGGCTGAATTTGAGATCCTATAGATGCAAGTATAATGTCCCTCCCCAAAACCAAAACACAGGTGCTCTGTGGCTGAGCTGTGACCTCTGGGTAGAAACGCCTTGTGGTGAGGACTGCACCATCGCCACTCCATGAAAAAGCACAGCCAGACCCAAAGCCTGCTCCTCCCTCATTTTAATGTTGCTGCTTCAACTGCCACCCTCTTCCTTTCATGCAAGCCATTTCTAAAGCAGCATGGTGCAGCATGACACACAGCATTGCACCTTCGGAACTGGGACTCTGTTTATGCAGCACAGTAGAGGTTGGTACTAAAAATCTGGCCCATGTAACCACTTGCTTCTTCCCCACATCCTGCCAGCCTTATGGCGGGGTGGTGGTGGTGGTAAGAAATCAGACTATATTGTTACACATTTACAATCAGGGCTGCGCATACTCCTGGCCCTCCAAGACCCAAACTCGTTCTCAAAATAAATAAATAAATAACCCCCAAATTATACCCAGTGCCTTTTGCAAACGGAGCCACGGTGCTTATTTTGCAGGCTCCATTCAGTGCCAGCTAGGTGCTGGGGGAGGGGAGAGGAACAAGGAAGCTTCCTCTTCTGACTAGCGGAAGCGTTGCTCAAGAGGCGTGCACGCACCCACACGTCCCTCTGGCTTCTGAGACTGCCTGAAGAACCCCTGCGCCTTTTCATGCTCCTCTCCGCAAGGTCTAGAAATTTGAACTTGCTTTTAATAGGAAAGCCAAGATGTTCTTGGTATGGTTGTGGACGGGTGGAATATACAGCACTAGCTATACACGGAAAGGACCACAGCCCAGTCACAGAGCACATGTTTTGCCTGCAGGAGGCCCCATGTCCAATGCCCAGCATCTCTGATTAAGGATTAGGGGGACCCATGGATGGGGGCACCCAAGACTTTGAAGAGCTGTTGCTAGTTAGAGGAAACCACGTTGTACGAGGGCAGCCCAGGCGCTCCCGACCCTGGGTGCCCAGATGTTGTTGGACTACCAACATCTCTAGCCACAATGGCCTTGTGGCAGGGGATGATGGGAGTGGTAGTCCAACATCTGGGAGCCCCTAGGCTAGATCGATCCATGCTCTGGCTAGACATAAAGCAACTTCATATGTGTACTGCACCGATTCAACACAGGCAAGACTGTTCTTCCACCACCAACACTGCCAGTCAAGAGGCAGTTCAGGGAAGAGAGGCTATGAAGCAACATCAAATGTACTTCCCCATCATGGAGAGATTCATGAGTCCCAGAGCAAAGGAGTCCCTTTCTCAGGCTTGAAACTCACCAGCACCACCCTCAATATCCATCCCAGGTCTATGCATACAAGTACCTCGACTGACACCCTACCTGGGACACCTGGAATCTCTCCTCACTCGAAAACTTAGATGCTCCATATCTAACCTCACATAAACATCCCATTCATTGGTCTGGCAGTACTTTTTATCTAGTTGCCATGTCCCCCCAGAATTTAGGGAAGCCCCTCGATTTTGGCTCCTCCACCCAGCTGCTAAATTCCACCCGGATTTACACGGATTTCAAATGTGCTGCCCAGATTTTACTCTGGATCCAATCACATGGGAGGGCAGAGAAGGAGGGGAAAGTATACAAAACTGTCAAATAAATAAAATGCAAATTAGTTGTTGCATGAGTTGCATAATATGCAAATTAGGCCATCCAGATTTGGGAAACTTGAATATGTCAACCCTATTTTTATCCCCCACGGGTGCCACAACTTCAGGGTTGCGCGCGCGCGCACACACACACACACACACACACCCTTCCCCCCACCCCCCCCCAACCAGGAACTGCTAACCTAGCCTTCCTTCAGACTACTGTTACATGAAATATTACAGCCCATTGACTGGGAGGGCCTACACCATTCTATAGACTTATACTCAACATATGCTCCCCGCACCTGCAGACTTCGTGATCCTGATGAAAACACACCCTCCCAAGTCCCCTGACCATTGAAACAACTCAGGGCACTGCAGAAAAGTGGCCTTATTGTGGCTTCAGGGGCCATGCCTCAGTGGCAGTGCACAGGGTCCAGGTTCAATCCCAGGCATCCCCAGTTGTTGTTGTTGTTTTTAAAAAAGGATCAGGTAGCAGGCAACAGGAAAGGCCCCCACCTCACCCAGCCTGGAGACTTGCTGCAAGTTAAAGTGAGTAAAACGGAGCTAAGCCTGACATGGTAGCTTCAAATACAGATTTATTTATTTATCAAATTGGTGTACCTCCCCAAACTTCCATGTTTACAACATAAAGCAAGTTAAAACACAAAAGTAAAGACCTTAAAACAATTTAAAGTTAAAATTAAAAGCTTGGGTCAAAAGATAAGTTTTTAGGGACTTTTATAAAAGTTGTCCAAGATGGGGAAGCTCTTATTTTAACAGGGAGCACATTCCAGAGTCTCGGGGCAGCAACGGAGAAGGCCCGTCCCTGTGTGGCCACCGGATGGGCTGGTGGCAGCTGCAGACAGACCTCTCCGGATGATCTCAATGGGCGATGGAGCTCATGGCGAAGAAGGCGTTCTCTTAAATTAGAGTGACACAGTGGTTCAAGAATCCCCTGGTTCAAATTGCACCTGGGCCACAAACTCTCTAGGCTGGTCCTTAGGCAAGGCCATTGTCCCTCACCCTCAGGGCCAGTTTTCACTATCACAGTGTAGGAAATTGATTATTGGTTTACTGAAACATTCACTATCCTCTACTGGGGCACAGCCATCGTCGTCAGCAGAAGAGCAGCAAAACAATAGCTAGGCCTTCAAGAACTATTTGTCTTATGGGCCCACAGAAAAAAATTTCTAGACACTATTATTGTCTAGACACATTAATGTGTGTCTAGACATTAATGTGTCTAGAAAAAAAAATGTCCAGACACATTAATTATTCAGTTAATGTTATAAAAGTACTTCATTACCACCGATCAAGATGAATACAGATGATTTACCACCGGTCAAGATGAATACAGGCGTTTCAGTTAACTGGGTGACCAGGCCTTGGAGAGTTAGCATGGAGCTTTCTCTGCAGAACTGGCAACAGCCCCCGACCTTTCTCTACCACGCTTATACCCATTGTCCCACAATGGCCTGGTCACCCAGCTAGCTGAAACGATTGCAATCATCTTGACCAGTGGTAAGCATAATGAAGTACTTTCATATCATTAACTGATGAATTGTGTCAGGCTGGGTAACCGGGCATCTGATATTCCCAGGGTGTGTCGTGAGAACTCAAAAAAACAAAACCGAAAACAAGTCAGTGATCTCAGGTTGACAGCACACCAACCCTACATGAACACTGACAGCCTGGATTTATTTATTTTATTTATGTATTTATTCAATCTCTATTGAATCTCTAAAGGATCCCTTCCAAAAAGGATCAGAACATTTTTTATTAACAGAAATGAGTTCATCTTAGATTAACGATCTGTTATATGTTGGGTTGGCGTACTGCCAAACTGGGATTGCTGACATTTTCCAAGTTTTCATGACACACTCTATGGGAACATGCTTGTTGCAGGGATATCAGATTCCTGGTTACCCAACACTGCTGTGGTTGTGAGAGCCAGCCCATAAGGCCTGTCCCTCCCTTAAGCATCTGCAATATGGGGACAGTAATATTAGTACATTAGGTATTTAAGAGAACACCTTCTTCGTTATGAACCCTGCTGCCTATTAAGATCGTCAGGGGAGGTTCGTCTGAGGGTGCCGCCAGCTTGTTTGGTGGCAACTCAAAGGTGGGCCTTCTCTGTGGTTGCCCCGGGACTGTGGAACGCACTTCCTCCTGAGCTTAGAGCTGCTCCATTCCTGTTGGCTTTTAGGAAACAACTGAAGACACCAAGCTCTTCAGCCAAGCTTTTCAGTTAGTTGGTGTTTTTATGGATATTTTGGTCTGGTTTTACATTTTAACTGTTAAATTCTTGGTTTGTTTTAGTTTTGGTTTGTTTTATGCTGTAAACTGCCTAGAGACTCCGGTAGTGGGCAGTATACAAATTGATTGATTGACTGATTGATTAAAATAGTACATGAGCTAGCTGGGGTGGTTGGTCAGTCCCATCTAGGGGGACAAATGCTCGTTGTGATTTTTGACACTCCTAGAGACAGGAGTGGCCAGTAAGCACCACTCCGGGGCAGGGAGGGCAGAAAAATCTCACTTTAAACAAGGGCACACTTACCTGCCACCGGTAGCCAGAATGCTCTGCAGGACGGAGGCATGTGACCCGGCATTCCTCAGTTGGCCTCTGTGCATGCATGGAGGCTACCTGAGGGGTTAGCAGGGCACAAATTCATTGTTCTAACCCCTCACATGGCCTGAGCAGTGGGGGCAAGGCAGCCTCTCTACAGGATGCTGTGATATTTCCCTGCCCTCTCCACCTCCCCGCAAAGCAGTGCTGACTGGCCGCTCCTGCTGAGAGATTGGTAGATACTCTCCTTTCAGCTTTCAGGGTTATCATGCTTTTATTCTCCTGACCATCAGGCCTGCAGTGGCCAAATTAGCCGTGGTGTTTTAGAAGCTGTAAACAAGTTTCAAAAACACAAAAACTACTGTAAAATGTTATCAATGCTAGAGGAACAGAAATGAAAATTGGCAGGAATGTCCTCCAAAGATTACTCCACGGGGAGAGTACAACAATTCATTCATGGTTATCCTCACTCTGACCCTAATGCTTTCCTCTGTGCAAAAATGGCTGCAAGTTACCCTACCAGTTTGGGGGCAGGGATAAAGAAGGGCTGATAACACCCACAGGAAGCTGTAAGTGCAACAATGTTTTCCTCTATTTTTCATCTTGGGGTGGGGGGGTGGGGGGGGAGTTGCTGCCAAAATTACTATGAGCATTTGTCTCAAGATGGTATCAATGGCCAAAATTGGTGGGCCTGGTTCATACAGGCTGTCGTGTGAGATAGTGAGCCCTTTCTCATGATCCCGTGAAAGGGCTTGAGGGCGGGCCGTCGGTGGGGAACGCTGCAGGAGCTTACCTTCCCCGGAGACAATCCAGCGGGTCGTGCACCCAGACATTCCGCTGCTGCCTCTGGGAGCGCAGAGGTTGGGACACAAGTGCTGACACATGAGCACCGAGAGCACCCTTAACCTCAGCTAACTGGTGGACTTCTTTGTCAAGTCTGCTGCCAAGGTGCCGCTGGGATCTATGCAGATCACAGCAGTTCTTACACACAGCCTAACCTGGGCTGGACATCCCTAGCCCAGGTTAGGCTGTACATGAAAACAGCCTCATTGTATGCCAAACCACGCTGAATGGCTGAAATGTGGTAGCTGAAATAATATTGGCTTTAGCCAATTGGTTGTTAGTTGAGCAAGACAAACTTCTGCTTGAGCTTCAGCCAGACAGGATGTTGGAATCCCTGACTGAGGCACCTCATGCTCAACCTTATCTATACACAGCATCGAGTTCTGAAGATGGCCTATATTCCACGGAGGGATACTTGTCTGGATGAGAAAATGTGCATCCGAGGAATAAAGCCAAGGCCCGTTCCATCAAATGTTCAGATGAAAAGGCTTAGCCCGGAATCCTGTTATGCAATTCGGTAGCATCTGCCAAGTCTATGAAACTTTGCAGATTGCCTCTGCAACTATGCTGACATCACAGTCAGACCCATACTTCCAAGGAACCCAGGTGCTCGTTTCATGATACTCCAGAGGGAGAAGGAGAAGGAGAAGGAGAAGGAGAAGGAGAAGGAGAAGGAGAAGGAGAAGGAGAAGGAGAGGGAGAGACCAGGTCAATTCTGCAGCAATGAAGCAATTAATTCATCCAGAGCAGAAGGAACAGATGATGAGAGTCAGAAATCAGCATAGGATTTTCTGACATGACAAGAGCTATACATTTCTGGGAGCATCTCTCTGGATTCTTGTGGGAACCGGACTGGACTCAAACCTGACCAGGCCAGTTCAGTCCAGCACCCCCTCAAACCCTCCCCCCCCCACAGCTCAGTCCGGTCCGGGGTGTCTGCAAACGTTTTTTGTTATTAAAAAATCACCTTACCCCCCTCGGGGGAGTTCCTGGAGGCGGTGTGTGTGTGTATGGGGTGTCCCGTGGAGGTTCCCCCTCCACCGCTGGCTCTCTTGATGGCCCCCTCCAGCCGGTTCAGCCGGCTCTTCGGCCGTTCTGCTGCTCTTCAGCCAGTTTTCAGCCTTCTCCCCTCGATGCAGCGGCCATTTTTGAGGCCGCGCACCTGTGCAATTCGCCTCTGCGTGGTATGCAGAAGACAATTGCGCAGGCATGCGGACCCCAAAATGGCCACCACGCCAAGGGGAGAAGACCGAAAACTGGCCAAAGAGCGGCCAAAGGGGGCCATAAAGAGAGCCAGCGGGTGTTATATACATATACATATACATATACATATACATATATATATATATATATATATATATATATATATATATATATATATATAACACCTTTGCGAACTCCCCGAACAGTTGGGAGGGGGCGTCTTTGGTCTGGGGTCGGACCGAACAGGGGATGGTTTGGTTCGACCCCAAACCTTCGAACCGAACAGGTTCAACGTCGAATTTCTTGAACGTCGAACTTGTTTGCACATCCCTAGAGCTAGGGGGCCCATGGGCCAGGTCTTGGCCAAGTGTTGGACCTATGTCCCCTGCCTGCCGCTCTGGCACTGCTCTGCTCCCCAACTCAGCAGGCTTGAGGCAAAACACACCCAGAAGGCTTTCTGTGTAGTGTCTAGAACAAAAGGACGACTTGTGGCACACTTGATGGACAGATGGGTCATCAATGGTTTCCTCTGACTGACAGCAATGCTCTCGTCTCAAATGGGGATCCTACCCAGGCTTGTCCATGATGCCATCCGAGATCCTTTTAACAGGAGATGCTAGAAACTGGACCTGGGACCTTCAGTGTGCAAAGCATGTGCTCTACCCCAGGGATTCTCAACGTTAGGTCCCCAGATGTTTTTGGACTTCAACTCCCATAATCCCCAGTCCCAGTGGCATTTAGTTGGGGATTATGGGAGCTGAAGTCCAAAAACATCTGGGTACCCAACGTTGAGAATCCCTGCTCTACCCTGAGCAACAGCCTCTTCCCAAAGAAAAATTTCAGAGCAGTCAGGTGAAGTCAAAACAGCAAAGAATTCATCGTAGACCAGAAGAAGGAGAAGTGCAGACATGCATATCCCTTTGTGACTAGGGCAGATCTTTACTTAAGCCTTCCTGGGAGCAAAATACTTTGGGGGATATGCAGGAGTGGGGTGGAAGCTGTATCTCTGCACAGAGCTGGGGTGGGCAGGCACAAATCCCTTTCGTTGCAGAATGCTGGAAAGAGGGAACCTCTAACGTTAGAAAAGTGATCCCACCCCAACCAACGTTCCACCACCAACCAACATTCAGAGGATGCTGCTACCGCAGAGTAGTGATCCTGACCGAACAATCTCTGTGGCAGCAACCAAGAACTGCAAGGTATGCTCAAGGCCAGAACGATGTTCAGTAGCAAACACCAGGACCGGATTCCCAATCTCACGCTGGCCTCCAAAAAGCAGGCAGGACAAAGCAATCACTGGGGTGAAGCAGCAGGTGCAGGGCATCCTTTGAAATGCCTCCACAGCAAGGCTAGACTCAAAAACTGGGTTTCCTGGTTAGTTGTGGAGAAGCGGCTGGAGGGAGAGGTTGCAGAAGAAGAGCAGTTAAGGGGGGAAGGGGTTAGGCTCATGTACACACTCGAAATGCTCCCCTGCTCTGCAGGCTGGGAGACAAATATACTGCTTGGACTCCCGTGCTTGCCACTCAGTGTCTGAGTCCAGCTTCAGTTGCACCAAATGAGAGGCAGTAGGGTGTAGTGGTTTGACTATCAGACGGGGGAAACCCAAGTTCAAATCCTTAGCCATAAAACTCACTGGGTGACCCTGAGCCAATCATTCTCTCTCGCAACCTAATCTACCACACAGGTAAAAATGGGCAATCATGAGCTCCTTGGATGGATATTAACAACTTTCTCAGATCATCTCTGGTTTATTTTTAAATTGTTAAATTGTTATAAAGTTTTTGTATATGTTTTAAACTGGTTTTATGCTATTGTTAGCTGCCCAGAGACGAAAGTTTGGGGCGGTGTACAAATCTGATAAATAAAATAAAATTTGATAAATAAAATAAATCACTTGGGTGTGTCTACGTAACTCCAAACTTCATTCATCAGAGATAATAACCCTGGTAGGTTTTTCCTTTTCAAGACTGCTTCTCCTAGGATTCACCCCACCCCACCCTGCACCCTTTAAAAGAGGAAAGAGAAGCAACCCTGATTAACTCTGGCCAAGTTGGTTGAATCTCTTTCAATTCACTTTAACTCCTGGCTGCAAGTTGCATTTCTCAAATATCAAGCAGTTTGGCTCTGGGTAATACTGAAGGCTGCTGACCACATGTGACCCCTACAAAGAATTATCGCTGGAGAGGCCTTGCCCCATGCTGCCCCTGAAAGCAAGGGGCAAGGCCCTGTTTCAGACTCACACTCAGCAGAGCAGATCCTCCCTAAAAAAATAGGTTGTTGGGCCACTAAGCTTTCTCCTTGGTATCTCGTCTGGAAGCAGATCTCCCCTCCCAATTGCT